>NC_142649.1:130830000-131577500 GCF_055504915.1 Nelumbo nucifera | reverse complement strand
TGTTTACCACATATAATATATCCTATTGAAGGTTTCAATTTTCTGAAACATTGCCCAAATTAGGGCTTTATTCTGACAAGGTGGCAAGGGTTTGTTGGCTCAAATTTGGCACATTAATAGAGGAAGCTAGTGGAATTTGTTGGGCCAATGTAAGCTCCAAATCAAATTTCCATGTGGAAGATACCTTGACCATTCGGTCTTCTAGTTTGGGTTGGCTGAATATAAAGCACCATATAAAAATTACCTGGATACTTGAAATAAGTGTGCCACTACCATGCATGTTAGAGGATTCAACTCTAACTGCTAACCAGCAGAGTTGCAGTTAGTTTGTGAACTCTTGCAGAACAAATGCATGTTTTTGCTTCTTTCGTTTTTCTGTTCTTTTTTTCTTTTTGGCAGTTAGGAGTGTCAATTTCCTATCATTGCCTTCTACAATTCTAAAATTTTCTAATGTGGTTGAATCCAATACTGCATGTAAATTTACATATATTCAGTATATTTCTCAAAAATATGTATTAAGTTCAATATAAAATTGCATATATAGGAGCTGTTACTTTGTGCAATGTAAAACCTTAGGCTAGAAAGCACAAGAGTGCAGGTTTGAGTCCGAGGGAAGCCACTTTGTGGAAAAAAAAGGCAAAGCTTAGGACTTGTAAAGAGACTGGGCCGAATGGGTCCTAGTATCTTCTCTTGTAATATCTTTTCTTTTATTGTTGGCTAATGGGCCTCTCTTAATGGGCCTGTTATTTCTTTTTGTTTAATCTCTTTATGTTACTGCCTAGCTGGCCGCCCACTTAAGGGCATACTTGTCATTACTCTAACTTTAATTCTTAATAAAAAAAATGATTAGAGGAGAAAGGGAAGATAATTCGATTCTTCTTCCTTCTCTTTTCGCCATCTTCTTCTCTTGTGTTGTTGCTCTTACTTCTCTTCTTCCTTTTTTCTTCTAATCTTCAAATTTACACCTAATATTTGAGGACTGATTTACATCTTGGTATCAGAGCAGGTCTATTTCTTCCTTTTTTTCCTTTCTTCTTCTATTCCCATACACCCTTAGATTAAGAGAGTGTGTGGAGAGATCGATTCTCTATAGTTCAGAGGATCTCTGGCCTAGTTGGTAGAGGGTTTGGAGAGTTTAAATCTGGCTGGATATTGCCAAGAAGCGGTGTTGTTCTATTGCTGCCCAAAACCCTAGCCAATTAGAGATTTTCGAAGGTACAGATAAAGGTGAAGCTTTGGGTGTGGCGCTCTGTGCTTGGGAGGTGTCTTGTGACTCCTAAAGGAGGGTGGTTCAGGTTTGGAAGAGATTGGGAAGTTCTGGTAGGAGCGGTTGCATCTTCTCTCTTCCTCTCTAACAGCTGGACGGAGTAAAACCCTAGTTTTCAAGCATCTAGGTTTTGGTTTGACTTCAAGTAAGAGTTCTTTGGTTTTCGTTTGATTAATGGAGCCATATGGAAGTGAGTTCAAGCAAGTGCCGGTTTCAGGCCTTGGCTCGATAGATTCCGTTTTGACTGGTGTAACCACAATCAAGCTAGATGGGACAAATTATTTTGCTTGGGCACAGTCTATAAGAATTTATGTCTGTATAGAGGAAAACTCGGGTATCTCACAGGTAGTAAAGTGAAACCCGAAGAGACAGACCCTGAATTTGAGAAATGGATGCAAGAGAACTATACTGTCATAGGATGGTTGGTCAATTCTATGCAACCTCATATAAGTCAGCATTGTCTCTGGATGTCTTCGGCTAAGGAGATATGGGACAGTGTTACTGAGACCTATTCACAGAAGTTGAATGTAGCCAGAGTCTATAAGTTGAAAAGTGATGTGAAGAACCCAAGACAGGGGGAGAAAAGTGTAGCAATCTACTACTCTATACTGAAACCCCTATGGCAAGAAATTGATGTTATGGAGATAGTTGTATGGGAGAGTAAGAATGATGCTGAAATGTATAGGAAGTTGGTGGAGAGAAATAGGGTGTTTGAATTTCTCACTGGACTCAACCCTGAGTTTGACATCATTAGGCAAAATATCCTGGCCAGAGATGAGGTTACTCTTTCCCAGGCATATGCTATGATATGCAGTGAGGAGAGTAGGCAGCAGGTTCAGTTATTGGGTCCACCTATAGAACACTTTGCACATGCTAGAATAAAGCCAAAGGGTCCTACTGAGAAAAAGGAGTAGATATGTGAATATTGCAAGAAACCGAGGCATACAAAGGACACTTGCAGGAAGTTTCATCCCAAGCTTCTTCCTGATAGGTTTAAGAATAAAACAGCTCCAAGAAGGGCAGTCAGGTAGGAAAGCCTAAGACAGCTAATGTTGCTACAGTACCCGAAGGAGGAAATAAGGAGAGTGAAGAGAAATCAACCATTGAGCAGTTGGCAGCAATGAAGGCAGATTTTGAAAAGTATGGGAGGCTACTAAATCACTTGGAAGCTACTGTTTCTTCATCTCACTCTTCCAGCAACAACACATCATCTTCATCAGCATTTGCTCACTCAGGTATTCGTGCTTCTGCAAATCATGCTTCAGTTTCAGGTAATCATAAAATCCCTTGGATTATTGATTCCGGTGCATCAGACCATATGACCAGCCTATCTAATCTCTTTTGCTCATACCACCTTCTCTCTAGCAAAGAGAAAATATCCCTTGCTGATGGGTCTCTTGCTCCCATCTCTGGTAAAGGAGATATAAAGACCTCTGACACCCTTTATTTATCCTCTGTCCTTCATGCCCCTAAACTTAACACAAACCTTTTATCTGTTAGTAGCTTAACTAAATCCATGAATTGCAGCATAACCTTTTTTCCCACTCATTGTGTTTTTCAGGACCTGCAATCTCAGAGGATGGTTGGGAGTGGCCATGAGGCGAACGGAATATACTTGCTGGACACACCGGATCAAGCTTTGGAACCACCTCATAGAGTTTTCTTAGAGTCAGTTTTGTCAGAGTCTGTTAACAAAGTCTTGTTATGTCACTTTCGGTTTGGTCATTTGTCATTTTCTGCTTTGAGTCATTTGTTTCCAGATATGTTTAAGGGAGTGTCTTTATCAAGTCTTCATTGTGAGTCGTGTGAACTGGCAAAGCATTGTAGACATTCTTATTCCGTAAGCAATAAAAGATCTTTCTCCTTTTCATATTGTTCACTCTGACGTGTGGGGGCCATATCATTTGCCAACTATGGGGGGTTACAGGTACTTTATCCTTTTTATTGATGACTACTCTCGTTACACTTGGATTTATCTCATGAAATCCAGGGATGAAGTACCAGCTATTGTGCAAAAATTTCATGAACTCATCCTCACCCAGTTTAAGACTCGTATCAAAATATTCCGTTCTGATAATGCTAAGGAGTATTTTGAGAGAACCCTCTCCACCTATCTTGAAACTTTTGGGGTTATTCATCAAAGTTCTTGTTCCTACACTCCACAACAAAACAGGGTGGCGGAAAGGAAGAACAGACATGTGGTTGAAGTTGTCAGATCCCTCTTGTTTGCATCTCATGTTCCTATAAAATTTTGGGGAGATGTTGTTCTTACTGCTACTTTTTTTATCAACTGTATGCCCTCCTGGGTCCTTGACTTCAAAACATTCTTTAGCCTTCTCTTCCCGGATGAGGATATTTTTTCTCTTCCTCTCCGTGTTTTTGGGTGCATTTGCTATGTGCATATTCACAGTCATCAAAGGCACAAGTTTGAACCTAAGGCTCATAAATGTGTTTTTCTGGGATATGCTTCCACACAGAAGGGATATTGTTGTTTTGATCCAATTCGTGGAACCTGCTTTGTATCTCGGGATGTCACCTTTGTTGAGTTTACTCCTTTCTTTAGCATTTCTCCTGAGGGGGAGAAATCTGAAGAGCCCTTTGCTATGTCTCCAGCTATTCCTCTTCCCATTCCTCTTGAGTCCTATCATGAGGTGTCTACTTCTCTCACTGGACCTACCTCCGATATTCCTCCTCCTCCTCCACCTCATTCTCCTATAATTCCTCCTCCTCCTGTTCTCCAAAGGTGGTACCAAAGGCAAAGATTCAGACATGGGCAGGTTGTTTCCACTCCTACAGAAGAGCCTCTTGCTCCTCCCATCATTACTGAGGTAACAGGTCAGCCTTCTTCTGACCCATCTACAGCTTTCCCAGACCTTGACCTTCCTATTGCTCTCCGCAAGGGCAAGCGGAAGTGTACAGCCCATTGTATCTCCAAACACCTGTCTTACAGCCTTCTCTCTCCTTCCTACTACTCTTTTCTTGCATCTGTTTCTTCCCATGTGATACCCAGGTCCGTATCGGAAGCCTTATCTCAACCTGAATGGAGGGATGCTATGATGGCTGAACTGGATGCTTTGCATAAGAACCATACCTGGGATATTGTTGGCTTGCCTGAAGGGAAGGAACCAGTGGGTTGTAAATGGGTGTTTACCATTAAATATCACTCTGATGGCTCTATTGAGAGGTTTAAGGCTAGGCTGGTTGCTAAGGGCTACACTCAAATGTATGGCATTGACTATCTTGAGACATTTGCTCCTGTCGCTAAGATGACCTCAGTCAGGGTTTTGTTATCTCTAGCCGCTACTTTTGATTGGCCCCTACACCAGTTTGATGTTAAAAATGCCTTCTTGAATGGAGACCTGCATGAAGAGGTCTATATGTCTTTGCCTCCAGGGGTGTATGGGAAGGAAATGCAAGGCAAGGTGTGTAAACTGCAGAAATCTATTTATGGTCTCAAACAGTCTCCTCAGGCTTGGTTTGAGAGGTTTAGGGCTGCTCTTGTCTCCTTTGGCTACACACAAACTCAATCTGATCATACCCTGTTCTTGAAGAGAAATGTCTCTCTAGTGACCTTCTTGATAGTTTATGTTGATGATATTGTGGTCACGGGTAATGACACTCAAGAGGTCAGTAAACTAAAAAGGTTTCTCAACTCCGAATTTGAGATCAAGGATTTGGGAGATCTTCGGTATTTTTTGGGCATTGAAGTTGCTAGATCTAAGGATGGTATCTTCATTTCTCAGCGTAAATATGTCCTTGACCTCCTTGCTGAGACTGGCAAACTTGGAGCTAAACCAATCTCCACTCCTATTGATCCTATACATAAACTTTCTGCTACAGATGGTGAGCTTTTATCTGATAAGGGGGTGTTTCAGAGACTGCTTGGGAAGTTGTTATATCTTTGCATGACTCGGCCAGATATTTCCTATGCAGTAAGTGTTATTAGTCAATTTATGCATTCTCCCAGAGATACTCATTTAGTTGTTGCAGAAAGGGTTCTGTGTTACTTGAAAGGTACTCCAGGGAAAGGTATTCTGTTTGCTAAACATAGACACATGAAGCTGGAAGCTTTCACTAATGCTGATTGGGCAGGATGTATTAATGATAGGAGATCCACCTCAGGTTATTGTGCTCTGGTCGCTGGGAACATTGTGTCATGGAGGAGTAAGAAACAATCTGTAGTTGCTAGATCCTTAGCTGAAGAAGAATACAGGACAATGGCACATGGTGTGTCAGAATTACTGTGGCTACGATCCCTTCTAGAATAATTGGGGGTTGACTACGAGAAGCCAATGATGCTCTGCTATCAACATTGCACATAATCCTGTTCAACATGACAGAACTAAGCACATTGAGGTTGATAAACATTTTATAAGGGAAAGATTTTCCTCAGGAGAAGTTTGTTTACCATTCATCACATCAGACGAGCAACTGGCTGATATCTTAACCAAGGGAGTTTCAAGAGGGAAAATGACACACTATATAAGCAAGTTGGGCATGATTGACATCTATGCTCAGCGTGAGGGGGAGTGTAAAGAGATTGGGCCGAATGGGTCCTAGTATCTTCTCTTGTAATATCTTTTCTTTTATTGTTGGCTAATGGGCCTCTCTTAATGGGCTTGTTATTTCTTTTTGTTTAATCTCCTTATGTTACTACCTAGCTGGCCGCCCACTTAAGGGCATACTTTTCATTACTCTAACTTTAATTCTTAATAAAAAAAAGGATTAGAGGAGAAAGGGAAGATAATTCGATTCTTCTTCTTCTTCCTTCTCTTTTCGCCATCTTCTTCTCTTGTGTTGCTGCTCTTCTCTTCTTCCTTTTTTCTTCTAATCTTCAAATTTACACCTAATATTTGAGAACTGATTTACATCTGGACTGTACCCAGTCTAACCCTCCCAAGACCCCTGGTAGCTGGGACTAGCCTTGTGTAATGGCCTTCATAAAAATTGTATATATAATAGTCACACCATTTTCTGAAATTTGGCAACCCTAGAACTGTATCTTTTTTAATGAACCAATTATTTGCAGCTACATTTTGGAAAAACATTAGTTATCATTTGTTGAAGAAGGGCATCAGAAGTTCTTGTGAGTTAGCAAAGGTGGCATGTCCTTGGATTGATTTATCGTATTCCTCTTTATGTACGGTAGTTGGTGTATTGTTTTCAATCTTTGATCTATTGGAACTACCATGTATGAACTATGCAGTTCTAGTTGATGTTAACTAGATGAGATGTTCACAAAACCTTGTTATTAGTTCACCCATTATTGAGTAAAATCTAGTCTTGACTTTTTTTTTATCTCTTTCACTGTCTTAATTTCAGAGACCCAGTGCTAAGGAACTTCTAAAGCATCGTTTCATTAAGAATGCCAGAAAAGGTTCCAGGCTTTTGGAAAGAATAAGGTGCATGATATTATTGTTTGCTTTTTACTATTTCCATAAAGTCTATTTAAAATGTGGTTAGTGAATTTTTCATTTAGAATAGGAATATGTATACCTTGGAACCTATATACTAAAAAACTTCTTTGAATCTCTGCTGAATATTGCTTCTTGCTTTTCGCTATGTTTGCCTGATAGGGAGCGTCCAAAATTCCAAGTAAAAGAAGAGGCAGAAACCCCAAGAGATGGTTCTAGTGCATTTGGAGATGCCTCTGGCACTGTGAAGGTTACCAGGGATTTAAGGAATGAAGAAACTGTTAGAGCTAGGTATGTCTTTTGTGTAGATTACCATTTGCTTGTCTGTCCTTGGCATCTTATCATTCTGCTTTCTGCTGACTTGTTTTACTTGAATCTAGTAATGAAATATCCCTGAGGAATGAAGAATCTATGTTTTCTTGATAGGGAGCATCCAAAATTCCAAGTAAAGGAAGAGGCAGAAAGCCCAAGAGATGGCCCTAGGGCATTTGGAGATGCCTCTGGCACTGTGAAGGTTACCAGGGGTTTAAGGAATGAAGAAACCGTTAGAGCTAGGTATGTCTTTTGTGTAGATTACCATTGGCTTGTCTGTTTTAGCATCTTATCAATTTGCCTTCTTCTGACTTGTTTTACTTGAATATAGTAAGAAATATCCCTTTACAATGAAGAATCTATGTTTTCTTGATAGGGAGCATCCAAAATTCCAAGCAAAGGAAGAGCCAGAAACCCCAAGAGATGGTCCTAGGACATTTGGAGATGCCTCTGGCACTGTGAAGGTTAACAGGGATTTAAGGAATGAAGAAACTGTTAAAGCTAGGTATGTCTTATGTGTAGATTACCGTTGGCTTGTCTGTTTGTAGCATCTTATCATTCTGCTTTCTTCTGACTTGTTTTACTTGAATCTAGTAATGAAATATCCCTGAAGAATGATGGATGGGACTTCAGCATGAGCAGATCACAGGGTACAGGGACCATCCGCAGTGCTGTAAAGCCACCTCCGATTGCTGGAACAAGAGAAAAAAGATCAGAAACCTTATATAGTCAGAGTCCCACTAGAAAAATTGCAGACAGAGGTAATCAATGGTCATTTGCATCTGCAAATTCTAGTCATGAATCATCAGAAGCTTCCTTGGAAAAGGATAGTAGTGAGCAAGATGATGATGAACTAGAGGAGAATTCTCGTGAAAATGTAAGAATTACTTTGTGTATTAAAATTTCCCATCTCTTTGGCACTGTTAAACTTCACTTCTATCTCTTCTTTATGAAAATTAAAAGCACTCAATATACAGGGGCAAGTATCAGTGTGTGATTCAGGAACTGTTGTCGTACGATCTCCAAGGATATTGCAGGCATCAACCCCATTTAGTGAGCAGAGTGCCTTGGTATGATTGTTACAAAATGATATGTAAACTTTAGATGAGTTTAGTTGGTATTGCAACCTTTCTGTGGTTTGCTAGACAATAGCTCATGCATATCTTGTTGTGTTATGTAGTCTAGCAATAGATATGCTTCTTTTGAGGATGTATCTTCTAGTGGGACTGTTGTTCTCCGCAGCCAGCATGATGCCTCTGATTCTCCTCGGACTCCAAAATCCAGATTGGGGGTCCAAGAGAAATCTTCTAGTACATCACTTGAAGACAGTGCAAAAAACCTTGCTGAGGTTGTTTTCTTTCTATGTTACTGTCCATTTGTATTTGTGTGTGTGTGTGTGTGTGTTTGTATCAATTATTGTGCAATCTGTATTTTACATCCGTTTGCATAAATAGCTTTCTACCTTTCCTCCTATTTCAGGCTAAGATTGCTATTCAAGGTGGTTTAAGGAAAGCAAATGCTAGAGAGAGGTCTGTGTCGGGAAAACTCAACAAAGATGGGAAAGAAAGTAGAATTACAGAATCCCCAAACAACTTTGTTTCCTCTAGGTATTCTGTATTGCTCTAGGCATGCCACTAATTATATTACTTAAGATGGAAGATAATGCAATAAAGAGATAACATTTCTGAATTATTCTGTTTCGTTTCTCAGACAATCTCACGAGTACTTTGATGCACAAAAAGATTTTCCTAGATCTTGTCAAGGAAGTGATGATGAAGAGAATGTAAAAATTTCTGCCGCCGCTGCAGCATCTCCTGCATTATCAGTTTTACTTCTTCCTTCATTGAAAGAGGTGAATAGAGAGGTTTTATTCTTACATGCCATGTTGCCAAGTTAATATGATAGTTTTCTGTTGGCATTTGTTTTTAGTTTATTATTTTATTTTTTAGTGAGGGTGGGCCTTGGCACAATGTTGGGTTGCTCCATTGTGGCCTGGGTGACCAGGGTTCAAATCTTGGAGTTAGCTTCTCTGTATGTGCAAGAGTAAGGCTGTGTACCCATGCCTTGTGCACTGGGCTGCCCTTTTTTATTTTATCTTTTAGTGTTATTGTTCCTTGACCCATATGGGTCTGTTATGTTTTTAGCATATTTATTGTTATAACACTAGCTGCTCTACTAGAAGAATCTGTCATTGTACATGTTTTAGATAAAGTATAAATACAAACCAATAGTGCAACCATAAAACTTCTTTGGCTTTCCCCGTCTTTCTCCCATCTTTCTCTTTATCTTTCTTCTTTTCTTCCACTTCAAGAACCCTTTCTATCTATTCCTTTCCTTTTTTTTTTTTGCTTATTTTTTCTGCTTTCTAAATTCTACTTGGTATCAGAGCTGGTCTAATTGACCTTGGATTGATTTCCATTCAAGTTTAGGATCATCTGACTGCATGGAAGACTGAGAAGGTGGATTGTTCAATTGTTCTTGGACTGATTCTTAGGTTTTGGAGTGATAGTTTCTGCCCAAGGTGAAGGTCTTGATGTTCTACCTAGAAACTAAAAGAACAAGAGAATGAAAAAAGGTAGATTTTCTTTTTGCAAGTTTGTTTCTACTTTTGGAACTCGTGGCTTCTGTTATTTAGGGCTGTTTTTCGCCAAGAAAGTGATTGGTTGTCTTAGGATCAAGTATAGAGCCCCCTAGAGAGATTGATCCTTTTTTTTTTTTTGCTTTCTCGAGATAAGGTACTTAGTGCTGAATCCTTCCCAGAGCCATTTTTCCATGGAATCTGATTTGATTTAAGGTTTTTTAACCTTGTTAATGAGATCGATTTGGATTGGAATCCTTTCCTTTTTATGTTGGAGTAATCAATTGGAAACATATCCTCTTCACAGGGTTTTGGGTTTCCTGTTTCACCTTTGAAAACATATCCTCTTCACAAGGTTTTGGGTTTTGATATTGCTCATATTGATATAGGGGGCCCTTACTCTGTTCCTTTTATGGGTGGTTATCGATATTTTCTTTTATTTATGGATTATTACTCTCGTTATTCTTGGCTTTTTTTGATGCATTTTCGTGACGAGGTTCCATCTCTAGTTCAACAATTCTACTAGATTTTCACGAAGTTTGGGGTGAGGACTAAGGTTTTGAATTCTGATAATGCTAGGAAGTACTTTTGAGAAAAACCTAGCATCCTACCTTTTGGAGCATGGGGTTGTTCACTAGAGCAATTGTGCTCATACACTAAAGTAGAATGGGGTTGATGAAAGAAAGGAAATATAGTTGAGGTGGCTAGGAGCCTTATGATATCTACCTCAGTCCTCATTCGCTTTTGGGGTGATGTTGTTTTCTATTATAGTGTCTTAAGTAATTGTATGCTCTCTCACATTCTTGGTTTTAAGGCTCTTTACGGAGTTTTTTTTTCTTGAGGGGGAGATGCTTCATATTTCTTTATGGGTTTTTGGCTGCACTTGCTTTGTTCATGTTCTTCGATCTCATCGTGCTAAGTTTATTCTTTAAGCCAAGAAATGTGTCTTCCTTGGGCATGCTCAAAATCAAAAGGGGTATTATTGCTACGATCTTGCATCTGGTAGTCGTTATGTTACCATGGATGTTATTCTTTTTTGGTAATTCTCCTTAGGGGGAATATTTTGGTGATGAGAGTGTTGTTTCTTCCTTTGTTCCTCTACCAGTTCTTTCTCCTTCGTCTGCTCCTGTTTCTTTGTCAACACCTATTCATGCCTTTTTACAGTTTTTCAGGTGATAGCACGGGAGGGTTGATTTTGATGCTCTAAGAGAACCTATGCCACTCTATCATTCCTTTTGAGACTTAAGGTTCCCTAGACATGATCCGGGTATTCCTATTGATCTTGTTGATACCCCTATTGCTGTTACTTTTGGTGATACACGTACTCTTGATGATCTGGATCTTCCCATTGCACTCTACAAGGGGATGAGACAGTGCACCACCTTCATAGCACATTGCATCTCCCATCCTCTCTCATAGTTCTCTTTCACCATTTTGTAATGCTTTCCCATCTTCCCTTACTTCCGTATCCATACCAGGAATGTCTCTGAGGCTCTCTCCAAATCTAAGTGAAAATAGACCATGTAGAAGGAGATGGGTGCATTGATTAAGAATTAAACTTGGGAGGTAACCTGCTGGTAGGGAGATTGTGGGGTGCAAATGGATATTTACTGTGAAGCATAGAGTTGATGTAGTATGGAGAAGTATAAGGCGAGATTGGTAGCAAGGGTGTATATTTAAGACCTATGGTATTGATTACATGGAGACCTTTACAACTGTGGCCAAAATGAGTTCAGTTTGTGTGCTTCTTTCTCTAGCTGCCATATATTCTTGGCTATTGTTTCAACTTGATGTCAAGAATGCCTTCCTTAATGGAGACTTGTAAGAAGTGGTATGTATGGATTTTCCAGCAGGGTTTTACAATGATGTTGATAAAGGAAAGATTTGAAAATTGAGAAAGTCATTATATGCATTGAGGCAATCACCTAAAGCATGGTTTGAGAGGTTCATGGATGTGTTGATTAGATTTGACCATACACAGACACAACCCTACCACACTCTTTTGCTAATACTCCTATTGGTCAGAACCATATGGTTAATGGTTCAGATGGTGTGTTAAGGAATTTGGGAGGTATCAAAGATTGGTAGGGAGGTTATTGTATTTGTGCATGACATGTCCGGACGTCTCCTATGCTGTGAGTGTTGTTAGTTAGTACATGCATACTAAACAGACTTCACATTGGGCAGCTATTGACAGAATACTTGCATATCTAAAGAAGCATCCTAGTAGAGGTTTGTTGTTTCCTAACCAACATGAAGGTGGAAGTTTATACAGATGCCAGATTGGCAGGATCCTTAGATGATAGGATGTCTACATCTGGATTTTGTACTCTTGTTGGTGGAAGCTTAGTGTCATGGAAGAGTCAAATACAGTTTGTGGTGGCTAGATCTAGTGCAGAAGATGAATGCAGATTCATGGCCCATGGAGTATTTGAGTTGCTTTGGCTCTGTTTGCTCCTTGGAGAACTTGGGATTGAGATAGAGACACTTTTGATGTTGTACTATGATAATCAGGCTGTTATTAACATTGCTTACAATCAGGCTCAGCATGATCGAGCTATGCATATTGAGGTTGACAGAAACTTTATCTGCTATATGGTGTCCTTGGGAGAAGTGTGTTTGCCCTGTATTTCATCTAAGATGCAGTTTGCAGACATTTTCACCAAGGGAGTTGCTGGAAACAAGTTGGAGCATGACTTACACGAGTTGAGAATGGTTAATATTATTCACAAATTTAGGGGGAGCGTTGACAGTTGTTTTTAGTTTATTATTTTTTGTTTTAGTGTTCTTGGGCCTTGGCCCATATGGGCCTGTTATGTTTTTAGTTTCATTATTTATTGTTTTAACACTAGCCACCCTACTAGGGGCATCTCTTGTCATTGTATATGTTTTAGATAAGGTATAAATACAAACTAATGGGGTGGCCATAGAACTTTCTCTTCTTCTCTTCTACTTCATGAACCCTTTCTTTCCATTCCCTTCCTTTCTTTTTGCTTATTTTTCTGGTTTCTAGATTCTACTTTGTCCAATTGCTTGGTTGGACATTTGAAGTGGGTATCTCTCTGTGTACTTCAAATTTTAGTGTATATTCTAAGTCCAGTATGTGGTACACACATGTTCTTGCCATGCAATGTCTGTACTGAGCCTTTGAAGCAGAAATGGACAAAACTTAATATTCTGTCTGTACCTTGTATTTTTTGTTAACATCCCTCTCTACATTTGTTGATTTGTGATTTAAGGGTCCATGGACATGGAAAGTGGTGCTGGCATTGCCCTTGCACAATGCTTTTATAGGCAGCACTTAACTCCTGTTGCTTCTAGGGATGGTTTAATTTACTACTCCGTTGATCATTTGTCTGATGATCAGACAATAGATTTAATAATTCTTTTACTATTACTTCCATGTTGACACAATCTGGCATGACATATGAGAATGAGGTAAGAGTTAAGTATATACAAGCCACTATTCAGGTTTCTTTATATTGAACAAATCAAAGCAATGCTATCAATTTTTGGTTGCATTAAGCTATAGCTTTGTTTCCTAATACAAGTTATCAGTTCTGAAAGAAATAGGATGAGGCTGGAAAAAATGTGGGTTCTAGTAGTGAGAAAAGACCCATGAATTCACAATCTAACAGAGGACATAACTCTTGTTAGTAAAATGGTGAGATGGGATTTATGTAACTGGCCTAGTTGGGAAAAGGTTTTACTAAGTTGACTCTAGTTAGAGAAGATCTCAGGGTTCTCTTACCTCTCCTTCCCCACCACCTAAAATAAAGAAGTCTAATCTATATGCCCATAAAGTTGCAATTATCTTTAGACCTTTACAGAACTTGGGGACCCTTATTGTTTTATGTGGTGTGTGTGGCTGATTTTAGCACCTTGGCTCATTTAAGACCCAACACATTTTGATGGAATGACTGCTGGTTTTGCTGCATTGCAAAAGCAATTAATGTTTGGCCCTCACACTTTATGCAGAAATGAAATGTTCTTGCACCCTGATGACGACATCACTATCAGAATTCTTGAGTTCTAGTAGGACGTTTGGTGTTTGATTTACTAGTGCTTCAAACTGCAATATTTGACAACTTATGACCTGCCATCATATATTATATATGCAGGCTATTGACAATGATTTAAAAAGGCCTGTTCAACACTCTGTGGTAGATTCACTTATGGAGCTGGAGTATCTGAAGCCTGGTTCTTGTGAAGCCCTTGTCAGCAGGATTCTTCAGCGGCTGGGAAGGTCCACAAGTTATTTGGTGTTATTATATGCCTTCTAGTTCAGTGACTGTGTTACAAACTATAAAGGTTCATTTTGTTTACTTCAAATAATTGGATAGGAAACATTGTGCAGCTCAAAGGAATCTTCAATGAGGGGACTCCAGGAACTTGCAGCTAGCATCTTTACAAAAGGAAAAATGGCTACTCGACAATCAGAAAATGCAAATGCAGAAGCTATGAACAGGAAGAAACAGCACAATATGGAACTCCCTGGGAACCAAAATTTAAGCCCGCTTGCAAGGTTCCTTGTTGCAAGGTTCGTCAGTTGATGTTTTCATTTGATATTTCGTAGATTGTTCAGAAATAATATAAAATTGGCATGTGATGCAGGTGGCAGGGTCAGATTTCACAAGATTTAAGTCCAATCTAAGACAAAGTTTTGATCTGATAAGTGGATTAATGTTTTTCCTCTTATATTGTATATTTATTTTGATTTTTAATGTACATATCATCTTTTTTTTTTAAAGAAGAAGACAGGAATCTTGTATTTTTTTGCCTTCTTCTCAGCAGCAAAATTGCTGTATAATTAGTGGGGTTTTTTTATTCATCCTTTTGTTTTTGTTTGTTCATTTTCCATTTATCAATTCTAACCTCCTAATTGGTGATTAATATGTATGATGACATTTTTTGAAGTTTGCTGTATCGGAAAGGGGACAAAACAGAGGTTGGCCCTCCCTATTCATAGCTGACCACGGAATTAGCTGTTTTTGCTAGCTTACTGTATTTATATTATTTTTTTTTCAGTCTGTAATAATACGTTCAAGTTTAACAAGAGATTAGTTGTTGATTCTGAATTCTTTCCAAGTTCCCAACTTTCTTAGCTTCACTTCATAATGAAGTTAGAGAATGCAGTTTTTGTTCCCCCAAGGAGAATAGATTCATCACTATCTCTGTGTTTGCTCTAGTTACTCGGTTACGTGATGTTAATACGAGGGCCGAGTTCCTTGATAAAAAAAAAAGTACGAGGGCCGAGAGGCCTGAGACTGGGGAATAACTTTAGGTTGTTGAAGGACAAGGGTTAATGAATCCACAACAAACTGCATCAGTGTCTCAGGAACATTCTAGAGACAATAATGAAGATATTCTCAGAGTCATAGCTTTCCCATCCAGTATGAGTTTATGACAAAAGGGGCGGAGCTCCACGAGCATTATTTGATTTTATTTTAGGATCAATTTATGGTTACAGCCTTATAGGGATGAAAATGGTATAGTTTATCCAATTTTGGTTTCTTCTACCAAAAAAAATCCAATTTTGGTTTCTAATCCATCTAGTTTGTTGTTATTTTTTTAATGTACAATCCAATCGAGCTAAGGGTGATTCAAAATTGATCCGCTTACAATCAAGGTTTAAAGTATTGGTATATATGATATTATACTGTGCGTATTGTAGTGGCACTGAAGGTCATAGATTCCATAAGCACTTGGATTTGAGTGGCATGGTTTTAAAAATTGGACCGGACTGGACGGTTGGACTGGTTGATCCAGAAACGGTTATGGTCCTGGTCTGATTTTGGACCTAAAACTGTCTG
Organism: Nelumbo nucifera; assembly: GCF_055504915.1. Classification (NCBI taxonomy): domain Eukaryota; kingdom Viridiplantae; phylum Streptophyta; class Magnoliopsida; order Proteales; family Nelumbonaceae; genus Nelumbo; species Nelumbo nucifera. The sequence goes on along the minus strand of NC_142649.1, from coordinate 131,562,116 downwards.
ACTTGGGTTTGGACCGGACAGTATCAATATTTGAAATAATATGTAATATTCTGGTATCACGTGTGTTGATATTTTAAATCTGATTTATAATTGGATCAGATATGGGATTTTGGACCTGTTGTTATATGGATATATTTGCAGCAGATCCCAATGCCAAATATATAGATCTATTCAAATCCAAATATTAACAAATTAAATTTGATTATTGGTATATCCAATTCGATCTGATGATTCTAATTCATTGGCAGCTCTAAGATTTAGGATTAGTACCGTACCAACCATGTGATGGGCCTTATCATCTGGTGTGGGTTGGCAATATTTTACACGAGACATCAGCATAACTTGAATACAACACAAGCAGGTTTGGTTTTTAAGAATGTATGTCGTTTGTATGTCTTTATTGTAAATGAATAAAAGTATATTATTATTTTATTTTAATATTAGTATATTTCTGTGAAATTACTCTTTAAACTGAACATTTATGAGATTCGTATAAGTTTAGAATATTCTAAGCCGTTGGATAAATTTGAGGAGTTTATTTTGTCAAGGACGACACCAATATGCTACCAAAGAAGTTGAGACAGCTTGTCTCAACTGCTTGGCTTATATCCAAAACACATGCATTGTGAGTTTAGATAAAACACTAAACCTAGACCATTTTTCAGTTATGCCCTGGACCTTGGAGATTGATGGGCAAAATTTGAAGATTACACATAATCAAGGTTCAAAGTATCAATACGATACGCATTTTAGTCATATCGTATCGGTACTTAGAAATGGCCGAAACATCTATTTTTTTAGTTTTTTTTTTCAAATTTTGGTTTTTTAGGAAGTTTAAAACATGTTTTTTATTATTAAAAAAAGTTGGGGATAGGTGTTTTGGACCGTACCTTTTTCAAAAGATACGATACGATATGCCCGATACGAAGTGTATTGTATCGATACTTTGAACCATGCACATAACCCCTAGACTTGATTATGGTGTTGTATTAGGTATTGGATTGGGCTTTCTTTGATATGCCAATCAATGAAATCCATCAAGAGTCAAAACCCGAGTATGTTGGAGCAATCTGAGAATTCACTTGAGTGTGTGATTATAGTAATAGGATCGACCCATTTGTTTTAACAAAGTGAATGGTAGGATTTACACTCTTTCTAATGGAAACCTAAACTACCAATAGTGGATTTCAACTGTGTTTGAGATTTGGTTTTGCAATATGTATATATATTATGAAAAATGTTTGCTAAAAGTTTTAATTCCTAGGATCCATCTAAGTAGAGATTGTAACACTGCACCTTGTAGCCAAGGGAGAGGTCCTCCCCTATCGGACAGTATTTGATCATTATAGGTTAAGAAGTTAAGTGTAAGAGATCATTACAGGGCTGATTACTTTATGGGTTTTATCTTACTTAAGTTCATTATCCTTAAGTATATCCCTCCCTCATCTTAGTTTCAAATTTGGTTCGGTTTGGTTACAAGAACGAACCTTGAAAATGCAGTTTTCTAAACTAGAAATAAGATTCCTAGATGGGGGGTAAAGAAATTTTTGAAATTTTGCCCAACCTTTCTATAGGGTTCGGCCATCTATATGATGGATCTCCCATCCATTCGGTGGTATCAGAATCAGGTTCAAGTCTTGAACCAAATTAGATCAGATCTGAATCTGCGCAAATAGGCAGAATGTGTTCTACCCAATTAGCGCAGTTAACGTTTTTTCTAGGAATTGGTTCCCAGATTATGTACGGATGATCTGGAAAATAAATCTTTTTAGTTTGTTATATTTATAGAATTGTTCTGTGAATGTTTCTTAAATATTTGGGCTACACATGTGATAAAGATCGAATCTTTTTTGTGCCAAGATTGGCTCACCCAACTATTTCTTTTCTATTCAATCTGGTCTATAAATAATTTTTTTTTTTTTTTAGACAAATTGTATAGGAATTCGATGTGATGTAATAATAGAAAATTAGGTTTTTCTATTTTATTTCCATCTGAAGATTGTCAGAGTGTGCAACAGAGGAGAAGAAGTTTTCATAGAAAGAAGTTCTACAATCTATGATTTTGTAATCTATGATTAATTGTTCTTTGCAGATAACGATTTTCATAGAAAGAAGTTCTACAATCATAGTGCAGCCCTCTGATTTCGTTTTCTTGATAATTTGATTATCTAGATTTAATTTATTTTTCATATCATTATTCCTGAATTAAATCTTGAACTGGGCACCAAAACTTGAGCCGATTCGTACCATATTTGGACCAAACTGGTTGGACCGAATTCTTGGTTCGATGGGGTTGGTTTTTCTGACCCAAGTTCGTTGGGGTTGGTTTTTCTGATAATTGTTCTTGCTTTTTGCAGTATAGCCCATGTACGTAGATAATGTTATATGATAACACTATGGGCTCTATTGGGTTGATATTGATTTAATCTAATTAATTAAGGATTTTATAGATATTTTAATTGATGGGATCAATTTGTTTCATGCATGTGATGTATGGATGTGTGATATGCCATGTACATGGACCATAAGTACTTGGCCCATGATTAATTCAATAGTGGCTCTTTTGCACATCATTTCCATGGTGTTCATAAGATCATTGGATGATCTCCCCATTTTATGGGTCCCACATCAGCTTCCTCCCTAAGAGGATTCATGCGGAACCCTAGCCATTTAGGGCTCATTTAAATTTGGCTTTGAGAAAGCCAGTGGGAGCCACTTTGGTTTGACCTAAATAAAACTAGGGCGTAATATTTCATTCCCTCCACTAAAATATAAGTGCATGTGATAGGGAGATTTATATGATGAACTCTTTAAAGGCCTTCCATCATTAGAATGAAGATGGGTCCTTCAGTAATGAGGAGATGCACCATAAAATTGGGCTATCCATTTACTGCTAGATTTGTTGGATTATTTAATAAGATGATAGAAGCGTCATAGACCGATGTGGGAGGGACATATCCTGAAATGAAAGACTCTCTCACGGTACCTTGGTGTTCACAAATATGATGGGTAAGCACTTATTGGACAGAAAGGTTTAACCTAAAATGACAATGAATCTTGTCTGATAGAGGCCAAAGGGGAAGCTTATGAGATTAATGGATGTGATCCTTCACAGAAGGTGGTGGGGTTATGCAGCTAAAACAGTTGGCTCCATGCACTATATGTGGTTTCCCACATTTACAGACACATAGTTCGCAGTCTCCATCATTGAGATAAGAGGGAAATCTCAGAGATGAACAAATGAAAATGGAACATAGATTAAAAGCCATATCTATGTAGATAACATGAATCAAATCAGGTTGTAGACTAATATTTGCTTTGCCTTTTATCAGAAATGGCAAACAGACAATTCGCCAAACTATTGGACGATAATAAGCTTAAGGGCCCAAATTACGCTGACTGGTATCATAACCTTATGCTAGTTCTGACGTCCGAGAAATTGGACAAAGTTGCTAAGAACCCTGCTCCGAATCGTCCGGGTGATGAGGCTTCTGAGGCCCACATGAGGGAATGTCAAGAATGGGAAGAGAAACTTTCTTACCCAGTGTTACATCATAGCCTCCTTAGACAATTAGATACAACGACAGTTCGATCAAATTGAACGGTGTGTCAAAGAGGAGGAACCAGACTTTATTGGATATGGTTCGATTACTTCTCGTACACTCGAAATTACCTTCATCCTTTTGGGGTTATGCATTAGAGACTACGACATACGTGTTGAACCGGGTTCCAACCAAATCCGTTCCGAAAACTCCCTATTAGCTTTGGACCGACAAGAAATCAAGTGTAAGACACTTGAAGATTTTGGGTTGTGCAGCATATGTTAAAAGAACAAGTGCTGACAAATTGAAATCTAAGACCAGTCGTTGCCTATTTGTAGGTTACCCAAAAGGCTTTGTAGGGTATTTATTTTATGATCCAAGAGAGCAAAAGGTGTTCTGTAGTCGAAATGCCCATTTCTTGGAGGAAAATTATATCCTGAACAATCATAATCAAGAAGTTGTTCTTGATGATGAGAGCTCAGGAGTAGTGGGAGATGTCCCACAAGCTCCAGTTAATAACCAACCTAGGAGATCTACCCAGGCATCCAGGCCTCCAATTCGTTACGGCTATGACAAAGAAAGTTACTTAGTGGAAGCCACGACTAGTGAGGAGAATCCCGTGACTTATACGGAAGCTATGTTGGACATAGATTCCTTGAAGTGGGTATATGCCATGAGAGCTGAGATGGACTCAACGGAGGCCAATGGAGTCTGGACTCTAGTAGATCCGCCCTTGGGGTAAAAGCAATTGGTTGCAAATGAATCTATAAGAGGAAGAAGGGCCCCGATGGTAAGGTTGAGACCTACAAGACTCGTCTTGTGGCAAAAGGGTGCACTCAGAAAGAGGGAATCGACTATGAGGAAACCTTTTCACCTGTGGCCATGCTTAAATCGATTAGGATCCTGCTAACTGTAGCAACATACCATGACTACGAGATTTGGCAAATGGATGTCAAAACCGCGTTCATGAATGGAAATCTTACTGAAGATATTTATATGTAGCAACCGTAAGGTTTCATAGCTGCAAGTCAGGAACACATGGTATGCAAACTCAACCGATCCATATATGGACTTAAGCAAGCTTCTAGGAGCTGGAACATCTGGTTTGACTCTGCTGTCAAACAGTTTAACTTTGAGTTGAATCCGGATGAGCCCTGTGTTTACAGGATGACCAGTGGGGTTAAGATTACATTCTTGGTTCTGTATGTAGATGACATTCTACTCATCGGCAATGATGTAGGAATATTGATTACAGTGAAAGTATGGCTTTCACAACAATTCTCCATGAAAGATCTTGAAGAAGCCTCTTATATCTTAGGACTTCAACTCTATAGAGATAGATCGAAGAGGATAATAGGATTATCCCAGTCTACTTACATTGACAATATAGTCAAGAGATACAGTATGGAGAACTCCAATAAAGAAACATTCCTTTCAGGCATGGAGTCACTCTCTCCAAGGGTATGTCTCCCAAGACACCCGAGGAGATTGAGGGCATGAAGGAAGTTCCCTATGCCTCTACCCTAGGGAGCATCATGTATGTCATGCTGTGTATTCGGCCAGACATTGCTTAGGTCATGAGTGTGGTAAGTAGATACCAGTCTGACCTAGGACAAGAGCATTGGACCATTGTGAAAAACATACTGAAATACCTTCGAAGGACAAAAGAGTTTTGTCTGGTATTCGATGGTATTTCACTACAGATCCTTGGGTATACCGATGTCGATTTCCAGTCAAACCCAAATGATACAAAGTCTACGTCTAGATACATCTTTACGATGGGGACCTGTGCAATTAGCTGTAAAAGCAGCAAACAAGGGTCCACAGTAGATTCCACAACCGAGGCCGAGTACATTGCCGCAAGTGAAGCTACCAAGGAAGCCGTATGGATGAAGAAGTTCATTCATCATTTAGGAGTAGTTCCTTTCAATACATCACCCATTCCGCTCTTGTGTGACAACACTAGAGCCATTGCTCAGGCTAAGGAGTCACGAGTCCACTTGAAGTCAAAGCACATCGAAAGGAAGTACCATGTACAATGGAAGATAGTTGGAAAAAGGGGATGTCCTGATTTAGAAGGTAGCATCAGGGGAAAATGTAGCAGACCCATTAACTAATATAGAAAGTGTTTGAGAAACACGTGGAAAGTATGGGACTTCGGTTTGTACTCGATTAGACCTAAGAGCAAGTGAAAGCTGTTAGACAGTATATGCCCTTAGCTCCAATCAGCATGATATACATTATGACATTTATTGTAAATGAATAAAATACATATTTGATTCATGTTATTGTGGTGTGTTTCTGTGTAATACCCTTAAACTAGACACATATGAAACTCGTGTTAGTTTAGAATCTTCACAGCCGTTGGATAGATCTGGGGAGATTTATCCTATCAAGACTGACACTAATGTACTGCCAAGTTGGTTGAGGTGGCTTGTCTCAATTACCAGGGGGAGACCTGAGGTACATGCAGTGTGGGTTTTCTTGAAACCCTGAACCGGACCAAAATTCTAGTATTACCCTGAACCTTGGAGATAGATGGGCAAAACTAGAATGTTACACCTGACCCCTAAACTCGATTATGATACTGCACTAAGTGTCGAATTGGACTGTCTTTGATATGTCAATTAGTGAGATCCTTAAGAGGGGGTCAAAACCTAGGTATGTTGGAACGATCCTAGAATTTATCTGAATGGGTGATCATAATGATAGGATCAACCACTTTGTCAGACAAAGTGAATGATTGGGAAAATGCCCTCTCTCTGATGGAAACCTAAACTGTCGGTAGTGAATTTCAAATGTGTTAGAAATTTGGTTTTGCAAAATATATTTTTATAGAGATATATTTATATATATTATGGTTTCAAAATATTTGCAAAAGGTTTTAATTCCCGGGATGCATGTGAGTAGAGAGTGCAGCATTGTACTTTGCATCCGAGGGAGAGGTCCTCTCTTGTCGGACAGTGTTTGATAATTATGAGCTGAGAGGTTAAGTGTAAGACCATTGAGGGTTATACATGATGGGCTAATCTTGTATCTACCCACAGTCCTTGGGCCTTTATAAGATGATTGAACCCAATGACCATTTAGTGTAAATGTTGGGCCCATTAAGAGCCCATAATGATGGACTCAGGGGTTCACTGTATTCAATAGTGAATTCGGCCAAGCCTTGTAAAAGATGCTAGGCTGAACCCATGTGGCTGATGTGTAGATCAATGTTAGGATCCCACGCCATACAAAGAGATCCAAGCTAACCAGCATTAAAAGGAAGTGAGCATGAAAGCTTAATGGGCCTAAAGCCCATTTCGAACTAGGTTAATTGGGTTAATTAAATAGGGGCGGATCTGTGTTTGGATCAACAGATAAGGATAAGAGGATAACTCTTATCAACTTAAAGAGTCCATATCCAAATAAAGATTTGGATAAGGGAACTCTTAATTTGATTAGGAATAAACTGATCTTGAACTACAGATAAGATAAGGGATTATTCTTATCACTTAAAGAATTCATATTCAAATAAAGATTTGGATCAAGAGACTCCTAATCAAATTAGGAGGTTGTCCCTTTAAGGCTATAAATAGAGAACAAGGCAGATCTGGAAAAAAAAAAAACAGACATTATAGAAGACAACTCAGTTTGACTGGTTTTGCCAGTTCTTTTCCTCTCTGCTCTTGTCGCCCTACCATGTTCAATCTCCAACTCTTAGATTTGATCTTGATATTGTTTCTTGTTAGAAGAAACAAATTTGAAGCTATGCTTACTACCCCATTCGATTCTTGCTAAAGAATCGCAAGTTCTTGGTGAAGAAGTACCTGTTGATCCTACCTCATCCTAAGCTGTCATCTTCAGTGGAGGGAGGATTTGGTACACTCTTTGGGCGTGAACACCTACGTTGGGAGGAGCTTTTTGCGTGGATCCCGTATCAGGTATATCCCTCCCTAATCTTGGTTTCATATTTGGTCTAGTTTGATTATAAGAACGAACCTTGAAAATGCAGTTTTCCAAACTGAGAATAGGATTCCTAAATTGGGGTAAAGAAATTTTTGAAATTTTGCCCAACCTTCCTGTAGGGTTTGGCCATCCATATAATGGATCTCCCATCCTTTCAAATGTTGGGCCCATATTGAGCCCATAGTGATGTACTTAGGGGTTCACTATGTTTAGCAATAAATTCAGACAAGCCTTTTCATAGAAGATGAACCAAACCCATGTGGATTTATGTGAAGTCATTGTAGTGTCCTACGCCATACAAATCAAATCTAAATTGGCCATGTAACACCCTTGAGTCGTGAGCCTTATAGCTGATGGGCCTAAGGCCCATAATTAATATGATTAATTAAGTTGTCAAATGATAGTTTAAATTGTTATGTGATATGGGGCTAATCTGGATTTGAACTTGAGTATGGAGCACATAATATTATAAGAAGATAAGGTATATCTCTAATTAGAGTCCATATCTGATTTAGATCTGGATTATCTCCTAATTAGATTAGGAATTAGCTTTATAAGATATTATAAAAGAGGAGGGGGTGGATTAGTCCAAGACAATTTCATATTTTTGCAGTTTTTTGTTCTCTCTACATCCTTTTGTCTCCTAGTTTTTTCCATCAACTATCAAAGACTAGTAGAGATCAGTTTTCTTCTGATTTTTTCAAGAAAAATTCAAAGGAATTTTAGACTCACCTTCCCCAATTCGATCCAAGCAGTTCGGTTATAGTTTTGCTGAAAACTATGTTGTTGAATTAGCTTCACCTATACACTACACCATTACCAATTGTTCAGTTACATGAGATCAGTTTTCTTTAGACCTTACCATTACTGATGCTATTTGATTTGAGGTAGTGCAAGAATCGAGGTCACTGACAAATAGTCCTTACCAATTGGGTGGAGCCGGGGTAGAAGGACGGAACCGCGCTCCAAGATCTACAATCAAAAAAGATATCAGAGGCCCGAGGAGTTATCCCCGGGTAGACACTTCGATGCCCAAGTCAGTAGAAGGTGGTAGGGAATCGGGCCGAGCAGTTGGAGAACAATGCTAATCTGAGCAATATAACGGTATGAGAGCTAGAAGTTGGATCCCTTGCCTTGAGCGGGAGGTACCTTTTTATAGCCGAAGATCCGTATCCTAGTCGAATGAGGTTTCCAGGGTTATTGGGATGAGGTTAACCACCGAGGTCTTCGGAATAAGATTTAATCCCCAGTGGGTCTGTCCCCATCCTTTCTCCTGTTTCGATCGCGTTTATCCATATGGCGTGGTGTCAACGTGGCTGAATGGATAAGGTAGGGCATAGTGCTGGTGTGGTCTAGGTGATAAGGCAGGCTACGGATATGTCATGGCTTTGGCATGGCTGAGGTGACAGGGCGGCCACATAGGCACCATGTGGCGTCCAAGGCTAGCTCATCCATTACCCGAACACCACTCCCCCAATTCTGAAGTTGAGGAGTAAAGCGTTCGGCCAAAGTGTAGCATAGAAGAGAGTTTTAGTCCTCGGTTGAGGAACTCGAAGTCGAAGTCTGGTTAAGTGTCTGGGTCGGTTCATGTAGGTCCTATCATAATTCGAGATCCGCACACTGTCCTTTGGTGTTCGTCCGCGGGGTGTTGTCAAGGATCTCTCCGATCATTGGCTGAGGAACTTTGAATACAGAATTCGGAATCCAAACAATTACCTATTAAGTTGTTACACATTACCCAGATCACGGGGTGGAAATAATGCATTATGCACGGGACTAAGGGGTGAAAAATAGAGCATGATGCACGTGAGGCCCACTGAGGATACAGCGAAACAGCCTGCATGTGGGCTTGATCCCATGTCTCTATATTGAGAGATGTGTTGAGTGACCATGTGAGTTAGTAGCTCATCTGTGTTTGGAGGTTTAGATTCTAGCCAGGTACAATATATGACCTTTTAGGCAGTGTTTGGCATCGATGTCGTTTTCTGAGAAAATGGCACCGCATCGGTGCCATGTCAGAAAAAGCGTTACTTCAGAAAACGGACTCTTATCTGGCATCATTTTTTCATAAAAAATGTTTCTCCAACCCATGTCTTGGAAATCGAGAAAGCATGATATGAAGAAACACCAAATTCAATGTATTCTCAAAAAACAGACTATTACTGCCAACGGTACAATGACGTAACATTATCTTGGGTATTGGATAATTACTGAAAACGGTTATACAGCACTAATATCAAATGAAACCAATGCCCTTTTTTCAGAAAACAGCCTATAAGGCAGAATTGATGCCATACAAAAAAAACGAGCCGTTTTTTGAAAAAATGGTGCAATAGCCCCTCTACATACAACACCATTTTCTCATAAAACATGCCAAACACCTAATTAAGACTATTAGAAAAGAAATTTGAAATGCCAAGTATCTTCGCATCAAACCCAAAATCGATTTGTCATTGGTTACCCAAATTATTTGAATATCTGGGAATTGTTGATAAAAAAAGCATGATTTATTATGCTAGTTTGATTCGGTTAGTTACCTGGTTTTGCACCTTTCCATCGGTGGACCTGCCACATGGCAGGCACGTTGATGTCTCCATTACCTTTTGATTTATTAGAGATCGGATCTGTTCCTCACACCTGGCGCCTCACACGCACATCCTATCATACATTGGAAACATCACACGTACTTATTGGTTATCATTCACGGGAAATGTTCTCAATGTATGGTGGATGTGCCTGTGAATCGCCCATTTGTGAGGAACAGTCACGAACTATTACATCTACATCTACATGTCTTATTTCGGTCAACAAAGCAAACTGGATGACAGAAATAGTAGATAAGTTTGAACATGCAGGAGACAGGATCTGCTCCTCACAAAATGCCCTCACACCGACCTCACAGTGTCCTAATCGTATATCAATAACATTTCTCGTACTTGTATTTATTATTGATAGGGACATATTATCAATACAGGGTGGGATGTAACTAAAAGATCGGTGTGAAGCACGTTTTATGAGGAGCAGATCCCAATTCCCATGAGACTTTTTTTTCGGGGCTTCCTTGGAGATCAGCTTCTATCAATGCAAATCTGTGACCACACTGTTCTAACAGCCTTTTTCAACCTTGCATTGGAAATATCTCCCTATGAAATAAAGCACAAAGTACGAAGACATTCTCAATGCAAAGCAGTAAAAACTACTCGAACAGGCTTTGCCCTGACTGAAGCCTAACTCCTGTTAGGGGTCTGAAATTGCATTCAGAATGGTCCAATTCTAATTCCAACTATGTGATTCAGCAGAATCGATCTCACTTTCGCATTCCTAGTAGAATAACATTCCCCCATATGAAGGAATGAACATCACATCCCCTCCTCCTCCCTTGAGAATGAAAACCCATTCCAACTGATTCCAAGTTCGATTCTGACTCATGTAACAGGCTATGAGAATAGAACATTCCAATTCCAACTGTGAACCTAACCAACCCTAAATTCTCTCCAGCATCTTTTAGTGACGTGATGATCTAAATATAAATAACTTCATTTTTCCGTATTTCATCTACATTACTACTCTTGACAAAAATACAATAGGGCAAGATGCAGAATTTTTTATCTATATGTTCCATAGGTGAAAGAAAATCAGACGCATCGTATGCTTATATGAGCCTGAAACCTCTACAGATATCCTTCGAGACAGGGCCATCCAATCATCCATGTCTTTTAGCAATATGGAGGCGTCCTGCAGAACTCTTGCAGCTATGCATGCCAAAGATATCTCAATCATACTTGGACAGGAGATGCTACAAGTATGAACTTCTATATTTTGTTTTGTCGGGATCTTTTATTTCCATCAACCCGAGCAACTTGCTTTGCAGGAGTCAACTTCCGAAGTGTGGCATGTAAAAGCATGACTGAAAAACAGATGCAAAGGGGGAAGAAAGTTCAGGAAAAGAAAACAAAGCGTTTAAGATGGGAAGTGTGTGCTTTGGTTTAAATTTACCTGCATAACTCACAGCAATTGCACAGAAGAGAGATAGCTGAACATTGGTGCAATACAGAATAATTGCAGTTGCTGTGAACGGCAAAGGAAGTTAGTACCCATGAGATACGTTAAGTAAAAAAGAATATATGCAGCATCTACTAGAGATGCCCTGTCAAGTGTCAACAGAATTTCAGTGCTTTGAACAAATAAGCTTCAAAATACCTTAAGCAGATATGAGTTACCCTAGGTGGCTTAGCAGGGTCAAAACAAAAAGGTAGCAGCGCTAGGAACAAATAAGCTTCAATACCTTGAGAAGAAATGAATCACCCTAGGTGGCCTAACGGGGTCAAATAACTAGCAGCTTGGCCAAGCAAAACTCTGAGACTGAGCTGCAAAGTGGACTAATTTAAGCTCAGTTTTCCACTTTCCCTATCATTATGCAAACTGGGTGAGACTGATAAAGAAGTCTATCCTAAGTTACTCCCATCCCTGTAGTCCAGAGTTTAAATGTTCACTATTTCGATATAAATGTAAGTTGTCCAACAGGGGAACTCTGCTGCAACTTGTCAATTAGGCTGTGTTTGGTTTGAAACAAAAGGTAGGTAAAGGAAGGGAAAGGTAGGGAAACCAATACAAACCAAACACAGCCTTAGGGAGCTTCCCTACACAAACCAACATATTTTTGCCACATGGAGGAATCGTGTGGCCAATCAAGACTGACCAACAGATTGGGACCCACTGGATTGGTCACATGTTCAATGCAACAGTCCAATATCAACCATGTGGCCCACCTTGTATTATGGTTTTCACAACTAACATTAGCCACAGAATTTTAATTTTTTAATATAAAAATTGCCTATAAAAATGGGCTTATTTTTTTCCTTTGAACAAGGGTTGGGAAGAACTTGGAGACTCCTGAGTTCAAACTAATTTGCCATGTAGATACCTTTGTTGTTTAGAGAAGGTCACCAACAAACCTGCTCTTACACGTTTGCCACCATATATCAAAAAAAAAATGATCTCAATCATGTTATGCATCTTACATATGTTGATATATGGTGACTGATAGTACAGTATTCCCCTCTACAAGCCTGCCATTAAGCTCTACTGTAACTTCACCTTTTGGCACAGAGGACATTTTGGATATCAGGGCATACCTACTTGCACCCCATTGTCCATCTTCTTTGCATTTTATATCTGGGAAAAAAGGCTCATATGGTGCTTCAGGAAATTCTAACATCTATTTCATCTCTTGGAAATACTAAATAATCAAAGGATCAAAGCAGTTCTACTAGAGGGTTCCACAATTTCTAAAAGTTTAGCTACAGGACTTCCGTTCATGAAGATTGGAATCCAGATAGTAGCTTCTGGACAATATAGATCTGAAAATAAAAAAAAAATAAAAAAAAGAACTATTGGTTGGAGGATAAGCACTTCTTTTTTTATAATGAATTTGAGAATTAAGCATTTGAGTTGCACTAACTGTCTTATTTATATTGAGATTTCTTTTCCAGCATTCCATATATTTATAGTGACAGCAGAAATTGAATTTTTACTCCATTCAAAGATCTGGCCAAGGCTCCACGGGGTAGAAAGTAGAAACCAAACTATGAAGAACCTTGCAAAAAATGCAAAGTTCTTTACTTGGTAATGGCATGAATAGCAAAAGGGCATCCCAATCTTCAACTTTTACATTAGGATGACGCTTGAGATCCATAAAAGGAAGGTTAATTGTTAAATTGATATGTCCCTCCCCCTAACTCTTAGTCAACAAAACCTAAAGTCGTAACCAAAATCCAAAATTTGGATGGGGATATTGAATCCAACACCTAGAGTGGGAAATTCAACTTGTTCCAACTTGCTATCATACATAAATTATGTGAATGCTTACTGTTTAGGTGTCACAAATAGGGAGGATCAATGAGAAAGCCACTAAACGAAATGATTGGCATAGTGGGCTTAGTGGCATGTTAAATAATGAAATGGATCATTCAGCTTTTAGCAGATCTAGATAGGTGATGATCAACCTCAATACATGGACTGCAGAAATACACAACTCTGAATTAGAAAATACTCCAATTATGGAATTGGATAATATAAGAACTTCATGTCTGGACTTTGTTAGTTTGCTTCAACATGATTTTAGAATTTTTCTAAAGTAAAGAGATACATCTACTGTGCTGTGTAACCTGCATGTAACAATGAGGTTAAAACAAAAGTTCTATAAGACCATCATTGCTATATGGGACAGAGTAATGGGCATTGGGCAATTAAGAATTAATATTTTCATAAAAAAAAAAAAAGAGTAGCTAAAATAAAGATCTTGAGATGGATGAATGCCAAGACCAAAAAGGAGAGAATCATAAATGAGCACATTAAAGAGGACTTAGGAGTACTTCAAATAAGTGACAAGATGGGGCAAATTGAGATAGTTTGATCATATGTACAGACGAGCAACGGCTGCACCAATGAGGAGTGAAATGGTGGAATCAGAAGGCTCTAAAGAGCAAGGGGAAGACTAAAAAAAATTGTCTGAAGTGGTAAAAAAAAGATTCAAAGACCTATAATTTGAGAGATAGCATGGCTCTTGGTAGAGCACAATGGTGGGCAGTATCTGTGTAATCAACCCCAAATAGTTGGGATTAAGGTGAGTTGGGTTGGGCTCTAAACAAGGAGAATGTGATCATTCAATTAGCCGACTGCTTAATGGTGCTAGAAGAGCAAAGTCAAGGTTGAAAAGGACATCTTATCAGTTGAAGTAGTGAAAAATGTTCTAAAGCTCACAATTTGACAGACCTTTTTGATTATTCTCATAATTTGACAGACTTGGTGGAGAGAAATAGTGAAACAGGATTCACATTGCCAACCCCATATAGTTTAACAGTTTTTACATGTATTGGAGTTGCATTATATTTTTCTCTTGGACCAAAGGAATTGAAAGTAGCATTCTTAAAAGGATTTTGTGGTGCATATACATTATTTAAATCCTTTCCAGATGTTTATAACTTACAAACAGCCCTAGTTGTCAAGGCATCATCACCTAGATGACGAGGTACCCTTCGTGGGCACCTAACCAAAAATTACAAGGCATCACCTAGATGATGTATCAATGAAATTAATGATGCACCCTAGGCAACAAGGCAGCCGCCCATGAAACAAAAAATTACAAAGCGGGAACCTCATTGTTATATTATTACTATGGGTGCATCTCATTAATTTCATTGATGCGGTAGTTGAGTTGAGACTTATGTTTTGTTTTAGGGTTTTGAGAAGACAGAAAGAAATAAAGAAGGATAGAAAGGACCCATCTGGTTTTTCCCCTTCTTTATTCTAGAATTACTCCCTCCCTCCCTCCCATTTTCCTTTTTTTCTCTCCCTTAAATATTTTATTAGTACAAAACTATAGCATTTTTTTATCAATAACTCAAATACAAAACTATAGCATTCTTTAATTGCTAATGGTTTTTTATACGTAATTTCTCTACTAAATTCTTATTATATAAATTGACTGTTATTTTTAGTAAAGTGAATTGCTATTTTCAATTTACATGAAAGATTGATTGGTAGATAAAACTAGGGAATTAACCTAGATTATCAATTTCTGTTACTAAGTGATGCTTAAGCGAGAGGATAGGCCCTCCACTGTCACCTAATCTCCTATACGCCTTCACAACTATGCAAGCAACAAGTTTAGATAATGTCTAACAAACTAATCTAATCGAATTGCACATAGCCATCAAGCATTTCTGCTATAAATTCCCAAATAGGAGTCTATGAGACGACATAAAAAGATATATATAGAAAAGAAGAAATAAAATTAGTGTACTAAAACATTCGGAAAAAGAATGAACAACAAAGAGGAGAAAAAACCTCACCACATTGAGTGGTGCGAAGCAGACTCTGGCGAAGAGATGGGTACCGTTCCCACCTCCACCTATCATTACAGAACCGAAACAAATCCCAAAGAGCCAAACAAGATATCAATCCAAAAAGGGCAAGCGGCATCTGGTACCTGTGATCACCACAGGCGATAAAACCAACAAATTGGTTTGCAAACTAAGCTGAATTCAAGGAACGAAATTATACCGAAAAGAAAATCATACAGTGTACACGCGAATAAAAGGAGAGAAAGAGTGGCATAGTTGCGAGCATAACGCTTCAAGTTCTCCTGAACCCTCAACCTTGCCTGGGAAGGAGAGGAAGGCAAGGAGTAGGAGTCCCAGAGTCCGATGAACCCATATGTCCAGGATGGGGTCTCGCCGCCGAAGTCATCGGTTGTGAGCTTGGCAAATGGGTTTAGCGTGAAGAGAGAAAAGAAGGTACCCAAATAAGAGAAAATAATAGAGAAGAAGCCATTGGTGGTAGTGGTGACGGTGGCGACGGTGGTAGTGGAGCCGGTGGTCCTATTGGTGACGCGGTGGTGGTGGTCGGAGGAAGAAGAGGAGGAAGAAGAGCGATCGAGGTTGGTGGTTCGCTCGTCGAGGATTTCTAGGTAACCGCTGTCGCGAAGCCAGGACTCGAAGGCGGGCTCAGGGACGCTTAGAGATAACGGGTTCGCCGAGAAGGCCATTTCGACATTCGGACGGAGGTTTGTTTGGTCGATGTTTTCTGTGGAAAAATGAAAATGGAATTTTTGGATTTTTATATATTTTCGTTGTCTGGACTCTGGACTCTGGACTCTGGAGTCTGGAACGACTCACTCCGTGTCTCACGCACGTGTTTTCAAATATACAAGATTTGTATTGTTGGGCTGATTATTTGTATATGGGCTTATCTCAATCATACTCTCTTTGGATATCTGAATTTTGTGACAAGTGTGGATGTGGGCCAGATGTTTAAAGACTGGGCGGTGTATGAATTGTGATAAATGGTTAACCGACTTGATCCGACCCTGTTGGGTCGGGTTTGGGTAGTTTCGTTGGGTTTATATGAACCTAACCCACATTGGGTTCAGCTTATCATGGTCAATTAATTGACCAATAGTATGTGCACAAAGAGCTAGGACCCCTGTGGGAATGAAATTCACTCCTATTTGCAATCCACTGAATTTGCCAAACATTCACATCAGAATTTGGGCTCACACTTGTCAGCTCCCTAGCTGCCACACTAAGCTGCTTTACAAGGAAATTTCCCAATATAGCAAACTTTCTTCCTGAGGTCATTCAGAAATGCCAGACAAGTTTATCTAAATCATATCCTTGGCCAGACTAATGGAAGGAGCCCACCTGATGAAAAATCACTTTGACTAAATACCTCTAACCATCAAGAAAACAGAGTAATTTGTCCAATCAGATTGGTTTTGCACTGGACCAGCAAAGATGGATGAACAGAACGGTAAAGAACTGCCTACATAAATCGAGAATGCAATGGCTAATGGGATCTGCTGGTGATGTTAATAGAAACAACCAGTGGTTTGGTATAGTAGATAGAAAAGTGGTGGTAATTAATTGAAAGAGGTCATGATCCATTAGGTGGTGCATCAATTCTTATTGTTGTTGTTGTATTAGTGGTAGATCATTAATCCATATCCCATGAAATGAGGTCATGAATCACTAGATGATGATGAGGGGTGATTTGACCTTTCAATAACGCTATGCCATGTGGCAAATTTGGACTGCTTTATGACACCTTGGCACCACATATGGCCGGACCTTGCCTGATTAGGCCGGCTTAAGCCAGCCTCTATGAATCGGACCTCAACTAATGGAAGACTTACAGACCGCTCGATGACAACCCGAAATACATCACCTTGTAGGCGTAAGTTGAGGACTCAAGCAACCGACCTGTATCTCCGAATTAGGCAACTGATGACCTATGTGTTTAGCGGTACCGGCTTGCGTGACATGTCCGTAGAGGTGTAAATCAGGTCGTGTCGCTCGTGGTCCGACACAACGGAATGCGGGTCATGTTAGGTATGGCACGATTGTACGAATTGTGCTGGTACTAGGGTTTTAGGTTCATGGGTTGACGTGGCACTTGCATGCCAGCATTGCCTAGCACGTGGCATGGCTTGCGGTGTGGGTTCGCAGTGAATCGAGTGTGGCCTGCCCGAGAAGCTAATCGTTTCAGATTTTTTGGGGGTTTTTATAGAAATACCCCCCAATAGCTATAAACAACTATATGGAGGAGTATTTATGTATTTTGGCTTTTGGGGGACAAAATGACAAAAATGCCCCCCAATAGCTATATAATAGCTAGTTTGAGGGCATTTGGGTAAAGTGATAAATGACTTTATTATGACCAAAATACCCCTCCTAGCAACTAAAAAATGACTAGTTTTTAGGGTATTATGGGCAATTGAATTATTTCCAATTCCTATAAATAGCCATATCCTCTACCATTCTCATCATACCAATTTAACAATTCTCTTCTCATACACTCTTTATACTCTATCTCTCTACTCTTCAATTCTCAAGCCTCGACTTTATTCAAGTTTCAATAAGGAGGCTTGCTCAAGTATCTCAAATTAGCAATTTGAGAGGTGATGTAACCGTTTCTAGTCACGTACCAATTTTTTTTTGTGATGTATCAATTTTTGGCTAAGTACTTCATCATTTGACCTGCTCCCAGGTGGCCTGTGACTCGGAGGATGATGGAGCTCCCTGGTGGTGAGCTACTTAGTGGCGAACTCCCTAGTGGTGAGCTACTTGGTGACGAGCTCCCAGGTAGTGAGCTACTTGGTGGCGAGCTCCCTGGTGGTGAGCTACTTGGTGACGAGCTCCCTGGTGGTGAGCTACTTGGTGACGAACTCCCAGGTAGTGAGCTACTTGATGGCGAGCTCCCTGGTGGTGAGCTACTTGGTGACGAGCTCCCTGGTGGTGAGCTACCTGGTGACGAGCTCCCTAGTGGTGAACTACCTGGTGACGAGCTCCCTGGTGGTGAGCTACTTGGTGACGAGCTCCCAGGTAGTGAGCTACTTGGTGGCGAGCCACCTTGATGAGCTGCTGGGTGTGCTACCTTAGTGGCGAGCCTCTTGGTAGTGCAACCCGACTGCCCTCTGCATGAGATGATCTGCTCCTCTTTGTAGACGGCGGGAGTCGAGGAACCTACGGGAACTGAATCAGAGGACCCGGGGGTGTTTACCCGGCAAGGCCACTCCGATGGCTAAGTTAGCACTCTGATAGTAGAGAGCTTGAAGATGATATTAGAGAAATGAGAGAGCTAGAGAGCAGGGGTTACCTCCATTTTTCATCCTCCTCCCCCTCTGGGGGGTCGGAGCTCTTATATAGCGGTGTCCTGACAAATCTGACATAACCGCCTCTAATTCTCTGTTACAGCCGTTACTTGCCAAGGCTGAGCTTGTGGGCGCAAGTAATCGTTACAGGGTACGGCCCTGTCAGACATGAGGCGTTGTCAGAGTTGGCAGGCACGACGCCGCCTAGCCAGAGACGTGGGTGCAGTCTCCAGATCTGGCAAGTACGGTTGTCAGGTAGGAAAATCTTCCTGCGATACGCTGAGCTGCTCAGCAATGAGCTACCTTGCACCGAGCTACTTTTTACCGAGCTACTTTTCACCGAGCTGCCGGTAATGTGCCGAGGTGCTTCTACCCGAGGCATGTCTTTGTGGCCTAATAGGAGGCGAGCTGCCTGTAAGTGGCCAGCTGCTTGTAAGTGGCGAGCTACCTATGGCGAGCTGCCTATAAGTGTCGAGCTGCCCCTAAGTGGCGAGCTACCTATGCCGAGCTACCTGTAAGTGCCGAGCTGCCCCTAAGTAGTGAGCTACCTATGGCGAGCTGCCTATGCCGAGCTACCTGTAAGTGGCGAGCTGCCTGTGAGTGGCGAGTTGCCTGTAGGTGACGAGCTGCCTGTAGCTAGCTCGAGTTGTCTAGTTGTCAAGAGGCTGCACTTAGTTGGCATGAGGTGCCAGGTGTCATAATTTCACTGGAGGGCCAAATCCGCCCTCATCAGGAGGCTTGCAGGATTCAACCGTTGAAATCAAGTTGAGATTTTGAACCAGAAATACGAGTAAGTGCAATTAAATTAATTTTTATTTTTTTTAGAATTAAAATAAAGGGTTGAATCCTCCTGAAACCAATTCTCTAACATGTTCAATGTCGACGATGTTCAGTTGCAACATGATAGTGTTAACACCAATATGGATGCTACTGATATTACCGGAGTTCCCACCTTTATTACTGCTATTAGGGAAAATAAAAAGAAGGGCACTAAATTGACTGGCCTAGTTTGAAAAATATTTAAAATAGAGGAGGTTGAGGGGAAGGGAAAAAGAGTCGTTTGCTAAAAATGTATGAATGACTTTAGCTACTATAGCTAGGGGTGTAAACGGCATTTGAAAATCCGATTTCGATATTCGATACAATTGAATCAAATTCGGATAATTCGAAGATCTAATCAGTCAAATTCGGATATCCTATTCATACCAAATAGTTAATCGGATTTGATAAATATCCGAATTCGATCGGTTATTTAATTCTTATATATAATATATAAAGTATTTTTTATATATAATAATTTAGTTATATAAATAATTTATATATTTATATACTTTATATCAATAAAATATTTATTTTATATATTTATTAATTATCTAAAATAATTAATTAATCGAATCAAATATTCGAATATTTAATCGGATTCGAATTCAGATATTAATTTTCAATATCCGTCGGATATTGAATCGAATTCAGATATCGGATTATCTAATCGGATTCGAATTCGGATAATGTCTGATCCGATTCAAATTCAATCCGTTTACACCCCTAACTATAGCAAGGGTACTAGCCAGTTGGACAAACATTTGCTCTCCCATGAGAAACAAGAAGAAGAAGAAGAAGAAATATTTAATTAGGTTCGAATTCGGATATTAATTTTTAATATTTGTCGGATATCAAATTGAATTCAAATATCAGATTATCTAATCGAATTGGAATTCGGATATTGTCTTATCCGATTCGAATTCGATCCGTTTACACCCCTAACTATAGTAAGGGGATACTAGCCAGTTGGGCAGACATTTGCTCTCCCATGAGAAAGAAGAAGAAGAAGAAGAAGAAGAAGAAGAAGAAGAAGAAGGGAAAGAAAAATCACAAACACAAATTGGGCGTGGGGGTTTTGGTACTTTTAAATATTCTTAAGAAAAATGAAGCAAGAGTTAGAAAAATATATTGTACATGTTGAACACCATTTTTATTAGCTGAAGATACTAAACTTGAAAGATTTTTACATAATTTTGTAAATCCATATTTTAAAAAAGTTTCTAAAAATACTATTAGAACAAATGCTTTGAAAATTTTTTATTCACATAAACAAAATTTAATTTCTACTTTATCAAATCTTAATTCTATAGTTGCAATTACTTCTAATATTTGGACCTCTAATTTTAATATAATTTATATTTGTGTTACTAATCATTTTATTGATGAAATTGGCTTTTACAAAAAAAGAATTTTAAGTTTTACTAGGCCTGAATAGCTCTATAATGGCCAAACTATTGCTGTAAGTATTTTAAGTACTTTACATGCTTATGGAATTGAAAATAAACATTTTTCTATTAGTTTTGATAATGCCAGTAATAACGATTCAGTAATAAGTATTTTAAAATCTCAATTAAAACCATGTTTAAATGGTAAATTATTTCATATTATATGTACATGTCACGTCTTAAATGTATGTATTCAGAATGCTTTAAATATTATTTCTCATTATATTTCTAAAATTAGAAAGTGTATTATATATATATATATATATATAGTTTAAAATATAAACATTTTATGTTAAATGTTCAATATAGATGGAATTCCATTTTTTTTTATGTTAGAAAGTTGTATTTCCTACAAACAAATTGTAAGTACTTATCGCTCACTCAGACCCTTAGAGAACATCCAAACATCAAGATTAACACCACAGAAACACATGCGAGGAGTTCACAATCAACCCCCACGCTGCGATGAACCCGTAGCACACCATCACCCCTGCGATGAACTCACAATACATATCGCAGAACCGCGATTCACCGAGTCTAGTTAGCTCCCGAACTTAAAGAAACCATGGCCAAGCCCATCCGAGGGTCCCCGGCCCACCTGAATGTGCGATGAAGCTACGCCCGCTAAGGTGTGCGATGAACCCGTAGCCCGCGAACTCGCTTGCAACGACGGGATAGAAGGGACGCTGGCCGAACCCATGACGAGGCCCGTGCATACCCAGAGGCATGTGGAACCCACAACAGCAAAGGACATAATGAGCCGCCACGTGGAGCCGGCGAAGCGCCACCCGCCGAACGAGGACGTCACCGATGTCACATAGGATTAGTTATAGTGCGCAAAAAAAGGAGTAGTGTACGTGAGTAATGAGGGATCTTAAGGATAAGGAAAATCAATCCTTAAGAAGATCCTCATGAGACGCGTGGCAAAACCCCATTAGTGCACCCAATAATTGACAGTGAATCAAATATTCCCTTTCTTGATACGGAGCAAATATCCCCATCTCCTACCTTTTAGGATCTCGGGATTTCCTCCATAAATAGAGATCCTCCTCGTATTAGAGGGGATTGAATCCCAAGCATCTATTACCTAGTACTCCCGAGTATGCCCTAATTCTCTCATTCTCCATCCTTGACCTAGAAACCCTCACTCCCTTACTCATGAGATCTTTCTCTATCTTTCAAAGAGACCGCTCCCTAACCTAGCCTTACCCTACTACACAAATTCTTACTAATTTTTATAATACAAAAATGCCACGTGATATTATACTCGAGGAAGACCGAGAAATGGCAATTTGTATAAGAGATTTTTTACAAAATTTTTATGATACAACTAATGATTTTTTAGGTGTTTATTACCCAACTTGTTGTGTTTTAGTTAATCAATTATTTATGATTAGTGATTGTTTTACAAAATATGGAAGAGATCTACAATTTAAAAGTATTGTTGAAATAATGGAAAATAAATTTAAAAAATATTGGAATAACATTTATCCTCTTTATTGTTTAGATACAATATTAGATCCTAGCATTAGGAAAGATGGTTTAGATGTTTTACTCATTGTTTTAAAATTAAAGGCTCTTGAGGCGAGGCTAGAAAAAAGGCCTAGCCTCAATAGGCTTAAACCCCACCAACAAAGCTTAGGCCTTGAGTTGTTTGAGGCTTATGCCTTTGGCCTCAAAATGTTCAAGGCTTAGGCCTCAACTATTTAGCATGCTAATGTGGAATATGAAGGTTTACATAGGCTCAGTTTGGAAAAAGTACAAATGCAAATATGTATGGTGCAAATACATACAAAATACAAGGTTTTGTACTCTACAAATTTGTATTTGTACTCATTCCAAACTGATCCATAGGGGCAAACATAAATTTAAAACAAAAACAAACAATGTTTTGTATATATTGGTGTAGGGAGCAAATAAATAAACATACAAATAACACAAAAATACATATAAAATGTGTAAGAAAACAGCTTGCTTTATTATTCATGCTTTATTCTTACTCATTTGCCCATTTATCTCATACTTGATAATTTATTTCTTCTAAAGAACATGGATCATATAGATGGTCACTCTTCACGAATGCATACTAGTGTAAGAAACGAAAAAAGAATGCCTTGTTCTTAAACAATGTTGGTTCATATCTTTAAATGGAAAAAAGTTTGACTTCTATGTTTTGTTCGTCTAAGGAAAAAAATAAAAACTAGTTTGATAATATTCTAACCAAAATTGTATTGTATCTTTAGGGTATCGATGCCCCTTTTTAATGTATTTAAAAAAACTTTTTTTAATAATTAAATAACATAAAGCTAACCTTGTAAAATTAAAAAAAAAAAACTGAAAAAAGGTGAGCATGGTTTAAAGTGTCAATACTCATACATCTCTTTCAGCATATTGGGGTGTATGGATACTTAGAACAATGAATCCATGCCTAATATATCATACAAGCTATATAAGATCATAATTTTATGTTTTCATGTCTTTATTGTTTATGGATTATATCCTTTTCTTTTTTTTTTTTTTTTGCTCAATGCTTACGCCTCAAAAATCCTTGAGTCTTATGCCTCACCCCCATGAGACACATCCACCTTGCTTCTGCCTTTAGCCTTATAAAACCTTGGTTTTACTTGAATCATATTGTGAAAATATGAATATTGAAATTGAAAATTAAAAATAAAAATTAATAATTTATTATTTGAAATGTATAACTTATATGAATATCAAATGATAGGGCAAAAGAAATCAACAACTTGTACAGGTGCAACTTCCACTTCTGAAACAACTAGTTCCAATAGTGGAAAAGAAAGAGTTTGGTCTTTAATAAGTAAGAGGCAGAAATCGCTGCCACTTCATCAACAAGTTCATTTACTAAATTTAATTTTTTTTTACAAACAAAATTTTCTAATTTAAGTGATTCCTTCGACTCAAAGGAAAAGAATAATTTTGGCACATTTTAGCTTGGTGGAGTAGACATGAAAAAATTATTTGATCATTGCTGCCATGGCACATAATCTACTAACCCCTCTGGTGTTTACAG
The DNA here is from genome assembly GCF_055504915.1 of Nelumbo nucifera. Taxonomy (NCBI): domain Eukaryota; kingdom Viridiplantae; phylum Streptophyta; class Magnoliopsida; order Proteales; family Nelumbonaceae; genus Nelumbo; species Nelumbo nucifera. Next base: position 131,538,170 of record NC_142649.1, on the reverse strand, counting down.
TTCCATCATTCTTGTTTTAGTCAATGTTTTCGAATCGTCGTTGATCCGGATGGTCAAATCGTTCAGACTGGAAACGTCCAGGCAGCCAGTTCCATTTTACCCCAAACCCAATCTTTGGTAAAAAACCGTTGAATTAGTCAATGAATCATTGACCTAGATGGTTTGACTGTTGAACCAGTCGATCCGGAGAATGGTTTGTGGTTTATTACTTCTGACAGTGACAAGTTAGAACAAGAATGAAAAGAGAAGAAGATCTCTCATATCTGAGATCTACTGAGGAGAGAGAGAGAGAGAGAGAGAGAGAGATCAGTTGAGGGATGTGCGAGACAGTGAGAGAGATATGAGAAATCTCACATTTAGAGATCTGGGAGAGCAATCTAGAGTCTAGACGATAGATCTGCAAGAGAAAGAGAGTGAGATCTGAGATTGAGAGAAATCTTGGATCTACTTTCATAGCCAGTTCACCACCATCGTTGTTGATGTTTCCGTTGTAGTTCGCCATCGCCGTCACTGTCGTTGTCACTATTGCCACTGTAAGTCGTCGTCATCGTTGCCACTACAGCCTGCAAGTGACCTCCTCCTCTTTCTTCTTCTTCTTCTTCTTCTTCTTCTTCTTTCTCTCTCTCTCTCTCTTCTCTCTCTTTTAAACTCTCTTAGTTGTCAACAGTTTCTCAAATCTCTCCCATTCTCAAACAATCAAACCTTATTTCTCTTATATTTATATGCATCTTATCTAATATTCCAATCTAATGGGTAAGATGACATATCACCTGTTAAAGTATTTAAACCATTCGAACCGTTTGACCCGGGCGGTCGAACCGCTAACCCAGAAATCGGTGGCTAGAATGGTTCCGTTTTCGGGTAGGTTTTTAAAACCTTGATTTTAGTGTAGATTCTAGGGTTCTGAACAACAAGAAAAACTACATGAATGATGAAAGTCTAGAGATGCTTCAAAGATTGGATGGATGCTTAAGATAAATTACAACACAAAGGAGGGCATGACACTATACCTGATGTTTCACCTGAAGCAGATGATCAAAGTCAAGGAGATGGAGATGCGGGTGGAACTTGAAAAAAATGATGAAGTCAATATTTTTTGGTATACTCAATGATTTTGTAGCAATTTTTAAAATTATTGTAAATTTTGTTTTTCAATTTTATTTAAATTATTTGTTATTTTTTCAACAATGTAATTTTTTATTTTTAATTTGCAATTGTATTATATTTTTATATTTTATTCTATTTTGTTAAGTATTTTTTGACCATTGTATTGTTCAAATTTATATGAAATAAAATTACTATTTTGTTTTCTAATTTGTTGTCCATTTTGTATTTTGTTAAGTATTTTTTTCATTCATTTGCTAGAATTTTTATTTTTTAGCAAAAAAGATTAAAAAATCAAAATGTCAAAAAAAAAATCAGTTTGTCCCAATTCGGCCCAGGCCAAGGCCCAACCTGTAGCCAGCCTAACATGGCCTAGGCCCGCAGCCCGGCACAGACCCACACGGGCTCGGACCATGGGTCGTGTCGAGCCGACCCCCCCCCCCCAAATTATCCCAAGGGAGGGAAGCGGATTCGCCTAGTCTTTGCACGGGCTGCATGTGAGTTGTGTCATGCTAGCCCAACACGACCTGATTTACACCTCTACATGTTCGACCTCATCCACTCACCCCGCCTATTGGTTCCGAAGCACATGATTATATGTCCTGGTAGTGATGAGCCCGGTTCTGTCCACTTCGCATGGAACCAGACGAGGATCATTACAACTCCAGTACGACGTGCCCCAAAAATAGCAAGCTGATAAGGCTTATATGTCGGACACACCACTTTAACCTTGATGTCTATATAAAGAGACCCCCAAACCTTCACAAGGTACATGCGAAATCGTGCATTAGAGTTAGAGTTCCTAGCCCGGGTCCAGACCCTCAGGTACTATGACTTACAAATCCGGCCTGCCGATGGATCTCAAAGCACTCTCGTCCGAGCTATTTTCCTATAGGGAACCAGAGCAGAATTGAGAATCATCGGAAGAGAAACTCAAATTAATTGAATGTTTCCACTGTATTCAATGATGAACAAACTCTATAATCCAGATCCCTCCACTTCAAAATGTTGTAACGTCGAAAGTGATCTAGACCTACCAGTACAGAACTCAGTTATGGCTTGAGAGCCTCAATTGGATGGGGTCATAAAATCAATAACAGTTATGAAACAAGTCTGGGTCAGTCTCTAATTTAATGAAAATAGTTGGAATAAACCAGTTCTCTTTCAAAGAGGTTGCCAACTGATGAAAATCTGCAACCAAACAATTGGAAATAGCATGATCCATTACCAAAATATGTAAACAGATTGAATGATTCTTGCAAAGATGGGCTATGTTTTACCAGTCAAATATGGGGTTTGCCTTCTTTATTTAAATGGCATCACATGTCATATTGTCATTCGGTTATTGGATTGAATCCTCAGCTTCCACATGGTATGATGCAAATTATGCTTGTAAGAGATGAGAATTGTAGAATTGGCTCAACTCAAGGTTGTCGGTACAATATTATTATAATCCCATTGAGAAGTAAATTCCAATTAATATACAAAGATTTATCTTAATTAATTAAAACTTGAAGAAGATTGGTAGTAGGGTCTCTCTCTCTCTCTCTCAGAGTTCAGTCTTCTCTTTTATTACTAATATATTGATCTCAGAAAGCTTCCATCTTGTCATGCTTCCTTCCCAAAGTCAATACTAATTAAGCAGCGCATGGTATAATAAAATATACCCAGAATTAATTCTATCCCCTTTCTCCTAACAAATTAATCCTCCACTGCATTCATCCAAATTCACCTGATGACATATACGACTACATCTTCTTTATATCCCCAGATCATCAAGAAGAGAAGAGATTAAACCATCTCACATTGCCAAAAAAGATTGAAGAGGAACAGCCCATCCTTGTTTGTTGCTTGATAATGACTCAGCTGTGAGTCAAGGACCATGAAGCGTCAAGGTGGTACACAGAAACAAAAGCACAGATTCATATTAGTGCTCAGGAATGAAAAAGAACGACGGAAGAACCCAACATAGTTTACATAGGAACTCCACAAGTAATCCACGCAGATGCACGCCATTTCATGAACTTGGTTCAAATGCTAACGGGGAAGCACTTAAACTCGAAGCCAAGCCCAAGTTTGTGCACCAGAGCTCCATTTCGATCGAATTGATCGACAAAATGAAATTGCCAGCGGTTCGGAGCGAGACATGCAGCAGCTCCAGTACTGTCTCCTGAGTCCTGACTAAGAGAGAATTGAAGCAGCAGTCTCTGCTGCAAGCCATTGCCCGGTGCTATCAGATGAATCCTTTTCGTTTTATGAACCCCATGAAGTCAACCCCCTACGAACCTCTTCTTAATTTCCTTCTATTGATTAGTTCAGGATATCTTATGCTTTTTATGTAAAACACCTTTAATTTGTATGCACTCATATTAATACAATGTTTTGCACTCTAATATTTGTATTTGTATTCTTTTTAAACTGAGCCTTAGTGCCACCTATAATTGATGAACTGGCCGGTTGGACCCGTTAATCCATCACCTAGCTAGTTTTCTAGGTATATTTAGCCCCTGCTGAACCGTTAAATGATCCAGTATTTGAATTACTCGGCCATGTATTAGACATTAATTCCTTTTGTATTTTGCATTTTCAGTCAATTCCATCATTACTAATAATAGGTCTCTTTTATGACACTTATTTTTGTTTGACATGACCAAACACATACATATTGTTAACAATTTAGTGCCACTAGATGCCATTTAGGCACCACATGCACCAAACAGTAGAATTAAAACGTCCATGAAAATGAAAAATATCATTTTGGGCATTTTTTTGATAAATGACTCACATAAATCAAGAGAAACATTTATCAGTTAAACTGCTCAACCAAACAATGAAATGGGCATTTCTCATTCTCAATAACAAATTTGTCTTTTCAATTTAGTGGTATAATTATTGATTCTCATCAACATCTTTTTGTTTTAAGTAAATAGTGTGTTAATTATTTGTTAGGTCAATACTTCCATCTCATGAATTTGCCTTACAATATTGACCTCTGCAGCATTTGCGGTAAGTGTTCAAACTTCAAATGCAATTATGTTTGGTTTATAATGCAAATTTGGTTTGGTTTTGCATTGAAAAAATTTTGTATTTTAGTTGTGATGGGTACAAAATTGAATCTACGTGTTTTACATTGACCACCTTTGGACTGTGTTTGGTTGCAATGCAAATAAATTTACACGTATTGATGCAAAACTATGGTAGTGAAAATGATTTGAGTGTAAATTCTGACATGTTTTTGTTTCAAATGTTAGCTTATTTTGTTTGATTGCACTACAAATTAAGTAAATTAAGACATCATGCAGAACAAAGTAAAACTCAAAACAAAATTAAATAAGAATTTGCATTTTTTTTTCATTTGCACTCCCATGCATTTGTTCAAGTGCAAAAAAAAAAAAAAAAATTGCACTGCAACCAAACATTTGAGTTTTAAAGTTTGCTTCCCTATTAAATGCAAAAATTTCAGGAAAAAAAAACAATTTTGCTTCAATTTTTTAAAGTGTAAAAATGTATTATCACCAAATGCTTATAAAACTGAACAAGAGTGCAAATTCACTTTGGTTTAGCATTTGCACTCTTACCAAATGTACTGCAAATCTAAACCACAGAAATTTTGTACCGAGTTCAGTTCTGCATCCATTTGTTTATAATTATGGTTTGTATTTCTATATCTAAGACAAAATTTATACTTTTTGCTTCATTTGCATTCATTGGCAAGTGCAAATTTTATATCTAAAAAATGATATAAAATTTGCACCACACCTTCCTCCTACATCAATTATCTCACTTATAATTAAGTGTGCAGATCATATGATCTTGCTTTTTACCTCATTCCCAAACAAACAACCCTCTTCTTGCTTTCATTCTCTTTCATATATATAAGGTGGAGGGCACGCCATTAAGTCAAATATGAAAAAAGTAAACCAAAATTTACAGTAAGTCCATTTGCACTCTCATGCATTTACACCAATGCACATGAAATTTGCAATACAATCAAATTGATCATAAGGCTGCGTTTGGAAATGATGCAAATGGAGTGTAAATCCTGATTCAGGTAAATATGCACTCTGGTTCACTTTTACTTGTGTTTGGCAACATTACATTTATGCATTGACAAATGACAGACAAATGCATATTTATATTGATAATAAGATGTAGAAGTACATCAATAAAAAAAGAAGTAAATTTGCATCCAAGTGGGATTTTGATAAAAAAAACATATGTTTTATTGGAATTCGTGTTTGTATCCATTACTGCTAAAAGTCTGTTTGGTAAGAAGGTAAATTTATCAGTGAAAACCTAATCCAATTTTACAATTTATATGGATCGTTTTACACTCTACATATTTGCATTCACACTTATTTGCATCATTTCCAAATGCAGCCTAAGGAAATATAAAATATTAAGGGGTGTTAAAACTATATTAGTTATAACGTTTTTCATTTCTTTTTTCATATTCTCATCTTGATACTCCTTTCACAGTGGATAACTGTGAATTACTGTAAAAAAAGAAAGTTAGAAATGAAAAAAAAAAGATTATGAGACATGCAATGGCTTAGAACAACTATAAGATATACCAGAACATAAGCTTTGTTACAATGATTTGTTTCTTTAAAGCTGTAAGTTTCTTTTGTCCATTCAGTCCAAGGATACAGCAAATTCTGTTGTTCTGAAAGATAAAACTACTAGCTCTTAATTATAAATTTATTTATTTGTTATTAGCTGATAATAACTGCACATAGAAAATCTCAATCTATTTGTTTGATAGCCAGTCATTTTGTGTTAGTTTTAATAAGCTGAGCTGAATGATTTATTGTTTTGTCTTTTAATAAATAAAATAATTAAATAATAAAATATTCAAAGATACGGTAACGTACCCAACTTCAGCTTCAGTCATCAAGAACTCTCAACCACTCTTATTCACTATAAGATAAGGTAATAAGCTGTTCAGCCACTTCAGCTGTTGCCAAATGGTCCACATACATGATGGAGGGGAGCTCAACCTTTCCCTCTAAACAATAGACATGCATTTTCTTAAATAAATAAAATTAACAAGTAACAAACAAAGGGATCCTTCTTGTGTACCTCCAAAGTCACCTTTCTAAACCACTCAATGACTTTATTTATTTGTTTATTTTTGTGACCTCTTTTTTGTAATATGTGTGAAGAATCTAGCTTCACAATCTAGAGATAGGTCCTTTGCATGTGCTTTCTCTCAAAAGAAATAAAAAATCATTATCTTCAAGAAGGGAGGGGTACTAGATATAGACTTAGGGCGTGTTTGGTGTGTCTTTCTGTACGTTTTTTTGGCTGTTTATAAGAATAACCGAAATTTGGTCTATTTTTGTTTGGCGCGCGGAAGATCTAGCCACCAAAAGATGAAACACCAAAAAGACGTGAAAAGCCCATTTTGGGCTGATCTCAGGAAGCTCTAAATGAAGTTTTTCGTGTCTTTTGCATTTTTATGCTTGCATGTGAAGACGTGAAAAGGCGTAGGGAAAGATGTGTGTCTACCAAATGGTCTTTGGGCTGCCTAGATCTTATGTCAAAAGCTCAATGTGTCTTTTGGTTGTCAGAGCTACAAGAAGATCTTCTCAAAAAGACTTACCAAACGGACCCTTAACCTTGAACATTTTTCACTATTCTCAAACTTGAATCCTAATTCTCTCACTTGTTAACCTGAAATTTTACCATTACCCCAAACAATGACCCTTTGAAATTTTATCATCATTATAACTCAATATTAAAGGACTGTTATACCATTTTGAACTGTATATCACTTGTGGTTTGCTTAAAATAAGCTCCTAACCATTTCTTTTCTTACCTATTAATAAAAATAAGATTGTTTCAATGTTATCGTCAAATGACCCTGATTTAATTCTTCCATTTATACCCCTGTCATTAAAATATATTTCCATCTTATGTATATATATCTTACCCATTTATAAAAAAGAGAAATGAATGAGCGTCCATCGTCCAATACCCTGATTTATATTTCCAATCCTACCCCTCCCTAATTTCATATTTTCAATCTTATCACCTCTTAAAATGCTGATTTTATATTTCTAATCCTACCCCTCCCTAATTTCATATTTCCAATCCTATCCCCTCTTAAAATGCTTGAATTATATATATATATATATATATATATATATATATATTTATATATTATATTATATAATAATGTTATCGTCAAAGGACCCTGATTTCATTCTTCCATTTATACCCCTATCATTAAAATATATTTTCATCTTATATCTTATATATATCTATTAAAGGGATAGGGGTGATCTCCCCTTTTGCCACTAGTTTCAGGTTGACAGTTTGACCGTTCGGTTCGAACAAATGGCTTATTCTGACAATAAAAATTACAAGCAAAAAATTATAAATCTATTCTGGCTATCAGTTTTTGGGTTGACGATTCAAACGGATGGCCCATTCTGACAACAAAAATTACAAGGAAAAAATTGAGTGTGTGAGTTCCACTAAGCAGTATCATATGTGTTATGTCATTCAAGTGTGTGACTCATATGACCCAAAAATGGAACTGTTATGGCCACCGGTTTTTGGGTCGATGGTTCAACCATTCGATTCAAATGAACAGCCCATTTTGACAACATAAATTAAAAAAATGACCAAAACCATTGAATGGGTCAATGGTTCAACCGCTCGGGTCAAATGGGTCATTGACCGATTCAACGGTTTTTGGCTAAGGACCGGGATTGAGGTAAAATGGAACTGGTTGCCTGGACGATTCCCAATTAAAAAAATAAAAAAATGGCAGTTCGATCGTCCGGTTCGAACGGGCGGCCCCTTCTGGCAACATAAATTACGAGAAAAAAATTGAGTGTGTGAGGTCCATTAAGCACATACATGTTATGTCATTCAAGCATGTGGCTCATACGACTTGAAAATGGAACCGTTTTGGCCACTGGTTTTTGGGTCGATGGTTCGACCGTCCAATTCAAACGGATGACCCGTTTTAACAACAAAAATTAAAAAATAAAAGAAAAATAACCAAAAACCATTGAACGGGTCAACAGGTCGATGGTTCGACCGCCCGGGTCAATGGGTTGTTGATCGATTCAACAGTTTTTGGCTAGGGATCGGGATTGGGATAAAATGGAACCGATTGCCTGGATGGTTCCCAATTAAAAAATAATAAAAAATGGTCAAAACCATTGAACGGGTCAACAAGTCGACCGCCCGGGTCAATGGGTCGTTGATCAATTCAATGGGTTTTGGCTAGGGATCGGGATTGGGGTAAAATGGAACCGGTTGCCTGGATGGTTCCTAGGCCGAAATGTTTAGCTCCATCTCAAAGTGGAACTTTGGACTCGATATTCTGATTTTTTTCCTTGGCTTTTCCAGTTTGGTAGATTTACCATCATTTTTTTTTTGTGTTTAAGGGCACTTTGGATTTATCTTTCAAGGTTTTGGAATCCCTTGCAATATCCGGCCTTTCCATGGCTATGACTACAAAGTTATTTTGTCTAATTATTGACATCTAGAAAAAATAATCCGGAAATGAAACCGTTCTGGCCACTGGTTTTTAGGTTGACGGTTCGACTGTCCAATTCGAACGAATGGCTTGTTCTAACATAAAAAATTTAAAAAATTAAAAAATGGCCAAAACCGTTGAACGGGTCGACGGTTCGATCACTCGGGCCATGGGTCATTGACTAATTCAACGATTTTTTGCCAATGACTGGGTTTGGGGTAAAATGGAACTAATTGCTTGGACGGTTCTCGGACTGAACGGTCCTATTATTTGGGTCAACTGTGAATTCTCGATATAAAACAAATGACAGATATGAAGTAGAACTCAGAACTATCACTGTATGATCGTATTCTTTTATATGAGATATTTTATTAAAGCAATATTTAAAAAATGAGCATATGTATAAAACTTGAGTACTTATAATTATAAGTTCTTATTAAGAAACCATTGTATCTTATTAAGAAATGTTACAATTTTATTACAGCCCCTGCGAAGTAGGCCCTACGCTAGTGTATTAAAAAAAAAAAAAAACAATTCGTCGAATACCAAAATCTCCTTGATTTTCTAAGTGCTTTGGCCTTATTCGGTAGTTTGTCAGTACAAATTAGAACACAATCATTTCCTGGATCAATTGGAGTTGGTACATAGGAGCTTTGGCAATGTCCTACTACAAAGCTAACCATATTCCAAGTTGATTCGTACTTACAGATATTAAACGATCATTTTTTGTTTTGTTTTGTTTTTTTACATTTTGTTGTGTAGAAGTTTCATTTGCATTGGTCAAGGTTTTAAAATCGATTTGGAATCGGAACTATTTTGGGCATTGGTTTTTGAGTTAATGATTTGATTGTCCGATTCGAATGAATGGCCTTTTTTGATAATAAATAAAAAAAAATTAAAATAAAAAACAGCTAAAACTATTGAACGGATTGAAAGAATTGATGATTTAATATGACGGAGGTATCATTGCATTTTATCTTGTTAGCCACGTGTCATGGATAAATAGATCCAACTGGGCCCAATTTTTACAGCTGGCCTTTTAATTAATGACATCAGTCTTAGAGAATTGATCCGAACGTGGCCATTAATTCAGCCACGTCAGATGGTGACTCACCCGTGGATAATCTAATTCCGTCTCGAAATCCATTTTGATGTGATACTGCCGCACACCATATTACCCGGGGCCACGGAATCCGCCGTACGCCACATGTCAGCTCCGATGGTTGCGCACAACTCACGCTTTAGAAGGAGTAGTTAAGAAGCTTCGAAGTCAAAAGGATGATTTACAGGTCAAATCCAACCAAGGAGCCATCCTCACCCTCTGATCAACAATCTACGCTTGATATCAGACATGCTTACAGTTGGATTCATCAACTACCTAGTTTCATGTAAAGGAAATGAACCAGGGTGGCTTTTCCTTCTGAAAACGACAAACTCCTCTCACTTGTCTCCCACTTTTCCCACTTTTAAACTGATAACTATAAGAAATATTTTTCAATGCACTTAAGATCCATAATCAACAATGTCCATCAATTGATCTGGGCCGTCCTTCTGCTGGATGAGAGATTGTCCCATAAAGTGGGACCTAAATCAGAAACTATCGATGCCATCATCATTTAGCTTTATTGATATGATTATTGAAGTATGAGTGAGTCATCATGGTTCGTTAAAGGTTGAATCAATGTTTTGACTTTTGACTGGTCTGGTAGTGTGTATTGGGAATGATGGAAATCAGATATATTATGTATGAACTCATTGATGAGTCCCCACCTGCCCAGCTGCAATTCACGAGCGAGAAACGACGCAACGAGCCAACGAGAAGAAAAAATAACGGATTATTAATAAACAATTAAACAAACACACCCTGTCTACCTGCTATCACGTTAATGCTCCCTCTCTCTCTAAAGCAAAAAATACAAAAGCCAGGAAGAGACAGGAAGAGAGAGAGAGAGAATGTGAAAAAGAAGTGGAGGGTTCAGAGGAAAAGGCGAGAGCAGGCATTCGAAGCTACGATGTCCAAACTAGTATTACTGTTGCTCACCCTGTTCTCGACTCTGCATCCTTCTTCTCCTCGGCCTGGTAAGTAAAATAATCTCTCTCTCTCTCTCTCGCGCACGCTCTCTCTACATGATTTATTTTCACTTATTTAGTTCTATTGATGTTGATAGCGGGCGAGTCTTCATTGTTGAAGTTTTGAGTTTCTGGTGACCCAAAACGAGTTCTGTATGAATCTTGATGGATCTAGTTCACTTAGCAGATTAGCGTTTGTTTTATGCATGAATCCATTTCCATGAGGTGTTAAATGGTGGAGTCTTTTTATTAGTTTGAATACCCTTACTTTAGTTCTACACAGGCTCACACTGACAAAAAGTTGAAATTTACATTGAGAACCCGATAATTATATAAAAAAGCAGAAAGGGCTCTAGTATCCCCTCTCCTGGTTTTCTTGATCAAATAAGAACAATATATCGCTCAAAACATACTTACGAGCTTTGAAGAAAATTAGCTTATGGATTTAGAAAATAAGATTTATCAAGTACTGCTGAGTTGCTTGCTAAGATGGTCCACTTTTACTTGGTTTTCTGCTAGTTCATACCAATAAGAGCTATTTGCTGACCTGATTAAGTGGCAAACCTGAAATTGGGCGAACATTTTACTATGTTTTCCTTCTCATTCTTCCTTTTATTTTCTTTACTTTTTTTGGTTGGGGGCGTCGTTCACTGCACTTCAGGTTACTAGTGAACAAATGGGTTAAGTGGCAATTAGTCCTTCTCGCACATGAATACAAGTCGTAGGGATTTTTGTGAAGCTAATAAGTTTTTGACTAAGTGAAAAAGGATCATTACTCAACCTTGGTCCCAGCTATCCAGGGTATGGGGAAGGGTAGTGGACTGGATACAGGCTTAGCTTTTAAAATTTTCTTTGATGGTGTGAAAACTGTCAGAGTTTAATTCACATTCTCATACTTGTCAGTGTGGGTTTTTACCATTGCAGTAACCCTGAAATTTTATCAACTTCTTGAACAAGTTAAGTTGACAACTTCTCGAGCATTTAAATTTAATTCAGACGAGATGAAATAGCTTGTTAGAAAGAAATTTATTGAATTATAATACAAGATAGTGCAATGTTATACAAATTACATGACTGAGTGAGTGACCAGTAATGCTTTAACTCTTCACTAAGAATTTTAATAAATGAGTCCATTTAATGGTTTTCTTTGCTTATTTAGAAATTCCAGTTGTTAGAAGACAAGTTAAGATTTAGCAGTTCCATTTCTACTCCAGAGGAACTTGATGTTGGCATGGAACCCGAGGTGATTGGGTTCCTTAATTTGTAAAATTAATGAGAGATTGAAGGTACTTTAATGGTTGATTCCCCCAAATTGAAAGAAAATAAAAAGAAGAAAGGACACAAAATAATGTGGAAGGGGAATCCCATCACAGGGCACTGCGCTCAGTGGTTTTTGCGGCAGTGCATGTCCTGAAGGTTTTAGAGTGGCCACACCAAACTGGTATTGGGTCCTTGGTCTGTGATTTGACACAGCTGATTAGCTGTAAGCCCAGGGATAAAGGAGGAGGGAGAGGTAAAGAGGTGAATTAGGTGAGAGTAACATATGTTGCCCACAAGATCTTTCCTTCCCATGGTAATTATTTGTGTAATAAGCCACTTCCCTGTCCTCTTGCCAGCAATTTGAACTATTGAGGTGTCAAGACTTGGTAACAACTAGTTCTTACCATCATGTTGATTGAGACTAGCTTTCTGATTCATCTTAACAATTTTTTGATCAATAACATAAAATGATTTCATTCATAATAGGAGCCTTCCTACTCAAAACCAAAACGGAAAGGAAGAGAAAAAGAGAAGCCTTGATAACTACTATAAAAATTACACATTTAAGACTGGCCCATGAGTTCCCCAAAGAATACAATCTCTAGCTACCCCTGTCCTTGCCAAAGCATCTGCCATAACATTTTCAGACCTTGGAATCCACTTGAGCAAGCATTTCAATTGACTTCCCAATGCTTGAGCCTGTCTGACCAAAAGGTCTGTAACGCCAAGGAATATTCTCAGAAGATTGCATAAATGTAATAACAGTTTGGCAATCTCCATCTCCCTGACTCCCTCCAGTATTAATTCCTTCCATCCATTGAAAAAACTTTAGATCACGGATGAGGGCAAGAATTCCTTGCCTTAGAGCAATGTCCTTTCTAATTGGTCCATAGCAACTGAGACAGATATTGCTATTACAATCTCTAACAACCCCCTCAATCGGCTCAATGGCTGTTTCATCTTAACTGTTTGGCTGGAGTATTTAATACTCTTGCACGCGCCTTCCCCTCTCATTAACTGCAAGGAGAGAATCAGCCCAATGGCTGATTCATCTTAACCATTGGGCTGGAGTATTTTATATTCTTATACATACCTGCCCCTCTCATTAATTGCAAGGAGAGAAATGATGGAAAATGCATTTAATGAGCATCAGAATGTGTTCCCACATCATCTACACTCTTTATTTCGCTAGATGTCTTTAGGTTAGAGGGGTGTGACCCTGAACAATGGACTGAGTCCTCATCTAGCCGAGGTAGTTTAAGCAAAACGACACTCTTTGCTTATATGTTCTCAAAATACATCACCCGAATACAGTAATACCAAATTATAAACCTCATATAGCAAAAGCAAAGACAAGAAAATAACCCTCAGCTTCATACTCAACCAGCCGAAAAACCAAAGTGTTCAACCTAAGTTGAAGAATTTCAATTATATTGTGCTTGGTTCCATTCATAATTTGACAAATACTCAACCCAACCCAGCCCAACTCGTGTTGCACTCCTACTAGAGACAGTGTCAGTGCATTTGTAGTCCTTTTGAGTCCAACCTCCAAACTGAACTAACCAAATATCTCTTATTGCTTGTTCGTCTTTCTGCTCTGCTGCCAGCTGGCATCTTACTTGCTGAAGTGGTGCCTTCTCCAAAATCATCCCCAACAGAGAGAAGGGATAAGATGGATAACTAGAAAACTCTTGCTTCTTTCTCAAATGGCAACAAAATTACAGAAACAAATTAGAAAAATTTCTTTAACCAAAATAGCAATTGGGGTGCGATACTTTTTATAGGAGGTGTTGTTATCTTACAAAGCAACAAAACAAAAATTGCGAAATATCGAACATTTAGAATTCTTAGGAATGCTCTTTCTCTACCTTATTCATTATGAGCCTGATAGAATGGGCTTACATGTATGCTTCAATTTGGGCATGGTACTGGGCTTATAGAAAGCCCTATTATAGTTCTAGGGCTCCTTAATAGTAATGAAATCCTCTGGGTATGGTCCTAGACTAGAGCCACATAGGCAAGGCCTACTTGTGCTTTGTCACGGCATCACTAAAAATCTATTGATAAGAAAAAAAAAGGCTTACTACAAAATCAGAGAAACATATCTTTTCTTTGGTGCTCTTGTTTTTCTTCTTATCTTGGTTAATAGACAAATTTTGAATGGGTTTTGTTGTTTGCAGAGCCATTTGCTATGCGCATAAGCTGTGGGGCTCGACTTAATGTTCACACCCCACCAACCAATACTCTCTGGTACAAGGACTTTGGTTATACTGGAGGAAGGCCGGGAAATGCATCACTAATAAATAACATTGTTCCTCCACTTAAAACACTTCGCTATTTCACTCTCTCTGATGGTCCAGAGAATTGCTATAATATCAAGAGAGTACCCAATGGGCACTATTCAGTGAGAATCTTCTTTGGGTTGGTTGCAGACCCTAATTTTGAGAGTGAACCTTTGTTTGATGTGTCTATTGAAGGAACTCAGATATATTCTTTAGAATCAGGTTGGAGTACCACTGAGGATCAATCATTTGCTGAAGCTCTAGTATTTGTTCCAGATGGTACGGTCTCTTCTTGTGTTCATAGCACTGGGCATGGAGATCCTGCTATTCTTTCAATTGAGATTCTTCAAGTTGATGACAAAGCATATTATTATGGGCCGGGCTGGGGTCAAGGGACAATCTTGAGGACAGCCAAAAGACTCAACTGTGGTTCTGGGTTGGCGAAATTTGATGCAGATTATGATGGGCATCACTGGGGTGGGGACAGATTTTGGCAAAAAGTTACATCTTTTGGCCAGGGTTCTGATAAGATTAGATCTAATCAAAACAGCATCAGGAAAGCTTATTCGTCACCTAACTTCTATCCAAAGGAGATTTATCAGACAGCTATTATTGGTACTGATGGTCAGCCAGATTTATCATATAGTATGGATGTGGAGCCTAACAGAAACTACTCAATTTGGTTGCACTTTGCGGAGATTGATGCTGGCATCACAAATGTAGGACAAAGGGTTTTTGATATCCTCATAAATGGTGATATTGCATTTAAAGATGTTGACATTATTGGCATGAGTGGGGATACTTACACAGCTATTGTGTTGAACAAGACAGTTGCTATCAATGGGAGGACTTTGACAATAACCATGAACCCTACCAAAGGAAGTGCCATTATCAATGCCATTGAGGTCTTTGAGCTTATTTCAGCAGAATCCAAAACTTTAACAGAAGAAGGTATTTTACAAATTACCTTATTTATGATTTTGTTTTTTCTTTCACAATCAGCAATACAAAGTTATTTTTTATTTTTATTTTTTTATCATCAACAGTATCATTTAATTAGTTTATCACAGGAACCCCATGCTTCAGAAAAATGAAGTTAGGGGACAAATACAACAGCCAAGTCTGGCATGCCCACCCACCCACCCACACATATATACATGGTTTTTAGTTGACAAGAAGAAAATATTATTCATAAAGGTATGATATGGTGCATTATAGTATAGATGATAACTTTTTTTTTTTTTGAAATAAGTTAACTAATTTCATTAGAGGAAAGAGGGGTACACAAGAAGGTGTACAAATACAAAACAGGGGCCAGACCCCTGAAAATTACACAGGAGGAAATTTATCACAGTACAAGGTCTCCAGAATGACTCCTAATTTTGCTAGACCATCTGCGATGGCATTTAGCTCCCTTGGGATCCAGTATAGAGAAACATTCGTATGAGCCAGTAGGTCCCTTGCCTCTGTTAAGAAGTGACCAAGTCTCCAAGGTCCAGCCTCTTGTTGTCCTAACCATCTTATAGTATTTGCTGTGTCACCTTCGATGGAGAAGTTCTGAATACCCAGTTTGCTGACTAGGCGAATCCCTGTGAGAGCTGCTAACACTTCTGCCTTTGTGGAGTCAGCTATCCCAATCGGTCCACTGTATACCCAGCAGGTAACTCTGTCTTCATATCTTAGGATTCCCCCTGTGCCGGCAGCTCTAGGGTTACCAAAAGCACTTCCATCAAAGCTTAGAGTCCAAGTTCCTTCCCTTCTTATTGAGGGAACTCTGGGGGGGAGTGGGATAGAAGGGTAGGAGATCAGAAAGTTATACACTTTTCTGTTAAGGTCGTTAACATTGATTCCTGACTTCCTGTGAACTCCTCTGAGCTGGAAGCCCACAAATTGCAGTGATAAGTGATGTGGTTGATCAGCTCACCCTTAGATTTTATCTTATTTTCAAACAGTCGATTGTTCCTTTCCTCCCAAATTCCCCAGAGTACAGCATGAAGTACTATCAGCCAGTAAGTCTTACCTCTCTTGCTCAGACCTCTTCCATGTCACTGAGAAATCAGTTCCTGAAGGTGCTTAGGAGCCACCCAACTATAGCCTGTAGGAAGAAGTTCCAGATGTTGCTGGCTACCTGTCAGTGTATGAAGAGGTGGTCAGTTGTCTCTCCCTCACGAAGGTAGAGGATACAGACGTGAGGGGAGTTAAAAAGCCTTCCAAGGTTTTTCTTCTGCAATAGCTCACAAGTGTTTACTTGATGTGGACAAGCCTCCCAAACAAAGAAACTCACTCTTGAGGGGACAAACTTGCACCAGATCTTCTTGAAAGGGAAGTCACAGTCTCGGTTTCCTGCAACCAGAGCTTTGAATAAAGACTTGGACGAGAACTCACCTCTGGGGTGGGGTTTCCAGACTCGGGAGTCTTGGGAGTTTAGGGAAATGTAGACTTCTCTAAGAGAGAGGAGGGGGTCAGTAAGCTCACTGATCTCCGGTTCCCTTAAGGGTCTTCTGAGGCTCAAGTTTATGTTGCTTTCATTGGGAGAATTGGGGAGGCACTGAGAGATAGTTGCACCTTTGTTTAGGGTAAGGTTGTAGAGCCTAGGATAAGATTCTGCTAATGTGGACTTGCTCCACCATAGATCCGTCCATAACTTTATTCTTGTTCCATTACCCACCCTAAATCTTATGAGAGAAAGAAAGAGGTTGTGAATGGAAGAGATACCTTTCCAGGGATTTGAGGAAGCTGATCGGTTTGAGCGGAGATTGCAGTCCCAACCATTTGCATTTAACCCATACTTGCTGGTGATGATAGCTGCCCAAAGGGAGTTTGATTCAATGGGGAATCTCCACAGCCATTTTCCGAGGAGGGCATTATTCTTCTCTTTTAGGTGTCCGATTCCCAGCCCTCCAACCTCTTTTGGTTTGCAGACCTGACTC
The DNA here is from genome assembly GCF_055504915.1 of Nelumbo nucifera. Taxonomy (NCBI): domain Eukaryota; kingdom Viridiplantae; phylum Streptophyta; class Magnoliopsida; order Proteales; family Nelumbonaceae; genus Nelumbo; species Nelumbo nucifera. Next base: position 131,521,026 of record NC_142649.1, on the reverse strand, counting down.
CAATTTACTAGATGCCCTTTTCTAACACCTCCACCTTCCCATAGGAAATCTCTTTGAAGTTTTTCGATCTGTGATCTGATTTTGGCAGGGATCTGAAACACTGAAAGGAAATAGACAGGCATGTTTGCAAGGGAAGCCTTAATGAGGGAAATAGATAACTATGTATTGGAATTTGGATACACATTTAAAAATTAATATATAACTAATTATAACAACATATACATTAAAAAGTAAACATTCAAATATTATATAATATCAGATTATGGTATTGTAGTTGTGTAAGGAAAATTGTTGCCCAGGAACCTAGACAATTGTCTATTAAGTAAATGCTCTCACTCCTCCAAATCATCTAGGCATCTTGTTGCTTAGGTAAAGCCAACACGATGCATTGAAATCAAAGTAAAGAAAATATCCTTAAACATTTAGAAATTGTCACTGATATGCTGTTATCTCTGTTTTAATAGTTGGGGCTTTACAGAAATTGAAGAATGCTTTGGGGCTTCCTCTTCGTTTTGGGTGGAATGGTGATCCGTGTGTCCCCCAACAACATCCATGGAGTGGAGTGGACTGCCAGTTTGACAGGATAAGTGCCAAATGGTTCATTGATGGACTGTAAGTAATCTTTACCTAGTTAATACCTTATGGATCCTGACCTTTGAAGCTCCATTGCTTTCTTCTTTACTTTATACCCAAAAACAGAAAGAAAAGTAGAAAAAGAAGAAAAAAAAAAAGAAAAAGAAAAGCAGTGTGGCTAGTGCCCCATCTAACTATACAAAAAATTTCATATTATCCCAGCCCCCACTAAGCAGCACATGAGAAAAAAATGGAAAAATTCTCTTCTGCATTAGTGACGGTTTACTTAATGTAAAATGAAAAATTATTTCCTTGGAATTTAAAGAGACATTGGAATGCAAAATCATATTATTGACCTTGTTTTTTGTTTACTTGTTTTACTTAGTTGCGCTTCACAGGTTAGTTCTATGGAGTATGGAGAACATTTAAGCTCTAGATTTTCTTCTAAGCTCTTAAGGTTGTTTTGACTTTTGATATCAGGACGAGTTATTGTTCATATTGTTTTAAAAAGCTAAAGCCATAGTCATGGTTTAAAATGTCCATAAATTTCCAAATATTTTCATTTCCATGGAGTACAAGAGATAGTATTATAACATAAGTTGGTGACAGTATTGTTGGTCCGTGGAGTAGCAATGTTATTGATTGCCTAATGTACATGATTATCACTTTGAGTGAGCTTGATATTCATTTCAAACACGAAGTTAAATATTAGCTTTTGTTTGTGTAATAGGTTATTTGGTTGATCTATTTGAATCATTTGCATTTTCTCTGAGTTACCCTAAGGATCAGGCTACATGTGTTAAAGTAAAAATTACAAGAATACCCTTCTCTTAACATATGACATGCTATCTATTTCTACAAACCTTACCAAGAAACATAAGAGAATCATGTGAATCTTTTTATTTCAGTCATTTAGGTTTTGACTTCACCAATCTACACTCTTCTCTTCTCCTTCATTTGCTGGAAGTCTTGTCTCCATTTGACATTGTGCTGTTAAGCAGGTTATTGATTATGTCAGTTTCTTTGCCATTCTTTGTACTTGTATATCTGAGTAACTACTTGCTTCTACATGTTCAGTGGTCTTGACAACCAAGGTCTAAGGGGATTTTTGCCAAGTGACATAGCCAAGCTGCGACATCTACAAAGCATGTATGCTGCAATGCTCTTTGGATCTATGTGAAGATTCTCAAACCGAAAATTGCATCTTTTTAATTGTGCAAGAATTTCAAATACTAATTTACTATGTTGGTATTTCCACTCCTTTTTTTTTAATAATTTTTTGACAAGTAACTGAAAATATATTAAGAAACTCCAACTGTTCAAAACAGAGCAGCAGAGCAAAAACAGAATACAAAGTAGAAAATCACCACTAAAAAAACAACACCCTACAACATAGAATTTGCAAATTACAGCCTGAACCTGGGTAGCTCCAGACTAAAGACTCTTTCCCTATCCCTTCTCTTGCTAAGGAACCTGCCAACACATTTGCAGACCTAGGAACCCAATTGAATGAGGCATTCAACGAAATTACATTTGCTACTGCCCCCTCACCAACTGCCTAACAAATATTTTATCAATGACCAAGAGTGGAAAAGAAAATATCAGAAGCATCCTCAAATATAATAGGAGGATCAGAATTGGCTCCATCATGATGAATAGATACATTTCCATGGATTAAATCATTCAGAAAAAGCTTCATAGGTTGTTATCATGTCATACATGCATGTCTGATAACTTGTGTGTCTTTCACTAGCATAATTTTCAATGTCCAATTTACATAAGATGGTTGTGTAAGGGTATGTCTATCATCCTTATGCTGGTCCTATTTTCGTTGAGCCTGATAAAGTTTCACCTAATAAATAAAACAGGGTGCCTAGTTTGTCCATGCCCTTATAGGATAAGGGTGCTTTCTCCTGATGTCATTTCATTTCATGATGCATTTTTCTAGAAACCTAAGCGGGAATAGCATTCGTGGGACAATACCATCCTCACTCGGAGCAATAACAAGGCTGGAAGTATTGTAAGTAAAACTTGTATATTTTTCCAGTCTATGATTATCTCATTTCTTATCTTGGTTTCTTCTTACTAGTGCATTCTCTCAAAGGATTCACTTTGCCTAAGAGTCTGCTACATGATCATTTGTTAATAATTTTTTGAATAGGTTAAATATTGAATCATGTATTCATAGATTGTTGGTGGGAAGTTTTTTGAGTGTATTGCAATATGATTAATTAATGAAAAAGAATGTTATGTAGAGGTATTGTATTAAAATGAAAACAGAATACATCTCTGTCCCACCACAGCAAGATGCTGTGACATGGTTACCCAATTATTCTATACATCATTCTGTCATATGTTAATTACAAAAATGACATCTGTTATCGAAAAAATGAACTATAAGGAACCCCCCTCAAACTTCTGTTATTGAGTGCTATTGGGGTCTTCGTGGTAATTGGGGTGATATTAGCCTGGTTGTACCTGGGGATTGGCATATCTCATGTATATGGTGTTGTTTTTATTGTGATATCAATAAAAATTTACTCTACCTTCAAATAAAAAAAGGGACACCCCAAACATCAATGCACTGCCTCCCATGCGTATAGCCTACCCCATAGGGCCTTTGCAATTAAGTCTTGCAAGCAGATTTTGTTTTCAAAAATTCGACCATTCCTTTTTTGTCCATATGGTCCAAACCATGGTTTGCAATTTCAATATCAATGGACACTTTTCCATGTAGAAATAGGGAAATTTTGAGGTTATTTTCTTAATTTCACTAAAAGAATCATTACAAGAAGTATATTTGCACTTTAAGGCTCAAAAATCATAATACAGAATTGTATAAATCAAATAAGAGAATAGAGACTTATTCAAAAAAAAAAAAGAGAATAGGTATCTTTGTCTTTGTCTCTCTTTTACTCGTTTAGCCATCTTCTCTTCATTAAATATGTCATTTACTTTTCATTTTTTTGAGAGAAAAGGTAAACTAATTCATTAAAACAAACTGAAAAGATACAGCCTTGCCCAATGAGGCACCGGGCAAGACAAAAACACTTTCTGCATCCCAAAAAACCGCTATATGAACATCATACAATTTTTTTTTGATAAATAACATCATACAAAAATATTACTGTGCTCAAAAAAAGCTGTAAGGACAATTCTTGAACAATTTGTGAATTGCCACTCAGGAGTATAACCTTCCCCAAATGCTGTTTAAGACTTCCTCCTCTGACCTCAAATTGTCTTCAAAAAGCCTCATATTTCTTTGATACATCTGCTTGGTTCTACCACCCAACCTCTCTTTGACAGATTATCAGCTGTTAGGCACCGCCCCAAAGATGTCACGCACAAACAAAAAGAGACTTTTAGATGAGCCACGATCCTCCATACCAAGTCTTCGGGGAAATTAGCTTCCTCATCACTACATAGGTTGCCGTAAAAGGATTTGACTTATTCCCACAATTATTTCAGTTAGCTGAGCACCAAGATGCAGTGATTGCTGAATGTTTTGAGGTTATTGGGAACTCAGTAGCCTGGTGCTCTTCTTTTAGTAAGAATTTTCAGGATTGAGAAATCACAGACCTGGCGGATCTACTTGAACTGCTCTCCCTTCAACCCCTGAATCTTCTCAAAGACGACAGTTGGTCATGGACTTGGAGCACTGATGGTCTCTTCTCAGTCAAGTCATTTGCCACACACCTGACAGCAAGTTTTTCAGAAGACATGCCTGCTTCTAGAATCTGGAATTCAATATCCCCCTCAAAAATCAATGCTCTGGTGTAGGCCACAGCTCTAGGCAGGTGCTTAACTAAAGCCCACCTATTTAAGAGAGAGGTTCAGCTTCAGGATCAGAGCTGTGTTGTGTGGTCAAGAAGTGGAAGATAACAGCCATCTGTTTCTGCACTGCTCTATCTCTGCTAGAATTTGGAATCGTTTTCTGTACGGTGGGTCTTGCTTGGACTATGCCAGCTTCAGTGAAGGAGATGCTATGGGGTTGGGGGTTACAGGGATTGTCAAAGCTTGCTTCAGTTGTGTGGATGTCCATTCCGGCTGAAGTCATCAGCACCATTTGGGCAGAAAGGAAGAAAAGATTAATCCAGAATATATATGGATCCGGAGGACCGGATATCTATTTCTTTTGGAAAGCTGATTTCTTGGGTCTCGGCTTCTAAGGGGATTCAGGCCTCTCAGTTTGGGGCTAGGCCTAGGAGCCTATGGCATCTGTAATCTTGTTCTGTTTGGGTTGTTTCCCCTATTAAGGTGTTTTCCTTGGGGGGGGGGTGCTTTGTACTAGTATTTCATATCAATAAAATTTACCTTAACCTTTTTCTCAAAAAAGAAAAAAAACCTCGTTTCTCCCTTGCCCAAATCCTCTTGTCCTCCTTGTTCTATCCACCCTTACCGCATTCAGGATCTGCACTAGCTCCTCCCATTGCTCCACTTCCCAATCATTTAGGTTCCTTCTAAAACTGGGACACCACTGACCTGCCCCTCCATCCTAAGAATACACCTCCGACACCATACACTCCTTGTTGATAACAATATCAAAGAGGGTTGGGAATCTGTCCTTAAGAGGGCTATCCCCGCACCAGACCTCGTTCCAAAAACTAACTCTAGATCCATCTCCTACTTCCATTCTTAATCCTTGTCTAAAATCCCTTGCTGATTTCTGAATACCCCTCCAGACTGCACATCCGTAAAGTAGATTTGATTCCCCTGGGTCCCGCCATACTTGGTCTCTATTGCTTTTCTCCATTGGTTTGTGGTCTGTTCATTCCACCTCCAATACCATTTCCCTAGACAAGCCAAGTTAAAATTTTTCACATTTCTTAACCCCAAACTTCCAGCCTTTCTTGACTTACAGGCTTTACTCCAGCTGATTAAATGAAATTTAAAATCATCCTTCAACCCTGCCATAGAAAATCTCTCATTGTCTTCGCCAACATCTTGGCCACATGGCTGGAATATAGAAGAGAGGCAATAAATAAGTGGGAAGAGAAGATAAAACACTTTTTAATATTGTAAGTTTTCCAGTTTTCCTCCCTTCAATAGATACCTTGATTTCCGAGAGACTAGTTTCCTTTCCATTCTTTCCACCACCGGATCCCAAATCTTCTTAGAAATGCATTTTTCTCCAAGTGGCATCCCCAAGTACTTTGATGGCAACTTTCCAACCTTGCAGCCTACAATATCTGCATACACATCCAAATTAGGGCCAGCCCCCACTGCCATTAACTCACATTTGTGCATGTTGACTTTAAGTCTAGAGACCACTTCAAACCATATTAGTATCATTCTGATTCTTTCCACTTGATCTTTTGACACATTGACAAAGAAAAGAGTATCATCAGCATACTGCAACAGTGCTACCTCCACTTCTTGACCCACCTTAAAGCCCTCTAGGAGTCCTCCTTCCACTGTCTTATTCACCATCATGCTTAGAGCTTCCGAAACACAAATAAACAGCAAGGGAGAGAGGGGATCACCTTGCCTTAGGCCCCTTGAACTCTGAAATCTGCCTGCTGAAACGTCATTTACCAGAATAGAAAAGCTAGCTGTTGTTATGCACACCTTTATCCAATTCCTCCTACTCCTACCAAAGTTGAACCTTTTAAGCATGTAATACATCCCAATTTACATGGTCATATGTCTTTTCCATGTCAACTTTAAGCAATACCCCCTCTCCACTTCTTCTCTTGGAATCAATGAGTTTATTTTCCACTAGTATGCCATTGATAATTTGCCTCTTGTCTACAAAAGCTCCATGAGATTCTGAAATTAATTTACCCATCATCCCTTTCATTCTTTTAGGTAACACCTTTGCTACCACTTTATACTCACTGCTAATAAGACTTACTGGTCTGAAATCTTTCAGACCGACCACCCCTTTCTTCTTGGGAATCAAAGCCAAAAAAGTAGAGTTTAGGCTTCTTTTGAACGCCCTATTCTGATGGAACTCCTGAAATACTTTCATTAAATCCTCTTTTATGAAACTCCAGCTTCTTTTAAAAAATTCCATTGTGAATCCATTTGATCCTGGTGCTTTGTCACCTTCCATTTCTTCAATTGCGGCTCTAACTTCCTCTTCTGAAAATTCTGCTCCGTGTTGGCTGGCCTCTAGTTGAGAGAGACTCTTAAAAGGCATCCCATCCAGCTTTGGTCTTCTCCACTTTTCTTTATAGAGGTTTTAAAAATAATTAGTAGCTGCTTGCCTTATCCTTTCTTCCCCTTCAACCACCTCCCTCTCCTTCCTCCAGCCTCTTAATGGTAGTAGTCCTGTTTGCCATTTTATGGAAGAAAGATGTGTTTTTATCCCCCTATTTTAACCACAAACATCTGGAACATTGTCTCCACTTAATTTCTTCCTGGAAGCATAATTTGTCATAGTCCAATTTTGCCCTTGCCCTCTTTTGCCTCTCCTCTTCCCAAACACTCCTCTCTTCCTCTGCCCTATCCACTTCCACTATTTTCCTTAGGAAATCCTGTTTTTTTCCTTTCTACTCCTTTGAAAACCTGCCTCTTCCATCGTTTCAGCTCAGAGTTCACATGAGAAAGTTTCTTACAGAACACATGGCTTGCTGTTCCCATTACTGTACACTCCTCCCACCACCTTCTAATCAGATTCATGAAGCCTTCCTCTTTCAACCACAAATGTTCAAATCTGAAAGGTGGATTTCTAATGGTGGCTAATCCTTTACAGTCCAAAAGAATTGGTGAGTGGTCTGATAGAGGATGGGGCAGTGCTTCTTGGGATAGATATGGGAAGCTATCCTCCCAGTCAGTGGAAACTATAAATCTGTCCAACTTCACTAACACAGGATCCTCCTGATCAGGTGTACCTTGCCCGCAATAAAGGTAAGTCCACTAGCTCCCATCTTCTCAAAAACTGTGAGAAGCCTTGTCTACCCCTGCATCTACTATCACCACTCCTCATCTCAGGAAAATCTGACTAATAAAATCCCCCTCCCCCCAATTATCCAAGGGAAATGCCACCTCTCTCATATCCCGTCCAACTCAGCCCACAGATCCCCTCTTCCTCTATCCTCTGTTGGCCCATACACCCCAGTCAAAATCCATTTGAAATTATTTTTAAAGGATTGGAATAATAATGACACTAAGAACGATCCCTTCACCACCCCCTGAACTGAATGAGAGCATGGATCCCAAACAATTAACAAACCCCTAGCTGTGCCCACTGTAGGAATTGTTTCCCACTCACAGTCCCCTTCCCCCCACAATACCACACCACTTCATTGGACATAACCTCCATGTTTGTTTCCTGAATGGACAGAATTGAAGGCTTCCACTTCTTTAAAAAGCCCCTGGCTACCACTCTTCGGCGTCCGGAATTTAAACCCCTAATGTTCCAAGCAATGATTTTTAAATTGTTCATTCTCTTTTTTTATTATTTTTCTCCTTTTTTCTTTCTTTCTCACTCTTTTTTTTTTCTTTTTCCTTTTCCTTTTCCTTTTCCTTTTCCTTTTCCTTTTCCTTTTCCTTTTCCTTTTCCTTTTCCTTTTCCTTTTCCTTTTCCTTTTTCCTTTCTCTTTTCTATTTCTTTTCCCCCTTTTTTCTAAATATTTTTCTCTCTCTTTTCTCTTTTACCTTTCAACTATAGAAGTATAAGAAAAAAACACAAAAAAAAAAAGACGAGCTGTCACCTGTAGTTCTTGCTTGGTTGTGCTTAGCTACCTGTATTTCTTTGTCGGATCTCCTGCCCTTCTTACCTCTTTCCTCTATTTCTCTCCTTTCTATCTCCTTCAACAAGTTAATAGTTTCCGGTTCCATTCCCTTGATCGAGACTCTGAGGTATTCCCCAAAGGTCAGGAACTTCGACAAAACCCAAGGAGACATACCCTCTTCCTTGGGCCTAATCCTCTTTGTTTAATTACACATGGTCCAGGCCACCACCTACTGCTCCTGCTCAGACTCTTGCCATTGATTTGCCAGCTCCATTGCAATTGGTCTTAGCTCCTGTAGTAGCTCTGTAATTGCTTAATTTTCTTTCTCACTCACCACTAACGCTCTACCAGAAGAACACGGCAGTGGATCACCCATTTCTGCTTCATATGAGAGACTTGAGTTACCCTGCTTGCATTGTCTGCTAGCAGGGCAGGTGCTTCCTTGCAGAATAGTAGCCTCCTCTCTCTTTGACACGGGAAGGTCACCACAGAAATTGGTTCAACCAGGTGAGCACCCAAATTAAGACTTGGGACTTGGTTGGTTTGGGCCAATTCCAAACTTGAGACTTGGTCTTTTTTGTTACTATATGTTTTGGTTAGATTTATTTTGGTAGTTGTGTGCACTTCTCTTTTTCTTTTGAACTATAATGACTTAAAAAGTGAATTATATGAAAATAATAATCCAATCATCTAATCATTGATTCCTCATTGGTTCTTTAGGGAAAGATTTTTCATTAACATCATCATCATCCATGCCTTATCCCAACTATATGGGGTTGGCTATTTTGGGGAAAGATTTAAAAAAACTATAATGATTGTTAAGTCACCAATTTTAATGAAATATTAGAAAGTTCATAATAATATTCTAAAATTTTAAACCTTAAATGTATAGTATATCAATGAAATTTGAAATATCACCTACATATCAACAAAAAATAGGAGATATTAGGGAAAATGATTCTTGTAAATTTTGTATCACCACCTAGTAGAATGGGGAGATTTTGGGGAAAGTTAGCCAAACCTAGCCGATATTGCGAACCATGGTCCAAACCAATCCCATGCGTATAGCCCCACAAACTACTTTTCTCCTATTGAATCTTTTCAATTACCAACTCTACTAGAAAGCCTCCTGCCTCCATGGTGTCTGGCTCTTCTGTAAAAAAAGTGGTTTCTTTTTTTGATGAATGAATAAGTAGATTTATGAAGGAGAACAAAAAAGAGGCAAGAGATGCTACCTCCCCTTTAGGGTGAGTACAGGCCCAAGTCTTAACAAAAACAGAACAAAGCTATAGATTAGCCTAATACAGAGAAGCCCGAGAAACCCCTTGTTTAGCCAGAGAGTCTGCCAAAGCATTTGCTGATCTGATAATCCATTGGAAGTTGACTGACATATTCCTTATGATTCATTTTGCTTTTTTTTAGGAGATCTCTGTAGCTCCAAACAGCACTGTTCGGATTCAGCAGCCAATCCACTACCACCTTGGAGTCTCCTTCTACTAGTAGGTTCTGCACCCCAAGTTGGTTTAGCAATTTGTAGGCCTTGTACAAATGCTAGCATTCCAGCCCTTGTTGAGTCTCCAACTCCCATTGGACCTGAGAATAAAGAGATAATGTTGCTGTCCTTGTCCCTCAAAACGCCTCCAATGCCTGAGGGCCTTGGGTTGCCTTGGCTGCTACCATCAAAGTTCAGCTTTACAACCACTTCTGGAGATGTCCACCTTACTTGTGCCCTAATCTTCTTAGAGACTACAGATGCCCCTGTAACCCAACCCCTCTGAATATCATCATATGAATAATCCAGAAAAAGTGGTTTCTTGACTCGTCAATAATCTTCTTCATCATGGAGAGAAACTGCCTTGTCACAGAAACATCACAGCCCTAGGTTGAATCAGCAATTGGTTTCCATCTTAATTGTAAGGTTGCTTTAGCTATTCATCTACAAGATTTTATGGATTGGGTTTTACGCAAAGCTTGGGAGATGCCACTACTCTTGTTTGAGACTTTGAGGATCAAAAGTTTTTGACAGATGCTACACTCAGGCAGTTCTTGACTGAACGCTGAAATTTAGAGGCTTATCTAATATATTTCTTCTCATAACTGCTTGCGAGGTAGGGCTTTGTGGATTGAACTTTTTCAGCAATGGATAGAGGCTTAGTGGAAGGAGGCTTTGTGGAGAAAGCAAAATGGAGGTCAGCTTTGAGGGTAGAGGCCAAAGATTTTCTCTTTGAAGAAATATGGATCAAAGGAAGAATGGGACTGAAAATAAGAGAACAGAAGAGGGCTACGGTTCTTGTGGAAGGCTCAGACATGATTGTCTGGGTGAAGGAATATGTCTTTGATGCAGCAACTAAAGGGAAACAGACAAAATGGAAAGAAAAGTCCTCAGAGTCAGGTAGGAGTTATGTGATGGAGAACAAGGGGAATGCAAAGGGTGCATTCATATCTCTTACTGAATATTTTTCTAAAGGAAGGAAGCAGATGGTTTGCTTCCCTCAAGGGAAGAATGGCAAAGGATGGATAAAGATAGCTGGGATACTAACAAAATTCCTAAATAGAAGGGAATTGGAAAAAAAAGAACTATCGGAAATTGATGAAAGAGAACTAAGACCAGAAACTAGAAGACAGATCATGTATAAGGAAGAGGTACCGAAAAGAAATTTTTAACCATGGCAAACAGTAGGAGGGATCCTTCCTGGATAGCAGATGGAACAGCAGGAAAATGGGAAAGAACACTAGTGGTTGAAACTGGAGGATTGGTGGAAAGTTGCAGAACTACTGAAGCTCAAACTGGAGCTAAGAAGCACCTTCATCTTAACTCCGTTTGATTCTGCTAAGGCAGTATTGGACCCTCTCCAAAACCAGGTAAATGTTAGAGCATGTTGTATCCAAGATGTTCTGGGGACCTTTTCAGTCTATAGATGGTCTTTTTCATCAAACTCGAAAGTGTTCTTAATGGAAAATAATGTTACTGTCCGAGTGGTTGGGCTGCCATTCCATCTCTGGAATCAAGAAACTGCAAACTCAATTGCTTTGCTGTGTGGAGCTCACCTTGACGATGTCTTCTGGGGAGATCTGCGAAGTGCAGCCATTCTACTGGGTGGAGTAAAACCAGAAGATATACCGAGGAAGGTGACTGTAATTGTGGATGAACTGTTATTACCAGTTTGGTTAGTGTCCTCCATTGAAGCTAACCTTTGGAGGGAGGCAAGGCAGGAGGAAGACGAAAAGGTGGAGGAAATGGAGTTACGTGGCAGCTTGAAGTTGGTTGGAAAAAAGAGACAAGGAAGTTTCACTGAAATGGAAACTCTACCTTTAGGCAGTCCAAAAGATTTGGGTCAAGAGACTATTAGGAGACGTGTGACACAAGGTAAAGGTTTGACAACCAATAGAACCTTTGCTCAGGTAGCTGCTTGTGGCGCCAAACAAAATATTTTGAATGATTCAAATGAAGGAAGGGCAGAGGCATTGGTAGCCTCAGGAATATGCACGGGAGTCCAACCAGCAGGCCCATCTCTAAATTGTAATTTTGGGCCCAGTAGGCCCAAAAAGTTAAGTGGGCTATGCTTAAAAGACCCAAGAGTGAGGGGGGCACGTGACAAATTAAAGGAGCACATGACAAGGTTGGCTCCTCAGGTAGACAGTAAAATCCATCTACCATCGTCTTCCTCAAGCTCTTTCTCTCGTTCGAACAGTTCAACGAAGGTCTCCATCTCGTTACAGTGGAGACCCTCGAAGAAGATGCCGCATAAGGAACAGGATCGCCGTAACCCCAGGAGTGTGAAGAGCAGTGAGGTTTTCGACTATGATTCGGAAAGATTGATAGACGATGAAGAACTTTCTGATTCCGATTCAGATTTGGAAGAAACCATCAGCTTGGGAAGTATCGACCTCCAAAAGCCAAGAGATATACTGGAAGAGGGTAGCCTAAACACTGAACTGTTATTCCTAGAGGAGGAGACGGATTCGCAAGATTCTGGTAATATCAAAACGCAAAGAAGAGTGAGCCTTAGCAGCAAAGAACAGATCTTTCCCAAACTGGGTATGCTATACAAAAGACAGGTGGAGTTGGGAACACTGAAAGAGGTAAGGCAAAGTGCATCCCGGCCAATAAACAAGTCCATCCCATATGTGCAGCCTAGTCAGGACATCAGGCCAAAGAGACGGGAATCAAACTTGGAGCCTTACCTAAGGATTCACGCAGAGGGAAAGAGAAGTGAAGTTTCTATGACTGTAGAGGGTGAGGAAGTATTGGTTGTACCTAGCCCGCTTCCACTGCTGAGTTCGAAAAAGGGGAAGGGCCTAGTCCTGACTCCAAGAATTGATACCCAACAGTCAGTCCACATGCAACCATCTATGCTAATTCCAGGTAAGCCTGTCCATTTGGTTTTAGATACTAACTTGGGTTCTCTGCCTGTAACAGATGTCCTGGAATCCCAACCAGACCAACCAACTAGTAACAGGGAAGTGGCGATTGATAATGATGGAGTCCGATCAGAGAAGGGAGTTGGATTGTTAGAAAGGAAACAAGAGGAGTTAGAATGGATTTGGGAGCAGATTTGTGCCCTACTGGAGGAATATAAACAGAAGGAGGAAATGATAGAGGTGGCTCCAAAAAACCTTGAATCAGAGGCAAGAACCAATAGATTGGGGCAGGAATTAGGAAATAAAGGGCAGAATAGAAGTCAGTGGGAAATAAGGGTAGGAAAAAGAAGAAAAAGTCTGAAGTAGAGAGACTAATAATGGACATTGAAGGGGATATCGAGTTCAGTGGCAGAGGGGAAAGAAAGAAGGGTTCTAAATGAAGGAACACTATATTGGAGGGCTAAATTCTTGAGAGGTAATGAAGATAATAAGCTGGAATGTAAGGGGTTTGGGTAGTGCCAGAAAAAGGAGATCGGTTAAGGAGCTACTTAGGAGAGAAAGACCTGATGTTGTGATGTTGCAGGAGACAAAATTAGCTGAACTGGATAGAAGGTGGGTTAGGGAGATTTGGAAAATAAGAGGGGTAAGATGGTGCTCAGCTCCGTCATGGGGAGTCTCGGGGGGAATAGTAACTTTGTGGAGGGAGGACTTCGGAGAACCAGTAGAGGAGCTAATAGGAAACTTCACTGTATCCCTAAAATTCAGAATGGTGGAAGATGGATTTACTTGGGTGCTAACAAATGTGTATGGTCCAAATAATCACAGAGAGATGAATGAGTTATGGGAGGAGCTTCATGGAATTCAAGGTTTGTGGGAAGGTCCTTGGTGTTTGGGGGGTGATTTTAATGCAATAAGATTCACAAATGAGTCAAATAATCCTAGGCAGGCCATTACAACTAGTATGAGGAAGTTCAATGACTTCATAAATTTCTGTGAGTTCCGGGAGCTTCCTTTACTACAGACTACCTACACTTGGTCCAACTTCCAAGAAAACCCAACCTACTCAAAGCTTGATAGATTCCTATTTAATGAGGGTTGGGAGAGCCACTGGAGAGGTTTGGTGGCTAAGGTCCTACCCTAGGATAACCTCTGATCACTACCCTATAGAAGTAGGACAAGAACCTCTTGGTAATGGACCTAGACCATTCAGGTTTGAAAATATGTGGCTGACACACCCGGACTTCTTGCCTAAGGTTAAGGAATGGTGGAGTGAAGAGATGAGAGAAGTGAAATGGGATGGGGTTAGATTCCACAAAAAATTAAAAAGGTTGAGAGGCAAAATAAAAGAATGGAATAAGGTTCAATTTGGAAGAGTTGAGGAGGTAAAAGCTAGATTATTGGTTCAGATTGAGGAGTTAGATGCAAAAGAATCCCAAGGGATGATGGATGAGCAAGACAGAGAAATGAGGAGGAAACTGAAAAAGGAGTTAGAGGAGACTTTGTTGAGGGAGGAGATCTCTTGGAGACAAAAATCCAGACATAAGTGGATCAAGGAAGGGGATGGGAATACCAAATTCTTTCATGCTTTGGCTAATGGGAGAAGGAGGAAAAATTTGATACTAAAGCTTGAGGTTGATGGTGTGGAGATAACCTCTCAAGAGGAGATTGCCAGTAGGATTGTGGATCACTTCAAATCCATCTTTCAAAGACCCTTAGAGAATCGGTTAATAGTAGGGGAGGAGAATTGACCAACTTTGAACCAAACAGATAAGGGATGGTTGGAAAGAATGATTGAGGAAGAGGAAATTAAACAAGCTGTTTTTTCTATGGATAGGGCTAAGGCACCGGGTCTTGACGGATTTACAATGGCATTTTATCAGGACTGTTGGGACATAGTCAAAGAAGTCTTAATTGGAGTATTTAGAGAATTTGAGGATAAACATTTTGTGAGTCCTGGAATCAATGCCACCTTTATAGCCTTAATTCTCAAAAAGAATGATGCCAAACACCCTAAAGATTTTCGGCCAATTAGCCTGGTGACAAGCATCTATAAGATTCTGGCAAAAGTGCTCTCTAGGAGGATCAAAGTAGTTCTCCCCTCTCTCATTAGCCAAGCACAAGGAGCCTTCATACAGGATAGACAAATTAAGATCAGATCCTTATTGCAAACGAGAGTGTGGAAGAGATAAGGAGATCGGGCAGGAAAGGATTTGTTTGCAAACTGGACTTGGAGAAAACCTATGACTTAGTGGATTGGAATTTCTTGCTGGAGATGTCGAGAAGACGTGGATTTGGGGATAAATGGTGTAATTGGATAAGAGGATGCTTAAACTCTTGTCGTTATTCAGTGTTGGTGAATGGGGTGGTTAAGGACTTTTTTCCAGCCAATAGAGGCTTAAGACAAGGGGATCCACTCTCCCCTTTCCTCTTTACACTTGTTGCTGATGTCTTTAGTAGGATGATCTCCAAAGCAGATGAGGAGGGCCAAATAAAGGGATGGAGATAGGGAGCAGAGGCATTCCAGTAACTCACCTTCAGTTTGCTGATGATATTGTTATTTTTTGTAAAGGGAATGAGTTGAGCAAAGTGGAGAACCTTAAGATTTTAATAAGTACTTTTGAGAGGGTCTCCAACTTGAAGGTAAATTTTGATAAAAGTTGTGTGGTTGAAGTAAACTTGGAGAATAGGGAGATTGAATCCATTGCAGAATGCTTAGGTTGCAATATTTCTTCTTGGCCTTTGACATACTTAGGGCTACCCTTAGGAGCCAACCCTAAAGAAAGTAGTTTCTGGGCCCCTATTGTGGAGAAATTTGATAAGTGCTTGGTGGTTTGGAAAAAGAATTACATTTCAATAGGGGGTAGGCTGACTTTAATTAAGGCTACATTTGCCAACCTTCCAACCTACTTCCTTTCAGTGTTCAGAATTCCTCCAAGGGAGGCTAAGAAACTGGAGAAGAGAATGAGGGACTTTCTATGGGAACCAGGAGAGGTGAGAAAGGATCACTTGATCAGATGGGAGATAGTTAACAAACCAAAGGAAGAAGGGGGTTTAGGGATAAGGAACATAGTGCTGAAGAATGTAGCCCTTCTAGGGAAGTGGCTATGGAGATGGCCCCGAGAGAGAGAGAGAGAGAGAGATTATGGCATGAGGTGGTGGCAAGCATTCATGGTTGTGCAGGAAATGGTTGGGATTCTGGGATATCTCGCCGAGCCACCCTTACTACACCTTGGAAGGCTATACATGGTATTCTCCCTCGCTTCCTCAAATTCATCAGGTATGATGCTTGTTCTGGTAATGCTATTCTGTTATGGGAGGATATTTGGGTGGGTACTCAACCCCTCAAAGATTGTTTCCCCTCGCTCTATTCCATTTCCCTTCACAAACATGAGCCAATTGCAACTTTTCTCCTGAGCCCGTTAAACCCCTTATCTTTAAACTGGGACTTTGGGTTTCGTAGAGAGTTAAGGGATGGTGAGTCGAGTTGTGTTATTGAGCTAATACATTTACTAGAATCCGTTTGCTTGGACCCCACTTCTTCTGATCAAAGGGTTTGGACTCCTCTTCCAAAAGGTACTTTTACTTGCTCTTCTTTTCTAAAATTCCTCAGTTCTAACCCCATTTCCCAAGGATTCCTTGTCAAAGAAGTCTGGGCGCGACCTATTCCCCCCAAAATTGTTGTATTTTGCTGGGAAGTCTTCTATGGGAAAATCAATACTTTGGAAAACTTACAGAAAAAGAGACCCTCGCTTTGTCTTTCCCCAAATTGGTGTTCCTTGTGTAAGGCCGAGAATGAGGACTGTTTCCATTTGCTGATCTCCTGTTCCTTTGCTACAGCTATATGGAAGTGGAGCCTTTGTTTATTTGGAGGTAGGTGGTCTATGCCTTTTGATTTAAGTTTGTTATTCAACCCATCTATCTTTGTTTGGCACATTAGAAGAGGTGCAAGGAATTCAGATTGGGTAAGGTCACGTGGAAATGTGTCAGGGCAGCCACTCTGTGGACTCTTTGGGAGGAAAGGAATGCAAGAATTTTCTTAGAGAAGGAAAGAGGGTTAGATGAAATGAAGGATTGTATCCTAACAAGAGCAATCCATTGGCTGAAAACTGTGGATATCTTTGATGACTTCTCCTTTGATGATTTGTGGAGGAATTGGTTAGTAATAGCTAACACTTCAACAAAGAAGGATAGAATTCTGTCAGAATGGATTCCGCCTTTGGAAGGTGTCATCAAGCTGAACTTTGATGGAAGCAGCCAAGGCAACCCCGGGCCTTCAGGTATAGGGGGTATCCTGAGAAATAAGGACAGCAACATAATTTCTCTATTCTCAGGACCGGTGGGAGTGGGGGATTCCACAAGGGCAGAAATCCTTGCTGCAGTACAAGGAATTCAGATTGCCAACCAGCTTGGGGTGGAGCATCTCCTAGTTGAAGGGGACTCTCAGGTGGTAACAAGGTGGCTCCTAAACTTGGATACCACCATTTGGGGCTACAAAGATCTCATCAAAAAAGTAAAGTGGTTAACCAGCAATATGAGAGTTAAGGTAAAATGGGTTAGTAGGTCTGCTAATTCTTTGGCTGATGCTTTAGCCAAACAGGGGGTTTCTAGGGAAGATCTTTTTTGTGCTTCTATGTAAGTTATTAATTTGGAAATCTGTACTTAACTAGCCCGGAGAGGTTGCAACTCGTGCCTTTCCTTGGGGACTTTGGACTATTGTCTATTGCTGTTTAATAAAATTATTTCAATTATCAAAAAAAAAAAATTAATCTTCTTCATCATGAATACCATCATTTTTTTTTATCAATAACGGAGATTTCATTAATTGATTAAGTGATAAAAAACATTCAACTGGAGCTAAGTAACTTAACTTCTTACAAATGCCACTAAAGCCAAAAATACAGAGAAGATTACAGATGAGCCCAAAAAACAGGGCTCTTATTCACCCCTTGTCTAGCTAACCCATTTGCAAAGGAGTTTGCACTTCTCTTTATCCAAGTGCATCGAACTTCCATATCTTTTGTCAGCCAGTTGTATTTCCTCTTTTCATTGCTGTAGCTCCATAGTCTTGAATTTTCTTCTTTTAACCAATTCACTACAGTTTCAGAGTCTCCTTCTAAGATCAGCTTGTTTATGTTCAAGTCCTTATCCCTTTGAATCCCTTCCACAGTTGCTAAAATCTCAGCCTTCAATGAGTCCCCTATTCCAATTGGGCTAGAAAACATAACCATCACAGTCCCTCTTTCGTCCCTCAAGACTCCCCCTATTTTGGAGGGCCCAGGATTGCCCATGCTGCTACCATCAAAATTCAACTTGGTAAAGTCAATAGGTGGAGGGGTCCAAACAGAATTTGAGACCCTCTTGGCTGGGGCTGAATCTGCAATTTTCTTCCAATTCCTAGACAAATCATCAATTGAGAAGTCCATAAATAAGTCCAATGTTTTCAGACAGTGAACTACCCTTTGCATGAATCACTTCTATCACTGCTTCTGTACTTCTTTCCTTTTCTGAGAAGATTCTCAAGTTTCTTTCTTCCCAAATAGACTAACACATCTCCACATAATCTTTGCTCTTTTAGTTGGTCCTCTAGAAGGAGAGGAAGTAAACAAGCTTTGCACATCCCTTAGAGAGTTCCACCTACACCCAAATAAAGAAGTAAACCATTCCCAAATATAGTTTGCAAATTGACAAGAAATTAGTAAGTGAAACCCAGATTCACCAGCGGCTTTACAGAGGACACACCAATGAGGAGACAGACATCTATTGGGCCTTTTTCTTTGAAGAAGATCTCCAGTGTTAACTCTTTTCAGGAAGGCTTCCCAATAGAAACTTCCCACCTTTGGAGGAATAGGTTGAGATCACACCTCCTTAACAGGAAAGGGTAGACCAAAGGGAACATTTGGTTTTTGGTTGTGTTAAGGCTTGAAAAAAGGAAGCACAAGAGAAGGTACCAAAAGGAGAGAGGGTCCAGCTGAAGGTCCTCTTTTAGTATCTCCCAGCAATCTTGATAAAAAGCCATTGTAAAACCATTTGGGCCTAGAGCCTTTGATTTGTCCATAGAAAAAACAACCTCTCTCACCTCTTCCAATTCAAACCTCCTCTCCAGCCAAACCCTATCTTCTACACTCAAGGAACCCCTCCACCCAAACTCCATTATTTAAAGGTATTCTAAAAATTAATCTGAAGTGTTCTGCAAAGGCTCCAACAATCTCATTGTGATTGGACAAAGTAACCCCTTCAACTTCTAGGCTAGAGATGAAAATTTTCCTCCTTCCATTTGCCACTCCATGAAAATATTTGGTATTCCTACCCCCCTCTTTTAACCACTTGCATCTTGATTTTTGCTTCCAATTTATTTCTTCCTTGAGCAAACAATCATCTAATCGTTTCCACAACCTCCATCTAAGATCCTTATCCTCTTCTGTAAGGCACCCCCTCTCTTCCTTCAAGTCCAAATCTTCAATTTGTGTTGTCACTGATTGCTTCCTTTCCTCCAACCCCCAAACTCTAGAATGTTCCAATCTTTAATTTTATTTTTCAGAAATTGGAGCTTTCTATGGAATCTCATACCGCTCCACTCAACCTTAGGATTACACTCTAACTACCAATCTTTGACTTTCCTAATAAAACCCAGATGGCCTAACCACATATTTTCAAACCTAAAAGGAGCTGGCCCTGCATTCCCCAACTCTTTTGTACATATCACAATAGGCCAATGGTCAGAGGTAATCCTTGGAAGGGCCCTACAAATCAAATTCCCCCAGTGCTCTTCCCAATCATTTGAAAAAAAGGAATCTGTCCAACTTCGAGCAAATGGGGTTCACTTGGAGGTTAGACCAAGTAAATCTGCTATGTGACGGAAAGATCTTTTTAAGCTCAAAGTCATCCACAAATTGGTTAAAGTTCCTCATGCTTGTGGTCACCCTTTGTCGAGATTTATTTGTTTCTTCCGAGAATCTGATCACATTGAAATCCTCTCCCATACACCAAGGTCCCTCCCACAAACCCCTGATATCACCCAGTTCTTCCCACAATTTCCTGCTTTCTTCGTAATCATTTGGCCCATATACATTTGTTAATACCCACTTGAAACCATCCTCCACCTGCTTAAACTTCATTGAGACTGTAAATTGTCCTTTCAATTCCTCCAACCCTGTGAGGGTATCATTTTTCCAAAGTGTCACAATACCCCCTGCTGCCCCCCAAGAGGAGCAGTCCCCTAGCTTTCCATATACTCCTTGCCCACCTATCATCAAAATCTGCTCTCATTGTCTCTTGCAGAATTACCACATCCGAATTTACCTTCTTGATTGCTTCTTTAATGACTGCCCTCTTTCTAGCACTCTCCAAGCCTCCAACATTCCAACTAAAGATTTTCATTTTCTTCAAATCGTTCACCCCTAACCTCTATTAACCTCACTTGCTTCCTTTCCTCCTTTCCCCTCTGAGGTGGAGACTCTTTTCTCCTTCCACATCCCTCAATAGTCTTTCAACCTCGCTCATCTTTCTTTTTTTTCACCTTCACATCCTCTCTCTCTCTTTTTATTTTTTGATAAATAACAAAGACTTTTATTAAGAGATATTAATATAGAAAAATACAAAGGGAGGGGTAAAAACTCTTAACCCTCCTAAGAGAACAGTTCAGATTACAATGTTGCCCAGAACAAAGTATCTCTTCCCACCCCTTGTTTAGCCAATGAATCTTCCAAGGAATTGGCACACCTCTTAGTCCACTGAAACTTAACTTCCATATTTTGTATGGGATATCTAATTTTCTTCTTTTCATTTCAGAAACTTCCACAAACTAGAATCATCTTTCATTAACCAGTTGATAGTCGATTTAGAATCACCTTCAACTATCAGGTTTTTGATATTTAACTCTTGAGCTCTTTTTAACCCTTCCATAACACCCAATATTTCAGCTCTAAGAGAGTCCCCCCAACCAATAGGACCCGAATACAATGCGATAATTCGACCTTCATCATCCCTGAAAGCTCCCCCTATACCCGACAAACCTGGATTTCCTTCGCTGCTTCCATCAAAGTTTAATTTAATGAACCCTGAAGCTGGAGGGGGCCAAACTGGGTGAAATACATTCTTCCTTGTAACTGACCAAGCCACTTCTTTCCACTTCCTGATGATCTCCTTCTGAGTAGTTTTCAAAAAGTTGCAAGGTCTTAGCCCACTGAATCACCCTTATGGAAATTAATTCAATAATTACAGCTTTATTTCTTTCTTTCCCATGAAAGGTCCGTTGGTTCCTTTCCTCCCAAACAGTCCAACATACAGCTGCTCTTACACATCTCCATAGAATTTTCCCTATTTTCTTTAGCCCCCTAACAGTAGTAGAATGGAATAGGCTTTGTACATCTGGAGGGGGGGGTCCACCTGCATCCAAAAAGATAGAAAAACCAACACCAGATTTCTGAAATAAATGGGCAAGAAATCAGTAAGTGATAACAATTCTCACCATTCTTCTTACAAAGGATGCACCAGTGTGGGGATAAACACCAATTAGACATTTTTCTTTGAAGTAAGTTGCAAGTGTTACATTTTTCAAGGAAAACTTCCCAACAAAATGCACCAACTCTGGGAGGAATTGGTCTACCCCAGACTTCCAAAACTGGAAAAGGGATTCCAAAGACAGGTGGGGAATGGGCCAAAGCTTTGAAGAACGAGGAGCATGAGAAAACACCCGAAGGAGGAGTCCAGATCCTACTATCCCTCCTAAGTGGATCAATAGTCACCCCCTCAAGGACTTTTAGCAGGTCAGCAATGAGGTTCAATTCCGGGTCTCTAAGGGCCTTCTAGAACCCAAATTCCAATCAATGGATGAACTAGAAGAACACTTTGAGATCATTTATATCTTTCAATTTACATCCAAGCTTCCCCACAAAGTCTGCCACAAAATCTTCATTATTCAACTCTCCTCTATCATATTGTTTGGTCATTCCTTCCTGATTCATTCCCCCCAACCTTCTTTTGTCCACTTTTGCTTTTTCAGAGATCATCCCTTCTGAAGATGATTCTCCTCGAAATCATTCAGCAACCTCTCCAAAATTTCCAGTATTTTCTTATTTCTCTCTGCTTCCTCCTGCCTTCCATCCCCACGACTCTCCCTAACTTCACTGCGCTCTCCCCCCCCTTCTCCTCCCACAGGAATTGCAATCTCTGGCATGGGACTTGAATCTGGCACAGAGGACACAAAACACTCATTAGTAGCAAAACCTGAAAAGACACAGTTACCTGGGGTTTGTTGGTTTGGGAAAGGAGAGCCATGGCTTTTGGTGCAGCTACCTGTCTCTTTTGTTAAACAGTGATCTTTCATTGTACCCTTTTGTTTGTTCCTCTATATTGTATCCCTGTCCTGCCGCAAAGGTGTTTCTAAAATTTCCTTACACGCTTCCTGTCTAGCATCATGATTTGGAAATGGTTCCTCTGAAGTTGAGCTAGGCTTTCCAACTCCTACGGTTTGGTTTTTTTCCAGAGCATTGACTAACTCTTCTCTGTCCAGCTGAAACGAACAGTTGAGATTTTCACCTTCAGCTTCTCCTTTAAACAGCAGCTCCAAATTTAACGTTGCATCAAGCTCTTCCTCAGTCGAAATTTCATCCCCAACACTACCAAGGCTTGAGCAATCTCCAGAGTCTCTTCACTCTCATCTTCCTCCAAACTGCAGTCTACCCAGTCCTCATCAGCACCCTCCCTTTCCTCGAGGCGAGTTCTAGAGTATCTTGGGTTTGGCCGATCCTGTACAGCCTGATAGGCACTAACAGAGACTGCATCAGTTCGAGTGACCCATTGCAGAGAACCTTCAGAGGTCTGTTCTACCCTTCGGGCCATAGGAAGAAGATGAGTCTTCACTTTTTGTGGAGAAGAAGATAGACGGTTTTTACCGTCTACAATAACTCTTTTTCCCCGATCCACGTGACCACTTAAAGAGTCATGTGGGTTGGTCTGCTGGGCTTTGGTTGAGGCTTTTAGACTCCCCGTTGAACCCAACTCGACAACCCCTCCCAACCTCTTGGCCGGACCGCTTCCCCTTTTGGCCACGTCAGCATAAGAGGCCCGGACCTCCTCAAATCTTTCTAATTCAAAATTTTTTGAAATTCTTTCTTTAAATAACTTACTTAACCTTTGGGTTACATACCTCAACTTTTCAGTTTCCCCATCGAGATCGGATTGGCTCCTCACACCTGGCGCCTCACATGCACATCCTACCATGCATTGGGAACATCTCCCGTACTTATTAATTATTATTCACGGGAGATGTTCCCAATGCACGGTGGATATGCATGTGAGGCACCCATTTGTGAGGAGCAGATCCCGTCTCTTCCCCATCTAGTTTGTTCAGAACATCAGAGTTCCTCACCTCCGAATGTATGCCATGTGTATACCAGCCCGCCACATCAGCTTTGTCTTCAACCTTGGAGCTTCTTCCTCACAGAGTTGCTTCCATTTCTGTTATCAGCCAGACTCTATACCATGCTTCAGCTGTGAGAATATCAACTGATCTTGGAAGGGTTTCTGGTTTCACCCCTGTTACCCTAACCTCCGTAGCCTGCAAGTCATGTAGAGAGACTTCCTCCATTACTCCCCCTAGAGACCTCACAATATACTCCAAGAAAGACTCACTCCAGAGGTGAAACGGCAAACCAAACAACTTAACCCGAAAACTACCAGAGAGCGGCTCCATCTAATTACACAGCGGCCTCCACTTCTGTACCTGGACCAGCCCACCTTCAAACTCGAGCGTCATGAAATCCTGTCTTGCTTCATCACCAACTACCATAATAGCCTTTCTGTCTGAGAAAGGTTTCAGGGCTTCCTCGTCTTTGATTTTCAATTTTTCCACCGCTGTGTTTAACAGATTCCTCCAGTCTTTTACTTCTATATTAACTGATATAACCAGTCTCTGTTCCCAGTCACAGGGCTCAGCCTCAATCACCACCTTCTTCAGTACACTGGAACTCACAATGACTGTGCTCCTGAGGTTTGAGGTTTGCAAGTTCCTTTCCTCAATGTTAACATCGCTCAGCACCTGACTCTGAACCTGCTCCGAATTCTTTTCTTGGTTTGGTGCTTGTTTTTCCTTTGTGACCCTGTTTGTGGAGACAAGAAACTGTTGCAACTGCTCTGTAAAAGAGATCCAGCCTTGTAGCTGCTTCCCTTCTGGTATGCATGCCATTTGTTTTCTATCAGCAAAAAACTCTGAAACAGTAATGAACCATCCCTTTTCATTTCTCCTCAACTCAACATCATACCTTTTCCTTAGCACCTCCAAAGAGTTCCTCCATCCTGCTGTCCTGAAGGAATTGATTAGTCCGTCAATGAACCCTTTTAACCACAACACAGCTTCCTCATGCAAGAGAATCATCGCCTTCCTGTCCTCTCTGATTTTTAATACTTTTCTACCACTGGCTCTTCCAATATCGAACAGCATTCTTTTTGCTTCAATGCTCAATTCATATTTCCACCTGTGCACCTCCGGAAATTCTTCGCTACTTCTCCCTTTCTCCATTGCTCCTGATACTTCTCTCCGTCTAGCCATTAGTGGCTGATTTTTCCTCTCTTCTTTATCATGAATACCATCATCACTACCCATTTCATCATTATTCAGCGGGTTATCAATCATGATCCATGTATCTACCTTCATGAATCATCCCTTTCTTAGATGCATTATCTAGTTTTTCCTTCTCTTCCATTTTACACCCCTTTGACTCCATCCCATAAAAATATGCTCTACTTCCCTCTTCTTAAATCACCTTTGTTAGAGTTTATTAATGCATAGGTGTGTGGGGTATTTTAGTCATTATTGTCTAAAGAAGGGTACTCTTGTCTGTCCTATTTTATAACTTCTAGGGTCAGGCATCTAATTATACTATGCATTAGAAGAGTATTTGTTGATGATATCATTTTAATTGATGAAACTAACGAAGGATTAAATGCAAAATTGAGCTTATGGACAAGTGCCTTAGAAACAGGAGGTTTTGAAGTAAGACTAAAACAGAATAGATGTCATGCAAATTTAATAACAATGGGAGTGCAAATCAGGGTACACTTAGAGTTAGGATTGGAGACCAAGAAATAACTCAATGTAACCTTTTTTGGTACCTTGGTTCGATAATTCATAACAAGGGAGAGTGCTGATAAAAAACAAATCATAACAAGGGAAAGATTTAAGAGGATGTTGCCCATAGAATTAGAGCCAGAGGACAAACTGGAGGGGTGCATCTGGAGCTTTATGTGATAGGTGAATACCACCAGGTTAAAAGGAAATTTCTATAACACAATTATAAGGCTAGCTATGTTGTATGGAGCAGGCTGTTGGGCAGTCAAGAAACATTTCCAGAAAATACATGTGGCAGAAATGTGTATGCTGAGATGGATGAGTGGAAAACCAGAAAAGGATTGGATCAGAAATGAAGTCATCTGTAAGAACTTAGGAGTAACTCTAATAGGTGATAAAGTGAGAGAAAGTAGTCTAAGATGGTTTGGTTATGTGTAGAAGACTATGAACAGAACCTGTAAGAAGAAGTGATTTATTACAAGAAGGGGCTAAAAGGGCAAGGGGTAGACAACAAGGAAATGGGTAGTAGTAAGAAATGATTTAAGTGCCAATAATTTAATAATGGCTATGATATTAAACAGAACAGACTGGCGAAACAGGATTCATGTAGCCAACCTCATATAGTTGGGATAGGGCTTGGATGATGAATTGATGATGACATATTGACACCAATTTCAATTATGTTGGGCGAAACAGGATTCATGTAGCCAACCTCATATAGTTGGGATAGGGCTTGGATGATGAATTGATGATGACATATTGACACCAATTTCAATTATGTTGGTCACAGAGACTATGGAAACTGCAATGCCAGACCTTCCAACTATTTCATGTGGAACAAATGAACAAATAGCTCACTTCTTTGGGATGATTATTTCAAATCTCATTGGCAGAAACCCCACATCTTAACTACTCAAAAACTGTACAACAATTACAACTGCTGACAAATCCAATTGACCAAGAAAATATTACAATGAGATTTATATTACTGAAGTGCATGAGTTTATAGTGAACCACATTGATATTGAACTTGGGAGCAGAATATCAGAATTTTGTCCTCAAATTAATCTTTGGGTTTCGATGTTCAGAAAAAAGTTAGGTAGCCTCTATTGATAACAGTCGTATCACAGAAAGGTCACCAGTCAACTGTATGGAAGATGTATCTTTGGTGAAGACAACTCCCAATAGAAGAGGTGAAAATATTTCTGCCTTATCACACCCAGTAGATTAAGAAAGTTCTGAAAAAAAATGAATACAAAATTCCAAAACTTTCTGTGACATACATGTTTGAACCACAACTTGCTTATGGTATGGTTTCATGCCTCAGCATCAAAAGCATGTGAAAGGAAAAGATTTCTAGTTATGAAATGTGTTGTATCTGTGTTTATAGTATCTCTTTAATGCTTAAATTAAATAAATTATATAGTCTCATTTTATGGTAATCTTTCAGCCTGACTATTAATTGCCGTGCTTTGCTTATGAAATTTCTTGGTGATTAACTGCATATAGTTGCATGGCAGAGACCTCTCCTTCAACTTCTTTAATGATACGATACCCGAAAGCCTTGGAATGTTAACATCGTTAAGAAGATTGTAAGAGCAAAATTCTAACCATCCAATTTGCTTGGCTTGGAAATTTAATAGAAATATACAAAATTTGGGATCTAATCTAACTCATGGTGGCAGGAATCTCAATAGCAACTTTCTATCTGGAAGAGTTCCAGCTGCACTTGGAGGAAGGCTTCTGCACAGGGCTAGCTTCAAGTATGCTATGGTTTTTATTTCATTGGTCAATTTAATGGGTCAAGATACACGACTATTATAAAATGGGGTAAATTAGAGACTACCAACCTGTTCTTAGGGGGTAGTGATACTTAGCGCCCCCCCCCCCAAAAAAAAAAAAAAATAATAATAAAAATAAATAAATAAATAAATAAAAAATAAAAATAAATAAATAAAAACTTTGTTTTTCAACTAAGACCCCCTTGTACTTTTGGATTTCAGCACTTTTCCCGGGGTTGATAGTGAAGGTAAAATTGTAAAATTACCCAGTTTAGATATAATGAGCTGAGAGTGTCAAAATGACAAAAATGGGCATGCTAAATCACAATATCTCTTTTGCTGGGTTACTGTGCTTCCAAATACCTGTCAATGAACTCTGTTTCTTCTTCAACAAGGGTTGGAAGCACAGTAACCCAATCCAAAAGAGATAGTGTCCATTTTTATCATTTTGATAGCTTTTTTTCTCAGCTCATCAAATCTATACTGGGAAATTTAGTAATTTCACCTTCACTGTCAACCCTGTTGGTGGAATAGGGGGCAAATGTTGAATTCCATAAGTTCAGGGGTCCATGTTCATAACAAAGTTTGGGGGGTTAAGTGTCACCACCATCTAAGTACAGGGTGGCAGTTCGTAATTTACCCATAAAATATGAAACACTAGAATTATTTAGTGTGTAATTGTGGCTGGAAAGAACTTATCTAATGATTCTAATCATGACTATTACACACGTGAGCGAAGCTACCGTTTAAAATGGGCAAATCTCTGGTTTGCTAAAAAAGATAAAAGTGAAATAATTTCAGGATTTTAAGAAGCGGACTCATTCTTTTTTTCTTTTTACCTCATTTTAGTTTATAACCTTGCTGACTCAAATGCCATAGATACCTAAATAAAATAATTTCATTTCATGTGTCTCCAACATGGTTTTATGAGCTTCATCAAGAGAGGGTTTTGGGAGGGATAATCTGTTTGGATGATTCAGAAGCTTGGGGGTGATCTTGTATATTTGTTAACATGTGTCAAGCATGAGAATGTGGACTCGCGTCTACGGGCAGCCACTTTGTGCAAAAAATACTGAAGGTGGACTTTATCCAGTCCACCCTCCCAAGATCCAGATAGCTGGGACTGACATTGGGCAATGGCCTTTTGGCCTGTGAAGAATTATCTTAATTACCACTTTCATTACCTTAATAGAGTTTCTTTGATCTGCTTATTGGTAAAAAATGGTTTTTAGGACTTTTAATGCTGAGGGTAAAACGGCTTGAGGAGCTTGTTTTCCCTTTTGTACTGCAAAATTATGACATTTGCTGTGGACAAATGCAGTTTTACTGGTAATGCTGGCCTTTGTGGCATACCGGGACTACCAACATGTGGACCCCACCTCTCTACTGGTGCCAAGATAGGGATTGCATTTGGGGTGTTTGTGGCATTTATACTTCTTCTTGTCTGTTCAATGTGCTGGTGGAAAAGAAGACAGAATATACTGCGGGCACAGAGAATTGCAGGTAAGGACCTTGTATATGCATTAATTTGGGGCCTTATTTTATCAGGAACAATAAAAAAAAAATTATGGGGGACGTTTGATAACAGCTGAAGTGGCTGATCTGAATTGAATGGCTTATTGTTTTGTCTCTGAGTGAATAACGAGGTTGTGAGCTCTGTACTGGCTGAAGCTGAAGTTGGGTTGATTATTATAGCCTCAAATATCTTTATTTGTTAATTATTTTGTCAACTAAAAGACAAAGTAGTAAGTCATTCAGTTCAGCCACTTTAGCTGTGACAGCTCCTGTTATGAGAAGAATGCTATACAAGATCATTTGTGGGGCCGTTGCTTGGAACAATGGTAAAATCGTGAGCTGACAACAAAAATATGGGTTTGAGTCTGAGAGGGGACACTTTCTATAAAAGGTGCTAGAAGTTAGGTCCATAACCAGACCACCCTTCCCAAGACCTCGGATAATGGGGTTCAGTACTGGTGTGTATTGGTCCTGTTTATTTAGACTCATTCATATATACAAGCAACAAGAGCCCGCATGGATACACCAGGTTTTTTTTTGGTAACCTACACAGGGTTTATTTTACCGGTTCTAACGATCTTCCTACTTTTGTCTGTCAGCAAGAGATGCTCCATATGCAAAAGCAAGAACACAATTTGTGCGTGATGTGCGATTGACTAGGCATCATGAGCTCGTTCGGTCTGTTTCTGAGAATGGACCCAGTTTGCTCTCTTGATTGGCTATGATTCTGGATCCTTTCAACTTTGCTGTCTGTGCACTTGCCATTTGATACCTTTGGTTTGACCAAAACCTCCAATCCCATACCATCCATCTGCTTGCCCCTGCAGTCCCAAAGCTTTTTGTTCTTCAGCTGGGCTGCTTTCTGAGCTTCTCAGTATAAAATGCTTCAAGATTCTTCTCAGGTCTTGCTTAATAGCCCTTGAGAAGGCACTCTACCACGTCTGAAAGCGTACACGTGCCCTTCATTTTTGTGTGGTGTTGTATGCTGTAGATTGTCATGTATATTGCTCATTCCTTCTCTTTCTGTTTTCAGCCAAAGTATCTTACACACACAGACAAATGATTCCTTGCATATATTAAACGACCATTCATACTAAGAGCGGCCTTCGGTTGATATTTTTACATTGGATGAGAGATTATTTTTTTCTTTCCTGCTACACAAACTTCATTCTCTGGTTGCACTTGCACAACGTAGAATGGAGGAAAACATTGAAGTTGCAAGAAAATGCTAGTTTTTGGTATTTGATTGCATGTATTGATGCATATGGCCAGGGAAAATGAAATCCTTTTTCATAAAAAAAGTCAGAAAATGGATTTCCATAAAATGGTGAAATACCCTTGGATCTTCCGATATATATTCTGGAAAAGATAGATATCCCTTGGTTCAATGTTCTCTCTCGTTTGTTATTTTTTTTTTATTAAAAAATATATTTTTTATTTCTTAGACTTGGTATTAGTTGATTTGGGTTAACTAGCTTTAATTGATCCGAGGACAGTTTTGGTGCCTTAGGAGTGCCAACGTTACACTGAAAAACCTTGGCCTTCAATTTTTATCACATGCAATGTAAATTCTTCCCTACTAGTATGCAATTTTATAAACAATCCATTAGTTCTATTTGTCCTCACCTCCGTCTCGACCAGCAGACATAAGGAGGGAAAAAATTCCGATTACATAATTTACGTTACAACCCAGTTTACACATTATAATTTATAACCTCTAATACGAGTAGCATGGAAAATTCAATAAAATCACTAACAGGGAGCTTTCTGGATGTTTTGAAAAGTCATGGTGAAAGATAAATGTAGAAAAGTTATGAGTTTTAGATTATCGCTAGAAATTAGTATAAGGGCACTAGCTATACACAAGGGTGAAGATACAAGTTAATGTTATATAATCAAATTTAATTTTTATCAAGTATCTGCGTTATAGAGATGGAATGAAGCAATCATATTTTGTTCAACATTTTCAAGCTTATTTAAAAAGACCATCTCAGGTCTGGGAATCAGGAGCCACCAACAGATGATGGGTTCTAACTAAAACATCAGCTCTACAAAAATCATCAGCCTAATCGGATTAACTAGAGAGGCGGAATCATCTAAACCGCTCCAAGAACAGAACCAATCCAAACTTGATGTCTCTTTGCTTAGATGTAAAAGATTTTTAAACTAGTTTTTGTTAAGAGACCGGGAAACAAAGCTCCCCAAGTTGTGACAACTCATTTTTGAACCTCCAACCCAAACCTCTATTCAGCTGGGTGAGTAAGAATCATAGCGAGGGATTTTCTCTTTCTTTCTATCTCTCCTACCCTCGTTTTCTCCTTTAACAACTACAGCTGCCACATTAGCAAAACTATGTTGTCAACACCCCCTAAATTTCCCTCTTTTCATTGGCAAATCAGTTCACCCAGTCCGCTTTCTTTTGAAAATGCTCCAAAATTTGGCAGTGTATTGAAAGATCTCTTGTAGTTCATTATAGATACATAAAGAGGAAGAAAGAAAGGAAGCAGAAACAAGGGAATCCCCATTTTTTGAATGCAATGGTTGAACCTCTGTTCTAGTTAGGGATGGCAACGGGCGGGCTCGGAGAGGTTTTGTAAATTCTAGACCCTCCCTGCCTCCCCAAACCTCCCAACCCGTACCCTCCCCAAAATCCACAACCGGTTAGATTTTCAAAATCCAAACCCTTATGGAACATTAAAATGCAAAAAACCCTCCCCCAACCCTACCCTCCCCACATTTGAGGGTGGGGTGGGTTGGGTTGGCAAGTTGGCTTTTGAAAGTTGAAACTACACCTAATTTTTTGTTATTTCCTATTAGACAAGTAATAAACAATAAAAATAACATTAACAAATATCAAAATTTTTAATATTTGATTGAAATATATAGAAAATACACAGTTATTAATTATCCTTCACATAACATTCAAAATATTATTATTTTCAACACACAATACATAATTTTAAATGCCTTACAAAAATAATCTAATTATAAGCATTAGGGGTTGAGCGCCCATGAAGGAAGGGTGGAAATTGTCATCCCTAATTTTAGTTTGCATCCGTGTATAACATAGACAAATCGAGAAGAATCTCTTTTGGGGTTGCAAAGGACATAGAACTGAGAGACTGATGTAGGATCTACTCCAACCATGTTCAAGAACCAGAACAATAAAATAAATAATTTTTAGAATATGATTCCCCCTGACCCTGATAATCTAAAGTTGACAAATTTAGTAAACCAAATAGGTACATTTGTGTGGCCGTTGTTGAATTTTTTTAGAAACCCAAAAGGCTAAGACTGTTGTTGAATTGCTACTTGTTAGTGCTTGTAATTGTATCTCTGCTTCATATGTAGGTTCCAAGAGATGACTTTAGAGCAACCCAAAAGAATATATAGTCTAAATTGTTCACAGTTCACCCATCACAAACAACCTGAACACTCAATCCTATAGGATTAAACTAATCAAAACCCACACAAACTCTCCATCCACATATTAAACTTATCAATCAGATGGAAGCTTGAAAATAATCTCAACCGTTCACTTCGCAGCTGATAGAGACATCCACTGTTGAATCCATTATAAACATTTATTGAGAAAGGAAAAGGAGAAAAACCAGGTTTTTCAGTAAAGACAATTTGTGAATGAAAATGTACAGTACAAAACCTTGTATTTTGTGTTATTTTGTATGTATTTTGTGTTATTTTGTTTGTATTTGTACTGTATATATTTATATTTGTACTTTTTTTAAACTGAGCCTAAGGATTTCCAAGATTGGCTGTGTATTTGTTTCTCTAATCTATCTTTTCTTTATAATTCCACTAAATTATTTCTAGGTCATGATAATGGATGAATAAGCATTACTAGGCTGCTTAGGCTGAAAGTTTACTCCATAAACAGTGAGTGGACTGTGGAGGTGCAAAATATTTCACTTTTCTTTCTGCTTTTTGAAGAGGAAAATGGTTGTATGAAAATAACTGTTTTTCGGTATTACATATTACACATTTCAGGGGATTGAGGCATGGTTTTCAAAACCGGACCGGACCAGACGGTTGGACCGGAAAAACCGGAAATCAGTCAGGTGACCTGTTTCGTTTTTCCCCAAAATCAGAATTTCTCAAAAAATCGTTGATTTTAGTCAGAAAACCGTTGACCCGGGTGGTTAATCGTTCGAGATTTCTAAGGTGTGGCTTAGAGCAAGAAACGATTTCAAACTAACAGGCGATTCCTGAAGTACCACTTTTTCCGATGTAACTAACGTATATGTTTGGCATGTAACGTATATGCCAAACAGACGCCTAATCGTCTGAGTCTGACCTCTTCAGTAGCTTTCAGCCCTTTCTGGTAATGGATCCAAGATCCAATCCTGGAATGGATCCCAATGGGGCTAAGCTGATGCGTTTCATGATCCATGAAAGACAGCTATTCATCCACATGGGTATTTAATAGTTTTTAATTCTTTATTTAACAAATTTTATGTTAAATATATTATGTTTTATTTATTTAAATGAATTTTGATTCACCAATACCACTCTCTATTAAGTATAAGAAACCCACTTATTTATGGCACGTGGAGTGGAAGGGAAGTTGGTATTATTATTATATTTACATCCTACTTCGCTTCATACTCTCCTGGAATTCAATTGGACTCAAATCCATGGAGGGCAGCCCATCACATGGGCTATTTTATTTGTCAGCCCAGCCCAGCCCACAAGCAATCTTATACGAATCACGAGGAGAAACGCGTTGAATTTGCCAGTGCCAGTGCCAGTGCCAGGCCGTATGCAACAGAGGGGCCCAGTGCGGGGCGAGTCGCCGACCAAGAGGAACTCGGCCGGAGAGGAGCGAGTGGAACTCGGCTGTCCCCTGCATCTCGACACGACGCGGATTCCGTCCACGTGGGAAGCCGCAGCCAGTTCTAACTTCTAAAGTAAGTTCAAAACACACATCAGAGACAAGTAACTATCCTCCACCCACAACGTGACATGACACCCCCGTCCTCAGTCCTTGCCAGTGGTCCCCATTCCCGCTGCTCAATAACAATAATCAATAAAAAATATATATAAAATATCGAATTATTATTAGAAAGAAAAAGGGAGAAGAACCAGAAAAGAAGGCGCCGCTCGTCAGTATCCGTACTACAGTAGGGCTGACGTTACCGTCCTGTTATGGAGTCACATGAAAGCCCCCTGCGACACGTCCAATCAAGCGGCGGCTCTGATGCGTGTGTGCCTGGCACCTGCCTTTGCTGCTCCCACGACACGACGACCTACTTGCACCTTTTTTTTTTTTTTTAATTTATGAGCTCTTTTTTAGGACTCCTGTCCGCGTTAAAAAAAGTACTAACGGAAATATTAAATTACTAGTTTACCCATCACCAATATCATGATGAGTGTTACGTGTTAGGGCTATTTTTGTCATTTAGATCTACTTCCGTTCTGAATTTAGACGGATGGTTAACGGGAGGGAGGCATCTGATTCAGAAAACATCGTGCCACTTAGCCGATGATTACGGGAGACAGAGACTTTAGTGGGTCCCATTCCACTTTTTCTGTTTTGCTCTTTTTTAGGCTGCTGCTGCAGTGGTTGCAGCTCTCTCTCTCTCTCTTTGCCGCTCAATTTAATAACGTTGCAGAGCTTTTTCTTCTTCGTCATGGCTTCTCGCGAAGGACACTACAGGGGAGTGAGGAAGAGACCGTGGGGAAGATACGCTGCCGAAATAAGGGATCCATGGAAGAAAACCAGGGTCTGGTTGGGTACCTTTGATACCCCCGAGGAAGCTGCTCTTGCTTACGACGGCGCTGCCAGGTCTCTCAGGGGAGCTAAAGCCAAGACTAACTTCCCGGCTCCGGCGACTGCTCTATCTTTTGACCTCAACGTCCCTTCAGACCGCTGGGCCTGTCCTCCTGGTGGTTTTGTATTCGGTGAGTATTTGCAGACTCGCGTTCTCAAGGAGGTGAGCTCCGGTGATGGTCCTCCGGTTAGAGATATATGTGCTTCGGGCGAGACTTCGGCGGCAGAACTCACTCCGGCACCGCAGTCGTTTTTCGGGATTGCGAGACGGGGCCTGTCGATCGACTTGAACGAGCCTCCACCCTCTACGACATCGCCTCTGTGCTTGATATGAGAAAGGAAGAAGAGAAGCTGTTTTTTTACGTTGGTTGTTTGCTTATTTCACCACGTCTTCCTTCTTTGCCTTGCTTATTTTTCCCCTTTGTTTCTTCTGGGTTTCACTTTTCGGAGATGGAACTGAGAAAGATCGACTCGTAGAGAATCAGTTTGTAAATATATTTTTAGTTCTTAGCTACGTGAAACGAAGCATGTTGTCATGTTTTATTTCCACCTTCCGAGCTCCCCCAATCTCTGTTTTAAATCTTTGATATTGTCTACTTTTGTTGGTTGGAGTGGTAGCATCAAACCGTTCGCTTACAGCTCCTCCGTCTACGGATAATGAACAGATCTCTCTCTCTCTCACGCACATTTTTTCTGCTATGGTGTGTTAAGTGGGTCTTTAGCGTATTTTTTTTTCTACGGTCCACGCCGACTGTTTGCGATAAGATGACGTTCTAATTGTAATTAGGAAAAATCTATGATGCAAGGTATGGAAAGAGTTTTGACGAATCAACAATCCACACATGAACTTGGACAAATTACACTTGATTCACTACTAGATTTATGATTCAATTGATTGGTCAGATATTTTTTCGATATCATATCCTTTCCATGAACAGAACAGTAAATAAAGGATCTATCAATTCGCGAGATATAAGTAGAACGGGACCAACTACCGAATACTCGTCTTGGGCATGAGGAGCAATGACTGGGACCTGGGACAGTTTGTTCACGTACGTGTGTGGTCTATTTTAATTCTGTTCGCCAAAACGGGTGAGTTGCTTGGCCCTGTCTGTGTGTCAGTCACTCCTTCCGTTTCTCGGAAGCTGGATTCGATAGTCCCCAACATCTCACGCGAATTTCATCGAACACATAAAAGGCAAAAAGTAAATGAACACATAGGAAGGCAGAGAGAAACGAAGCAGAGAACACGCAACTCCTCGCTCCACCTAATACAAAGTGTCAGCATGGCCGGCTGGCTTTAATTACGAGAAAGAACAGCGACGGGTTTCGACGCTCGTGTGGTCCCCTCACCCCCACGCGCTTCTTTTTGCTCCTTTTCCTTCCCTCTCCCTCAGTGTTATTATTGACGTTTGCTTACGCTGGGTCCCGCCTTGCGTCCCCACGTGCTTCGACGCGCCGTAGCTATCGCACTTAATGGCCCTCAAGATTGTCGGCAACGGAGCCATCACGGCGGTCCGCGGACGCTACCTTCTAATTAATCCCCACGCGCCTCCATCCTCCTGTCGGTGACGGCGGCTGCTTTCCGGTTGCCTCGTTGACGGTCGTCTAACCAGGGAGCAGCCTCACTCTTCCTTTCCTTTTTTTTAATGAGAAAGGTTCTGAACTATATGGCTGTTCCGACTGGCTGTGGGTGGAGCCGATGATAAACCCCACCGTCCAGAAACGCTGAATCAACCGCTACCGTTTCCTTCCATACATGATGGATGATGGATGATGGATGATGCATGATGTATGCCGATGCCATGCCATCATTATCCATCGTACCCCATACCATCATGATGATGGATGCCTTGATACATACATGCATGGATGTAGGTGAAGTTAAGTATAATCATTAATAAATAAATGGAATTTGAGAACTGAGTACAGGGATGCCACGTGCAACACACACGTATTTATCTACGCTGGAAAGACTGAACGTCCAGTAAAATACCGTACACCTGACTCAAAACCGAGTAGCATCTCCACCGTACATCTCGATGGACGATCTAGAGGAGCACTGGTTAGGTCGAAGGTACGCAGTACGCTTGGGGGCGCACGCTACACGGAGACAGCAGGAGTCAAAGAAAAGTGACTGTGAAGTATGAACCTATCGGTGTGTCTACACGTGTAGGGGGTGCAGGTACAGGTTGCTTAGGATGCAGCGGGACTGATTTCCTTTAGGGTACACCTGTACGGAGGTTGTAGTAACCTAAAAGTAATTGGAGAAATTCTTGGGTCGGGTATTGCTTGCGCTAGCCGCTAGCGCATCGGACGGAAGATCTAGGCTAGGCAGGGTTACCGATGAAAAGATAAAAACTTACCACGTGGCAAGAGTAGACGTAGACGTATCAAAGAGTAGAACCCTAGACGATTTGAATTTTGAATGAAGTTTGATTTGAAGTGAGACATTCAGAATTTTGATAAAAGTCGGTGAGTCTCGAATTCCATTGTTCTGAGGTCGCTCGCTGCTTCGTTTGGCAATTACAGAGAATCAAACGATGGAACTGGAAAGGAAGGTGAGTGGAAGTGAAGAGGAAGGCAACGCAGGCAGCACCATCCAATTCAACTGAAATCTGCATAAAGCGAGCGGCAAAGCCGAGTTTTCAAAGGAATCATGGTCGTGGGTTAATAGTGGAGTAGTTAACCAGATAACCAATTAAGCTGGGTGCCGAGTGCCGACAGCTCCATAGTCCATCCCCTTCTTTTAGTGAATATCTCTGCTTGACGCCATCACTAGGCTAGAATAGCTGCTTGGGTCTGGTCAAATGGTCCAGAGGATGCATTCTCCATGTCCCATTGACCATGCCGAAAGTTACACAGCCTGCCCACTTTCCGGGCTATATGGCTTTACTGCTCACCACACAAACCTCAACCCCTCCAAAGTCCAAACCCTAGTGTCCAATGAGCCTCCCTTACTGTACAAATCACTTCTTTCACGGGGTGTTGCCGTGTTGGTGGGTGCTAGTGTTCAGTATAGCTGGATCCCACATGGTTGGGCACTGGTGTGTTCACCTGTGATATGTAATTCAGCCGGGTGTATATGATTTTGTCTCCAATTCATCCGGACTGGCCACATGGAAGAATACATGCGTTTTACCTGCAAGCCAGCGATGTAAACGAACGGGTCGGATTTGGTTTAATCCAAGCCCAAAAGGGAAAAGATTATGTAAGTATGAAACCTAACCCAAAGTTCAAAGTATCCATGCACCCATATGTATGAATGTGTATTCTCCTAAAAAACCATCAAAATTTTAAAACTACTAGTACAGTTTTACTATAAAGTGTTTCGGTAACCCTTGAAACATATTATATTGCCTAATATGCAAAAGGTTTTTAAAATCGGACGGGACAGGAAATTTTTTTGGGACTGGTTTTTTAAGTCAAACAATTCAACTGTTTGATCTGAACGGATGGCTTGTTTTGACAAAAAAAATATAAAAATAAAAAATAATAAAAATATGTTTTTTGGTTCGACGATTCAATTGATTGGGTCAGAGGTTTATTGACCAAACCAATGGTTTTTGGCCAAAAGATGGTTTTAGGGTGAAACAAAACAGGTCAAACGACCAATTCCCAATAGGACTGTCATATATGAAAATCCGAGACCCTATCCGATATCTGATTTGATTATTTCGGATTCAGATTCGGATGTTACAATCTACACCTGATTAACAATCGGATCGGATTCGGATTTGACCCCATCCGATCCGTTTAAAATCCAAATCCATTTATAATATAACAATTATTAATTTTAATATATAAGTTTTATATAATTATATTTAAAATTATAAAAATATATTCTATATATTATATTATATGTGAATTTGTGTATATAATAAATTTAGTTTATTATATATAAAGGTTAAAAAATAAATAAATTTTCAATATGTCTGATATTTAAAAAAAATATCGTAGCAGAATCGGATTAACTACAGCCCTAATTCCCAATTTTTCTGGTCCAATCCGATTTTGAAAATATTGTTAATATGAGAAATATCACATCAATACATTAAACCTTGATCATATA
This sequence comes from Nelumbo nucifera, assembly GCF_055504915.1. Classification (NCBI taxonomy): domain Eukaryota; kingdom Viridiplantae; phylum Streptophyta; class Magnoliopsida; order Proteales; family Nelumbonaceae; genus Nelumbo; species Nelumbo nucifera. The sequence goes on along the minus strand of NC_142649.1, from coordinate 131,483,189 downwards.
TAATACACTTGTACTCAGAAGCCTATATACATGAATATGTCAATGTTGCAATTTCAAGAGATGGATCTAGAGCAGGTTCACATTATAACCCAATCAAACCCAAAACCCAATTTAGGCCAACCCAATCTTAACCCGACAGGGCCAGGTCAGTGCGGGTTTACCACTTAACCCGACCCACCACTAACATCACAATGCAATATCAGTTGATCTTCTTTTACAATTTAGGCCCAATTGTCCACTTTGGAAGTAGAATGGAGATTAGGGCTAGTGCAGCACAACTTTTAAATCTAAACTTTAGACGATTTTATCAGAACTTCCCATCTCAAGTAACCCTCAGTCTCTTAGTTGCGATGTGATTGAAGACAAACCCAGAACCAATGTTCTTGGTTGACAAGAAATAAAAAGGAAAAGAAAAGGCATTTTTTTTTTGTGGTCACTTTGTTAGTAATAGGGTTGGTCAATGTTACAACTCACGCTGTTAGCTTTCATGAACAGCACCTAACTAGATAGAAAGTAACGCTTGGGACAGAAAAGCTTGGGCCTTGGGCACTAGGCACTAATAACATCATTAAGCTCTGGTTTCTTGGCCTAATTGGCCCACCACTTATCTCTGACTGTCAATAATAACCAAATCCCTTATTAGCCAATGCTTTAAAAATAAACTCGAAGTTCTAAAATTTATAGTCTTGTTCGCTTTTTGGTAAGTTATTTACTTGGATAAATGCATTTACCTATCCATGTTCTTTTATTTCTCATGCAAACAAGACAATGACCATTTTAGCCATAAAAATATATTATTACAAGGGGTATTTTTGTCCCATTTAAGTATTAACAATTTTCCCCCAAGGTGGGAAAATTATTTATCCACCCAGGAGATAGGTACAACTTTCCCTGCTTCCCACTTAAATCTAAAAAAAGAACATGGAGTTTTGGTCAATGAGAAATTAAAATCCCATTGACCAACTTTCCTCCTCTCTCTATCCACACATTTCGCAATTCCCTCCAAGCCCAATGACTTGGTCGCCAGTAATACACCACCCTCACCCCAATTTTACTAATAAAATCAAACTGCAGTCGGTTGGTGGAGTTTATACTTAAAGCCCACAGCTTTCCAAACAAAATAAAAACAATTTTATTACTAACCTATTACAATGACAACAATCACCATCCGCTACAAAAGGCAATTTTGAGTGAAAGATAGCACCACCACAAAGGCAAAAACATGAAATTTACAGTTACTAAACAATGACCGTTAATGCATAGAAATAGAGTACATTTCGTCTTCAATAAAGATTTACTATTAATAGTTATACTGTACAAATATTTTTGAGGCGCTAAGCATCTTTGTTATCACTCATACTAGGGCGGGTATCAAGATAAAATTCTGTTGGATGTGGGTCCAGCCCATATGAGGGGCCCACCCCACCTTTTCATGCTCTCAAACGAGAGACGTATTGTGAAAGCTAAAAAGGCTCTCACCTTTTTGGCTTAACTACCATTCGTAACCACTGAAGTGAAGAGTGAGAAAGAAGAGAAAAAGAACCAAGAGTTTTTTAGGTTTTGAGTTTGTGAAGAAGAGAAGAAGAAAGTTAGTTTTTTGCTCCATTCAAGGCCAAGTTTGGATGTGTTTTCAAGCCTGTTCTTGATGTGATTAAGTGTTGTTCAGAGAGCCAAGAATCTCACTCCAGTTCATATTGGTTGTCTCTTCCTTTCTTCATCTTATTTTCATATTTATAGCAACTTGATGAGATCCAAACCTTTGTTTTTTGTTAAATTCACCTTACATTTGTTGATGTTAATGCTATACTTGTGAGCTAAGGATTATTTCCTTGATGTTTGTAAACCTCTAATTACAACTAGAGAGGACTGTTGTACCTATTAATTTTTTAATTAGTGGAAGACTTTTACGGATCATAGATCTCGTGGTTTTTCACCAATTTTGGGGTTTTTCACATAAAAATTCTAGTGTGTTATTGTGTGGTGGTTGCTATTTGTATTTTCTATTACTTGGCTGAATTGTTTATTTGTTGTCATTATTGTTAACAAACCCATTTAACATACAAACTTAGGGGAAAGTTTCTTAATGTCCTAGGATTTCTTTTCACACTCATTTCAGCTACTATAGTGTATCTTCCCTAACAGTGGTATCGGAATTTATTAGCTTAAATTAATTTTTTGTGTTCATATAAATGGAGGAATCCTCGGGTGTTCTAATAAAGTTGACATCATCAAACTATGCCATTTGGAAACCTAGAATGGAAGACATTCTTTTTTGCAAAGATTTGTACCTACTCATAAGAGGTGATGAAGCAAAGCCAAGTGACAAATCAAGTGATAAATGGGGAATTATGCATAGGAAAAATGTAGGCCAAATTCGATAATGGATCAACCACAGTATTTTTCACCATGTTGCACAAGAAACTAGGACTGATGTTTTATGGAAAAAATTAGTCTATGTATGAAAGGAAAACATGTTTAAACAAGGCTGATTTGATTAAGAAAATTTTACACTTGAGATATAAAGATGGGACTAATATGTTTGAACATTTTAGTGACTTTTAAGCTTTGATAAATCAATTGACTACTATGAAATTGAATCTGGATGATGAAGTGCGGGGCTTGTTATTACTTAGTTCCTTGCTTGACAATTGGGAAACCTTGGTGGTTTCAGTTAGTAACTCAACCCCTAATAACATAGTAACCATGGACACAATCAAAGATGCCTTATTGAATGAATAGTTCAAGAGGAAAGAACAAGGAACTTACTCATAATCTCAAGCTATTGTGATAGAAAAGAAAGAAAGCCGGGGAAGAAGTAAGAGCAAAGGTCCCCTCAACAAATATGATAAATCTAGAGAGAGATCCATGTCCAAGAAAAATATTATTTGTCATCACTGTAATAAACCAAGACATTACAAGAATGAATGCAGGATTTGGAAAAAATGACAAGCCAAAGAAAAAGGTGAAGGCAAGAAAGAAGAAAGAGATACTACAACAGTTGCGGTTGAGGGTGATATCATTATTGTTTGTGATGATAACTATGTTAACTTTGCATTCCCAAATAGTAGTTGGGTTATAGACTCGAGTGCTTCCTTTCATGTTACTCCCCATGGTGAATTTTCCACATCTTATACTATAGGTGATTTTGGACATGTTCGTATGGAGAATGCTGGTGCATCCAAGATTGTTGACGTGGGAGATATTTGTCTAGATACCAATACCGGTTGTAAATTGCTTTCGAAAAATGTTAGGCATGTTCCTGATATCCGCCTAAATCTTATTTCCACTAGCAGATTAGATGATGAAAGTTATGCAAACACCTTCAATGATAGAAAATGGAAACTCAATCGGGCTTCACTCATTGTGGCAAAGGGAAAGAAGCACAATACCCTTTATGTGGTGCAAGCAAAGTTTACAAAGGAGAGGTATATGCAATCCGTGGTTCATCAATTGAGCTTTAGCACTAGAGGCTTGGGCATTTGAGTGAAAAAGGGCTTTAGATACTTTCTAGAGAAAATCTTCTTCCTGAAGTGAAAGGTATGCCTCTTGAAACTTGTGTACATTGCTTAACTAGCAAATAGAGTATAGTTGCATTTCATAAATTTCATCCATCTAAAAGGCCTCATGTTTTAGATTTAGTTCAAACTAATATTTGTTATATGAAAGATAGATCACTTGGTGGTGCATTATATTTTGTGACATTCATTGATGACTACTCCAAAAAAGTGTGGACCTTTGCCTTAAAACCTAATGATCAGGTATTGGGTGTTTTCAAGTATTTTCATGCCAAAGTTGAAACAGAAACAAGGAAAAAGTTGAAGTGCATTCGAGCTGGTAATAACGGTGAATATAAAGTTCTTTTTGAAGAATATTGTAGGATTCATGGTATCAGGCCTGAGAAAAGTGTGTCTAAGACTCCTTAACACAATGGAGTAGCAGAGAGAATGAACAGAACAATCATTGATAGAATTGAATGTATGCTCTCTCATGCTAAGTTACCCAAATCCTTTTGGGTGAGGTTATGAGAACTGCAGATGACATCATCAACCTTTCCTCTTCAGTTCCTTTGAATGGAGATACTCTAGAGAGAGTTTGGACAGGGAAAGTCATACCATACAATCATTTGAAAGTGTTTGGTTGTAGAACATTTGTTCATACCTAGATATAAAAGATCCAAGCTTGATGACAAGGCTAAATAATGTATTTTCTTAGATTATGGCCATGAAGAGTTTGGGTACAAGGTATGAGATCCAATGGACAAGAAAGTGATCAGAAGCATAGATATTGTATTTCTTGAGGATCAAACAATTGAAGACATAGAGAAAATTGAGAAACCAAAATCCTCTATTGATGTTCTAGTCAACTTGGATCCAGTTTCTCCACCTACAGTTGATGATGATCATGGGAGAGTTGTACCAAATGAACAGGATGATGTAGTTAATGATGAAGCTCCTGTAAATAAAAATACAAAGGAAGTATAGAATGAACAGGTACCTTTAGCCACTTCACCACAAGCTCAGCCTAGAAAATCCACAAGAGAGAGAAGACCTTCCACTAGGTATCATCTACATGAATATGTGATGTTTATAGATGGGGGAGAGCCAGACTTATCAAGAGGCTATGTCACATGACAAGAAAGATGAATAGCTGAAAAGCAATGCAAGATGAATTAAAATACTTGCATGAGAATCACACCTATGACTTGGTGAAATAACCAAAGGGGAAAAGGGCACTCAAAAATAAATAAGTTTATAAACTGAAATCTAATGAGAGTTACTCATAACTAAAATACAAGGAAATGCTAGTTGTAAAGGGTTTTAGTCAGAAAAGGGTGTCCATTTAAAGAAATATTTTCTCCCATGGTGAGAATGTCTTCTATTTGAATTGTACTTGGACTAGTTGCAAGTCTAAATTTGGAAGTTGAACAACTTGATGTGAAGACTGCTTTATTTCATGGTGATTTGGAAGAAATTTATATTAAGAAACCAGAAGGATTCAAAGAAAAAGTCAAAAACATTTGGTGTGCAGGTTAAAGAAGAGCTTGTATGGGTTGAAATAAGCGACAAGGTAGTAGTACCATAAATTTGACTCCTTCATGGTTGATCATGGATACACCAGGAGCATTTCAGATCATTATGTATTTTTAAAGAAATTTTCTGATGGTAATTTCATTATTCTCTTGCTTTATGTTGATAATATGTTGATAGTTGGCTATGATTATAAAAAGATTGACAGGTTGAAAAAAGAGCTTAACAAGTCCTTTGCAATGAAGGACTTGGGACCAGCTTGACAGATTCTTGGTATGAAGATCTCTCGAGATAGACAAAATAGGAAGTTATGGTTATTCCAAGAAAAATATGTTGAAAAGGCTTTTGAGAGGTTCAACATGAACAATGCAAAATTAGTTATTACTTCACTTGCAAATCATTTCAAGCTCAATACAAAACAATGTCCTACAAGTGAGAAAGACAAACTAGAAATGAAGCGTCTTATGCATCAACAATTGGAAGTTTAATGTATGCTATGGGGTGCACAAGGCCAGACATTGCTCGTGTTGCTGGTACAGTTAGTCAGTTTCTTTTTAATCCAAGCAAAGAACATTGGGTAGCAGTAAAATGGAAATTCATGTATCTCAAAGGTACTTATCAGATATGCTTATGCTTCGGGAATGGTAAAGTCATGTTGGATGGGTATACAAATGCAGACATGGATGGTGATGTTGACTCCTGAAAGTCCACTTCGGGATATTTAATGACTTTTACAGGAGAGCAATTTCATGGCAATCCAAACTTAAAAAATGTCTTGCATTGTCCACCATAGGGGCATAATACATTGCAACTACAAAAGCTTGTAAGAAGATCCTATGGTTGAAAAAGTTCTTACAAGAACTAGGCATGAAACAAGAAAGATATGTTCTCTATTGTGATAGTCAAAGTGCTATCCATCTCTCTAAAAATCCAACTTTTCACTCAAGATCCAAACACATTGATGTAAGGTACCATTGGGTTTGAGATGTATTGGATATGAAGTTGTTAAATATTGAGAAGATCCATACTGTAATCATTCATGGAGAGAGAGAAATGAGAGAGATAAAGAGAAAAACCTCCTTCTGGCTGCCACCAGTTCAATATTTATATTAACTTAATATAAAAAGAATGAAAATTACAAGTATGCCCCTGGTGGCACTCCCTAGAAACAAACTAATAAGAAAGAAAGAAAAAAACTAACTGACAACATCTTAAGAGGACAACCCACTAACAACAACTATAAAATAACAATTAAATAATCCTCACAACACTCCCCCTCAAGTTGGGCTGAATATGTCTATCATGTCTAGCTTGTCACATAACTCATTGTGCCGCGAGTATGAAAGCCCTTTTGTGAGGGCGTCAGTGAGTTGTTCCTTAGAGTTGACATAAGGGACGCAGATTTCCCTTTTTTCTAATTTTTCCCTTATGAAGTGTTTGTCCACCTCAATGTGCTTGGTCCTCTCATGTAGGACAGGGTTGCTGGCGATGTTTATGGCTGCTTTATTGTCATAGTAAAGAGACATAGGATTATGAATAACAATTCCAAGCTCCCCTAGAAGATTCTTTAGCCAAAGGACTTCAGCCACCCCATGTGCCATAGCTATATATTCAGCTTCAGCACTTGACCTTGCTACCACACTTTGTTTCTTGCTTTTCCAAGTCACTAGGTTTCCTCCCACAAATGTGCAATACCCACTCGTGGACTTTCTGTCATCCACAACACCTGCCCAATCAACATCTGTAAAGACTTCCACCTTTAGGTGATTATGTTTACTGAATAGTAGACCTATTCCGGGATACTTTTTCAAGTATCTAAGAACTCTATCTGCTGCCTCCATGTGTGGTTTCTTAGGAGAGTGCATGAATTGGGTTAGAACCCCAATTGAATAGGCAATGTCTGGACGAGTCATGGACAAATAAATCAGCTTTCCCACTAACCTTTGGAACTGTTTCACATCTTTCAGAGGTTCACCATCACAGTCACCCAACTTGTGGTCAACATCCATGGGAGTATATGCTGGCCTTGCACCTAATTTGCCTGTGTCCTGTAATAGATCAAGGGTGTATTTCCTTTGAGAAATGAAGATACCCTTTTCTGAGCGGGCGACTTCAATTCCAAGGAAATACTTCAGGGGACCTAAATCTTTCACTTCAAATTTAGATGCAAGGAATTGTTTCAATTTTTGTATTTTTGAACTCCAAGTTCCTATAATAATGATATCATCCACATACACTATGAATACAACAACCTGTTCCTGACATCTCTTCACAAAGAGTGTATGATCAGACTGACATTGTTTGAAGCCCATCTGCTGAACTGCCATGTGAAACTTACTGAACCAAGCTCTGGGAGATTGTTTTAAATCATAAAGAGACTTTCTCAGCTTGCACACCTTATTTTCACTTCCCTTGGCACAAAATCCAGGGGGTTGAACCATGTATACTTTCTCCTCTAAGTCACCATTCAAAAAAGCATTCTTTATGTCCAGTTGATGCAATTCCTAGTCAAAATTAGCAGCTAATGACAGGAGAACCCTAATTGAGTTCATCTTACCTACTGGAGCAAAAGTCTCATCATAGTCAACCCCGTACACTTGAGTGTACCCTTTGGCTACTAATCTTGCTTTGTACCTTTCAACTGTTCCGTCTGCCTTGTGTTTAACTGTAAACATCCACTTACACCCCACGGGGTCTTTCCCCTTTGGAAGATCCACCAATTCCCAAGTTTGATTTTTTATGAAGAGCATTAATCTCCTCCTTCATGGCATTTGTCCATTCGGGGCATTTTAAGTCTTCTACAATATTTCTGGGAACAGGGGTGCAATCAACTGCAGATAGAAAGGCTTGGTATGAGGAAGAAATGTGATCATAGGAGACAAACTAGGTAATGGGATGTTTGGTAGTGCATGACCTGACTCCCTTTCTTTGAGCAATCGGAATGTCAAGGTCATCCACAATAGGAGTAGGGGTATCAATAGGTGTAACAGGGATTGGACTTACCTCCTGGGAGTCTAACGGTGTCGGTTGCTCAATGTTTGGTTGCTCCACATCTTTATCACATTGTTGATCTCTACGACGTGTACATTGGAAGACACGAAAGGGAGCAAGGTCCGAAATGGAAGGAAGAGAGACTTGGCGGACCTGAACTTGCTTCTCCTCTTCTACACTACTACTCTCCCCCTGAGGAGAAGCAGGGAAGAATGACTCAGACTCAAAGAATGACGCATCCATAGACACAAAAAACTTATGACTAACGGGATCAAAGCACCAATACCCTTTTTGAGAGGATGGATACTTAGAAAGATACAATGAATGGACCGAGGGTCTAACTTACCTCGAGACGGAGACAAATCATGGACAAAGGCACGACAACCAAAAACTCTCATGGGAATGGAAAATAAAGGGAACTGAGGGAAAAACAACTGATGAGGGGCCATGTAGTTCAGCACTTTGGAGGGCATGCGATTGATGACATAAATAGCTACAAGTATAGCATCCATCCAAAACCTTTTTGGAACATTCATGTGTAACATCATCCCACAAGCTACCTCAAGGAGGTGTCTGTTTTTCCTTTCTGCAACACCATTTTGTTGTGGTGTTCTGGCGCATGAGCTCCTATGAATAGATCCATGGGAGGCAAAGAACTCATTGAGCTCACCATGGAAGTATTCTTTTGCATTGTCGGATTGGAAGATCTGTATTTCAACATGGAACCGCATAAATACCATCCTCTGGAAGTCTTTCACAATCATTGGAACTTCATCTCTACTACGCATAGGGAATACCCATGTATAGCAAGAGTAATCATCGATCAGTGTAATAAAGTACTTATATCCGCCCTCAGAGATTACAGTAGTAGGCCCCATACATCATAATACACAACGTGAAAAGGAACACTTGATCTTTTATTATTTGAGTGAAAAGTTGTTCTACATTGTTTGCTCAACTGATACGTTTGACATTGGAACTCTAACACTGAACATGACTTAAATAAAATCGGAAACAAAGACTTTACTATTTCAAAAGAAACATGACTTAATCAACTATGCCACAAAAAAATTGACTCTTATTTGACTGACTATGTGAATCTGAGGATGACATCGAGAGACCAGCTTTGTTGTCGAGAATGTAGAGACCATCCACTAGGCTCCCTCTACTAATCGTCCTCCCAAAAGTTAGGTCTTGAAAAACACATGAGCTAGGAAAAAAGGTTACACTACAGTTTAAAGAGCTTGTGATACTACTAATTGAAAGCAAATTTATAGGAAGTTGAGGGACATGCAATACATAATTCAGGTTAAGGCCATAGGGAAGAGATATTGATCCTTGGCCTACAATGGAGGAGAATGAGCCATCTGTAAGCCTCACTTTATCCCTTCCTAACAAAAGGCTATAAGTCTGAAACAAGTTTGGCTTACCGGTCATGTGGTTAGAGGCCTCAGTCAATGATCCAAGGGGAATTAGTGGGAGTGACATGGAATGCATAAGTCGTCTTACCTGATGTAGATGCAAATGAAGTAGGAGTATCAATGACTGAGCTATCCATCTGTCGCATAGCCCTACCACAAGACTCCAAGTGGTCTCTGAAGGAATTCATTATATCTTCCTTGGGGTCAGAATTATTAAGGTGGTCTCGGGTAGTACCGGCAACCTGAGTATCTTGGATTGTCACATGTACTGCATTATGCGCTGTGTTCATCTTCTTCTGACCTTGCCCTTTACCCTGTTCTTGGTTCTTCACTATCCACTTGGGTTTCCTGTGAATGTCCCAACATGTGTCACGTGTATGCCGTGAGCGCCGACAGTGGGTACAAAACAACTTGTCTTTATCATCAACCTTCTTGGTGTCACTTTTCTTCCCCATGTTGTTATTACTCATCACAACCAAAGCAACTTGTTGCTCCCCCTCAGCTGTAACCATCACACTTTGCCTACTTTCTTCCGATTGAACAAGGGAGTATACCTCGTGAACCGACGACAACTCTTTGCTTCCTAGGATCTGAACTCTCAAAGGTTCATAGGCAGGGTTCAGTCCCAACAAGAAGGTAAACACACGCTGCTGAGAAACCAACTTCCTATAGGCCTTAGCATCGTCATCATGGAGAGAGGGAGAACCTTGCTCTGATAATGATCCAATTCTTTTATAGCACATAACCTTGCTTTGATACTATGTAATCATTCATGGAGAGAGGGAGACGAGAGAGAGAAAGAGAAAACCTCATTCTGGCTGTCGCCAGTTCATTATTTATATTAACTTAATATAAAATTAATAGAAATTACAAGTATTCCCTTGGCAGCACTCCCTAGAAACAAACTAATAAGAAAGAAAGAAAAAAACTAATTGACAACATCTTAAGAGGACAACCCACTAACAACAAGTATAAAATAACAATTAAATAATTCTCACAACACATACTAATGAGAATGGTGCATATATGTTAATAAAGTCCTTGCCTAGAGACAAATTTGAATTTTGCAAAGAAGCTACAGGCTTGGTGAAACCCCCCATATGAGCTGGAGGGGAAGAATTCTTGGGTGTGGGTCTAGCCCATATGAGGGACCCACCCTAACTTTTCATACTCCCAAAAAGGAGACGTATTGTGGAAGGTAAAAAGGCTTCCACCGTTTTGGTTTAGCTACCATTCATATCACCAAAGTGAAGAGTGAGAAAGAAGAGAAAAAAGAGCCGAGGGTTTTTTGGGTTTTGAGTTTGTGAAGAAGAGAAGAGAATTGGTTTTCTGCTCCATTCAAGGCCAAGTTCGGATGTGTTTTAAAGCCCGTTCTTAATGTGATTAAGTGTTGTTCAAGGAGTCAAGAATCTCACTCCAGTTCAAATTGGTTGTCTCTTCCTTTCTTATTCTCAGTTTCATATTGCAGCAACTTGGTGAGATCCAAACATTTGTTTTTTGTTGAATCCACCTTACATTTAGTGATATTAATGTTGTACTCGTGAGATAAGAATTATTTCCTTAATGTTTGTATATCTTTAGTTGTAACTAGAGATGACTGTTGTACCCATTAATTTCTGAATTAGTGGAAGACTTTTACTGACAATAGGTCCCATGGTTTTTCCCAATTTTGGGGTTTTCCATGTAAAAATTCTGGTGTGCTATTGTGTGGTGATTGCTATTTGTATTTTCTATTAATTGGCTGAATTGTTTATTTGCTGCCATTGTTGTTGACAAACCCATTTTAACACACAAACTTAGGGGAAAGTTTCTTGTTGTCCTGGGGTTGCTTTTCACACTCATTTCTTCTACTATAGTGTATCTTCCCCAACAAATTCCGACTCAGCTCCATCAACGATCCTCCCCTATTTTGGTTAATAGAAAAAAAAAATACAATAGAAAACAAATTATTTGGTGTGTGGAGATCTAGAAATGAAGGAGAAACAATTTTAAAACCAAATCAATGAGCAACCTCACCTTTCCAGAACAAACTTCCCTTCTTTGTACTTTTGGCTTTTGTTGTGTGCTACCTCTTGGATGTGATAATGGAACAAGTAGGAACCATGATAAAAAGCTAGGTGGTCTCCAATACATTAACATCGATTACTAGTTTAAGATTAGGGTTTTGTGTATATCTCTTACCTTAAATATCTAATTTAGTAATGGCTATGGAACATAATCGAACTCCTTTAGCCATAGGGTTTTGTGTATATCTCTTACCTTAAATAGCTAATTTAGTAAAAACACAAACTAACAAACTATTAAGAGAACTCACATATTTCCAACCAACTATTTGTCAACAACAGTAACAAAATATATCTATTACAGTATGCATCCCAAAGAGAATCATTCTTTCTTCTTGGGCCCCCACTATGATATTGACCCTGCTTGGAGCATTTCAAACATAAAATTAAGTATAAAGCAGATAAATCTACTCTTTCAAAGCTTTATTCATAGCTCAACATAGATGCATGCACGAGTTTTGGTATTGGAAATGAAAACTCAGTTTTATTTTATTTTACTAGCCAGAACACATGCGATGCATAGGATTTGTAAGGAAAGTGAAATAACCAAAACTTATAACTAAGGAAGGAATGCAACATTGTTTAAAATAATTAAATCTTTATCTTAATAATTTGTTACAAAAATGTTTTACTAATTTAGTAATTTGGATTAATTGTATTAATATTGTTAACAAAAATAATAAATTATTGCTAATTACTTAATAAAATAATTATTTTTCCATATTATTTGTTAGTGTTCTATTTTATTTATTTTAATTTATTAATGATTAAGTGTTTCAATTTTTTGTAAATATACTTAAAAGATTAGTAAATATATAAAATTAGGCTATAGTTATAATTAAATTAATCTATAGGTAATCTTGTTTAGTCATAATTAAATTAATCTAAGCCCAAACTTAAGGTTTAAGAAATTGGATTAGACTTGGATTGATCTTCATCCTGACCAAACCCACCTAAGTTGCACACATCATAACATTCATAATTGGATTGAACCAAACCAAGTGCAACCCATGCATGTATTATTTCTGGGGTTTTCTTAACTATTTTTAGATGATTTTAAAGCCAAAGGAGCTATGAAGGATGGACTACCCCCATTGTGTAGCCCAATAAAGATTTTGATAGTGTATTAGTAGTTTTTAAGGTTGCTTGGCATAGCCTAACCCACACCTAAAGTGTAATAATATTTCTCTAGCCCTATAGGCTTACCCATGTTAATTATAAAACTATGGTTTTTTTTACAAATTAAAGTTTTTATTTCTAATCTATTATAAAAATATATATAGCATCTCTCTCTCTCTCTCTCTCTATATATATATATATATATAATTTGTTACCTAAATTAGTTACTATATATGCATATAACTTTCATGTTGAACTTATTAGGGGTTGCTTAGCTTGGGCCCTATCTACTAGGGTACACATTTGACTTCGAAAGTTTCATACCTAATTAGACTTCAAATTTGATTACCCCAAATTTGGATGTTAGAACTCGCATCTAGTTAATAATTCAATTGGATGTGGATTTAATCCCATTCAATTTGAATTAAATCCATGTCTAATAAAAAGTTATTATTTTGTATATGTAGTACAATTATTGTATACACATACATATTATGTGCAATTATACATATATGCAATTATCCTTTAAAATTCAAACTCCAACATAATAATAATCAGATGTGGATGCAGATCTACAAATTTCATAATTAGATGTCGATGTGGATGTAGTTGGATTTGATTTGAACCTGATCCATTTATAGCCCTACTACCAACATTATGCATGGGCTTGGTGCATATTTGAGCTAAACCCAACTCAAAAGAAAATAGTTGCTTGAGCATGGAAATTTATAGATCTATTCGGGTTAGGCTAAGTTATAAACGATTTATTACTTTTTATTATTAATTTTAATTGTCCTATCAAGACTAATTTTTATTAATTTCTTAACTTTTAATAGTTGTTAGATAAAAGATACTAAAATTTAATATTTTTTATTTACTTTAGTAATTTTTTATTAATTTTACAACCCTGTTGCATACATTATGTGTGGGCTTGGTGTAGATTTGAGTTAGACCTAACTTAGAAGAAAATATTTTCTTGAGCTCAAGGTTGGGCTAAGTTATAAATGGTCATCCTTAAGTAGGAGTCTTATGACATTGTTTTATTATTTTTTATAATTTTTTACTTTTTATAATCTCTTAAGCTACCCCTATTGTTCACGAAATTGACAAACTGTACCCTTATTGTTTACATATTGTCTTATGCTACCCTTAAGTTTTTTGACAATTGACACGCCGGTAAACACTAACGGAAAAAGAACAAAAAGCAACCCAAAAGAATAAATGGTCTAAATTGTTCACCCGTCATAAACAACCTGAACACTCGATCCTATAGGATTAAACCAATCAAAAACCCACACAAACTCTCCATCCACATATTAAACTTATCAATCAGATGGTCTAAAGCAATGGAAGCTTGAAAATAATCTCAACCATTCACTTCGCAAATAATCTCAATTGAAGCTCGCAATTAACATGCATTTAGTTGGGTTTTTGCAAACAATTCAAAATCAACTGGTTGACTACAAAAATCTTGCAGCTGATAGAGATATCCATTGTTGAATCCATTATAAACATTTATTGAGAAAGAAAAAGGACAAAAACCAGGTTTTTCATTGTAGAATAAAATTGTCAATGAAAATGTAGAGTACAAAACTTTGTATTTTGTGTTATTTTGTATGTATTTATACTGTATATATTTATATTTGTACTCTTTTCAGTTTGGAAGGAGTACAAATACAAATATGTAGAGTGCAAAACTTTGTATGTATTTGCGCTATACATATTTGTATTTGTACTCCTTCCAAACTGAGCCTAAGGATTTCCAAGCTTGGTTGTGTATTTGTTTCCCTAACTCATTTATTCTTTATAATTCCACTAAGACTCAGTTTGGAAGGAATACAAATACAAATATGTACAATACAAATTCATACAGAATAATATAAAATGTAAGTTTTTGCACTCTACATATTTGTATTTGTACTTCTTCCAAACTGAGCCTAAATTATTTTTAGGTCATGATAATGGATGAATAAGCATTGCTAGGCTGCTTAGGCTGAAAGTTTACTCCATAAACAGTGAGTGGACTGTGGAAGTGCAAAATATGTATCACTTTTCTTTCTGCTTTTTGAAGAGAAGAATGGTTGTATGAATTCATTTAAAATAACTGTTTTTTAGGGGATTAAAGGGTGGGGATAGAGCAGGGTGCATGTGAGGCTCATTGACATTGCCATGGATATAATAGGGGTTTGATTTTGGGCACAGGGGTGTTAATTGGACTGGATTTGGTCCAATCTGTTCCAGTCCAATGCGAGCCTATTACAAATGGACTGGATCCAATCCAATTCACTGAATATTTTGGACCAGTCTAATTCAATGTCTGAACTGTCCAATCTGTTTAAATTTGTTTTAATTTAGATTGGTTTCAACCCAAACCTAATATGTTGACATCTATATTCTTACCTTAATATCAATAAATCACATATTGGCTTAATCCAACCCAATTCAATATAAATTTATTACAAATGCATCAGGCCCAATCCAATCCAATAAATACTTTTAGACCGAATTGATCCAATTCAATATGATTCATCCAATTGGACTGGATGGAGTCCAATCCAAAACCGATCCATTGACACCCTTACTTAAGCATCCATATTCCGAGGGATGCCTAATGACCATCTCAATGACTGGGTCATTGTCAATTAATTTAGTATGACATGCAAATTATCACCTTGTTGTTCCTTATTATCCTTCAGTGGGAAAATTGGAATTAGTCAATATTTTACAAGTAGCAAAAGAGGGCCTTTAGTCAAAATATTCTTCAGTTGGAAAATTGAAATTTTTAATGATAGACAAGGTTTTCTAAAGGGTGATGGTTGAATGAGAAAGATTGAATCAGCTTCCCTAAATCCATACTTTGTTGATCCTTTATTGGCTCAACAATGCAGGCAACAAAGGCAGTCGATCTTATTATCTTAATTCTATTGGAATACTTATCAAAGTAATGGTTTGAATTTTGAACCGACTGCAATGACCCTGCACATTGACTGAAGCGAGTAAACATAAGTGACCTTTCGTTCAAACCGCATTTGTTGCATTACAAGCTAAGATTGCATTACCAAACAAACAATAAACACAATAGTTTACTACTTGAATTATAGATTTTTTTTTTCTTTTCTGTTTGGAAGTGCTTCTTTTTAAGCATTTATTGGAGAAAACACTTATTTTAGGCTGCGATCACACCACTTGTATGCATTTGGAAAATAAGTCCAATTTTGGCTTATTGCATTTCTGGTTCTGTTGTCATGTAATTTTCAAAATACCTATACTATCCTATTTGAAAAAAGTGTTTTTTATCAAATATTCATAAAGACTTGTTAGGATAAATATTTACTATCCAATAAGCATTCCTAGAGGCTATATAAGGCTATACAAATTAATCCTTGAATATATGAGTGACGTAGTTGGGTTTAGTTTTTTGTTTCTTGTTCCACTTTTGTTTTATTTTTTTTAATGTTATTAAGGTACTTGATGTAACCGTTTCTGGTCACGTACCAATTTTTTGTGATGTATCAATTTTTTCAGCTAAGTGCCTCGCCATTTGACCCTTGGTGGAGCTCCTTGGTGGTGAGCTACTTGGTGACGAGCTCCCTGGTGGTGAGCTACTTGGTGGCGAGCACCCTGGTGGTGAGCTACCTAGTGACGAGCTCCATGATGGTGAGCTACTTGGTGACGAGCTCCCTAGTGGTGAGCTACCTGGTGATGAGCTCCCTGGTGGTGAGCTACCTGGTGCTGGTGACGAGCTCCCTGGTGGTGAGCTACCTGGTGACGAACTCCCTGGTGGTGAGCTACCTGGTGACGAGCTCCCTGGTGGTGAACTACTTGGTGACGAGCTCCCTGGTGGTGAGCGACTTGGTGATGAGCTCCCTGGTGGTGAGCTACCTAGTGACGAGCTTCTTGGTGGTGAGCTACTTGGTGATGAGCTCACCGTTACTTGGTGACGAGCTCCCTGGCGATGAGCTACTTGGTGATGAGCTCCCTGGTGGTGAGCTACCTGGTGATGAGCTCCCTGGTGGTGAGCTACCTAGTGACGAGCTCCCTGGGTGGATTCGTCATTTGACCTGCTCCTAGGCGGCCTATAACTCAGGGGATGGTGGAGCTCCCTAGTGTAGCGCAACCCGACTGCCCTCTGCATGAGGTGATCTCCTCTCCTTTGTAGGCGGCGGGAGCTGAGGGACCTGCGAGAACTCCATATTTTCCTCCTCTTTGTAGGCAGCAGGAGTTGAGGAACCTGCGAGAACTGAATCAGAGGACCCGAGGGTATTTTCCCGGCGGGGACTCTCCGATGCCTAAGTTAGCATTCTGATTGTAGGGAGCTTGTAGAGAAGTGAGAGAGCTAGAGAGCAGGGATTACCTCCATTTTTCCATTCTCTCCCCCTTGTCTTTGGGGGTCGGAGTCCTTATATAGTGGTGTCCTGTCAAATTAGGAGTAATAGTCTCTGTCAAGTCAGGCGTAATCGCCTCTGTCTCTCTGCCGCAGCCGTTACTGCCAGAGCTGAGGTGGCGGGTGTAGGCGGTTGCTGCAAAGTACGGCTCAACCAGTCAAGGGACAGCTCTTAGGACTGGCAGGCACGGCGCCGCCTAGCGAGAGACGTGGGCACAGGTCTCCAGATTTGTCAGGTATGGTTGTCAAGTAGGAGATCTTCCTGCGATATGCCGAGCTGCCCCTAAGTGCCGAGCTACTTATGCCGAGCTACCTGTGAGTGTCGAGCTGCCCCTAAGTGGCGAGCTCTTCGTAAGACGCCAGGCTGCCTGTGGACTGGCCAGCTGCCTGTGGCGAGCTGCCTATGTCGAGCTGCCCCTAGCTATACCGAGCTCCCCGAGCTATGCCGAGCTGCTTGTGGCGAGCTCTGCTGAGCTGCCTGTGGCGAGCCATGCTGAGCTGTCTGTAAGTGGCAAGCTCTGCCGAGCTGCCCGAGCTTCCCGAGCTGCCCAGTTGTCAAGAGGCTGCACTTGGTTTGCATGAGGTGCCAGGTGTCACAATTTCACTAGAGGGCCAAATCCACCCTCATCATTTGCCCCCCACTCCCGAGCTGAGAGTAACTCAGCGAAGGGAGTAGATTTCTTCTTTTGGCCCATAAGTCGACGAGCTAGTAAGTGCTGATCCAATTCCTTAGGCTTTGGGAGCTGTCTGTATGTGGCGAGCTGCCTACCAATGGCGAGCTGCCTGTAAGGTGAGGAGGTCTCCACCAGTTCAGTAGTGTAGCCCTTAGGCTCTAGGGGCAACTTATAGTTCACTTTTGCTGATTTTGCTCATGCTGAGGAAGCGACTAGGTATTTAGCAATAGTGTGGCCCGTAGGCTTTGGGAGCGACTCGTAGTCCACTCTTCTTGACTTTGCCCATGCCGAAGAGGCGACTGGGTCTTAAGCAGTAATGTGGCCCGTAGGCTTTGGGAGCGACTTGTAGTCCACTCTTCTTTGACTTTGCCCGTGCCGAAGAGGCGACTGGGTCTTAAGTAGTAATGTGGCCCGTAGGCTTTTGGGAGTGACTCGTAGTCCACTCTTTTTTGACTTTGCCCGTGCCGAAGAGGCGACCGGGTCTTAAGCAGTAATGTGGCCCGTAGGCTTTGCCTGTGAGGTGCCGAACTAACCAAGTGTCGAGCTACCTGTGAGGTGTCAGGCCGACTAGGTGTCGAGCTACCTGTGAGGTGTTAGGCTGACTAGGTGTCGAGCTACCTGTGAGGTGCTGAACTGACCAAGTGTTGAGCTGCCTGCGAGGTGCCGAGCTGACCAGGTGTCGAGTTACCAATGAGGGGCCGGGCTGACCAGGTGCCGAGCTACCTGCAAGGTGCCAAGCTGACCAAGTGCCGAGCTACCAGTGAGGTGCCGAGTTGACCAAGTGCCGAGCTACCAGTGAGGTGCCGAACTGACTAGGTGTCGAGCTACCTATAAGGTGTCAAGCCGATCAGGTGGGTGCCTTAGAGCTATGATTGCACTGCATCAGCTTCGTAATGCCGGTCACCGACTCCTACAAGAAGCTACTAAGAGCTCGACCTTCGGGGGCAACACTACTAATTTTAGGTCGCCAGTTCACACGGGAGCCTTGGAAGGCTCGATCAGTAAGGGCACCTATGTAGTCTGTTGGCCGCCAACTCTCCCGGAAGCCACGAAGAGCTCATCTTTGTAGCGGGGGACCTTGCGAAGAGGACTAATGAGGCTTTAATTGAATTGAAAGTAAACTTAGTCTGTTATCTCCCTGCGTAGTCTTGGAGTTCATAAAAAATGTAAACTATAAAGCGAGAGCTTCAATTTCTAAAAACTGAGGACTTAGCTTTCTAGGAGAAGAGGACTTAGCTTTTGTAGGATGAGAACTTAGCTTTTTGTAGCGTGTTCCCACAGACGACGCCAATTGATGTAACCGTTTCTGGTCACGTACCAATTTTTTGTGATGTATCAATTTTTTTTGGCTAAGTGCCTCACCATTTGACCTGCTCCCAGGAGAGGATGGTGGAGCTCCTTGGTGGTGAGCTACTTGGTGACGAGCTCCCTAGCGGTGAGCTACCTGGTGACAAGCTCCCTGGTGGTGAGCTACTTGGTGACAAACTCCCTGGTGGTGAGCTACCTGGTGACGAGCTCCCTGGTGGTGAGCTACCTAGTGACCAGCTCCCTGGTGGTGAGCTACTTGGTGACGAGCTCCCTGGTGGTGAGCTCCCTGGTGGTGAGCTACCTGGTGGTGAGCTACTTGGTGACGAGCTCCCTGGCAGTGAGCTACTTGGTGACGAGCTCTCTGGCGGTGAGCTACTTGGTGACGAGCTCCCTGGTGGTGAGCTACCTGGTGACGAGCTCCCTAGGTGGACTCGTCATTTGACCTGCTCCTAGGCGGCCTGTAACTCAGGGGATGGTGGAGCTCCCTAGTGTAGCGCAACCCGACTGCCCTCTGCATGAGGTGATCTCCTCTCCTTTGTAGGCGGTGAGAGCTGAGGGACCTGCGAGAACTCCATCTTTTCCTCCTCTTTGTAGGTGGCGGGAGCTGAGGAACCTGCGAGAACTGAATCAGAGGACCCGGGTGTATTTTCCCGACGGGGACTCTCCGATGCCTAAGTTAGCATTCTGATTGTAGGGAGCTTGGAGAGAAATGAGAGAGCTAGAGAGCAGGGATTACCTCCATTTTTTCATTCTCTCCCCCTTGTCTTTGGGGGTCAGAGTTCTTATATAGTGGTGTCCTGTCAAATCAGGCGTAACAGCCTTTGTCAAGTCAGGCGTAGCCGCCTCTATCTCTCTGCCGCAGCCGTTACTGCCAGAGCTGAGGTGGCGGGTGCAGGCGACTGCTGCAGAGTACGGCTCAGCCAGTCAAGGGACAGCTCTCAGGACTGGCAGGCACGGCGCCGCTTAGCGAGAGACGTGGGCACAGGTCTCCAGATTTGTCAGGTATGGTTGTCAGGCAGGAGATCTTCTTGCGATATGTCGAGCTGCCCCTAAGTGTCGAGCTACCTATGCCGAGCTACCTGTAAGTGCCGAGCTGCTCCTAAGTGGCGAGCTCTTCGTAGGATGCCAGGCTGCCTGTGGCGAGCTACCTATGCCGAGCTGCCCCTAGCTATACTTAGCTCCCCGAGCTGCCTGTGGCGAGCCATGCCGAGCTGTCTGTAAGTGGCAAGTTGTGGCAAGCTTTGCCGAATTGCCCGAGCTTCCCAAGCTGCCCAATTCTCAAGAGGCTGCACTTAGTTTGCATGAGGTGCCAGATGTCACAATTTCACTGGAGGGCCAAATCCGTCCTTATCAACTAAGAAGTCACTTTCACTAAAAATTAATACGGAGAACACCAACCAGTCTTGAAAATACTTGGAAGGCGAGAATAAACTTACTTTCATAAATTTTGATTATAGATAATTCAAAGCTATTAGCATATCTTCTAATGCTGTCAAGCTTCAAATTTAATATTCAGGAACTTCAAGATTTCTTAAATCAAACCAAAGAAGGTGATTTTCACCCACATAAAATCTCTGAAATGGATTCTCGAAGATTTCAAGGACTTGCTAGAGTAGCTATAGAGTAGTAACTTGGGAAGTGAGCCTTTTATGAGGTAATAAATATGTTGGTTTCAGATTGAAACAGGTCTAATTTTGCCGAGTTCTCAAGGAGTTCTGAATACAGCACTGGGTCGATTGTCTAGTCCCATGCAAAAGGTGATAAAACAGAACAACCTCAAGCTGAAATATGTTCACCAGACCCGTATGGTGGTGTTGAGCCAATGCCAATTCATGCAGAAGTACAGAATAGTGGTGGCAATTGTCAAGATGGAACATGTTCATGTCTACTTGTAGAAATTTGTGTCCTAGGAAATTCTAGCCCATCTTCACCATCCAATTGTCTGGAAATATTTTGTCTTATCTCTTCCGTTCACTGTCCATGTCTCCCAAGCCTTTCCGACCCTTTTCTTTACCAAAAGGCCGATGCAAGATATGCACCTCAAAACTGTGATTTAGAATGTTTTAGTACATTCGATTTACCAATCTGATCTTACAATGTGTTCTGTGAGGGTTATAGGCCTGAATTCTCAGATTGATTTCCAGTGTGTCTGTTGAATTGCTTGATTTACAATGTGTTCTGTTTTTTTTTTTTCTTTGGGCAGTCCAGTTTTGAGTCTTTGGTTTGTCATTTGTGCATAACATGCATTATACAACCTTAGTCTTTTTTAAGAGTGTAATTACAAATTTGTAATTTGGGCACCTCCCATACATTGTCTTAGAAAAAACCGATACCTCTATCTGCCGGCGATTTTTCCCCTTCTGTGTTTTTTTCCATTGCAAAAAAAAAATAATAATAAGTTAAAAAAAAATTTAGACGAACATATTCAAGAGCAGATGAGATGAAAGGGACGGAAAGTACTGGTGTATCTGCTGGAATGATCGTCCGTCAAATTTCTCAGCGATCTCAGGCAGGGGAAGAGGTGGGGCGGGTTGAGTTTCAGAGGGCAGGGGAGTGAAACTCGTTTTTGGGTGAAATGGAGCTAACAGGACGAACTAACAGCCGTCCCGTTAGCCTGCACGAGAATGAAGTGCCTACCTGTGAGAGAACACACGGCCGATTCTAAGACTGTTGGACATTTTTGGGGCGCAAGCTGGTGGGAAGCAGATTCGAACTCTCTCTTTATATGATCCTCTGACCTTTTCACTAGCTTTCGGCCCTGTCTGATAATGGGTCCAAGATTCAATCCTGGAATAGATCCCAATGGGCCTAAGATGATGAGTTTCATGATCCATGAAAGATATCCATCCGCACGATTTTCACCAAAAAAAAAAAATATAGTAGAGTAATGTATGTAAATTTTAATTTTTTGGTTAATTTATAGGAACATGGGTATTTTTGGTAGTTACAACAATACAAGGGCATTTTGGTCAATTAGGTGTCTCGGATATGGGCAGTTTGGGTATTTAATAATTTGTATTTTTTATTTAACAAAATTTATGTTAAATCTTAAATATATTATATTATATCTATTTATTTAAATAAATTTTGAGTTATCACTTACCTACTACTAGTTGTGGAGTCACATTTGTCAGCCCAGCCCATCCTAGCCCACAAGCAATGTTTTACGAATCACGAGAAACGCATTGAATACATCTCTCTGTCAGGGTTAGAACAGCGTCAAATCAATGAAGATAAAAAGGAATAGATAAATAACAGAGGGCCCCAATGCAAGGCGAGTCGCCGACCAAGAGGAACTCGGCCGGAGAGGAGCGAGTGGAACTCGGCTGCCCCCTGCAGCTCGACACGAGTCACACGACGCGGATTCCGCCCACGTGGGAAGCCTCAGCCAGTTCTAACTACTAACAGACATCAGAGACAAGTAACTATCCTCCACCCACAACGTGACACGACACCCTTCCTCATCCCTTGTCAGTGGTCCCCATTCCCGCTCTTCAAAAACTCAATAAAATAAAAAATAAATCGAATTATATTATTAATGGGCAAAAAGTAAAAGAGAGAGAACGAAGAAACAGAAAAGCAGCGCCGCTCGTCAGTATCCGTACTGCAGTAGGGATGACGTCATTGTCCTGTTGTGGAGTCACATGAGAGTCCCACGACACGACGAGCTACTCGCTCTTCAACGCATAGTCGCACTCACACGCTCGCACGGTCGCACCTTTTTTTATTTATGGGCTCTTTTCTGGAACTCTGTCCCGTTAATGAGGTACTAACGGAAATATAAAGTTATTAATTTACCCGTCTCTAATATCAGATGAGAATCGTGAAATTTTATAAATTAGGGCCATTTTTGTCATTTAGAACTATTTCCGCTATGAATTTAAACGGATATTTAACGGGAGGGAGGCATCTGATTAAGAAAATTCGTGACACTTTGCCGATGATTACGGGAGAGAGGGAGACTTTTAGTGGCTCCCATTCCACATTTTCTGTTCTGCTCTGTTTTAGGCTGCTGCTGCAGTAGTTGCAGCTCGCAGCTCGCAGCTCGCGGAGGACACTACAGGGGGTGAGGAAGAGACCGTGGGGAAGATACGCTGCCGAAATAAGGGATCCATGGAAGAAAACAAGGGTATGGTTGGGTAGGTAGCTTTGATACACCCGAGGAAGCTGCTCTCGCTTACGACAGCGCTGCCAGGTCTCTCAGGGGAGCTAAAGCCAAGACAAACTTCCCGGCTCCGGCGACTGCTCAATCTTCGACCTCAACGTCCCTTCGGACCGCTGGGCCTGTCCTCCTGGCGGTTTTATATTCGGTGAGTACTTGCAGACGCGCGTTCTCAAGGAGGTGAGCTCCGGAGGTGGTCCTTCGGTAAGAGATTTCCTTGCTTCGGGCGAGACTCCGGCGGCGGAACCCACTTTCGGGATTGCGAGATGGGTTCTGTCGATCGACTTGAACGATACCCCGCCCTCTACGACATCGCCTCTGTGCTTGATATGAGAAAGGAAGAAGAGAAGCTGTTTTTGCGTTGGTTGTTTGCTTATTTCACCAGCTCTTCCTTCTTTGCCTTGCGTTTTTTTCCTTTTGTTTCTTCTTGGATTCGCTTTTTGGATAACATATATTTTAGTTATTCGTTACATGAAACGAAACATGTCATGTTCTACTTCCACATTCCGAGCTCGCCAATCTTTTCTCTTTGTCTTTCATCTTGTTTATTTTTTGTTGGTTGGAGTGGTGGCATCAAACCCTTCGCTTACAGCTCCTCCGTCTCTCTCTCTCTCTCTCTCTCTCTCTCTCACACACACATTTTTTCTGCTTGGTCTTTACCGTGTTTTCCATCGGTCCGCGCCAACTAATTGCGATGACGTTCTAATTGTAATTAATAAAGAACAGAACCGTAAATAAACGATCTGTCAATTCGCGAGATATCAGTAGAACGGGACCAACTACCAAATTCTCTTCTCGGGCCCGAGGGGCATGACTGGGACCTGGGTCAGTGTGTTCACGTACGTGTGTGGTCTATTTTAATTGTGTTCGTCAATTCGGGTGAGTGGCTCGGGCTTGGGGCCCTGTCTGTGTGTGTCAGTCACTCCTTCCATTTCTCGGAATCTGGATTCGATAGTCCCTAACATCTCACGCGAATTTCATCGAACACATAAAAGGCCAAAAGTAGATGAACAAAAAAAAAGGCAGAGAGAGAGAGATACTAAGCAGAGGACACGCAAGTCCTCGCTCCACCTAATACAAAGTGTCAGCCTGGCCGGCTCCGGCTGGCTTTAATTACGAGAAAGAACAGCGACGGGTTTCGACGCTCGTGTGGTCCCCTCTTCCCCCACGCGCTTCTTTTTCTCCTTTTTCTACCCTTCCACTCTCTTTAACGTTTGCTTACGCTGGGGCCCGCCTTGCGTCCACGTGCTTCGACGCGCCGTAAATGACCCTCAAGATTGTCGGCAACGGAGCCATCACGGCGGTCCGCGGACGCTACCTTCTAATTAATCCCCACTCACCTCCGTCCTCCTGTCGGTGACGGCGGCTGCTTTCCGGTTGCTTCGTTGACGCCTTGACAGTCGTCCAACCAGGGAGCAGCATCACTTCTGGCTTTCCGTTTTTTTAATACCCCACCGTCCAGAAAACGCTGAACCAACCGCTATCGTTTCCTTCCATACATGACGGATGATGTATACCGATGCCATACCATCATCATCCATCATACCATACCATCATGATGAATCGATTATCTTGGTAATCTAATGTAGATGAAGTTACTCGCAACAAAACTCCGCCGGCTCACTGATTATCTTGCCTGTCATTATCTAGCTTTTGTAGAGTATAATGATAAATAAATAAATGGGAGAATGAGTGTTCAGCTAATTCTTAACATGAATCTGGACCGTGGATCGATGTTAAATCCACGACCAGGATGCGATTTATAGGGACTATTAATGGATCAAAACTATAATTTCAGATTTCTGCGGTAGAGTGCAGTCCACTTGTTCCTAAATGGAATTTGAGAATTAAGTACAGGTATGCCACGCGCAACACACACGTGTTTATCTGTGGGAAAGCTGAACGTCCGGTAAAATACCGTATACCTGACACAAAAACTGAGTAGCCATCTCTACCGTACATCTCGATGGACGAACAAGGGGAGCACTACGCTTGGGGGCGCACGTTATACGGAGACATCGGCAGTCAAGAAAAGTGACTGAAGTGAGAGCCTATCGGTGTGTCTACACGTGTAGGGGTGCAGGTACTGGCTGCTTAGGGTGCAGGTACTGGCTGCTTAGGGTACACGTGTACGAAGGTTGTAGTAAAAGAAAGTGGAGAAATTCCGGGGTTGGCAGAGATGAGTTACCGATGAAAGATTAAAAAAAAAAAACGGGAAAATCTATGGTGCAGAAAAGATTAAAAAAAAAAAAAAACTTAACACGTGGCAAGAATAGACGTATCAAAGACTAGAACCCTGACGATTTGAATTTTGAAGTGAGACATCGAGAATATTATTCTCTACATTCAGAATTTTGATAAAAGCCTTCCGGACGGCGCCGGAATCAGAAGCCTGAGACGAAGCCGGTAAGTCCCGAATAATTCTATAGTTGTGAGGTCGCTGCCTCGTTTGGCAATTACAGAGAATCAAACGATGGAACTGGAATGGAAGGTGAGTGGAAGTGGAGGGGAAAGCAACGCAGCACCATCCAATTCAAATTCAATATCAAGAAATCTGCTTAAAGCGAGCGGCAGCCGTACAAGAGATTATTGACTAGACATGAATATAAAAATGGTCGAGTTTTCAAAGTGGAGTAGTTAATCACAATAACCAAGCTGGATGCCGAGTGCCGACAGCTCCATGGTCCATCTTCCCTCATTTAGTGAATATCTCTGCTTGACGCCATCACTAGGCCAGAATAGCTTAGTTGATTGGGGATCGGGTCTGGTCAAATGGTCCAGAGGATGCGCTCTCCATATCCCACACTACTCTCCCCCCTCTTTCAACTCAGCATTGACCAGGCCGAAAGATACACAACAGCTTGCCCACTTTCCGGCTTTCAGATTTCGTCTCCACTGTCCACCACACAAACCTGAACCCCTTTGCCTCTAAATCCTAGTAGTGTCCAATGAGCCTCCCTTGCTGTACAAACCACTTTTGTCACGGAGTGTTGGTGGGTTCCACATGGAGGAGTGCAATACATGCATTTTACCTGCATGTCAGGGATGTAAATGGGTCGGGTTTGGTTTGATCCAAGCCCAGAAGGGAAGGGATGATTTAACCTAACCCAAAGTTCAAGGTATCCATCCATCCATGCACCTGATATGCATGAAATGTGTTATGCTAAAAAACATCAAAATTTTAAAACTCTTACTATTTATGTGTTTCTAATAACTAATATCACATCCACACTTCAAACCTTTTTGAATCACATCGATACTTTAAGGGTAATTTATTAAACATCCCCTATAATTTTATGGATTTATTAAAACTTATCCTATAATTTGTGTTTTACTAAAATATGCAATCAATTTACTTAATCGACCTTCCATTAAGTAAAAATAAAAATGCTATTTTTGCCCCTAATACAATATGAATAATCACTCTAATTTTTCTTTATTTGGTCAATTTTGCTTTCTATACAAAAGTTGTCAGGGTACTTTTGGAATAAACAACCATGGGTCCATACCCTTAAACATTTTTCACTTAGTTTAGGTGATAGGGAGTGTTCAAATAAATGACCCTCCTTTAAACCTAATATGTTGTGCCTATATACACGAATTTTTCAATGTGCAGGTTCACACTAACCCAACCAACCAAAAACCCAATTGAGGCCAACCCAACTCTAGCCCGATAGGGCCAGGTCAGTGTAACCCAACCCACTAACATCTCTGTGCAGTATAAATCATTAAATTGATCTCCCTTCACAATTTAGGCCCGATTGTCCACTATGGAAGTTGAATGGAGACTAGGGCTAGTAGTGCAGCACTACTTACTCCCAAGAAACTTTTGATTTTTAACTTTGAATTTTAACTTTAGACGATTCTATCAGAACTTCCCATCTCAAGTAACCCTTGTCTCTTAGCTGTGATGTGATTGAAGACACCCAGAACCAATGTTCTTCGTTGGCAGAAAATAAAAAGAAAAAGAAAAGGCAATTTTTTTTGTGGTCACTTTGTTATAGTAATAATAGGGTTGGTCAACGTTACAACTCACGCTGTTAGCTTTCATGAACAGCACCTAACTGGATAGAAAGTAACACGTGGGACAAAAGCTTGGGCACTAGGCACTAACAACATCATTAAGCTCTGGTTTCTTGGCCTCTCTCTGAGTGATCTAATTGGCCCTCCACCAATTTTAGTCTTTGGCCCCAGAACTACCTTGATGAAGGGCAGCCTGAGATAGCCCCCCCCATCTTGTATTCTTGTTTACTGTGAATGTGAAGGAATGCTTCTATCATTACAAATTCAGGAACCGACCATCCTTCTAGGTCTCCCCTTGTAAAGCAAATCCCTTTCGAAAGCAGAAAACTGGTGAAAACCTACCTATCTCTGACTGTCAATAATAACCAAATCCCTTATTAGCCAATGCTTTAAAAAGAATCTCCAAAGAAGCTCTAAGAAATCTAAGAGGAAAGTATGTTTTTGTAAAGTAAATAAAGCTAATCTGTGAGACTTATTGATGGTGTCCTACTTTTGGACTGGTAGTATGTTATCCTCTTTCTAGGGTCCTCCCCTCTCTCTGTCCACACATTTCGAAATTCCCTCCAAGCCCAATGACTTGGTCGCCAGTAATACACCACCCTCACCCCAATTTTACTAATAAAATCAAACTGCAGTCGGTTGGTGGAGTTTATACTTAAAGCCCACAGCTTTCCAAACAAAATAAAAACAACTAAGATAAGCAAGGAAATGGAAAAAGATATATTTTATTACTAACCTATTACAATGACAACAATCACCATCCGCTACAAAGGCAACTTCGAGTGAAAGATAGCACCACCACAAAGGCAAAAAACATGAAATTTACAGTTACTAAACAGTGATTGTCAATGGATAGAAACAGAGTACATTTCGTCTTCGGTAAAGATTTACTATTAATAGGCATACTGTACAAATATTTTTGAGCCGCTAAGCATCTTCATTATCACTCATACTAGGGCGGGTATCAAGGTAAAATTCTGACTCAGCTCCATCAACGATCCTCCCCCTGTTTTGGTTAACAGACAAAAATACAACAGAAAACAAATTATTTGGTGTGTGAAGATCTAGAAATGAAGGAGAAACAATTTTAAACCAAATCAATGAGCAACCTCACCTTTCCAGAACAAACTTCCCTTCTTTGTACTTTTGGCTTTTGTCGTGTGCTGCCTCCTGGATGTGATAATGGAACAAGTAGGGACCAGGAACCATGATAAAAAGCTAGAGGTCTCCAATACATTAACATCATTTACTCGTTTAAGAGAAGATATAACGCCTATGGCTATGGCACATAACCAAACCACTTTTTTCTGCTTTAGCCACATGGTTTTTGTGTATCTCTCTTAACTTAAATAGATAATTTAGTAAAAACACAAACTATTAAGAGAACTCACATATTTCCAGCCAACTATTTGTCCACAACAGCAACAAAATATATCTGCTACAGTATGCATTCCAGAGAGCATCATTCTTTCTTCTTGGGCCCCCACTATGATATTGACCCTGAAGCATTTCAAACATAAAATTAAGTATGAAGCAGATAAATCTACTCTTTCAAAGCTCTATTCATAGCTCAATGTAGATGCATGCAAGAGTTTTGGTATTGGAAATGAAAACTCAGTTTTATTTTATTTTATAACTTTGTTTTGGTTGGGGAGGCATTAAATTCCAATTCTCACTTGAGAAAACAGACGCAAAACTCAATGCAGTGGTTGTCACAAAATACCAAGGAAATTAGTGCAAAAAATTATTATGATCATTACTACATACATGCAATTTGGTGAGTTTATCTTGTAGCACAGTGCACAGAAAACACAACCACAAGACCACCTGTGAAGAAGCCATTTAATTAATTACAAGAGAAATCTCATTCCCTAGATTAATATTTTTCCAAGTCAAATAAGGGAGGCCATGGGATTTGGGGGAGAGTGACAAGTGATTAAGGTGTTGACATTTGTTGGAATTATATGATAAAGCTAAGAAGCAGTTAGGGCATCGTTATTGTAACTTACAGACTATTGTTTTCTTATTAACGATATTATAGTGAGTTGTTTTTTCATCAATAACCTCAAAATTTATTAATAAGAGCAAATATTAGCAAGTACAAAGCATAAAAGTACAGAACAAAGACTGTGAGAGATAAAACCTCTTATCTCTCCCCAAAATGCCCCATCTCCCTTACAATTGTGCTCAAAACAAAGAATCTCTCCCCACACCCCTGCTTGGCTCATCCACTACAGAATTAGCACTCCGCTTGGGCCCTAGACTTACTCCCATGTCTCTACTCTCTAGTTAACCACCTGATTCTCTTCCTGATCTTATACTGAGTTTTGTTTAGAAAGTTTACAAGTATGAGCAACTTGGCGTCCATATCCATCTGGAATTTATACTCAATCTTCTACCTCTTTCCTCCACAACCGAGACCTTTAATCAATATTACTTATTCCACCAAGGTTTCCTTACAAAATTAGTGAAAAGCGCTTCAAGACGAGTTTGTATGTGTTCGTGTGTTTTTTTTTTTTTTTGGGGGGGGGGGGATATTCATGGCTGCAGGACCCCAACAGAAGTGGGGTAGGGGGAGAAAGATTTTACATGCTTCCTTATCATATCAACAACTTCAACATAGCATAAGTTGGGAAATGACCACAGATAACAAGGTTAAAAAGCACCCTATTGGGCTATCATAATCTACTAAATCATTTAATCCCAGCGCTAAAGTTTTAGATGCAAAATTTTTTTTTTTATCAATAACACTTTCATTAATTCACCAGTAGAAAATTTACAAGTGGAAGACAAACACACTTATCTTCCAAGAGTCACAAAGAGCTTCAAGAAAGGAAAAAAGAAAATACAAAGACACTAACATTACAGCTTAGCCCAAAACAATGAATCCCTTTCTGCCCCTTGTTTAGCTAAACCGTCAGCTAGGGAATTAGCAGATCTTTTAATCCAACATGTCTTAACTTCCATCTCCCGCACCAGCCACTTGAATTTCCTCTTCTCATTATTATACTTCCATAAATCATTTTTATCTTTAGTCAGCCACCCTATCACCACCTCTGAATCCCCTTCAATTATAAGTTTCTTGATGTTCAATTCCTTAGCTTTCCGGACTCCTTCCATAACTGCACAGATTTCAGCTCTAAGAGAGTCACCCACTCCAATTGGGCCTAAGAACATAGCAGAGATTACCCTATTTTCATCCCTAAAAACACCCCCGATCCCCGATTGTCCCGGGTTTCCCCTACTACATCCATCAAAGTTTAATTTCAAGAATCCACTAGGTGGGGGGGTCCAAGCCACACTCATTACTGACTTGGTCTGCGTGCAATTTGCAATTTCACCCCACTTCCTCAACATGTCATCCACAGTGTAATCTGTGAATATTTCCAAAGATTTCAGTCACTATACCGCCCTAAAATGTATGATAGCCCTCAGATCTGCTATTCCTCTCTGAGTTTCTGAGAATATCCTGGAGTTTCTTTCTTCCCACAGTGTCCAACATACTGCAGCCCTTAGTCCTCTCCACATTGTCCTTCCCCTTTTTAACTACCACCTGAAAAAGGAAGGGGAGAAAAGGCCCTGCATGTCTGATGGGGGATTCCAAATGCATCCAAATAAGGAGAAAGCTCAATCCCACAATGACCTCGCGAAGTGGCAAGACACCATTAGGTGAAAACCAGTCTCCCCATCTGCTTTATACAGAACACACCATTGAGGTGACAAGCAAGTATTGGGTCTCTTCTTTTGGAGTAAATCACCAGTGTTGATTCTTTCCAGATAGGCTTCCCAACAAAAACTACCAACCCTAGGAGGTATAGCTCTGCACCAAACCTCACCAACAGGGAAAGGGGACAAGGTAGGACTGGTGGACTGACTTAAGACTTTGAAGAACGAAGCACAAGAGAAAATGCCATTGGGGGTAGGTGTCCAAATTCTAGAATCCACCCTAGTGGGGTCTAAGACAACGTTATCAAGAAGTGCAAGAAGGCTCGAAATACAGTAGAAGTCTGAGTCCCTCAAATCCCTTCTTAGACCCAAGTTCCACCCAATCCCAAAAGTGGAAGAGGGCGGGGTGGTGAAAGACGAGATCGGCTCATTTTTCAAATCAGAAAGAGCATACAAAGACGGAAACTGATCCTTTAGAGGGGCGCTCCCCAACCAGGTTTGTTCCCAAAATTTTATGGAGTTACCGGAATTCAAGTCATACCTGATATTATGGAAGAAAACTGGTAGCAGGTCATGAATGGCTTTCCAAGGAGAATTGCTTGTGATCCTAGCTCTGATTCCAGCGTCCCATCCATTGTGCTCCAGCCCATGTATACTTGCCACTATTCTAGCCCATAGCTTCTCCTTCTCCATAGGAAACCTCCACAACCACTTCCCCAACAGAGTCATATTCCTTCTCCTAATACTCCCAAGCCCCAAACCACCACACGACTTACTCCTACACACTATTTCCCAGCTAACTCTATGATCCCTCTTCTCCTCTCCCGGCTCCCACAGGAAATCTCTCATTATCTTCTCTAATCTGTTAGCAATCTTCACTGGGATTTTAAACACCGACATGAAAAAGATGGGTAAGTTTGCAAGCGTGGCCTTAATTAGTGTAATTCTCTCACCAAGAGAGAGATAGTTCTTTTTCCAGGATACCAATCTTTTTTCAAACCTTTCCATCACTGGGTTCTAGAAACTCTCTTGTAGAGAAGATGGGCCGAATGGCCCATAGGTTGTTTATTCTTTCTTGTTATTTATGTTTCTTTTCTGTAATGGGCCTTATTCTGGGCCCATCCTGTCTATATTAAGTTCTTTGTAAATTCTTGCCCACCTAGGGGCCTCCTTGTAATTATTCAAATATATCTTAATAAAAGAATGTTAGGGTGCTGAGAGAGAGGTAGGTTCGAAACTCTCATTCTCAGACCCTCATTGCTGAACTCTCAAGCTCTCCTCTCTTCAGTTTTCTTCATGGTATCAGAGCATATCTGAACCTGAATATCATAGGGCTGGAAGCTTAGTCACATACTGCCTGATTCTTGGAGGTCAGTGGATGAGCCCAAGACTAGAATCTCAACTGTGTTTGGACTGTTGAAGCTCGAACTGTAAGTTGTGCTCAGTTTTCTGCTCTGAAGTTCGACTGTGTTTGGACTATTGAAGCTCGACTGTGTTTGGACTGGTTGTTCTGTTTTTGAAGCTCGACTGTGTTTGGACTGTTGAAGCTCGAACTGTAAGTTGTGCTCAGTTTCTGGTTGTTCTGTATTATCTTCGACTGTGTTTGGACTGTTGAAGTGTCCGAAAACCCTAGCTGTTCTGTACTACCTTCGACTGCATTAAATCTGGTTTAACCCAGAAATTTCTGGGCTGTTTTTCTCTTCTTCTTGGACTGTTAAAACCTGCCGAAACATCCTTGTAACAAGGTTGTGTATTGTTACTCATATTTTTGCTGTTTTAAGGGGTTGTACGAACTGTTTTTGGGGTCTTTTCTCTTCCTTGACAGTGGGGCTGTCTCTATTGCCCACACTGTGTTTGTGAAAAGGCATGCTCAGCAATATCGATTGGTATTTACTCTTCTTGGCTGAGTGCACAGCCTTGAAAAGGTACTTCGGCTGAGTGCACAGTGCCTAGGAGTTTCTGATTACTTCTTGAAGGCTGAACTCAGTATATTGTCTTCTTGTGGTCGGCTGAACTCTGTTTAGAGTGTTTACATGATGTACTCCTCAGAGTTTGAAAACAAAAATGGTGCTGAATATGGACTGGTTCAGGGAACTCCAAATGATTCCTTATTGACTGTGACCACAGTTAAACTAGATGGAACTAATTATCTGGCATGGTCACAATCAGTAAAGATTCATGTTTGTAGTAGAGGAAAGTGGGGATTCATTTCCGGAAGTAAGAAGGCTCCCCCAGAAGATGATCCATCCTACGAGAAGTGGATGCAAGAAAATTACACAGTCATTGGGTGGCTTGTGAACTCAATGCAGCCGCAAATCAGCCAACACTACCTATGGATGAATTCAGCAAAAGAAATTTGGGACAGTGTTGCGGAAACCTATTCACAAAAACTCAATGTGGCCCGGGCATATAAATTGAGAAGGTAAAGAATTTAAGACAAGGGGAGAAACCTCTTGTTGTATATTTCTCAACCCTAAAGTCCTTATGGCAAGAGATTGACCTAATAGAAGTTTTACCTTGGGACACCACCAATGATGCAAAGACCTACAGAAAATTGGTTGAAAGGAACAGGGTATTTGAGTTCTTAACTGGACTAAACCCAGAATATTCTTTCCAAGGAGTGTGTCTCTTTGTCACAAGCTTATGCATTGGAGAGTAGTGAGAGCAGAATGGCTGTTCAGGTTCAAGGGGCTGATATGAATGATCACTTTGCCAATATGGGGATTAAACCCAAAGGGAATGCTGGAACTTCTGGTGGCATAGGAAAGAAAGAAGTTATATGCGAGTACTGCAAGAAGTCAAAGCACACCAAAGATAAGTGCTGGAAACTACATCCTAATCTTGTTCCCAGTCGGTTTCAGAAAAAGTATGATAGTAAAAGATCAAGAAGTGCAAATGTAGCTGTCGGGCTAGATAGTGAAGAAATGTCTGCTTCTGCACAGTTGGCAGCCATGAGAGCAGAATATGAAAAGTTTGGGAAGATGATCAGTCAGTATTCTTCTATTGCTTCAGCATTTGCTCATTCAGGTATAAGGGCTTCTGCCAATCATGCTACCACTTCAGGTAATCTCAAGATCCCTTGGATTATTGACTCAAGTGCTTCTGACCATATGACCAATCTTTCTACCCTATTTGTTTCATATAACTTGCTCCCTGGACGTGATAAAATCACTTTAGCTGATGGTTCACTTGCCCCTATCTCTGGTAAGGGAACCATCAAGGCTACGGATTCCTTGTTCCTACCTTCTGCCCTTCATGTACCTAAACTAAATACAAATTTGTTGTCTGTAAGCAGTTTAACCAAGTCACTAAACTGTTGTGTAACCTTCTTTCCTTCCTACTGTGTTTTTCAGGATCTGGAGTCTCAAAAGGTGATTGGGAGTGGCCATGAGGCGAACGGAATATACCTGCTTGATACCCCGAAGCAATGCACTGATCATCTTGGGAATGCTGCTCTTGGATCTGTTTCTTCAGAGTCTGTTAGTCGGATTATGTTGTGTCATCGTCATTTTGGTCATCTGTCTTTTTTTGCCTTGAGTCATCTTTTCCCTGAACTGTTTAAGGGAATTAGTTTGTCTAGTCTTCATTGTGAGTCTTGTGAATTGTCAAAGCATTGTAGAAACAATTATCCTTTGAGTAATAAAAGATCTTCTTTTCCTTTTAATATTGTGCACTCTGATGTGTGGGGGCCTTACCACTTACCTTCCATGGGTGGCTATAAATATTTTATCCTGTTTATTGATGATTTTTCTCGGTTCACTTGGATATTCCTGATGAAATCCCGTGATGAAATTCCAAGACTTGTAAGACAATTCCATGAATTTGTTTTAACCCAATTTGATACCAAGATTAAAATCTTCAGATTTGACAATGCAAAAGAATACTTTGAGAAAAACCTATCCTGCTATCTCTCTGACATGGGGGTTATTCATCAAAGCTCATGTGCTAGGACCCCAGAACAGAATGGGGTTGCTAAGAGAAAAAAATAGGCATATTATTGAAGTTGCAAGAAGTATCTTATTTGCCTCACATGTTCCTACCAGGTTTTGGGGTGATGCTGTTCTTACTGCTACCTATCTTATAAACCGTATGCCATCCAGGGTTTTGGGGTTTAAGTCTCCCTTCAATCTTCTTCATCCAGACAATGACCTTTTTCCTGTTCCTATTCGTGTCTTTGGCTGCACCTGTTATGTACATGTTCCAAGTGTCCAAAGGCATAAATTTGAACCCAAAGCTCAAAAGTGTATCTTCCTTGGTTATTCCCCCACACAGAAGGGTTATTGTTGTTTTGATCCAAAGTCTGGCAATCGGTATGTCTCAATGGATGTCACATTTGATGAGCTTTCCCCCTTTTATGGTTCCTCTCCAGAAGGGCATTGTCCACAGGGGGAGGATTTGTCACAGGTGTTTGCTCTTCCTCTTCCTGTTCCTGTTGAGTCTCTTGATGTGTCTGCTTCTCCTTCAAATGCATCAAGGGTGGATCAATCGTTCCTTTCTCTTTGTCCCAGTACTCTACCTCCTCGTCCTATCCTCAATCCCAAGGTGTATCAAAGGCAAAGATCCAGAAATGTGCAGGTTGTTTCTCCTACAACACATGGGCCTCATACACTTCCAGTCACAGAAGAGACAACAGGTACTGTTTCAGCATCTTTGGATTCATCCTTCCCTGACCTTGATATTCCCATTGCTGTTAGGAAAGGAAAACGGAAGTGCACTGCACACTGCATTTCCAAGCACCTTTCTTATAGTTTGCTTTCACCTCCATACTTTGCCTATCTCTCTTCTGTTGCTTCTCATCCTATTCCCAGGTCTGTGTCAGAAGCTCTTAAGATTCCAGAGTGAAGGGATGCTATGAGATCTGAAATCGATGCCCTATACAAGAATGACACATGGGAAGTGGTGGATTTGCCTGAAGGGAAGGATCCAGTCGGTTGCATGTGGGTCTTTACTATCAAATACCAAGCTGATGGCACTATTGAAAGGTACAAGGCCAGGCTGGTTGCAAAAGGCTATACACAGGCATATGGGATTGATTATTTAGAGACCTTTGCACCTGTTGCCAAGATGACATCTGTGAGGGTTCTTCTATCTTTAGTTGCTCACTTTGACTGGCCCCTTTATCAATTGGATGTGAAGAATGCATTTCTGAATGGTGAATTACATGAGGAGGTTTATATGTCTCTTCCTCCAGAGATGTATGGAACTGATATGAAAGGGAATGTATGCAGACTGAAGAAATCTCTTTATGGACTAAAACAGTCCCCTAGAGCATGGTTTGAGAGATTTAGAACAGCACTTGTTAACTTTGGTTATGTGCAAACACAGTCCGATCATACTCTTTTTGTGAAGAGGAGTGGACCTCTGGCAGTATACCTCATTGTGTATGTAGATGATATTATAGTGACTGGTAATGATGTTTCAGGAATTCATGATCTAAAATCTTTTCTCCATACAGAGTTTGAGATTAAAGATTTGGGGGACTTGAGATACTTTCTTGGTATAGAAGTGGCTCGATCCAAGGATGGGATTCTTATCTCCCAAAGGAAGTATGTTCTTGACTTGCTCTCCGAGACTGGAAAGATGGGTGCTAGACCAGTTGCTACTCCTATTGATATGAGTCATAAACTCTCAGCCTCAGAAGGGACATTGTTAGAAGACAAAGGAATCTTTCAGAGACTTCTTGGGAAACTTTTGTATCTATGCATGACTCGACCAGATATTGCATATGCAGTCAGTTGCATTAGCCAATTCATGCATGCTCCCCGAGACGCTCTATGGCAGCAGTAGAGAGAATCCTATGTTATTTGAAGGGCTCCCCAGGAAAAGGTATTCTGTTTTCCAAGCATGGTCATATGAAACTTGAAGCCTACACCGATGCTGACTGGGCCGGAAACATTGATGACAGAAGATCTACTTCTGGGTATTGCAGCTTGGTGGCTGGTAATGTTGTTTCTTGGAGAAGCAAGAAACAATCGGTTGTTGCTCGGTCCTCTGCTGAAGCAGAATACAGGGCCATTGCACATGGAGTTTCTGAATTATTATGGCTAAAATCATTGATGGAAGAACTTGGAGTTGAATATGACAAGCCAATGATGTTGTACTGTGATAATCAAGCTGTCATCAACATTGCTCACAACCCAATGCAACATGATAGAACCAAGCATATTGAAGTTGATCGACACTTTATTAGGGAAAGGATCTCTTCGGGTGAAGTGTGTCTTCCTTTCATCACATCTGAAGGACAGTTGGCAGATTTTCTCACCAAAGGCATTCCCAAGGCAAAACTTTAGCATGATACCAGCAAGCTTGGCATGATTGACATCTATGCTCAGCTTGAGGGGGAGTGTAGAGAAGATGGGCCAAATGGCCCATAGGTTGTTTATTCTTTCTTGTTATTTATGTTTCTTTTCTGTAATGGGCCTTATTCTGGGCCCATCCTGTCTATATTAAGTTCTTTGTAAATTCTTGCCCACCTAAGGGCCTCCTTGTAATTATTCAAATATATCTTAATAAAAGAATGTTAGGGTGCTGAGAGAGAGGTAGGTTCGAAACTCTCATTCTCAGACCCTCATTGCTGAACTCTCAAGCTCTCCTCTCTTCAGTTTTCTTCATCTCTCTCTTGGGATTATCACCTAATGGTAATCCTAAGTAATTCAAAGGCCACCCCGAAACTTCACACCCCAGCACTTCAGCACTCTCCCTGATCTCTCCCTCCTCCAAATTCACCCCCACTACACAGCTTTTCCCAAGGTTAACCTTCAAATTGGACATTTGCTCAAACAGTTGTATCACCGACTTTAAGTTCCTGATAAACCTCACATCACCGCCTTCACAAAACAGAATCGTGTCATCAGCAAACTGTAAGTGAGTGAGGGGGGTTTCCACCCTCCCAACCCTCCAGTCTCTAATGAGCCCCCTAGAATCTGCTCTGTGAATCAGTTTCCCCAAAACCTCCGCAATTAAAATGAACAAGAAAGGAGAAAGGGGGTCTCCTTGTCTTATACCCCTACTGGCTGGAAAGAAATCTACCACTGTCCCATTCACTAGCACCGAATAATGACAATTCCGGACACAGCCCATGATCCACTTACACCATCTAGCCCCAAACCCGAATTTAGTTAAGACTTTCCCCAAGAACTCCCAGTCCACCAAGTCATAAGCCTTTTCCAAGTCCAGCTTACAAACCACTCCCTTCTTCTTATCCCTCTTAAAGTTCTCCACACTCTCATTAGCAATTAAAATCTGACCTATAATTTGTCTTCCACTCACAAAAGCTCCTTGATAGTGTGCAATGATATCTGGCAGTACCTTCTTCAGCCTCAAAGACAACACTTTTGCAATGATCTTATACAAGCTATTAACCAAGCTTATTGGCCTAAAATCCTTCGGATGGGATGCATCTTTCTTTTTTGGAATTAAGGCTATAAATGTAGAGTTCACACCCGAATTGACAATTCCTCTCCTGAAAAACTCCTCAAACACCCGCAAGAGATCATCTTTCAAGATATCCCAACAATCCTGATAAAAAGCCATTGTGAACCCATCCGGCCCTAGAGCTTTTGTTCTATCCATAGAAAACACAGCCTCCTTGATCTCTTCTAGATTAAAGCTTCTTTCCATCATTCTCCTGTTCTCCACCCCTACATCTGGCCAATCCAAACCTTCTACCCACACCCTTCTACTCACAGGCCTTCTTAGAATAGATTTGAAGTGCTCCACACAGGCCCTGGCAATCTCCTCTTGCTGTACTAACTCAACTCCATCTACTTCCAATTTGGAGATAAAGTTCTTCCTTCTCCTGTCATCTGCTAGAGAGTGGAAATATCTAGTGTTTCTATCTCCCTCTTGCAACCATTTACACCGAGATTTTTGCCTCCAGCTAATTTCCACCTTTTGCAGCCAATCCTCTAACTGTCTTCTCAATTCTCTCCTGAGGTCATTGTCTTCCTCTCCAAATTCTCCCCTTTCCTCTTTAAAGTCAAGACTTTCAATCTTCTTCATCAAGTCTCCCTTTCTTTCTTCTATCCTCCCGAACTCCATCAAATTCCACTCCTTGATTCTTGCTTTCAAGAATTGTAGTTTCTTATGGAATCTCATCCCCTCCCACTCCACTAGCGGGTTACACTCATGCCACCACTCCCTCACTTTGTTAGGAAACCCTGGATGAAGTAACCACATATTTTCAAATCTAAAGGGGGTAGGACCTCCACACCTTCTTTCCTCCTTACATAACACTATGGGCCAGTGATCCGAGGTCACCCTTGGGAGAGCTCTAGAAGCCAAGGTTCCCCAATGTTCTTCCCAATCCAAAGAGAATCGGAATCTATCCAACTTAGAGCAAATGGGTCTAGATTGGAGATTTGACCATGTAAATGCCTTATGTGCTAGGGGAATCTCTTTGAGCTCAAAGGCATCCACAAAACTATTAAACTTCCTCATGCTTTTTGTCACCCTTTGGTTAACCGTATTGGACTCCTCCGAGAATCTAATCACATTGAAATCTCCGCCCATGCACCAAGGCTCATCCCACAACCCTCTAACATCAGCCAGTTCCTCCCACAGCTCCTTTCTCTCTCTGTAGTCATTCGGTCTGTAAACATTTGTGAGCACCCACATATAATTATCCTCTTGCTGCTTAAACTTCATGGAAACCGAGTACTTTCCGATCAACTCCTCCAGACCTTCAACCACATCCCTCTTCCACATTGTTACAATCCCCCCAGAAGCACCCCACGATGGAGCCACCACCCAGCTAATCCACCTGGCTTTCCATACACTCCTTGCCCACTTGTCATTAAACTCCATTCTCTTAGACTCTTGCAACGGCACAATGTCTGGGTCATACCGTCTTATTACCTCTTTTATTGTTGCTCTCTTCTTCGCACTCCCAATTCCCCTCACATTCCAACTAAGAATCTTCATTCCGCTTCTTTTTTTAAAAACCCCTTGCCACCTACCCACTACTTTCCCCCTTTCCTTCTATCTCCTTTTACCTCGAGCTTCTTGTCTCCTTCTACATCTCTCTTTAATCTCTCTACTTCACTCAACCTCCTCTTCTTAGTTATGATCTGCATCTTCCTCTTTTGTAAACTTTCTTTCAACTTGTAGTTTTAGATGCAAAATTAGATAGAAGCATTTCAGTTAAATATTACAACCTTCACTTGCCATAGCATATTTAGCCCCAGTTGTTAGGTAACTACCTAACTCAGGGCTTTTCAAGGAAGCCTGCCTCCTGAAACGAGAGAGAGAGAGAGAGAGAGAGAGACTGAACTCCCAAAATCAATACCTCCTCTTCTGGCTTCCTTTCCTTATTTATAACACTTCCGTTACAATTCTGTTATATCAGCCTCTCCACTTGTCCAGTTTGTTATTTAGTTTGTTCGAGTGGTTGGCTATCAGTTACATTACTTAAAGGCTGACATGACCTTTTCTTGTACACTTGTCCCTCTATTCCCCTTATTTGTGTCTTAACAGTCCCTCCCTTGAAAGCGACATTGCCCTCAAGGTCAAGATGTGGAAATCTATTATGTAAGTCCAAGTAAGGTTCCCAAGTTGCATCTTCAAGTGGAAGACCTGACCATACCACCAATGCCTCTGGTTCGATGTGATTCCCTTTGCGTATCCACCTGAAATCTGTTATCTGGGTGGGCTCAGTTTGAACTTGGCTATCTTCCGAGAATGATGGGAGGGTGATTGTTGTTATTGCTCCTGTTTTTGGCCATTTCTTTAATAGAGATACATGAAATACAGGGTGCAATTTTGATGTTGCTGGAAGGTCAAGCCTGTATGCCACAAACCCAATGCATTCCACAATCCGAAATGGGCCGAAGTACCTTGGACTCGGTTTGTTCCACCTGTGGCCTGCTACTGAAACTTGCTTGTATGGTTGTAGTTTAAGGAAGACTTGCTCCCCAACCTGGTGCTGGACGGGCCTATGCTTTCTGTTGTAAGAGTCTGCCATCCATTGTTGGGCTCGACGGAGGTGGAATTTGAGCTCTTGTAACACCTTATCCCGCTGGAGGAGTTGGTCTTCCACTGTTGCTACTGCTGTAGACCCTTTCTCATATGGGAGTAGGGGAGGTGGGTTCCGTCCATATAGAGCCCGGAAGGGAGTCATTCCTGTTGCACTGTGATACGTGGTATTGTACCACCATTCCGCCCAATGGAGCCACTTGAGCCACTGACATGGCCTATCCCCTGCATAGCACCTTAGATAGGTTTCCAAACTCCGATCGACCACCTCAGTTTGCCCATCTGTTTGAGGATGGTAGCTGGTAGATTTGAAGAGTCACTCCCTGTAATCGAAAAAGTTCTGCCCAGAAACAACTCATAAAAATTGGGTCGCGGTTTGAGACATGCAGTCGTGCCACGTCCTTAGTAAAAATCTCAGCCACCATTGAAGCTGTAAAGGGGTGGGAAAGAGGGAGAAAATGGCAGTATTTGGTGAATCTGTCAACTACGAGAATGACGGGCTTGCCATCGGAAAGGGGAAGCCCCGTTATGAAGTCCATGGATATATCCGCTTCACACTTGTGTAGGAATTAGGAGTGGTTGTAGCAGACCTGCTGGACACTGGGTATCAGCCTTATTTTTTTGGCAAATAACACATTCGGCTATGAATTTTTGGACCGAATTCCGCATGCCTTTCCAATGGAATTGAGTGGCTAGTCTCTTGTAAGTGCGCAAAATCCCTGAGTGTCCTCCTGCTGGTGATGAGTGGAACAATTCAAGAAGTTTCTGAATGGGTTGAATCCTGTGGTATCACCATTTGACGTTTATACAACAGCAAGTTATTCTCCACTGTGTACCCTGGGTGGCTGGTAGGGTCCTCTTGGACCTGTGAACACAACTTGCTCAGTTATGGGTGTCTTTCAGCTTCTTCCCTTAACTGACTCATGAAGGAACACGTTGGGCCCGTGAGAAGTAATGGAAATAGTTGTGGTTGGCGTGACAGTGCATCTGCCACCTTGTTAGTGTGCCCTACCTTGTATTCAATGACATAATCGTAGCCGAGTAATTTGGCTATCCATCGCTGCTGTTCTGGGGATAATAGTGGCTGCTCCAACAGAAATTTCAAGCTATGGTGGTCAGTTCGTATGATGAACCTCCTCCCTAGAAGGTAGGGGAGGTAGGGTCACCACCGCTGAACTGCGAAAACAATTGCTATCAGTTCTCGTTCGTATACTGACTTGGCCCATTTTTGTGTTGTCAATGCTTTGCTGAAAAACGCTAGTGGCCTTCCTTCTTGCATGAGAACCGCACCCGCTCCTTGGCTTGACGCATCACATTCAATGATGAAGTCCTTTGAGAAATCTGGAAGTGCGAGCGTCGGTGGGGACAAAACAGTTGTTTTGAGCGTCTCGAAGGCCTGTTGGGCCTCCCTAGTCCAGCAGAACCCATTCTTCTTAAGTAAACTTGTCAAGGGGGCAGCAATCAGTCCATACCCTCTGATGAATCGCCGGTAGTACCCTGTTAGGTTTGGGCCAATTTATCATGCTTGAGATCTTTTCCGGGTCTGCCGCTACAGTGCCGTTTTCGACTACGTGCCCCAAGTAGTGTACTTGCTCTGATACCAACTTGTTAGGTAACTGCCTAACTCAGGGCTTTTCGAGGAAGCCTGCCTCCTAAAACGAGAGAGAGAGAGAGAGAGAGAGAGAGACTGAATTCCCAAAATCAATACCTCCTCTTCTGGCTTCCTTTCCTTATTTATAACACTTCCGTTACAATTCTGTTATATCATCCTCTCCACTTGTCCAGTTTGTTATTTAGTTTGTTCGAGTGGTTGGCTGTCAGTTACATTACGTAAAGGTTGATGTGGCCTCTTCTTGTACACTTGTCCCTCTATTCCCCTTATTTGTGTCTTAACACCAGTCAAAGCAATTCCATAAGATGAGTAATGGAATCAGTCCCTCAGAATGAAGTGCAAGTTATAAACCCAAGAGAGATTAGCTGGAAACATTCTTTAATTCTACTGGAAGCATCTTGGCTTTCAAATGGTGTGGCACCTAGATCCAACATTGTCAAAA
This sequence comes from Nelumbo nucifera, assembly GCF_055504915.1. Taxonomy (NCBI): domain Eukaryota; kingdom Viridiplantae; phylum Streptophyta; class Magnoliopsida; order Proteales; family Nelumbonaceae; genus Nelumbo; species Nelumbo nucifera. Next base: position 131,440,325 of record NC_142649.1, on the reverse strand, counting down.
GTCATAGAAGAGGCTACTTATAGAAATTTGGGGCACCTAGGCAATTGTCCAACAACTTAAATTGTATATAGCATATATAGTAAATTCAAGTAATTGATAATTACAGACCTTTTTTATGGGTACAGAGAGTACCAAAGAAAGTATCATTTGGTGAAGTTGAAGATAAAAAAGAAAGGATGATGCTCAGTTGGGATTTAAGCAAATGAAAAAGAGGAATGCCACTCTCTTAGGGAAATGGTTGTGGAAATTCCTTACAAAAGTCTGATATTCAATCATCAAAAGAAAATGGTTTGATGCATGGAACTCATTTCCATCTAACATTGTTACTTTTAGTGAACCCTTGGAAACCCATTGCTGGAATTCTAGAAACCTTCTTCAGATTGATAAAATATGATCCAGTGTCTGGTCATAAGGTAAAGTTATTGGAGGATCTCTGATGAGAAGTCAGAAATTACCGACTTCACCCTTTCTTTTTCCTATGCATGTCTACATTTTTTCCATATGTCTTGTTCCTCTTCTGGGTTATCTTGGGATTTGGGTTTCAAAAGAGATATTAGATAACATCAGAATAAGGATGTGGTTTACCTCATTGATTTTTATTTTTTCTTTTCAATTTTTGGTTGGCTTTTACCTCATTGATTTGTTTAAGGGAGATTTATCTTGAACCAATGAGGATAACAGCATGATAATTTCAGATAGCAATGGTGCCTTATTGTTGATTTTCCTTTTTTCAAGGTTTGCTTCCGAACCCTCTCTTACTTGAGGCTTCGTTAAATGTTGTAGGTTAGAGCATATTCCACCAAAAGTAAGAGCTTCATATTCAGAAGTGACTCTTGAGTTCATTAACACTTGTGAGATTCACCAACTTAGAAGAAAGAAATGGTATATATCTCCAGTTCTCCACATGTCTGCATCCTTAGTAAGAAGAATCATGAATTTATCCATCAGCAGACTTGCTCTTTTGCCATTGAGTCTTGGGATTTAATACATGCCCCAATTCGGTTCCAATGGCATCCTCCTGGCAATCAAAGGCACCTCTCAGAGCTGAGTTGATGGTTTGGGTTTTGAGTCACGAGTCCTTTGGGCTATTTCATTTTCCACGTATGATGGATGAAGAGGCTGTCTTTTCTGTGTTTCTATTATTATAAATGAATTGTTGTCGAGTTGATTTGATCTTGTAATTGATTAGAAAAGCATATATCACAGACTCAAATAAAGATACAATTATGTGTATGAATACTCATACATTAAGTGAAGCTACCTTCCTACATTTCTAATGAGGTTCAATAAACATTTCTCTATTTTTTCCATTAAATGCCCTCAGAGATGACAAGAAAGGTAAAGAAGGCAACATTTTAAAATATTAATTAATTTTTTTTCTCTTACTACTTTCTTGATGTGGCCAAAGCCTTCCCTTTCCAAAATATCCACAATCACATCTCTCCTCTCAGTCAAGGTTCAAAGTATCAATATCATACATCTGATTAGGTGCGTATTGTATCAGCTTTTAGGACCACCAATACACATAATACAAAGATTTACAAGAGTTCCAACTTTTTAAAACTCTAATATGTGATGTGACAGGTTTCCTGTCAAATCGTCAGACCAAAAATTAAAATAATAATAATAGTATTTTGGTGAGCTGAAACTCCCGATTAACAAAATTTGTATATCAAGAGTATTGTTACTTTGAACCATTATCTCAGTTAATAGTGGATTCCTACACATATGTCTCCCATAACAGCATAATAAACCATAATTAGTGCCTCCAAAATAAATGACAAAATTGTAACAAATAGAAAAGAAAGGAATGGGATGAGGTTTTCCTTCCCTAGCGGCTGGTTGGAGAACTTGTGTCATTGAAAGATCCGGCAGTGTTATTAAGTGTCAACAAAGTGTCAATGTGACAGGCTAGTCAATTGAGGGTCTGATCAACGGCATCCCTGACTGACTAGTCGGTCAATCCTCGTGATACGGTCACCTCGGACAACTAAGGATCAACTAGGTAGACTAATAATTGATTAATGACTAGTCAACCTAGTCAATCACAAAAATCATTTTAATGTTTTATCTATTTATTTATTTTTACATCTCTAATTAATTGAAATAATATAGAATTATTTTAAATTTTCTTCCAAGCAGTGGTGTGTTGGTACGGAATTTCCACAAACAAATGGCACATCAAATAGTCAAGATTGCACTCTTTCTTTGAAAAAAAGGCTATGACTCCCTGTCTTAGCCTATCCAATCTAACTTTTTCTTTGTTTACAAAACAAGGACTGTATACTAAATGTTCATATCATTCTTTTCTTCCATAATTGTAGTCTATATTAACTTATCTAGGAGACTATATCAATATCTCGCATTTGAGCATATCTTTCTATCAATTAATCAGGACCTAGGCACCAACTAGCCATCACATCAACTAGATGGGCCAAAACAACTAGTCATCGCTTCAACACAACAGTAACACTGAGATCCAGTTGAATACTTGAATCAATGGAAGATAAGATTCAATCTACTGATCAAAGAAAAAAGAAGATACAATCCATTTATTTGGAATGAATTACACTTGTTGACTTGTATTTAAGTTTTACATTTAAATTTCATCTTTTTTAGCAATTCCCTTAATTCTTCTTGATTAATATAATTTAGCTATTGTTTTGGGTGTAGGAAATACTATAGATAAGCATCAAACTAAATTCATGGCATCACTCTTGGTTAATATTATTTAGACTGAATATTAGATTATTGTTCACTTTTGTTTCATGGTTTTACAACTTGAGATAAATTTGAACTGAGGCATAGGCCTTTAAAGTTGGAGAAGAATTAGGAGAAGAAGATCAAGGAATTGATTGCAGAAGAAGGAAGAATGGATCACAGATTCTTTGAAAGAATGAATCCAGGGGCAGCACCCCCTCTCCCAATCACCCACCTATTCTGTCAGTAGTGATTTAGAGAGAAAAAGAGGGGGCTCTAATCCAGTAGTCAGTTAAACCCAAAATAACATAATGATGATTGTCGTCACATTTGGGTGGGGAGAGAGGAATTGTATAGTGGCAGTGCCATGCCATTACAATGTTCCCTGTTCTTTCTTAACCCCTATTTTTGCACATACTGTAGAACTTTTTGGTCTATTAGTGAAATATAATGCTACAGATCAAACAAAAAAAAAGGAAAGAAAGATAAAAATAATAATAACCACATATTTCATGAGTGTTTTTCCTAGTTGCAATCTAAATGAAAACTAGTTTTCATATTCTATGAAATAAATTTAAGAGATGGCAACAAATTGATATAATAAACTTGAAATTATGATCATCAATTTTCTAACTTGTGGCTTGAGATATAGTTTCCCATGCTTCAATGTTCCCCATGCATATCAATTAATCTCTATTATCTCTCAGAACATTGGACTAAAACCTAAGACCTGAGAAAGGATTTGAAATCTAAACTCATTTGGATACACTTCCAATAGCTACAGAATCAATTGTTTCAAAAAATAAATCATGAAGGGCAAATTTTCAGTATAATTAGTTAATAACATTTGAAACTTAAATAGTAAGGCACACTGGAATTCAAATAGTAAGGTGTATATCTAGAGCTACACATTAATTATGTTAAGTTGCATAAAAATAAAATCAGAACTTAAATAAAGAAATAAATAGGTGGGAGTTCAACTCTATGAAAAGAGCACACAGCAATCAAGAACATGAACATAAGAAAATCATAGAGAACTCACACAATATTGAAAAGGTATGCTTTCCCTCGACGGCAATGGAAAGACTGGCCAAAGAATAAATATGCAAATTAGAGTCACAAACTATAAATAGATCACTAATAAGTAATAATTTCACCAAAACAACCTAGACAGAACACTGCCTGCATGAAATTAAACGAGAAGTTTCAATGCAAGAAGAAGGAATGCAACTTACGCAAATCTTTAGAAATGTTCCATGTTGCAAGCTTTCTAATAGTCAAGCCTTTGTCCACCAATTCTTTGACTTAACTAGCCATAGTCCATTGCATACATATACAATTCCTAATGTACCTGAGCTAGTCTAGCTAAATATCTGTGTCAGATCAAAAGCTAGCACAATTTTCTTTCTTTCCTTTTTTCTATGTATTCCAAATTCTCTTAAACGACCCTAATTTCCAGGTCAAGCTAGAGACTTACAAAAGAATACAATAGAGGAATAGAATTTATATAGCCCACACTAAATTGTTGAACAAGGACAAAAAGATGACTATGAAATACTTGCCAATAAGTTGACTTCAAATTATGAGGCTAAATAAGGTATTTTTCTCACTGAAAGGATCCACCTTGAATACTACTAATGGCATAAGGAAAATGTTAGAGGATTCATGAACATTCGAGAGAGTTCCTTGCCAGCTGGAGTTAGTTACAAGACTTCATTCCATGTGTATTGAATCTGTATATATATCTGTAATTAATCAATGAATTCATTCTTGTCTTCTTGATCATTGAATACCATTTTACATGGTATCAGAGCACGGTGATCCCCAACCGTCGCTTCCCTTGTTTTTTTTTCTTTTCTTTTTTGCCTCCTCTGTTTCTTCCTGATCGTCGACACTTTCACTGGAGATTCAGTCATCTACCACTATGGAAACCAGAGAGAATTCTCCTTACTACTTACCTGCGCCTGATACTCCAAGAGCGGTTCTTGTTTCTTGCCTCCTCAATGGTGACAACTTTCCAATGTGGCAACGAGCTATGACCAACGCACTGCGGGCAAAGAACAAATTCTCTTTCGTCGATGGTTTGCTGCCCAAACCAGTAACTAGTTCTCCAGATCTGAATTCATGGATCAAATGCAACTCGATGGTGGTTGCATGGATCTTCAACTCACTGACGAGAGAGATTTATGATAGTGTAGCCTTCATCAAATCAACCGCAGAAATTTGGAGAGAGCTTTAAGAAAGATTTTCGCAGGGAAACATCCCCCGAATATATCAACTAAAGCGAGATTTAGCCTTGTTGCAGCAAGGTGATCTTTCTGTGAGCAGCTGCTTTACAAGACTAAAGACATTATGGGACGAACTCAGCACTATTACAGTATGTCCTAAATGCACCTGTGGAGAGGCCAAGGTTTTCTTGGCAGAACGAGACAGAGAAAAGCTTCACTAGTTTCTAATGGGCTTGAACGAATCTTTTAACATAATTCGTTCAAGCATCCTCGAATCGGAGCCCCTTCTGTCCTTGAACAAAGTGTACGCTCTCATCATACAAGAAGAACGTCACCAACAACTCTCAACTGTTCGATCTTTGCAACCTGAAGTGGCAACGTTAGCAACAGATGCATCTAAGGACAAAAGCATGGGAGCTCCTCGATCCAAGCTTTGATGCGATCATTGCAAGCGCACCGGCCATACGAAGGATAGGTGCTATGCCCTTGTAGGTTATCCACCTAATTGGAATCATCGTCCAAATAACAAAGCTTCATCCTCTATTGGTGACTCTTCAAAGAATACAGGAGCAGCTTCTTGTGTTTCCAAAGACACCAAGGAATCTGTACCTGTCACTAATCACAGTTCTCCAGTGGTAGGCCTCACCATGTATCAGTATACGCAGTTGATCTCTCTTCTAAGCCGTGAACCATCTGAATTTGCAGCCACCGTCTCGGCTGGTAAGCCTCCTTCCTCTAATCTCGTAGAGTGGATCATCAACAGTGGTGCTTCAAACCATATGGTGTCAAATGGTTCTCTGTTAAGCGCACTGTTACAGCTACATCCATTCGGCTCCCAAATGGATCCCTTACCTGCACCAATCATAGAGGCACTGTCACCGTTGGATCCCACATTCTTGATAATGTTCTACATGTTCCTTCCTTTAACTGCAATCTTTTATCAGTCAGCAAAATCACACAACAGCTGAACTGTGTGGCAATTTTTTTCCATCCTTCTGTATTCTCCAAGACCCACACTCCAAGACCGTGATTGGGTGAGCTCCAAAATGGACTGTATTACTTCACTTTCCATTCCAGCGCCAACCACTCACAAACTGCTCATTCCACGTCTGCCATCAGTTCCACACTTTGGCATATACGCTTAGGCCACGCCTCACAAGGCCAGCTTGCTCTCATTCCTAGAGTAGATGACCACACGAGATGTACGTGGGTCTACCTCCTAAGAAATAAATCTGAGGCTGGTCATTTTCTTGTATCTTTCTGTGCTATGGTGAAGAGACAATTCAATACTAATGTAAAGCAAATACGCTCTAATAATGGTTTGGAGTTTCTCTCAGGGCCTGTTCAACAATATTTTTCACAACAAGGTATTTTACATCAGACCTCATGTGTAGATACACCCCAACAAAATGGAGTGACAGAACGAAAACAACGCCATTTACTAAAAGTGGCCCAGGCCTTGAGATTTCAAGCTTCCCTCCCTCTTCACTTTTGGGGGGAATGCATACTTACAGCCACATATATAATAAACTTACTACCCACTCCCTTATGAAGCCCTTTTCCACCAACCACCCTCCTATCATCACATAAGAGCCTTTGGATGCCTATGTTATGCTCAAATTCGTCCTCGGCCTCATGAAAAATTTGCACATCGGGCTACCCCTTGCATTTTTGTGGGTTATCCACACGGCCAAAAGGGGTACCGGGTTTACTCTCTTGACACACAAAATATTTACTAGTCATGACATCATATTCTATGAGGACCGCTTCCCCTTCCAGCATGGCCTCTCAACCATCTTCCCACATCACCAATCTATTCTTCCTTTATCTACCTTTGATGATTGTGACTATCCTAGCCCACCCCAACCACCCACTCAGCACAATAATCCACTAACTAGCACTGGTGCGCTCATAAACACCAATCCTAACACCACATGTCAGCTCACCCCTATTGTTGACACATCTGAACCCATTAATCAGCCCAACACTTTGCTTCCCACTAGCTCTCGGCCAAAACGACACACCACTATTCCCGCACATCTTCAAGACTACATTTGCCAACTTCCCCCTTCCATCTCCCAATCAAACTAAGCCTCCATTGAAGTTGAGCCCAAATCCTATTCTCAAGCTGCCCGGGACCCATGTTGGCGTCAAGCTATGGTGGATGAAATCGCAGCACTTGAACACAATAATACTTGGATCATCACCCCTCTACCTCCTGGCAAATGACCCACAGGAGCTAAATGGGTTTATTGCATCAAATATAAGGTTGATGGAACCATAGAGCGCTTTAAAGCGCGACTTGTTGCGAAAGGCTACACCTAGGTTGAAGGCCTCAATTACCATGATACTTTCGCCCCTGTGGCCAAACTTTCCACTGTTCGTTGCTTACTGGCTATAGTTGCCATTAAGGGCTGGGATCTCCATCAATTGGACATGAATAATGCCTTTCTTCATGGTGATCTCCATGAAGAAGTATACATGAGTATTCCCCAAGGTTTTGACTCAACAAATCCCACTCATGTTTGCAAACTACAGAAGTCACTCTATGGCCTCAAACAGGCCTCTCGCATGTGGTTCGAGAAATTTACTCAAACACTTCTTTCTTTGGGGTACTGTCAATCTTCTTTGGATTATTCTCTATTCACATACAGTTCTAGGAATTCTTTTGTTGCTGTTCTTGTATATGTCAATGATGTCATTCTCACAGGAAATGACAATATGTGCATTCTCTCTCTCAAGAAACACCTTGATGATCATTTTGGCATAAAAGACTTGGGTTCACTCAAATTTTTTCTTGGATTAGAGGTATCTCAATCAACTTCTGGAATTTTCCTCAATCAACACAAGTAAGCGCTTGACATTCTTCGAGACACCGGTATGACTGAATGCAAACCTTGCTCCACACCCATGGAGCAACAAAATCATTTTGTTGATAGTTCCAGTGCCCCATACTTCGATCCAGCTCCAGTATAGAAGACTTGTTGGACGGCTTGTGTACTTAATAGCCACTCGTCCAGACCTTAGCTTTGTTGTTAATTGCTTGAGTCAATTTATGCATGCTCCCAAGCAAGAACATTACAATGCTGCCCTTCAAGTGGTGCGTTACATCAAAGGCACAATATCTCATGGCATCTTCTTCTCAGCTTCTAGTTCACCACAGCTTCATGGTTTCTGCGACTCTGATTGGGCGAGCTGCCCCCTCACTCGCCGCTCCACCACGGGTTACTTAACTTTACTAGGAGACTCCCCCATCACTTGGAAAACCAAGAAGCAACATACAATCTCCCGTTCATCTGCAGATCTACTGAAGCTGAATATCGAGCCATGCCCATCACAACAGCTGAACTCATCTGGCTAAAATGTCTCCTTGCTGAAATGACAATTACTTTGTCTGAAGCCCAAACACTCCACTGTGATAGCAAGGCCACCTTGCACATAGCAGCCAACCCTATGTTCCACGAGCGAACAAAACACATTGAAATTGATTGTCACTTTGTTCGTGACTACATACAATGCGGTGATCTCATGACTACTCATATCTCCAGTGCCTCTCAACCAGCAGACCTCTTCACTAAGGTTGTCTCCACAAATCGCTTTCTATACCATTTACTGAAGTTGGGCATCCGAGATGTCGGATGCCCCAACTTGAGGGGGGGGGGGGGCTAGAGGATTCGTGAACATTCGAGAGAGTTTCTTGCCAGCTGGAGTTAGTTACAAGACTTCATTCCACGTGTATTGAATCTATATATATATCTGTAATTGATCAATGAATTCATTCTTGTCTTCTTGATCATCGAATACCATTTTACAGAAAAGAAATGCCGGAAAGAAACTTAGCGAAAACATCCACATATCAAGCACAAAATTGAAAATTTCTCACTTAGCGAGAATGAAATTCATTAATGTCACCATCCTAGAGTCCCTCGTTTGATAGATAAAGTAAACATGAAAAGTGAGAAAACCGAGCTCTTTCAATCTCATCCGTTGTCCATTTTTTAGCCTATTCCTAGTTATGTTGACCTTAAAGCCTCGGCACTGCATTTCGTTCCAAGTTATTCATCTAACAGACTTCCAGAATCTATTCGAGCTATGTGGGCATTCTCCTAGTCAACTCGATATTATTTATTTTTATTTTCATAATTTGGTAGTCAATTCATTACTTGGAAACATAGATTGTTAAAAGAAAAAGAACCAGGTGAGATTGAAAAGGGTGAAAATAGGAAAGAAGAGGAAGAAAATACCTTGGAGACGAGATCATCGGCGAGAGCCAAGTGACTTCCGCAGAATTTGCATTTATAAACCCTACCATCCAGCTCCACTAGAAATATTCTTCCCATCTCCCCTACTGCCACCGAATAACAAACAAAACCCAGTCATGTAATTGGGAAAAACAAAGACAATAATAAACAGAACCCACCGCTGAGTAAGAAGGATAAGTAGAAACCAATCAAATCAGACGAGCCGTTTCGAGAGGAAAGAAAAGAAACTAACCTGCGGACGATTCAGTGGTCAGAACTGGATGAAGATTTGAAGAAGAGAAGGAAAAGGGAGAGAATCAGCTTGGTTGGGTGATGTTGGACGTTGGACGCGGCTGGCTAGCACGCTTGGTTCCTGGTGTCACCGCTTATATGGCTTTCATCTGGGACTGGGACGATGATGATGATGATGATGTAGTATCAAGCCGTTGGATTGCGCAAGATGTCTAAATGGTCAGGACTGTGGAAACGAGGTTGTATTGACTCAGCAACGGGTTAACAAGGTTTCAACTGACTCAGTGTTGGACTAAGTCGTAGGATAAAATGAGCGGGGGGGGCTATTGAGAGATCACATCTAATCCCCACATGGTGCCGCCCCACAACGCCCCACAGCACATCCCCGCCGTTTATTGAGAACATCTTCCGATGATATACCAGAACCGATGAAATGTTTCCAATACACGATGAAGATGTATTGTACGGCGTTGTGGGGAGGAGATGTGAACTCGGCTATGGACTTCCAGAGTGGGGATGAATTGGGTATTTAGAGATTTTCCCCCAACAAAATTAAATTATAATTTCTGCTGAATTAACAACTTTCCACTATTTCAAAGTTGGTTTTGATAAATTTTGAGAATTATTAATTTATATTAAATTAATAATTTTCCAAAACTCCCAAAACTTTTATTAAGTTAATTGTAATAATTTTTGTTTCTAAATATTAAACTACAATAATTTATGTAATTGTTTGTATAGACTGAGAATTATATTGCCAGTAATTAAAGCCGATGAAATCTACCTACTTGTTAAATTCTCTTTTATCAAATTCTTACAATCTACAAAACCAAATTACATGTTTTAAAAGATTATATGGGTATTGGATCTATATGGCAAAATAGGAAGCAGCATTGTAATCAAAGTTCTAAGGTCAATGGACAGCGACGACGTTAAACCACATTGCTTTAAACTGTTCTGTTTTTATCAAAGTTAAGTGCAGCATCAATAGGAAGCAGCATTGTAATTGAGCCCGTAGTACGTAAAGCTTATTATGAGGGGTAATTTGGCCCGATCTATCGATACCCGAAAACGTGGAAGTGACCTATTGATTGGATAATAATTTGGCATTTTCTGCCATCTTAGCGAGTCAGATCAGTTCGGGTACCTCGGGCACCCCGGCCAAGACCGACGAGGTGACACGTAACCAACTTCTAAAAATTAGCCAACTGTCTCCAATCTTTTCGGGATCATACTGTACGTCCGCAAGCCTTATCCTCATCCCGACCAGATTGAACAGACTCGATAAGCCTTATCAGCTTGCATAAAGTCCACCTCCTAGAGTGGAACGGATTCCAATTAGCACAGACCGGGGATCTCAAAAGCGTTTCATAATGCATGCGACAGATCACCTATATAAGGGCGCCAACCCCAACAATGTAAGGTACGCGCGATTTATTGGTCACTAGCCTACTTGCAATTAAGCTTTCAACTCGCATACCAGATTACTAACTTGGCAAGATCAGCCAGCTATCAACCCAGAGGTCCCCTCTGTGACCATCGAGCAAATGACAATGCCCCTCACTCTCCCAGGGGTATAAGCAGCACAGATTCCAGCCTTTCCTCTCTAGCAAGTCAATGCCCCCATGCCTCATGTGAGCGTTTCTCTCCCAGTGGTAGAGCCCTCCATGGTTCCCGTTGGGATAGAAGCACGACAGTTCCATGAACTCTTGCAAAGTGTTCAAATCATGAACCTATAGTTGCAGTCTTGGGAGCAGAGGTTCAGTGCCTATATGCCACCGCAGCCCCAGCAATATCAGTACCAGTACCAGTTCCCGCCTCTCCATCAATAGAACCAAAACAGCAGAATAGACGCCAGTCACCTCCCCGAGGGTCAACACCATCTCGGGTCCCAACCCCACCTCGGGGCCCAACTGCACCTCGAGATCCAGCACCAATCTAGTGTCTTTCACCACCCAGACACTTCGTCGTTGACCTGCGGAACCAGCCGCAATGCAGCAATCAGAGCGGTCAACAGCAACAATCGCGGAATGACCAACGTCATCATGAGCAGCACAACCAGCAACACCATCGACAAGATGATAGACAACATATCAACTAGCAACCCGGGGTAAGGGGTGAGGATCCAGCCCGGGATCCCTCCTATCACCTCGATAACCAGGACCTAGCCCTTGTTCGTGAGAACATCGATTATCGGGACCAGCCCCCAGTCCATGACCATGTCAGAGACCGAGAGAATGCCAGGGCCGAGACTTTGGCCAACACTGAAGTCAATAGCACCAACGAGGTGGCCAAGAGCAATGCCGCCGACATGCTCGCCACACCTCAGGAAGAAGCAATGCCACCCCAACGGCCGAAGTAGAGAAGAGAAGGGAAGAAGTGAGCTTGGTAGCAGCACAGCCAGCCTCAATTCCACTGAGCCGGCCTTCCCCCTTAGCACTTGAGATCCTCTCGGCTCCGCGGCCAAAGAACTTCAAGACACCTGCCTTGGAGACTTACAATGGAAGCACTGATCCAAACGGCCATGTTGATAGCTTCCAGTCCTTGGTGTTACTCGTCGAGGCATATGAAGCTAGTCTCTGTATGGCCTTTTCTACGACCTTCAGAGAAACTGCAAGATGGTGGTACCGAGGTCTATCCCCTGGCTCGATCAAAAGCTGGAAGCAGTTTGTGGATCTTTTCACAACACACTTTGTCATAAGTAAGAAGTGCCCGAAGTCTGTGACTAGCCTTCTTAACGTGGTACAACGGTAGAATGAGTCCTTAAGGGACTACATTAAAAGGTTCAACTTGAAAAGACTACAGGTGCCGAATCTTGCGCACCGTGCAACCTCAAAAGGGAGTCCGCCACCCAGATTTCCGTTGGCAACTCGAGTTGAACCCACCTACTTCCGTGGAGGTGTTCCTCGATGAAGCAGATAAGTTCATCAAGGCGGAAGAGGCTTTCAGGTCCCAGTTAGAGCTGCACCAGGCCAGAAAAAGGAAGATAACAGATGAAGAAACAAGCAGCAGCAAACATCAACGGCAAAAAAGCAAGTCGCCAAAGAGCAACCCAAAACGCGTCGATACGCATTATGTATCAACCAAATTTAATTTCCCTCTTCTTTTTAAATTTAAATTTAATTTATCTCTTCTCTCTCTCATTAATATCAATTTTAATTAAGTCTTAAAGTTTGAGACGTCACTAAATGCTACTATAATTTAATTAAATGCTCATTTAAGTTACCTTTGATTAGAGTATTTAATATGTCATTAAATGTTATTTAAGTGAAATAACTTGTTAAAAATCACAAACCAAAGATAATAAGTTTCGAACCCAAGTCATTTGCTTATAACAATAATTAATTAACCATTACGCCAACCTTAATTACTTATTAGAATGACATGTTTTTTTATAGTTAAAGTAATATTTCTTGCCTTGGTGGATGTTTCCCAACAAATGCTATAAATTTGATTATTAATATTTATATAATAATAAGATGAATACAAGTTATATTTATTTATTAAAAATTAAGGTATATATTAACTTGTATACATAATAAATATTATCTAAATCTATATATAATAAATATTAAGTAATAAATGATTTCAAAAAAATATTAACTAATAAATATTAGTATATATATACACACATTTTAGTTCTTCTATTATTTTTCAATGGTTACTAATTATATTCCACTACTTTATATAAATCATTAAAGAATGGTTTTTATGTTTAAATAAATTAGTTATACTCACATAAAACTCATTCTTATTATTGTTCATATTTTTAAGGATTTTGTTTTGGATTTTCTAGTGTATCCATGTGTATCTTGATTTTTCGTCCGTATCTATACATTTCCAAAGCGTATCTTGATACGTCTCTTAAAATTACCTTTCCGATACACCTTGCATTTCCGATACTTTGACCCTTGGCTGTCGCAACTTGAAAGACAAGATCGAGGAGCTGATCCATCGCAGCTATCTCAGAAATTTCATAAAGATGATAAAGACAGAGACCACTAACCTGCCAAGCACCGAAGAGATGCACCGGAGCTAAGCAGGCGTAATGACAAAGAGCAGCCACCCCGGGATCCCCCAACACTAGAGAGACCGATCCGTGGGGTGATCAATATGATTACAGGTGGATCCATCGTAGTGGGTTACAGCATAGCAGCAGGTAAGACAACATTCCAGGAGCTAGAGCGCAAGGACGAGAACCCGCCGAAGCGCCCTCGAATGGAGGAAGTGATTTACTTCATCGAGGATGATGCTTGCAGGATCTAGTATCCACATGATGATGCCCTCGTTGTCAAGATGGTAATCAATGACTTCGAGGTAAAGCGGATTATAGTTGATTTAGTAAGCTCTGTGGACATCCTTTTCCTAGAGGTGTTTGAAAAGATGGAATTGAATCGGAAGGACCTCTAGCTAGCAGACATGCCTATGGTCAGTTTCAGTGGTGATATGGTGGAACCCCTCGGCAAGATCAAAATGTCAGTGGTAGTAGGAGCGGAGCCCAACACTATCCAGTTTGAGCACACTTTCCTTGTGGTTGCCACCTCATCCCCTTACAATGTCATTTTAGGTCGGCCCATCTTGCATGCAATTCGTGTGGTGGTGTCAACCTACTATCTCTTGACAAAATTTTCGATGAGCTGCGGAGTGGGAGGGGGGGTAGTACGGGGCAACCAACTGGAATCGCGAAAGTGCTATGTATTGGCATTAAAGGGCAAAACGAAATTGGCAGATGACGTCAAGCTGGAGCCACCCCCCAAACACACCAACAAGTGAGCTGCACCAATGGAGGATACGGTCTAGGTCCCGGTCTTAGATACCGAGCCCATGAAGACTCTCTAGATCGACGCTTGCCTAAATGAACCACTTCGGTCGCAACTGGTAAGCTTTTTATTAAATAATCTAGATGTTTTTGCATGGTCGGCTTCAGAGATGTCGGGCATTGACCCTAGCTTAATTACTCAAACTTAATGTCGACCCTTTAGTCAGGCCAGTCAGACAAAGGAAGAGAAACCTTGCCCTAGAAAGGTGGAGGGTAGTAGATGAGGAGGTCAGGAAGCTCCTCGCAACAAACTTCGTTAAGGAGGTCCAGTACCCGAGCTAGGTAGCAAATCCAGTCCTCGTGAAGAAGGCCAATGTCAAGTGGCACATGTGCGTTAACTGCACCGACCTCAACAGAGTTAGGGTTGTACTATTATAAAGTCATGCCCTTTGGACTGAAAAACGCTGGAGCGACCTTCCAACAACTTGTAAATAAAACTTTTGAACCACTTATTGGAAATAAAGTAGAATGTTATGTTGATGACATGGTCGTGAAGACCCAATTATCCTCTTCTTTAATCAATGATTTGAATTGTGTTTTTAAAATTCAAAGAAAATTTAACGTTAAGCTTAACCCGAACAAGTGTGTCTTCAGGGTCATGTTGGGCAAGTTCCTCGGGTATATAGTGAGCCGACGTGGCATCGAGGCCAACCCGGATAAAATACAGGCAGTCTTAGATATGAGACCGCCCCAAACAATAAAAGAAGTGCAAAGGTTAATTGGCTGAGTTGCCGCCTTGAACCGGTTTATGTCTAAATCGGTTGGTCGATGTTTATCTTTCTTTAAGGCCATTAAAAAGAACGAGGACTTTGAATGGTCCGAAGAGTGCCAGCTTGCGTTCGGTGAGCTCAAAAAGTACCTAAGTACCCCATTGGTTTTAACCCGACCTAAACCTAAAGACGAGCTAAGGCTATACCTCTCGGTGAGCGACGAGGTAGACAACTTGGTACTAGTAAAAGAAGTAGACCAGGTCCAAAGGCCCGTCTACTATATCTGTAAGGTTTTGTAGGCAATTGAGACCAGGTACCCCGACATCGAAAAGCTGGCTTTCACTCTAGTCATCGCAGCTCGAAAACTACGGCCGTACTTCCAAGCCCACACCATCGTCATCTTAACTAATAAACCACTGAAGCATGTCCGACAAAAGCCTGAGGTCTCAGGCAGATTGACGAAGTGGTCCATCGAGCTGAGCGAATACGACATCCGGTTCGAGCCGCACCCAGCCATTAAAGCTCAAGTCTTGGCGGATTTCATTGCCAAATGCACGTTCATCACGCTGACCCTTGAGGTAACTGAGCCGACCTTCATGTCGGAGCCATCAACCAACACGTAGCCCATTAAGGCCAAGGAAGCCCTAGCCTGGGACGAGGAACCCTGGATCCTCCATTTCAACAACTTGTCTAATTAGCGAGGAAGTGGGGCTGAACTCATACTGTATGGGCCAAGCGAGGTGAAGCTGGAGTGCGCTCTCTGGTTCAGATTTGAAGCATCGAACAACAAAGCGTAGAGCGTAATTGTTAGGGTGTACATCGAAGACCTGCCTCGGCGTAGCATTGTTAGGGTGGCAGAAGAGGTCACTCTCGTGTTGCAAGCAGAACCGAACATGATCGACCCGCTTATCGACTATCTGCTCCACGGGACCCTACCAGTAGAGCGTAATGCGGCTCAGAGGGTAGAGCATCAGTCAGCCCATTATGTTCTCATTGACGAGTAGCTATATAGGAGATCCTTTATGCTCCACTACCTGCGTTGCTTACGACCCTCAGAGGCGAGCTAGGTGCTACACGAGATCCACAAAGGTCTCTATGGAGGACACTTGGGGGGTAGGGCACTCGGCCAAAAAGCACTAAGGCAATGATACTACTGGCCTATTATGAAAGCGGATGCACTCAAGCTTGTCCAGAAGTGTGATAACTACCAAAGGCATGCCAACATACTTCACCAGCCCGCTGCCGACCTGAAGTATCTGACCAACCCATGGCCTTTCGCCTAGTGGGGGATTGACATCATCGGTCCATTTCCACCTATAACCGACCAGAGAAGATTCCTGTTCATGGCAGTTGACTACTTTACAAAGTGGGTGGAGGCCGAGTTGTTGGTGACCATCCATAGCCCGAAATGTATAAAACTTCTTATGGAGGAACATAGTGTGCAGATTCAAACTACCAAAGGTACTGATCTCTGACAACGGGAAGCAGTTTGAAGACATAAAGTTCCAGAATCGATGCGTCGAGATGGGGATCCAACAAAATTTCACGTCAGTGCCACATCCACAAGCAAACGGTCAAGCCGAGGTGACGAACAGGGTGATTCTCCATGGACTAAAAGCTTGGCTAGCACTAGATAAGGGTTTGTGGGTTGACGAGTTGCCTAATGTCCTATGGGCCTACTAGACAACCATCAAGACTACGACAAGTGAGACCCCATTCAATCTGATATACGGTACGAAGGCCGTCATCCCAACTGAGATCGAAGTACCGACCTTCCGGCTTGAGGTATACGCCGAGGAGGCCAATGACGACGAGCTATGGACCAACCTCGACCTGACCGAACAAGTATACGACCTTGTGCTTTGGAAAGCAAAGGCCAATGGCCTACATCCGGACTATGGCTTACCAACAACGAGTAGCTTGGTATTACAACACTCGAGTCAAGCGACAACAATTCCAAGTTGGCGACCTTGTGCTTTGGAAAGTAATGGTACCTGAGCCTGGTGTAGGTAAGCTCGGACCGAATTGGGAGGGTCCCTATAGGGTAATACAGGTGTTCGGTGAAGGGATGTATGAGCTCGAGACATTGGAAGGGAGGCAAGTGCCCCGTGCTTGGAACATCAATAACCTAAAGAAGTACTACTTATGAGCTCAGGTGTCAAGCATCCACAATATCAAAGAATTTTTCTAAGTACAAATGACCACCTGCTTAGGCGAACTAGTCAGGTCGCACATCAACTAAGTCATAGACCAGAGAGTGGATCACGAGTCACTCTAAAGCCCAAGGGCCATAGTGCCGAGCTGATAATGACCTCGATACCAAAGTTGAATAAGACCCAGTCGCTTTCCAAGCATATGGGCAGCACGGGTAAACTTTATTTATGCCTCACTGGTGTATAGGCAGTTTGGGTCATATACCCTACTATGCCTCTTCACCTCGACTCATAGTTATTTCGGTTCACCCCTTATCATGCCTAGTCGTTTTAGAAGTTGGGCACCTCGGGGCAACCTACACTTAGAAAATTTTTAAGAAAAGTTGTTATACGCGAGGTGGTAAAAAGAAGAGTTGCATTTCATTACTTCAAAAAGTTTGATTTGTACATTCAAAAAAAAAGAAGAAGAAGAGAAAAATCTACTAGGCCAAGCTCAGAGGCTTGGTACATGTTGTTTGTACAAGGGGGTCCAAGAAAAGAGGCGAAGATCGATCATTACAGGGCTCTTCACCCCCACCTTCAGCGATCTTAGAATTAACCTTTGCTTCCTCATTCTCCATGACATCCTTGGCAGTGGCAACCTCCTCAGTCTCCATGGCCTCCTCGGCAATGGCATCCGGGCTGCTCTTCTCCGCGGCTCCCTCATCGACGCCGTCATCACTTTCTTCCTCGGAGTCTAGGTCTTTATCAGCTTCGAGCACCATCTCCGTAGTGACTCTGATGACGGTGATGTCTCCGAGGTTGAGGTCGAGGAATGAACGCCTGGCCAACCAGCAACATAGCTTGAAGCCCTTCTAGAAGGTTGTTGTAGCAAGGTCCTGCTTAAGCTGATTAAACTCTGAAGAGTCCTTATAAGTCTTGATAGCAAGGACCTCAACGTCCTTGAACCCCTGAGTCAGAGCAGCTTCACGATAAGCAAGACCTTTCCTTTCCTCCTCGGCCTCTTTCATCGGTGTCTCAATGCACTCTCTCTTCACCACCAGCTCAGCCTCCAACTTTTTGACGGCATCGACAACCTTCACCAGCTTAGTCTGGTACTCCACGGTCACCGACTCAATAGCTTGTGCCTTCGCACCGGCAGCTTGCACCATGGCAGCATACTGCTCGGACTGCTTCAGTAGAGAGTGAATCATGGAGTTTATCTACAAGAAGAGCAAAAATTGTTAAGTACAAAAAGAGAAACAAACAAAAGCACAGTATTGAGATCGGAGACATACCACCATGAGGTAACCTACTGCCTTGGCAGCCACCTCGGCAGGCTATAGCTCGACATACTTAGAGACTTCCTTGGAGAAGATCGCCTCCTTGCTCTTGTTGAGGGCGACTCGGAAATTCAATATTCTTTAGCTCTCCTTGGGGACCATGCCTAAAGATTAGGCCCCAGGATGACTGGGCCGAGGCTCGAGAATCTGGGTCACCTCGGGTTGGTGAGGCGATGACTTCCTCCCTTGGTCTTCCTCAACAAGATCGATGACAAGGACCTCCTTGTCCCTAGTTGGAGCTGGAGCAATGGGTGCAACGGGCTCGGCCGCCGGTTTATGGAAAGAGTCGCCTCGAGATGCCTCCTCTTCTTCTTCCTTTCCATATTGGTGAACAGTTCAAACATTGGAAACTCAGCCATGATACCTGTGGAAGACGAGCATAAGATTAACTTGAGCAATATAGAGTAAAGCAAGCATTAAAAGAAAGCATGTGCACCCAAAGTGACGACCTACCCGAGGGACTCAACCCGGCCTTAATGAGCTTCTCCTCGATTAAATAGTCCTCTAGATTCATGTCGAGCTCTACCATAGATCGCATTTTCTTCCTTGTCTTCCTATCCATCCAGTCCCCGGGGTCACTAATGCCTTTTCTCTAGTGAGTTAGGAAAGTCCACCCCCATCGATGGCCATAGTAAAGTATCTCCTCTTCCAGGTCGGGACCTTGGAGGGATACTCGTGAAGAAGCTTGTATCCAGGCCGGAAAGCTATGTAATAACTATATTTGTCTACCTCCTTTGGGTCGGTCGGATTCTTCTTGGTGGAGCAAAGAGGGCTAAAGATATCTAAGTCTAGATAGAGATCGAGGTCATGGAAAAGGGAGATGGTACCAACCAAGGTACGGACCGAGTTCAGGTGGAGTTGGTCAATCGTGACGTCAAAGAACTTGAGAACTTCAATGATGAAAGGGTGAAGAGGGAAACGGATCCCGACGAGCAATTGCTCTTCGAAGACCGTAATCTCCTCATCCTCATGTTCCCAAGGGAAGCCTTTCAAGGGTAGGTAATAGTCGTAGTGGTCAGGAAACTTAAAGTGTTCAGCTAAAGCATTGATCCGCTCCTGTAACAAGGTAAAAGGACTGAAACAATCTGGACCTCGGGGCTTATGGGTGTGACGCGAAGACGATGCTTTTTTGCTAGAAGCCTTTCATTCCTGAACTGAGGGGTCCACCTCGGCCATACTAGGATCTGAGCTTTGTGCCGAAGTGACCATCTCGGCCGGGCTGGACTCTATGTCTTGAGCCAAGGTGCCCTCCTCGGCTCGACCAGAACAAACTAAAGTAAGGAAAGACGACTTACCTAAGAAAGGAGAACGACCTTGGAGGCGGGAGAAAAGCGATTGACTTGGAAGCTAGCATGCAACCTCCAGAATGCGAAAATTCAGATTGGGACAAAATGAATGGGACCCCAAGGCCCCTATTTATAGGCGCTATAGTCGATCACGGATGACTTAGATCAATTTGATCTGATGGCTTCCATGAGACCGGTCACACGACTTTCAAAGTCGAAATTGGTTGAGCGTGCGTTTTGATGTCCGCAAAATTTTTAATCCGAGTGATGTCTGCGTGTCCCCGATATGCGATCCAAAGCCAGTTGGGTCATTAAGGTCTAACCTCTAGATCAGACCTTGGCCACAATGAAGACCAGGCCAAATCTACCTAGGCTCGTCATGAACTCCCGCACTAGGTTAGGACCCCTGGCACAGGGTTGGAGGGCAATTAATGAGGGGTAATTCGGCCCGACCTATCAACACTCGGACATGTGGAAGC
The DNA here is from genome assembly GCF_055504915.1 of Nelumbo nucifera. Classification (NCBI taxonomy): domain Eukaryota; kingdom Viridiplantae; phylum Streptophyta; class Magnoliopsida; order Proteales; family Nelumbonaceae; genus Nelumbo; species Nelumbo nucifera. The sequence continues at coordinate 131,420,135 of NC_142649.1, read as the reverse complement.
GACCTGTTGATTGGATGACAACTTGGCATCTCCTGCCACCTCAGCAAGCCAGGTCAGCTCAGGTACCTCGGGCACCTCGACCAAGACCGAGGTCTAAGCACCTTGCAAAGGCCCGACTTGCCGAGGTGACAATATCCAACTTCTAGAAGATAGCCAGTTGTCTCCAACCTCTTTGGGATCACGTCGCACGTCTGCAATCCTTATCCTCATCCTGCTCGGATCAGACGGACTCAATAAGCCTTATCAGCTCACACGAAGTCCACCTCTTAGAGCGGAACGAATTCCTAGTAGCACGGACCGGGGATCTCAGAGACGTTTCATAAGGCATACGACAGATCACCTATATAAGGGAACCAACCCCAATAGTGTAAAGTACACGTGATTTATTGCTCACTAGCCTACTTGAAATTAAGCTTTTAGCTCGCATACCAGATTACTAACTTAAGCATCGGAGTGCCCACACCGGGTAAGCTACCTTGAGTTCTCTGAGCATTTTTTTTCTTGCAATTTGACCGGCCAGCAAAGCAACCGACGTTCAAGCTGCCCTCCAACTAAGAGCATCCAGATCACGCACCATCAGCTCCAAAGTAATGTCTCATAGGTGTCGATCGAAAACCTAGAACAAAAGTCAGACTGTCCTTCCTGTTCCTTGATATTTCAACACAGTTTCCATGAATGTTAATGAGTCCTGGGCAAAATGTGCATGATCTCTCTCATCATGTATTCTTTTATGAAATTGATTTCTTAGTTAAAACAAAAAATGGGTACTTTGTGTATAAGAAATCATACTTGTGGATTAGCATAAAATGATTAATTAAACGACTTGAGTTTTTTACTTTTCTAACTCTTTGATCGATCTAGCATAAAATGGCAAGATTGACTGGTGATATCTATCATCTTTTTACTTAATTAGGAGTGTGAGAGAATGGACATACCTATTAATCTCACTTTGTTTTATCTTCCTTTTGCTCCGTTGCTACTACTTCTACCACTGCCAAACTCCTGCTTTAGTGAAACGATTCCATTGGACATGAATGAAAAGAAGAGATGAATAGAGAATAGTCAAGACCAAAAAGAACAGAGAACATGGAAGACCAAGAAGAATGTGAAGAAGAGCAAGAGTTAAGATAAATAGAATAGAGAATGGGATAGCAATTAAGGTCATATTTGGTTCAATTCTCATTCTTTCTCATTCTTATCCAAGATGAAATTCTAAAATGGAAAAGAATGGATAAAAATAGGTAGAATGAGAAAATATTGCTATGAACCAAACACCTTTTTCCTAAAAATGAATTCTTTTCAGACTGACAAGTGTCCTATGTTGCTCATTTTCATTCTTCAAAAAAAAAAAAATTTGTGTCGGTATTCACAAACCGCTAGCCTAGGTCTCCAATAGTCAATGTTTATCAATTAGCATAGATGTTTTGTAAAAGTACTTTCGTAAAAGTGCTTTCATAAAAGTACTTTTACAGAAGTGCTTTCATAAAAGTACTTTTATAAAAGTGCTTTCATAAAACTACTTTCATAAAAGTGATTTTATAAAAGTGTTTTCATAAAAGTGCTTTCATAAAAGTACTTCCTCAAAAGTGCTTTTATAAAAGTGTTTACTTTCATACGTGTTTTCATAAAAGTACTTCCGTAAAAGTGCTTTTATAAATGCACTTTCATAAAAGTGCTTTAGTAAAGTACTTTTATAAAAGTGCTTCCGTAAAGTGCTTTTATAAAAGTGTTTTCATAAAAGTACTTTCGTAAATGTGTTTTTATAAAAGTACTTTCATAAAATTGCTTTCGTATAAGTACTTCCATAAAAGTGCTTTCATGTAAAAGTATTTTATTCATAAAAGTGCTTTCATGTAAAAATAGTTTTATATAAGTGCTTTCGTAAAAGTACTTTTGTAAAAGTGCTTTCGTAAAAGTACTTTTGTAAAAGTGCTTTTGCAAAAGTAAACATCTATGGCATGATTAATTTTCATGCTATAGTCTAGTCAATTTTTGTGCTATGGGGCTAATTTTTCATTCTAAAAAGAATGTGGCCGTTGGCAAGAATTTTGTAACCATGACACTCTAATGTTATTCATTCTTGCCCATTCTTGCCTAGAATGAGCAAGAATTAAGAAAATGAACCAAACATGGCCTAAGTATCTATAGAGTTTCTTAAAAAACCTGCCAAATGAATAACTTTTTCTCCTTTAAAAGTTCTTGTGGGAGAGAGATGGATTTACCTGAATCAGTTTAGTCTTTAATCCCTCTACAATCAAATAAAAGATTCTCCTACAGTTTGAGAACAATGACTTCTGCAAACAAACAACAGAATCACACTCTTAGTTTCGTCTAAACTATTTACAATAAAAAAGCAGGTTCTCAAATATTAAAAAAAAAAAGAAGAAGAAAGAAAGAAATGCCTTTGCACTGACCTTTAAACTCTCAGTCTTGATGTCTGCAGTAAATCTATACCTTTAAACTTTCAATCTCTTGTCTATACTACTATCACTCTCAGTCCCGTATCTGCAATACCCTCAAGAAAACAGAATCTCAGTTTCTTCAAAAAAGTCGCACAGTAAGAATGATTAAAATGTAGGACTGAACTGCACAGTACGTAAAGGTAAAAAAAACGAACCCAAATTTCACCTTATCAGGCTTTGAAAAAGAAAAAACAACGGAAGAACCCAATTTTTATTTCAAACTTAATAATAATGTATTAGTGAGAGATTTTAGGAGAAAACTTTGGGTTTTATTAGATAATTGGGAAGTTGCGTAGAAAAGAGAGAGGGAGTAAGAGTCAAAACTTAAAGCTGTGTTTGGTTTGAAAAAAAAAAAGTAGGGAAAAGAAAGGAAAAACATGAAAATCTTTACAAATATTGTATAGATTTCCTTATTTTTCCCTTCCTTTCCCTACCATTTCCTTCAAACCAAACATATCCTAAGAGCAATAACTAATGAATTTCTATATAAATTACATATGATTTAATTTTCTCTCAATGGAAACGTATTAGTGGGGACTCATGCGATGCATAGGCTTTGTTAAGCAAAAGCTAAATAATATAAATACATAAGAGTATACAATTGTTTTATATTTTAACTTTTAAATAATTAATAATTAATTATATTTTATATACTACTTTTAATAACTTTTTTTGTAATACAAAAATAACAATACTTAATTTCAGTTGAGATGGTTCATCAAACTGATGAAACCGACCAACTTGACTTGAGTTGGTCAGTTTTCTAGTATTTTTCAGTCAACTTCGATTCAGCAATTTCCCAAACTGACTAGATTGGATTAGTTTTGGTTTGACCATTTGTAAATCGTCCAAAATGGAACCGTTCTAACTATATATATAATTTTTAATATGGGAAGTGGGAAAATTCCTATATTTCTCAGTCTAAAATATTTTACATTATAATTTTAAATTAGTTATTTATTTTTTAATAATATTGTTGTATTTTTTAAATTTAAATTAATTTTTAAGTTTAAATCTTTTGAGTCGATTAACCAAATTGATACAACCCGAGTTGGCCGATTTTTACTAATGGTCGGTTGGTTTTGGGCAGACCTGTACACGGGTAGGCCTGAGTCGGGCTTTTCCTCTTTATAAACAGAAAATGACCAGGCCTGAGCCTAAGCCCGAAGCCTAATCCAGACAAATATTTTATATTATATTAATGATATATCATATATTTTATAATATTCTATATATTATAATATATAATACATTTCCACTACTAATTTTATTAATATATAATATATATTTTATGTATTATTAATATATATTATATTTTTTACAATATATAATATTATCGGGTCGTGCTTGGGATGGGCTAAATTTGGTAAAGCTTGAGCCCGACCCAAAAAAATAGTTAGACCTGATATTTAATGCCAGAACCTGAGCCTGTGGGTTTAAAACTTTGTCCAAGCCCGATTTAGAATGGGCCAAGCTAGGCCAACCTATTGGGCTGCCCAACCCATGAACATCTAGTTCTGAGTGACCAACCCCCCAACCCAATCAAGTTGGTTTAGTTGAACAAACAACCTTCAACCAAATCGAAAATGACCCATGAACACTCCTAATTTTAGCTAAATTAATTGTCTAGTCTCTAATAAATACTAATAGTTTAATCTCCAATAATCATTGAGAATTTATAGCAAAAATACACAATTATTGAAAATAAATTTAGAATGTAAATACAAATAACTAATAAATATACAATCAATACAATAAATTCTAAAAATATATTAAATTATTAAATAAATAGTGTAATATCCAATAATAGTTTAATCTCTACCAAATATTAATCAATAAATTATAACAAAAATACAATAAATCCAATAAGTACAACAAATTAAATTTAAGATAAAAATATATTTATTACAAATACAATAAATAATTACTGAAAATACACTAAATATTTATTTTAGTATATACAAATATATAATAAATATAGATAAATATTTTAAAATTATTATTAATAAATATTTATTACATAATTTCTGTATTTAATCTACTTTTAACTAATATTCAAACAATGATTTAGTTATCTATTTTTTATATTTAACATATTTAAATATTAGTTATTTGCAATATTATTTAGTTACTCAAATAATGTCATTATTTATATTTTAAAATATTAATTAATTATTGAATTTAATAATTTGTAAAATTATAATTTATACTATTATCATATAATTCCATTATATTATTAGTTCAAATATTATGAAATATATAATTACTTTTCTAATTGTAAGAAATTTTTTAACTTCATTACATAATTTCTTGATTTTAACTATTTAAAATTTAGTTATATTAAATATTTCATTATTTAAAATATTTATTTATTTAAGTATTTAAATAATATGTAAAATATTTAAAATTTTTATTTAACTTTTATTTATTTTAAAGTTATTACTTAATATTCAATATTATGGTATATAAGTATTCATCTATTTTTAATATTTTTATTTATAGTATTTAGTTATTGAAATATTAAAATAATATTTTTTTATTTTTAATTTTTATTATGCTAATAACATTTAAATAATTTTGTCATTTAAATTTTAAAATATTATTTAGTTATTAAATTGAATAATCCATAAAAATATTGTTTTGTGTTTTAATAAATATTTTAAAGTTATTGCATAATTTTATTATAATATTTAAATAATTCTTAAATTTTTTATTTCAAACATTCTTTAGATAGATATATATATCAAAAGTGGGAGAGGTTAAATAGGAATTATAGATAATTTATGAGAGAAACTCTCTACCTAATTAGAGATAATTTAGGGGAAGGTGGGGGATAGTGCATAAAACCAAATTTCTTAGTTTAGGGGAAGGTGGGGGATAGTGCATAAAACCAAATTTCTCTTTCTTTCCTTGATAACTAACCCCCTTGCCATGTGGCTTAATGGGTGGGATGGGTAGGGAATAGAGGTGTCAATTGGACGGATTTGATCCAACACGATCCAGTCCAATGTGAGTCCACATATAAATCAATTGGACCCAATCTAGTCCAAATCCAATCCAATCCATTAAAAACTAAATGGATTGGATTAGATCCAATCCAAACCAAACAAAATATAAAAAATTATATAAAAGCACTTTTGTAAAAGTACTTTGATAAATATATTTTCATAAAAGTGCTTTTACAAAAACACTTTATTGAAAATACTTCAAAAAAGTGCTTTTGTAAAAGTCCTTTTATATAAAAGCACTTTTGTTGAAACACTTTTCGAAAAGCACTTCCATAGACTTTTATAAAAGTAATTTTGTAAAAGTGCTTTTGTAAATGTACTTTCATAAAAGTACTTTCGTAGAAATGTTTTTATAAAAGTACTTTCGAAAAAGTGCTTTTGTAAAAGTACATTTATAAAAGTACTTTTGTAAAAGTACTTTTGTAAAAGTACTTTCGTAGACTTTTATAAAAGTACTTTTGTAAAAGTGCTTTCATAAAAGTACTTCCATAAAAGTTTTTTTGTAAAAGTGATTTCATAAAAGTGCTTTTGGGTAAAAGTACTTTCGTGTAAAAGTAGTACTATAAAAGTGCTTTCGTAAAAGTACTATAAAAGTGCTTTCATAAAAGTACTATAAAAGTGCTTTCATAAAAGTACTTCCATAAAAGTTTTTTTGTAAAAGTGATTTCATAAAAGTGCTTTCTTGTAAAAGTACTTTTATAAAAGTGCTTTCATAAAAGTACTTTTGTAAAATTGCTACCATAAAAGTGCTTTTATTAAAGTGATTTTGTAAAAGTGCTTTTATAAAACTACTTCTGTAAAAGTACTTTCATAAAAGTATTTTTGTAAAAGTATTTCTATAAAAATGCTTTTGTAAAAATACTTTTCATAAAAGTACTTTTATAAATATTTTTGTAAAAGTATTTCTATAAAAATGCTTTCGTAAAAATACTTTTCATAAAAGTACTTTTATAAAAGTGCTTTTATAAAAATGTTTTCGTAAAAATACTTTCATAAAAGTGATTTTATGTTGTTTTTAGTTTTGATTGATTTCAAATTGGACAAGGATTTGGCCTCATGATCGGATTATTGGAAATTTAGTTTAGGTCTAATTCAAACCAATAAGAATATGGACCAATTTATTTTGGATTGACCCAATCCAATAATTATAATGGACCGTCCAAACCCGATTTTGATTAGGTTTAGATCGGATTGGATCTAAACCAAAACTGGTCGATTGACACCCTTAGTAGGGAAGAAGAGGAAAGAGAGAGTGAATGAGATAGATGGAAAGGGATAAGGGAGAAAGGAGAGAAGAAAGAAGGGGGAATGGGAGGAGAGGATTGCTGATGTGAGACCTAATCGCTTTATAATATAGTATAGATAGATAGATGCTAATTTTATTTTATTGATATTTTAATTGAATTAGATATTTGGATATGTAGACGAGCACCAACCAGTGTAGACAAATACATGGAGTACATTAATCGACAAACTAATTAGTGGGTGTTTGGCACTGGAGCGTTTCACAAGCGTTCCATTTCTGCTAATGTGTCATGCATGCCACACCAGCAATTAAATGAAATTGGCAAGAAAATCACATTTGGCAATCCTTTTTTATTAAAAAAAAAAACATTTTTGTAATGATTAGCTTTGGAATTAAGGAAAAGTGGGGTTTCTTGAAATATCAAATTTTCTTGAATCACCTTGGTGATCCTGAATCGCTTTGGTGACGTGACACATTGAAATTTGAAAAAACTAACTATTTTTCTGAGGTGTCATACAATTGTCATTACAAATATATTATAATATTAAGTCAAATCACTTTAAATGCCCAATCAACCTCATCCTGATTTTTTTGTATTTAAAAAAAAAACAAATAAAACAAAACACTTGTAAATCGAGACCCACTTGTGAAACAAAACGCTTGTGAAACGCTCCAGTTCCAAATACCATGTTAATTACGAAAAGAAATGGACAAACTCTCATATTTAATACTATTAATTAGTGGTGGGCTATCTCCCAAACCCTAAAATTTGCTTAACCCTGATGAAGGCAATATATTTTAATCCTAGCTCTCCACTACAATCAACCGTAGACCTTTCTAGCTGAGTGATTGACACCCTTAATTATTTCTATCTCAAATTATGAGAAAGGATAAAATAAAAAAGTCAAAAGATCACAAGCTCAGTTTTATTGTTCATCAAATCCAATCCAACTTCTAATAACTTCGAATTAAAAATCAATAATAAGAAGGCTGGTAAGATGTGGCTTTTAAAGGACACCATTTCATTTACATTGTTCCATAGTAACCATCAAGAATCTAATCCAGATTATCTATCACATTCAGACATTAATAAATATAAAACCATTTTCTTTTACTTTTTTTTTATATGTCTTTGTTAATTGATGTGCTTCGTTTGTAGTTTTTGTCTAATTTGCTTCTAATGAAAATGATACACTGGATAGTGTTTTCCTACTGCCAACTCAGTGTACACATAAGTGTCATGTCACTCTCCTGTTTCGAGAAACACCATAGCCTCCAACTCAAATCGTCTTTTTTTGCGTTGCAGGCGGTTGTGAGTTGCACAAGTTTCGATGCATTCCCATTTCTTTTTGTTTTTCTCTAAAAACAGTGCAATCAAATAGGTTTTTTGACCGTTACATCCCAACATCCCATGTGGCGCCTATGTGGATTCAAAATGGCCGTGGAACGCCTTGTACCAAACAACGCCCTTATCGTTGGGTACCGTAGTGTAGACTAAACCACACTATATCGTGGAATGGTTCACACCATATCTTAAAATCTTATCCACTGTTAAATCTCATGGACTTTTCCACACCACAATGGCCAATGCCAGAATTAACGATTCCCTACTTCACACAATACATTTTATTCAATGTCAATAATTCCAAAATCATGGACCTTTCCTTTAATTTCTATAATTTGTATAAGAATGATTATTTTTTTATAAAACTATTTGATTTTATAAAAAAATATTACTCTTGGCAATTTACTAATTTTAATATATATTTGATTTTTTAATAAATTTTATTAATTTTTGTGATTTATTGTTGCTTTTTTTAACAACATAGATCATTTCACGTGTTATAGGTGAGATTCATGGAATCAAAACATAAAGTGTGGATTGAACTACATCTATGAGGGAGTATCCTATTGTGGCGTGGTGTGGACGTGTCTAAGCCACAGGTGTGGTGTGGATGAGAATACACCACCCAATTTCTCATCCACACTATAGAACACCCCCTAAATGGTGCACTTAGCAAATTCATCTTTTAGAATTGAATTTCAATGGTTTGAAGTCATTTAAATAGCTTTAAATAAAAGTTTGAGAGGCTAATAGGCAACATATTAAGTAACTTGTTACAAAAATATGTTCCAAGTAACTAAAGCTTTATTTGGTCATTTTAAAGTCAAGATGAAAATGAAACCAATAGCAATTTATTAAAAAAGATAAAACAGTTTCCTTTGCTGCAACCTAAGCTAACCAATCAAGATTTTGCCTTCTCCATACAACAAGAAAGATTACCAAGTCACAAAAACAATTAGAAAATTAATAATTTTGCCTTCACGATAAAGTAGTGGTAAATTAACAAATAGAGTTATTTTGATCACAAAACAGTCAAAAAAAAAAAAATTTCAAAGGCATATTCACAATTTATAAAGGTCAAAGGAGTAAAGATAAATATCATGACTATTCAATTCATTTTTCATTTGGAAAAGTAGGGACATGCCTAATGCATATTTCAGATTCCCACTGTAAAGCTATAAACATTCAAGTCCAAAAACCACATTCTATGTACCCATACCCTCCTATGAATTGGCATCAATTCCGAGCTGGCACCTACCCCAAATGTACTTTGAGCCTACAAATTTTGACCCTGGGGTTATCGGTCATTCTCCCTTTTTTCGTTTGCGGTTACACATAAGGTTTGGTACTATGACTGTTTTCTCGGACAAGGTCTATGCCTAGGAAATTGTAAAAGTAGTGATACATTACTTATACATTTTTTATTATTTTTTAAGGTAGGTGCCATTAGATGCCACATAGACCAAAAAGTTAAAAAAAGGTATTTAAAGTATCATTGCAAGAAGTTTCATTTTGGTGTTTCTTGCAATAGTAGTTTTCACATAAGGTGAGGTGTTTAAAGTAAGCATTTTTTTTTTATAAATGCTAAAAGAAACCAAAAAGTAGGTAATTAAGGGCTTGTTCGTTTACATTGAAGTCTAACATTTGAATGACTCGAAAACTGTAATAATTACCTTTAGAGGTGTATTGACCATTTTAACCTTAGATATAAGAAAGTTTGTTTAATTAGATATAAGAAAGTTTGTTTAATTATCTAGTAAACTAATTAAAAATTAGTAAAATGAATATAAAATAATTTATAAATAATGAAATTGATGAAACTTATAAATAATTAAATATTTTAAAGAATTGAGCAAATGAGCAATTATTAATTAATTATTTAACTAATTATTCATAGTTTAATAATAATAATAATAATAACAGCTAATGATTTTAAAATAATAATTATTCATTATTTTAAAAGTAATTATTAATTAATTACGTAAATTAATAATTAATTAGTTAATTAATATTTAACAATTATGTATTTCATGATTAATTGAAGTAATGAATTATTAAATAAGTTAATGAATAATAAAATAATTAAATAGATAAATAAATAATACATAGATAATTAATAAAATAATGATATTTCTAAATATTGCCTTATTATTATCATAACATACATAAACGGAGAAAGCTTCTAGGAATAATTTTTGAAAAACAAAAGGTAGAGTCATCATAAAAAGAAGAAAGGATGGATTAGATGCATGTTAAGATTGAAGTGTGTAAAAATGGAATCGAGTGCATGAATACTTTTAAGCATTCAACGTTAAGAGGCAAAAAACGAGCCCTAAAATGCCACACATATATGATGTTGTAGCATGTTTAATTATAAAAATAAACAGAAATAATACCGAATACGTAATACGTACAAGGTCAAGTGAAGGACCAAGGCATTGTTTGCTAGCAATTATCATATTTAATATTTATGTACCAGCTAATGACCCTATGGACAGGGCAATCAAACATGTCAATGTTGTAAAATTTGATTGAACCTAAACCAAAATGCTAATTAGGTCACGATTTTATTAGTGAATATAGTTGTTAGGCTGTTCAAACCATGAAAATCATCATTTAAATGCAAAGGAGCACCAAAAGGTCACTAAATTAATCATCGATTCAATTGGGTTTAAAAAACCAAAAAGACAAATGTCACCGGTTAAATCATCAAGAGTCTAGTCTAAGTTTTGCAACACCAAGGCAATGTTTGGAAGTGCTTAAGTTAAAAAAAATAAGTGCTTATTCAAATAAGCACTTATTTGCATTTGACACCCAACTTTTTCAAGTGCTTATTTTTTGAAATAAGCACTTATTTTATATTGAGCATTTGTAACTATTTTGTCTTCATTTTGTTTCAAATTTTCAAAAATATACTCTTTGAAAGCACTTTTAAGAAAGTACTTTTATTGAAGGTATTTTTATAAAGAAAATCACTTTTATGAAAGTACTTTATAAAGTGCTTTCATAAAAGTACTTTCATAAAAGTGCTTTTGTAAAATACTTTTATAAAAGTGCTTTCATTAAAGTACTTTTGTAAAAGTGCTTTCGTAAATGTACTTTCATTAAAGTGCTTTCGTAAAAATACTTTCGTAAAAGTGCTTTCATAAAAGTGCTTTTGTAAAAGTACTTCTGTAAAAGTTCTTTCATAAAAGTACTTCTGTAAAAGTGCTTTTATAAAAATACTTTCATAAAAGTACTTTTATATATATAATTCAATTAGGGATAATTTTATAAGTGGTATTTTAAATTTCAACTCGGGATAATTCTGGAAAAGAAAAATTGAATAAATACTTATTGTATAAGCACTTAAAAAAACCGAAAATTTGGGCTTAAAAAAATAAGCCCTTATTTTTAAAATAAACACTTATTTCGGGCTTATTTTCCAAATAGCAATAGGTGCTTAATGGCCCAAATAAGCACTCCCAAACATGGCCCGACTCATGCTATCTCCTCATTAACTTTTATAATACTCCATAGTTTTTATGGTATAATAATTGCAAGTAAGAGATTCAAACCCAAATCTTTGGGTTGAAAGGTAACAAATTCATCACCACACCATGCTTTAATTACTTGTCGTAAATATATTGGTTTTACATTTTAACATTTAGACATGTTCTTTTCTTTATGCATGTCCCTTACAATATTTAGAAAAACAGTTGATTATTAAAATTTAGAAATTTCTAAATATTAACAATAATTATATTGGTTCCCTAAGAATTAAGATGTATACATATTTCCAAGTGTGTCCTGGAAGTTCATATTTGACATAAACTATTAAAGTATGTGTTTCTTATGTACACATACCTTATTTATAATCATCTAACACTCAGATTTAAGGTTATTGATATAATTTTTCTAGTAATTATTTGAGTTTTCTTAGTGCATTCGTGTGTGTTTTAATTTTTCCATTAATAGCCATACATATCCAAAGCGTATCTAAATACATTTTTTAAAGTTGCCTTTTTGACATTCTTGACACTTATTGATAATTTGGACCTTGATTCTAAGGTTGTATTAGGTTTCATTTAGATTCATCACATTGAATTAAGTTTAGGGTATTTGAGATACCCTTGCCTTAGGTTAGGCTTGGGTTGACCTCAACCTGACCCAACCTCAGCCTTAAGTTGCATTGCTAAATGGATTTAAAGTGGGATTTGATGCCTAGTCTCACTAGGAATTACATTTAATTTTCCATAGCTCTACCCCTTGCTTTAATCAAGAATGGATGTATCTTAATCTAGCTTGATCCTAGATTTTTTTGGGTCAAGGAATTTGGACTAAATTTCTTTCAATATTGTAAACCAGTAACATATATGAGTTGTATTTTATTTTCTCACAAAATAATAAGCCATGCGCAAATGGTCATCCAAAAACAGAAAGAAGTTATGTAAAACCTCCTTTATGGAGAATGTTTGAAATTTCCATTGAGTTTTTAGATACTTTCAAAAAATCAATGGAAGGATGTTTTATGAATCAATTATATGTAAGATCAAGGAACTAAGGGTTTGTTTGGTTCACAATTGGAATCAGAATCGAAATTCGTTGGAATTGAAATCAGAGTGGTTTATTCCCATAGTTTATTAGGTTTAGGCAGGAATTGGAATGGAATTTCATTCCCAAGGGAGGGGGAGGAAATGACTATTCCCTTAAAAGGAGAAATGCCATTCTGCTAGAAATGGGTTTCTGATTTCATCCAACCAAACAACTAAAATCAGAATGGCCCATTCCGTGATTCTGAATCTGATTCCTTACCCTTATTCCCATGAACCAAAACGGGTCCTAACATCATTTGATGTTTTTTTTTACCATCAATTTATTCAGTCATATATTTTACTACGATACGGAAGAAAGGACGCATACTGACTGGCAGCTATGGTAAAATCTAGGAATTGACATCGATGACCATCCATTCAATACACCAAGAATTACCATTAATATGCCCTTATGTTCATGCATTTTATTTAGCTCAAGTTGATTCTTTTAATTATTTATAAAGAATCTTTAGTCAAAGGCATCATCTATATGACTATATAGAGTAAAAAGGGAGGCCAAGGGCCTATTCATTTTCTATGACGTCACATCTAATAGTGCAATAATTATATTAAGAAGTATATTAGTATTGATGAATTTTTTTTCCTCTGAACTCTAAATGCATAGTATGGGTGCTCATGGTTCGGCATAGCAATTTTTTGAAACTAAACCAGTCCTAACGATTTTTTGTATTTCTTCGAATCAGTACCGCTAGTTAACCGGTTGATCGGTTTGGTTCTTCAATTTTTCGGTTTTTATATTTATAACATATATTATAAATATATAATATATTATATATTACAAATAGATAATTATAAATATAATATATGTATATATTTATATATATAATGCATCTATATTTATATATAATATATAGATAATATGTGACATATGTTAAAAAATATAATATACATATAAATATATACCGATCAGTTTGGTTAACTGTCGATTTTTTCCTAGGTTAACCCAAAACCAAACTTCAACAAAAAAAAACCAAAAACCAAACTAGTCTTTCGGTTTTTTAGAAATACGCACCAAAACCGAATTGATCAGTTTGGTTAACCACATTTTTCTTCTTTTTTTTTGTTTTTTATGAGCACCCTTGTGAGCGTCGAAAAATGGTTCACTTGGGACTAGAAATGGTCAAATGGAGTCACCACACATCAAGCTATGGAAATGGAAGTGATGGGACCTCCGAAAATGGCATAAAAAATGTTTTGGTTCGATAGTGACTCCAAAACCCAAGGCACTAACTACACCAATCCGGATAAGACTCGGATGGGAGAGGGGAGGAATTAGTCACCCCTCTCTCGGGTCCAATAGATGGGGCTCACATGATATCCCAAACAAGCATAGGTACCAAATACGTAGTTAAACAAGAATGACAATAATAAGAAAGCAAACCTAAGAATAAATTGTAGTGATACAGTGGACCAGACCTGATATATTTATGTGTGGTCCCATAAGTTCAATCCTTTGTTGCTTATTTTTTGCTTTATGCTTGCTTTCTTGTACTGTTATAGGTAGCAGGGCATTTTTGTCCTTTTACCTAATGTTATGTTAAACACATATAAATAATATTGCTTAGGGTGGCGGCAATGTAACATTTTCACCCATTCCTCTCTTATTCTTCTTCTATTTTCTTCTCTCTTCTTCTTCTCTTAGATTTCTGGGTTACTTTTCAACCTAAAAGTTCTACTAAAAGCAGTAACTTCAAGTTGGTATCAGAGCAGGTTTAGTTCTGCACATGAATCTCATGTGAGCTCTTCCTAGCTAGCTACATGAGATTTTAATAGGGTTGGAGATTTAATTCTGTTCATGGCCTAATTCTTGGAGATTGGTGGAGTTCGAAGCCTTGCCCAAGACACTTCTGTTCTTGGAGATCGCCCAAAATTTTCTAGGTAGTCTTTTCAACTCTCCTAAACTTTGTAACAGGAAGTAGGGTTTTTTGAAATCTCTGTGAGGTGTGGCTACCTTTTTCTTTTCTTTTCTTTTTTCTTTTTTTGAAATCTACTAGACTGGGTAGTCTTTTCACTTTTTTTCTCAGTCTTTTTTATTCTAAAGGGGAGCCGAGTGTGTTCCTTTTCTTCTCTGTGTTGAACTTAGCATAGAGTTCTTTGGGGGTGAATAGAAACCTATTGGAGAAGGTGCTGAAAGGGCTCTACTATGATTGATAACAACTCATTTCAGATTACCACAATCAAGTTTGATGGTTCTAACTTTTTGGAGTGGGACCAATTTTCCATGGTGGCAATTGGAGGAAGGGGAAAGTTAGGCTATGTGATTGGAGACACTAAGGAACCAGCCAAAGATAATCCTTCCTATACAAAATGGATTCAAGAAAATTATCTTGTGATGACATGGTTGTGCAACTCGATGCGGCCCCATATTAGCAGAAATTACCTTTAGGCAAAGACAACTAAGGATATTTGGGATAATATGAAAGAGACTTACTCACAACCACTTGATGTGGCTAAGGCTTATGAATTGAAAACTAAAGTGAACAATCTGAAGCAGGGGGGAGAAACCTGTATCAATTTGTTTCCCTACTCTAAAATCCTTATGGCACGAGATAGATCATTTTGAAACAATTGAGTGGAAGAGTAATAAGGACGCAACAACTTATAATAAATTGGTTAAGAGAAATAGAGTTTTTGAGTTTCTTGTGGGTCTGAATTCTGATTTGGACATTGTTAGACATCAGCTTCATACTAGGAAAAATGTTACCTTATCTCAAGCCTACTCCCTAGTACATAGTGAAGAGAGAAGGAGGAAGGTTATGCTACAAAATTCTCAAATGTAGGTGGCATTAGCAGCTGCAAGACACAAGTATAGTGGTGAGAGGAAGTAAGAGATGAAGAATGAAGGAAAGAAAGGTGTGTTTTGTGAACATTGCAAAAAATCTAGGCATACAAAAGACACTTGTTGGAAGCTTAATCCCAATCTTGTACCAAAAAGACTCAAGAATAAAAAGGAAAATGCAAATGCAGCTATTACATCAAATGGTTCTTCCCTTTAGGCACCTTGGTTTACTTCTTTAGAGGCCTTAACTGCAATCAGGGCAGCTTTGACTCAGTTGGAGAATGAAACTGGGCTTACAAGATCATCTCATCCTATCTCTGCTATCACTACACCTCCATCCTCCACATCAGCCTTTGCCCACTCAAGTACAAGAGCCACTACTTTTCTTGCCTCTCTCCAAGTAACACTAATCCTACTTGGATTATAGACTCTGGTGCATCAAATCATATGACAAGCTTGTCTTCATTATTCACTTCATACAATTTATCTTCAGGTAGAGATAAAGTATCCATTGTTGATGTCTCCCATGTCCTCAGTTTTGCATGTACCTAAGCTTAGAACTAATTTACTTTTATTTAGTAGTCCTATAAGAATCCAAAATTGCTCAATAACCTTCTTTCTTGATCATTGTATTTTCCAAGATCTGGTGACAAGGAAAGTGATTGGGACTATCCATGAGATGAATGGAATCTACTTGTTCAAGCATCCACCTGGAAGTGATAAAGGAATAGCGAAGTCTTTTGTTTCTCAGTCATTGAGTTAGATTATGCTTTGACATACTCATTTTGGTCATTTATCTTTTGGGTCTTTAAAAAACTTGTTTCCTGCTTTATTTAAGTTGGTTCAAATGTCCTTTTTGAAGTGTGAAAGTTGTGAGCTTGCAAAATATTGTAAATCCTCATATTTTTTGAGTAATAAAAGAAGCAATACTCCTTTTGAAATTGTGCATACTGATGTGTAGGGGCCATATCATATTCCTACTATGGAGGGTATAAGTATTTCTTACTGTTTGTTGATTATTACTTCTGTTTCTCATGGGTTTATCTTATGTGTTCTTGAGATGATGTTTCCACCTTAACTCGTGCTTTTCATCAAACGGTTCTCACTCAATTTGAAGTTAGAACCAAAATTTTCATCTTTGAAAATGCCAAAGAATATTTCACTAAACACTTGAATTCATATTTTCTTATGGGGTTGTTCATTAGAGTACTTGTCCCCATACACCTCAACGAAATGGGGTAGCTGAGAGAAAAAATAGGCATATCCTGGAAGTTGCAAGAAGTATTATGCTGATTTCTGATGTTCCCATTTGTTTTTGGGGGATGCTATTAATACCGTTGTGTATCTCATCAACCGAATCGCTTCCCGTGTTTTGGATAAAGCTCCTTTTTCATTATTGCATCTTGAGAAAGATTTGTACACCATCCCTTTAAATTTTTTGGGTGCACTTGGTTTGTTCAAGTTTTAGGACCTCATTGTTCTAAGTTTGATCCTAAAGTTGCTAAATTTATATTCCTTAATTATGCACATAATCAAAAGGGATATTGCTACTATGATCATAGTTTTGGCTCTCGCTTTGTGTCCATGGATGTTACCTTTTTTGAGGATATCCCTTATTACCCAAGTGTTTCTTCTTAGGGGGAGAATAGTGAGAAGGATAGTCATTGTCCTAAAGTTCCTCTACCTATTCCTATTCTTGAAGGAGAACTGTGTAATGAAGGTGCTTATCAGAGGTGTAGGGAGTTAAGAATTACCACAGGAGATGGAGTCAAGTTGATTTTGGTGCTCATAATTAGTCCAACAGTTCCTCTCTGCTCTGCAGTTCTACATTCAGTTACTTCTCCCTCCTTGCCTATTGATACATCACTCTCACCATCTAATCCCCTACCCCCTCCTGATGATCTTGATCTTCCCATTGCAGTCCGCAAGGAAAAGCATCGGTGCACTTCATCTACTATCCATTGCATATCTTAGTTTATAACCTATGGTCGTTTTTCACCATCCTATAGGTCCTACTTGGCTTCTATCTTTGCTATATCTATTCCTAGGTCTATCCAGGAAACTCTTGTAGTACCTGAGTGGAAGAATGCAATGGAGGAATAGATAGGTGCTCTCATTAAAAATAAGACCTAGGAGCTAATTGACAAGCTAGAAGGGAAGGATCCAGTTGGGTGCAGATGGGTGTTCATTGTGAAGCATAATGCAGATGGCTCAGTTGAAAGGTACAAAGCTCGGCTGGTTGTAAAGGGGTATACTCAAACTTATGGCATTGATTACCTAGAAACCTTTGCACCTGTTGCCAAGATGAATACCATTAGAGTTCTGCTATTTCTTGCAGCAAATTTTTCATGGCCTATGTTCCAACTAGATGTCAAGAATGCTTTTCTTAATGGCGATTTGCAGGAGGAGGTGTATATGGAGTTACCTCCTAGGTTTTATGATGAAGCTATAGGGAAGAAAGTTTGCAAATTGCAAAAGGCTCTATATGGTTTAAAGCAATCTCCAAGAGCCTAGTTTGATAGATTTAGATTGGCTCTTGAAAGGTTTGGTTATGTACAGGCCCACTCCGATCACACTCTCTTCATTAAGAGAAATGATGTTTCTCTCACCCTTCTTGTAGTGTATGTTGATGACATTGTTGTGATGCTGATGAGATTGATTCTTTCAAACAATTGCTTAATGAGGAAAATGAAGTGAAAGATCTTGGTGACATGTGATATTTCTTGGGAATTGAAGTGACCCGCTCTAGACATGGTATCTTCATTTCACAAAGGAAATATGTCCTTGACCTTCTTGGGGACACTGGAAACTAGAATTTAAACCAGTAGACATACCTATTGAATTGAATCATAAGATAAATGTCGAAGGGGGTGAGCCTCTTGAAGACAAAGCCATGTACCAACGACTAGTTAGAAAGCTCCTTTGTCTATGTCTTATTCGTCCTGTCATCTCCTATGCTGTTAGTGTTGTCATCCAATAGATGCATTCTCGTAGAACCACTCATCTATTGGTTGTGGAAAGAATCCTTGCTTACTTGGAGAAATGTCCAGGTCGTGGTATACTCTTTAAAAATAATGATCATATGAAAATCGAGGTGTATATTGATGCTAATTGGGCCAGATGTGTTGATGAAAGAAGATTGACTTCATAGTACTTAGTGTCATGGCATAGCAAGAAGCAAAATGTTGTTGTCCGTTCAAGTGTTGAGGTAGAATATAAGTCCATGGCTCATGGTGTGGCTAAAGTGTTATGGCTGAGATGCCTTCTTGAGGAACTAGGGATTGAATATGAGAAACCATTGTGGTTGTATTGTGATAACCAAGCTGCTATAAATATTGTTCACAACCCCATCCAACATGGCAGAACTAAACAGATTAAGGTTGACCATCACTTCACCGAGAGAAAGTTGCTTCTCAAGATGTTTGCTTGCCCTATGTTGCCTTTGATATGCAGCTTGTAGATCTCTTCACCAAAGCAGTTACCAAAGTCAAATTGGAATAAGATTTGTGCAAGTTGGGAATGATGAATATATATTCCCAACTTGAGGGGAGTGTAGTGATATAGTGGACCTGACTTGATATATTTACGTGTGGTCCCATAAATTAAGTCTTTTGTTGCTTATTTTTTGCTTTATGCTTGCTTTCTTGTACTGTTATAGGTAGTAGGGAATTTTTGTCCTTTTACCTAATGTTATGTTAAACACATATAAATAATACTACTTAAGGCGGTAGTAATGTAATATTTTCCCCCATTCCTCCCTTGTTCTTCTATTTTCTTCTCTCTTCTTCTTCTCTTCAATTTTTGTGTTACTTTGCAACCTAAAAGTTCTACGAACAACAGTAACTTCAAGTTAAATCAACACAAAAACCAATTTTTGTTCACTTATTTTTCAATTTTATTTTATTTATTTATTCCATTATTATTCCTAATTATTGTTTTTGTTATTTATCTTTTATTTATTTATTTTGTACCTTTTTTAATTAATTAGTTATTGTTATATTTCTTATTTTATTTTATTTTATTAGTATATATTTCTATAATAAATTTATTATTTTTATTAACTTTTTGTTATTTTCTTATGAAACCCTACTAACATATTTATTCACCAATTACTTACTAGCTTACTCTCCTCAACAACTTTCCTAACTTGCCAACAGATGCAATCTAACTGTTGGAAAGGTTTAGAATCCATCATATGGATGGCCAAACCATGCTAGATGGCTGGGCGAAATTTCAAAAATTTTGTAACCCTTATGGGAATTGATTTTCTGATGAATGTGAAAACTGAATTTTCTGGATCGATCTTGCACTGAACCGGACCAGATTTGAAATCAAACAAAGAAGGAGATGTATACCTGATATGGATTCCATAGATGCAGATCCCAAGGTAGAAGTTCACGCCCAAATCAGTCCTAAAATCAGCCTCCACTGAAGATGGCGAAGTGTGTAGGTTTAGTCAGTTCAACAACACAGTTTTTAGCAAATCTGTGATTTAACTTGCTTGAATCGAATGAGGTAAGTGAGCCTAATTTTATTCAGAGTTTTTCTTACAAAAATAAAGAAGAAAACTGATCTAAATTAGTTCTTGAAAGCCTAGGTTGTGATAGGATTTCTTGGAAGACAAAAGATAAGAAGAGAGAACAAAATAGAGTGGTGTTTTAGTCTAGTTCACCCTCTTCTTCTTTTATCTCCTTATAGAGTACTCTTCTAATCATATTAAGAGATTATCCAAATTTAATTTGGATCTGGAATCTATTAAGAGATAAGCCTTATCCTCTTAAGAAGATGGTTGCTCCATACCAATTTTCAAACCTAGATTTGATCAGAATTGTCATGTGACAACATATTTAATCTTATTAATTATGGGCATTAGGCCCATTTACTTTAAAGGATCATGACCCAAGATGTTGCATAACCAACTTAGGCCTGATTTGTATGGTGTGGGACCCATAATGACCCAACATAAGTCCACATGGGTTAGGTCCAACCTCTATGAAAAGACTTGGCCGAATTCATTGCTAAACACAGTGGACCCCTGAACATGTCACTATGGGCTTAATATGGACCCAACATTTACACCTAAATGATAATTGAATTCAACCATCCTATAAAGACCTAAGGATAATGGACTTAAGATAAAGCCCATCAGGTAATCAGCCCTGTAATGGTCTGTTACACTTAGCCTCTAGGCCCATAATGATTAAACACTGCCCGACAGGGAAGGACCTCTCCCTTGGCTGCAAGGTGCAGTGCCATACTCTCTACTCAAATGGATCCCAAGAATTAAAACCATTTGCAAATATTTTTCATAAAACATTAATATATATATATATATATTATAAATATATTTTGCAAAATCAGATTTCAAATATAGTTGAAATTCATTGCCAATAGTAGGTTTCCATCAGAGAGAGTGTAAACCTATCAATCACTTTGTCCGAAAAAGGGGCCTATTTATCACTATGATCACCCACTCAGGTGAATTCCCAAACTACCCCAACATACCTAGGTTTTGACCCATGATGGATTTCACTAATTGGCATATCAAAGACAACTCAATCTAACACCTAGTGCAGTATCATAATCAAGTCCGAGGTTATGTGTAACTTTTTAATTTTATCCATCGATTTCTAAGGTTCAAGGCATAACTAGAAAATGGTTTGGGTTCAGTGTTTCATCCAAACACACACTTCATATGCTTTGGGTCTAACCTAGCAGCTGAGACAAGCTGCCCCAACTTCTTTGGTAGCACATCAGTGTCAGCTTTGTTAAGATAAACTCCCCAAGTCTATCCAATGAGGTAACGATTGAGAACATTCTAAGCTAACACGAGTCTCGTCAGTGTCCAATATTAACATGAAACAATAATCTATTTTTATTCATTTACAAATAAATGCTTATGTACATCATTTTGATTGGAGCTAAGGGCATACACTGTCTAACGGTTCCCACTTGCACTTAGGTTCAATTGAGTATAAGCCTCAATCCCGTACTATCCACGTGTTTCTCAAATAGTTTTTGTGTCAGTGGCTTAGTCAATGGATATACCACATTTTTTGCTGATACTACCTTCTAAAACTGATGTCTCCTCTACCAACAATCTTCTGTAGAACTGGTGTTGTCACACAAAGTAAAATGGGTGATGTGGTATGACTCCAAATTTCTAGATGAATTTTTTCATCCATAGTACCTATTTGGTAGCCTCACTTGTGGCAATGTGTTTGGCCTCGGTCATGGACTAGTTTTCTAACTCACTGTACGGGATCCTAAATGTCTCCAGATGTAGGCTGATGTAGACTTTCTATCATCTAAATCAAACTAGAAGTGGGTATCTGTATACCCGACCATCTATAGTGAACTACCATCGAAGATTAGACAATAATCTTTAGTCCTCCATAGGTACTTTAATATGTTTTTCACAGCAGTCCAATGCTCTTGTCCTGGGTTAGATTAGTATCTATTTACAACACTAACGACCTGAGCAATGTCTGGCATAGTGCACAACACAACATACATGAGCTCCCTATGACTGAGGCATAGGGAACCTCTCTCATGTCCTCTATCTCCTCAGGGGTCTTAGGTGACATTCCTTTGGACAGAGTGACTCCATGCCTAAAAGGAATGAATCCCTTCTTGGAGCTCTGCATATTGTATCTTTTGACGATCTTGTCAATGTAAGTAAATTGGGATAATATAATTATCATCTTCAATCTATCTCTATAGAGTTGTAGTCCTAAGATATAAGAGGCTTCTCTAAGATCTTTCATGGAGATCCTTATGCCAATAAGATCTCCATTCAGGAATACACTTTTTTTTGACATCCATATGCCAAATATCATAATCATAGTGTACAACTATATCTAATAGATCCTTATGGATTTGAGCATGGCCATCGGTAAAAATGTCTTCTCATAATTGATTCCTTCTTTCTAAGTGTACTCTTTCGCTATATGCTGAGCTTTATAGGTTTCAACTTTTCCATCAGGGCCTTTCTTCCTCTTGTAGATTCATTTGCAACCGATTGCTTTCACCATAGGGGACGAGTCTACGAGAGTCCAGACTTCATTGATTTTCATTGAGCCCATATGAATTTAATGGAATCTACTCACTTCAGGAGTCTATGTCTAACATAGCTTCTGTATAAGTCACGTGATCTTCCTCGCTGTTTATAGCTTCCATCAAGTAACTTTCTTGATCATAGCCTTAACGTACTAGAGGTCTGGAAACCCGGGTAGATCTTCTAAGCTATATATTATTATTTGGAATCTATGGATTATCTTTCACTATTCCTGAACTCTCTTCATCAAAAACAACTTCCTTACGATGACTGTTTAGGACGTAGCCCTCCTCCAAGAAGTGGGCATTTCGACTAACAAACAATTTTTGTTCTTATAGGTTATAGAACAGATACCCTATGGAGTTCTTGGGGTAGCCTACAAATAGGCAACACCTAGTTTTGGATTCCAATTTGTCTGCACTTGTCATTTTGGCGTGTGCTAGACAACTTCATATTTTCAAGTGTCTTACACTTGGTTGCTGTCGGTCCATAGCTCGAAAGGAATCTTAGGAACCGACTTGGTTGGAATTAGGGGTGATCATGGGTTGGGCCGGGCTGAACTTTGCCTTTATAACAATGGGCTTAGGTTAGACCCGGGCCCGACCCAACCTACATTATGGCCTAAAAATATAAGCCCAGGCCGGTCTAGGCCAAGATTCTGGGCCTAATTATTGTATTTCAGTTCCAAAACTAAACAATTGTACTTTTTTTTTCACTTATTGTCGTGGAGACTATAGTAATTTGTAAGAAACTTTAAACTTAATATCAAGATAAAAGCTTCTAACATAAAAGAAATCAAATAATTATACCTTCTAATTTATAACTTTCAATTGTTCATTAGTATGTTAAAAACGATAATCTTAACAAACCAATTCTTCTATCAGTAAAAAATTAACCTAGAACATATAATATCTATCAAAAAATAACCATCCATTGTCATGTAATATCCACAAAACAACTTTAAACATCTTTATAAGGGGCTCCATTTTCCACTCAATTCCTAAAAATAAAAAGTGAAATAAAAAAGATATTGGCAAACTAAGAAAAAATAATTTAAATTAATGCAAATAAATAAGTAATAAAATATTGAAAATGGTTTCAATTTTACCCAAAACTTGCAAGCACTCTAAACTTCAGATTTATCTTCATCAATGGAGTCTTCGTCACTAGAAGATTCGTCTTTTGGTGAGAGAGAGATTGGGCGCGGCAATGATTTTTGTGAAATTGGTGAGAGAGAGAACCAAGAAGATTAAGGTTTAGTAATTTCTATATTTCATTAAATACTAGATTAGACTTTGGTAAGATCTAAGACCATAGGATTAAAATCTTTAATCTCCTACAAATCTCTATTT
This sequence comes from Nelumbo nucifera, assembly GCF_055504915.1. Taxonomy (NCBI): domain Eukaryota; kingdom Viridiplantae; phylum Streptophyta; class Magnoliopsida; order Proteales; family Nelumbonaceae; genus Nelumbo; species Nelumbo nucifera. The sequence continues at coordinate 131,396,291 of NC_142649.1, read as the reverse complement.
AATATATAAAACATCAATTATCAAATATTTTTAAATTACATATATACATAGATATATATTATTTATAAATAATCAAATATTTAAAATTAGGCCCAAGCCCGACCCTAAATTTTGCGGGCCTGATGCAGGCTCGGGTCTGGGCTGGGCCTTAACAAAAAACCTAGGTCCAAAGTTAGTGCACTTGCACAAACAAATTGCATTTTTTGCATTCTATTTGGTTGGGCAGAAAACCAAACTCCGGAAACTGGTTTCCATGGAAAATGATATTTTCCTTGTGTTTAAAAGAGTGCCTCTTGGAAAGAGTAATATCTGCTAAAACTTACCTTGGGCCCAAGTACTCTATTAGCAAGAAGAGATGTATGCAAAACCAACAAAATCAGAAGCCCAAAACCTAACATTGATGCCTGCACCCAATTCCTTTCTTTTGATAAGTTGCTACAGCGGAAAAATTCACAGGATACTATTTGGACTTTGTTGTGTGCCTCAACAGCATCAGAGACCCCCAGGAGCTCCAAACTTTGTATTATAAATAGAGAAGTGGACTACACCATTGGAAAGATATTGACTTTGGCAAGGAGCTAATGATTTATCAGCATTTTCATACATATCTATTAGTTTTATGGTGATAAAATGTACAAAAAAGGGCTCGAATTTTCAAAAAGACTAGTCTTTAGTGAATCAGAGTCTAAAGACAATACTCATAAAAGGTAATAGGTTGCCACATTAAAGTTTATGAATAGAACATGGTTATCTACACTAATACATTTTCCCCAATTCCTTTATACTTAAAAATTATGCTTCTTAGATCAATGTTATATACGATTAGAAAAATGAATCCAATAAAGCTTATAAACCTCTATGAATATATGCATGTTTGTGGGGAAGGGGGATCATAATGTATTGGACCTACATGCTTTACATATTAACCAGCACTCACATGAAATTTACTAGCTTGGACCAACTTACAATAGTTAAATGAGACAACAAGGTTGGATTGGATGGATCTCCACACCACTAATCCCTTTTTAACAAAACTGGAATCCTCTATTGAACATCCATTTGCTTGTGTCTAAAGATTAGGGAACTCTATAGATGATAGTCCAACTAAAGCCGATATGGGCAGAGCTTAGTTGTATTGAGTTCTGATTTTGATTTGGGTCTTATTAATTGTTTATGAACAGTATTTACAATCTGCCATCCAAGATCCTTGTTAATTGTTTATGGAGAATTCTGGGCGCATTTACATCTTCCTCACAAGGTGTTTTTGTCAATGGAAGGCAGATTTTGATTAGGCCTTTGGTTGCAAATGATTGTATAGATTTCAGAATTCACAATGTCATGCCAATTTGGACTATTGCATTAAACAGGCCTTTGCTTGACTACCTCAATAAGCCATAGCCCAAAAACCCTAAAGTAACAGTAAAGAACATCCACTTGATATGATGTTTGAGATAGAACCCATTACATAAGTGTTATGTGATTCATTATTTGATCTATCTAGTTCCACATGCAGGGTGATTTAATCATATAATAGTCATAACACTCTTATGAGAATAACCTCTAATGGCTAATGATACACTCCTGAACTTCTAAATCATATGAAAAGCTACCATCTCTTATTCACCATTAACCACCTTTGTTCTCCTCCACCCTCACCAATATAGAGAATATACTAAATCATATGAAAAGCTGCCATCCCTTATTCACCATTAACCACCTTTGATCTCTTTCACCCTCATCAATATAGAGAATATATCAGTTTCAGCCCCTCAAAAAGCAATAAAAACTCAGCCCTCAAGGAGTTTCCAAACTAATAGCCTATGAAATTAGCATTCATTTTGATAAACCTTTTTACTATGTCACCCAAGTATGGAGTTTTGATTATTGGTTGGGATCACTTGCTTGTTTTCATAACCTTTAAAAAGTCAAGGTTGCACTCTTTTTTTGAAAAATAATAGATGTAATTCCCTAACCTAGCTTGTTCGGCCTACCTTTTTAATGTTAAAAAAACAGACCATAGAGTGAAATAGTTGCCATGACTAAATAATACAAAATGTGTTTTTTTTCCTCTTTTTTAACATAAGAATCTAATGGACAAGGAAAGAAGCAATTTCAAACTGAACTATTGTATATTATGATTCATGCATGCTACTTGTGTGTTTGTTTATAGGATGCTTGTCTTATAGACTCCTATCTAGGATCATTGGCTAAAGTTGAATAGGTTTTGATTATTTATATAATGTGGTTTTAGATGTTAGGAACCATTATAAGTAAAAAGACAGGAAATACTATAAACAATAGAAAGTTGGGTACATTGAGATTGATTTAAGTTGTTAGATTTTGTTTGTTTCAAATAACCCATTCCTATCCTATTCTATAGACATATATGGCCTCTCAATTTGAAATAGTATATGAAGGTAGAACCAATGAATCAGCCACATGGAGTGAGGTTAAAGAACAGACATTCAATGAATTGACAGTAGATCACGTGAGGCTCACAATAGACCAACCTTGACATTTAACAATGATGGTTGGAAATATATTGTTGAGAAATTCAACAAAACATGCAACAAGGTGTATACTCGTTACCAATTCAAAAATAAATTCCATCACTTGAAGTGATTTAACAACTACCAACAAATATGCAATCATACTGGAGTTACAATAGATCCATTGACGAAAAAACCAACTGCTAGTGAGAGTGTTTGGGACTTCTTGATTACGGTAAGAGTATTATATATCATTTTTATTTGTGTTTATTTGAAGGATTTCAATTGATAGGATGCTAACACCAAACTAGTATACTTCATGTAGAAGTATAAGTGGGCAAAGCAAATAAAGAAAAAGGGTTGCTTCTATATAGAAGAGTTGGAGATCATCTTCTCTAGAACTAGTGCTACATGCAAAACATCTATGGGTAATGTTGAAGCACCTTCAGATGAAGAGAATGATTATGTCCCACAGACACAGGATCTATTTATTAATCTCTCTCCTAGTGATGTTCATATGCCTTATCCGTCCACACCTGAGACCCCTGTTTTTAAGTCAGACATTGATACTAACCAACAAAATGAAAAACTTACAAGGACTAGTTCACTCCCCACCTCTCTTAGAAAGAGGAAGAGGAAGAGGATCAGGCAAGGAACCGAGTTCTTGCCTGCAATGGATGCATGGGCAGAGTTCAACAAGGCTAGAGTAAGGCTACTAGAAATTCAAATAGAAAGACAAAAAAGGATAAAGAGAAGGAAGAACAACGCAACAAAGATGTACCTACAACAGAATGCATGAATGTCATGAACAACTTTTTAATGATTGGAGTTGTGAATGTTCAACAAGTTTTGAAGGCAGCTAAGATATTGAAGGAGGAGCATTGGAGACAGATGTTTATGTCATTTACATCTGAATGTCAATTGGAGTGGTTGAAGAAACTTTAGACATTGAAAACTTTGAGTTATTTGTCTATTACTTTTATAAGTCCTTGTTTAACTATCAAACGTTTTTTGAGTGATTGGATATTTTGACAATGTGACTTTTTGCTTATGCTAAACTTTTTTTTATTATGTTAAGTTATTTTTGATACATTAATTATGTTAACCTTTTTATATGTTAATATGTTTCGTTATGTTCTATTATATTTCATCTCTTAATTAGTATAGCAATGTATGTATGTTCTCAGGAATTCTATGGATATCAATGAAATAGATGACATCCCTTTTAATGAATGGGATGAAGATGATGATGAATTCTTTGTACTTGTCTTTGTTAATGGAGTGGTAAGATACTACAACATATACTTTGTTAAACAACTGTATTGTACATTGAGGATGAGTGGGCATACATTTGTGATAGTGTTTGGATGATTTAGAGCATCCTGATAAAGTGTACAACACATTTAGCATGGAGAGACATGTATTTAAAAGTTTTTCCAGTCTCCGTGGCCTTTTATCCAATAATCGGAATATCATAGTAGATGAATCACTTGCTATCTTTATTTTGACTGTTGGTCACAATGAAAAATATTGAATGATTGCAAGTAGGTTCCAACACTCCAAAAGTACTATTAGTGCTCACTTTAGAACTTGCAAAGCAATTTGTAAACTTGGGAGAGAGTTGATTTGACCACCATCATTTGAAGAATTGCAACCACATATCAAACATTCAGAGAAATATTACCTATGATTTCAGGTATTTAATTGGTTTCTTGTATATCTTTATATGTTATGTATTATTTATACATTGACCATGTATATGACAACAAAGGATTGTATTGGGGCAATTGACGGTACACATATAAGTGCATGGGTTCCTTTGGCCGAACAAATCCAATACAAGGAGAGAAAGTCGTGTTGCACCACAAATGTGTTGGTTGTATTCTCGTTTGATGTGAAATTAACTTTCATTTATGTGGGTTGGAAATGATCTACCCATGACTCTAGGGTATTTGCAGAAGCTATTTCTCGACCACATTTAGAATTCCCACATCCTCCCGCAGATAATAGATTTCAACATTTTTAGTTGGTATAAATCTATTTACCTATGTCTAATGCATTCTATTGCATATGGTTTTTGTAGGAAAATATTATCTTGTGGATTCTGGATTTCCTGGTGGGCCTAGATATCTAACACCTTATTCTGGTGAACGATATCATCTAAATGACTTTAGAGGGCAAAGAAAAAGATTTCAGTCAAAGAAATAATTATTTAATTATAGGCACTCATCCCTAAGAAATGTTATAAAGAGGTGCTTTGGGATATTGAATGGAAAATTTCCTATCTTGCAGAATATGCCATCATTCGATTTACGAATGCAACAATACATCATAATGGCATGCTTCATCACCTATAATTTTATTAGGCAAAAAGCCATTCATGATAACGACATCAACCGATGGGCAATGGAAGACATGACTATTGAGGATTCAAATGAAACCAATGTGATTCTGATGAGGAGAATGAACAAATAGATATACAAATAACCAATATTATGGACAATATAGCAAATATGATGTAGGAGCAATACCAAATTGAATAGTTTTAGTTTTAGTTTTAATTTGAATTTTGAATAATATGGTTAACATATTGGATATGCTTGAAACATTTTGAACCTGTAGTACAATAGTTCAAAAAACCAGTAGACTAATATTTTGATGCTATGCCTATCTTATAACATTGGTTTTTGTTATTTATATTTAAATACTAGTTGTAATGTAGGTGATTTTTTCCACCAACTAGTATGGAATCCAATGGATTATTAGTTTGATGTTATGCTTGTCTTGTAAATAATTTGTTATCTCGTTTGCTTAAATATTATTTTTTAATATTTTTATTAATAAAATAGTACTTTTTATTTTTTAATTATTTTATTTCCATTTTGTTAAAATTAATATTTATTGGTTAATATTCAACTGTTGATGCCTTTTCTCCAATTTATTTATCATATAAATTGTAAAAATTAGAATGATCGACTGTATAGATTACTTCATAAAATGTATATGAGATACATGAAATCAAAAAGTGTGGTGTGGACTAGTCCACACCACGCCTATAGAACACCATTGTGGGTGTGGACTGGTCCAATCCACACAGTTTGTCCACAATTCAGAACAGTTGTGGACTGTGGTGTGGTGTGGGATGGTCCCTGCCATAGGGTGTGGTGTGGACCAATCCACACTCACCAATTTCTCATCCACGCTACAGAACACCCCCTTAGTGAATGGAACTAAACATGGCTTAGGACAAGGGGTTTGAAATGAAGGGTAAAAGGCTCAGAAACTTATTTATAATGGGAAACCAGAATACTAAGAACAGAGGGCCGGTGCGTAGTTGGAAAGTCCGAAATTGTTGAAATGCGACGTTGCTAATGACGGAGAATGAGAAGAAATCCAACGGTGAGAAACCACAAAAAATATGGAGAAAAATAGGATTGGCACTACCGCTAGATCACTCATTCTCGTTGGGGAAGATGATGAACAATGTTCGCAAATGGTGTGTTAATGATTTGAGAAAATGACAATAAGAGGAAGAGAGAAGAGAAAGGAGAGAAAAATGGGAGAAAAGGGGATCAGAGGAGGAAACTTGCCGTCGTTGCCGCTATAAGTCAAGAGGGAGAAGTGAGTGAACAGTGTCGAATCAGAGGGAGAGAGATCGAGTGAGGTAAAAGGTGGAGATTGGATTGGGTTTCTGGTTTGTCATTGCCACCCCCTCTGTTCAAACGAAGAGGAAAGTGAACGGTGCGGTCCAATTAATTCTTGATTAGGTCAAATTTGAAACCTTATGTCCTTTTTATAATAAACACCAGGGGTAGTTTTGTAAATTTTTTAAAAAGGCAATTTTGTAATTTTGATACATTTGGTAAAAAATGTTCTAGGGGGTTGAACCATGTTTTTGGTTCAAGAATGGGGTTTGGGTAAAGGATCAAGGTGTTGAGATGAATGTTGTGGTTTAATCAGTTTGAATGTGTTACAATCAAGGGAATTTTGGTTATGAGTGTTTAGGCTAATGAGAGGGGTCGAAATGGAATCTTCATTTGATGGAAGGGTAAATGAAGGAATTTTGAGTCAAGATTTTATAGGGAGGTATTTTAGGATGTCTTGAGTTTAATGGTGGTGTCTAATATGAGGATTGAGGTATATACGGGGTTGATCGTGGCCATCAAATTAGTATTGGGTAAATTTAACAGTGGATTTTGGGGCTTTTGGGTTGAAAGTTGGGTTTTCCAGGCTCTTGGATGTTCCAAAGAGATTGGAGGGGTCTGATCGGGTATTTGGAGTAAATTGGAGGTTTAGGTGACGGACCGAGCAAAAATCAGATGCTAACAACCCCTAATGCAAAGAATGTTTTTTTGAATTCAAAAAATTGTCCAATATCCATTTTAACCTCATATATGAAAATTTTTGTATATGTTTTGGGGTATTATTGAAAAACAAAAAGTTGTAAGAGTCATCTTTAAGAGATCAGAGATAAGAGGAAACCAACACCCATTTTCCTATTAAAGTTGTAAGATTTCTCTTAAGAGATAAGAGTTAAGAGAAACGAACATGCCCCAAGAGTCCTTTGATCTCAATGTTTACATGGATTTTCTTTCTTATTTTTCACATATGTGGTTATTTATTTTTAAATTGAGGGTTATTAAACTCACCATGACTTTTTTTGCATTTCTCTTAAATTCACCATAGCTTTTCAAAATCTATACAGAGCCCCTTAAAAGTGAGTCTTATTGTCCAAAACTCACATTCCATTAAGATTTCTGTTAGATCACCATTAATGGTCATTAATAGAAGTTATCCACATAAGCATTTAAGTATTTTACATGATCAAACTACCTCTAAATGACCAGTCAACCTTATTAAATATTTTATGGCAAAATTACCCTAGCTACTATGGGCCTATGTTCGTGTCAAGTGTAATTTTGTTTTGAAAAATATTTAATAAGTTTGATTGGCCATTCAAGAGTAATTTGGTCATGTAAAATACTCACATATGCTCAAATGCTTATGTGAACAACTTATGTTAATAATCACTAATGGAAATCCAACGAAAGATGAATTTTAATAAAAAACAATGACAAAGACTCTCTGAGGTTTTAGATAAGATTCCTTAAATTAAAGATATCCCCTTCTATCACAATAAAAGCACTCTTGTATCTTAATTTTCCTAATAAAATCTAGGGAAACTATCCAAAACACACCATCACTTTTTATGAATTCTCTTAAACTCATCAAAACTTTTCGAAACGTCTAAAACACACCATGTTACTAACTTGACGTTAAATAGACTAACGGGAGTTAACACATTACTATTTTACCCTTCATAGAAAAATATAAAATATATACCTATATATTTTAATATTTTACCTACAAAAACATGAAAAAAAGGAAAATGTTCAAAAATATTTTCAAATATAAAATACATAAAAACACAGAAATTACAAAAAAAATAAAAAACTATAGAAAATGAAAACAAAATCAGAAAATAATAATTGTAGAAAAACACAAAAATTGTAAATAAATAACAAAAAATACAGAAAAATTTATAGATTGTAAAAAATAGAAAAATGTAAAAAAAAATTAGAAAAAAACATTGGAATTTATAACAAAAAACAAAAAATGGAAGAAAAAAAATTGAAAACTAAAAAATACAAAACAAACTTGAAAATATAAAGATTGGATAAAAACAGAAATTGCAAATATACATAAAATGATAAAAAATAAAAAATTATATATTATAGAAAAAAGTAAAAAATTGTAATAAACACAAGTGATAAAATTTTCAAAAAGATAATAAAAACCTACACAAAATACATAAAATGCTAAAAATTAAAAAATATCAACAAAAGCAAAAATTAATAAAATAATTATATATTTTAGAAAAAATAAAAAATAAAAAACAAACTACTAAAATGAAAAAAAAATTTCAAAAAATAAACAAATACTATATACATTGAATTTGAAGATTGTTGCAACAAAATTTCAAAAAAAAAATTTCAGACAATCAGATAAACAATTACAAAAATATTTTTTTGCATAAATTTGTAGAACCCTCAATGGGGATTTACATTCCAGATTCAAAAGAATACATTGTAAATGTTTCAAAACATCAAAAATCTTTGAAATTTATGATCGTCTTCTTTCAAATCTTCAAACTAGTAGATTGTATTCTTCAAGATCTAAGCGAGAGAGAAGGTGCTATGGTGGCAACAAGATCCGAAAAGGGTGGTGCAACGACGACAAGATCTGAGTAAGAGAGAGGGTGGTGCGGCAACCTTCAAGAACGAGAGAGAAGGTGGTGCAGCGGCCAGATCTGAGCAAGAGAAGGTGGTGTGGTGGCCAGATCTGAGCGAGAGAAGGTGGTGTGGTGGCCAGATCTAAGCGAGAGAGAGGGTGATGTAGTGATTACCTTCAAGATCTGGGCGAAAGAAGGTGGTGTGGTTGCCAGATCTGAGCGAGAGAAGGTGGTGCGGTTGCCAGATCTGAGCGAGAGAGAGGGTGATGTAGTGACTACCTTCAAGATCTGAGGGAGAGAAGATGGTGCGGCAACCAGATCTGAGCGAGAGAAGCAAAGGAGAGAGAGAGAGAGAGAGAGAATTTTAGTCTAACCCTAACCTAAATTACTCTTTTCCCCTAATTCACCATTTATGGGTAATTTTGGTCATGAAAAAGTGTTATTTATGCTGACATGGCTATTTATGTTAAGAAACATTAACGGCGCACTAACGGAAGGTGAGTTTTAGAAAATAAAACTCATCTGACATTGTGAGTTTTGGATGTTTTGAAAAGTTGTGGTGAGTTTAAGAGAATTCATAAAAAGCGATGGTGGGTTTTGGACAATTTCCCTAAATTCTATTATCGTTCTCTCTAATAAAGATAGGGCCCATTTGTCGCTTCTTTCTGCGCGACCTTTCGGCTATTTACAAGCTGGGAAGACCGATTTTCGGTCTATTCCTATTTGGCTCACAGAAGATCTAGTTGCCAAAAGACGGTGCGTCGAAAAGACGCAAGAAGCCCATTTCGGGCTGATTTTGGGAAGCTTCAAATGAAGCTTCCCGCATCTTTCGCATTTTAATCTCACGCAAAAAGACACGAGCAGACGCACGAAAAGACACACATTTGCCAAACTGTCTTCGGACTGTCCAATCTTATGTCAAAAGCTCAATGCATCTTTTGACTATCAGAGCTACAAGAAGATCTTCTCAAAAAGACACGCCAAACAGGCCCATAATTTTTAAAACACACTTTCTCTAATAATTACTATTTGACTATTTGTAACATCTACCCTCCGCAATTACTATTTGACTATTTGACTATTTGTAACATCTCTCCAATAATAAAATCTAGGGAAATTGCCTAAAACTCATCATGAGTTTTTAACATTTCCCTTAAACTCACCACAAATTTTCAAATGTCTAAAACTCACAAGTTTTTATTTTCCAAAACTCACCTTCCGTTAGTATGCCGTTAATACTTCTTGATGATGCACAATCTGGCCGGTCTTAGCTGTTGATGATCTTGCCTCTGAACTGAGTAACAGGGACCTGAAACGGAAGGAGAAGAGAAGCTCCGGGGAGAACCTGGCGTAAGGGCTCCGAAGCTCAAGTTAGAATCCTTCAAAGGCAAGAATAACCAGATAGCGCGAAAGTTAGCATACCTCGTTCCTGGGGGGTAGAAGCCTTTTATAACCACCTCGCGCACTCACTTCCAGGCCTCCGTCAGGTCGGGCATGATTACTTCTGAACTCTTGCCAGTTCGGGTGTCATTTCCTCTGGCCGGACAGAACCGCCACTGTTCCTTTTGTCGGAGCCGTATCTGCGGCAAGTGATGACGATTGCAGGTGGCAGTGGCAGGAAGCCATTTGAAATGCGGCTGTCAGGCGTCAGATCCCAAATTAGTCAGGTGCATCGCCCTTGGGTACGGACGTCCTTAGCGTTGGGTACGTTTGGCTGGCCTGGTGCTTTGGGAGTGAAGTGTTGGAGTGGTGAGCGAGGTGCCTTGAGTTCGGTTTGGAGTGTTCCGAGCTGCCACGGGTCAGCTTTGTGAGGCTTGGGGCCCAGTATAGTTTGTGCTCCTTGCAGGGAGCTCGGGTTCTCAGTAGGGAGCTCGGACTCCTAGTAGGGAGCTTGCTCTTAATAGGGAGCTCGGGCTCCTAGTAGGGAGCTCGGATTTAGGGAGCTCGGGTTTTTAGGGAGCTCGGGCTCCTAGTACCGAGCTCGGACTTAGGGAGCTCGGGTTTTAGGGAGCTCGGACCTTTGACAGGGAGCTCGGATTTAGGGAGCTCAGGTTCTTAGGGGGCTCGGGCTCCTAGTACCGAGCTCGGACTTAGGGAGCTCGGGTTTTTAGGGAGCTCGGACCTTTGACAGGGAGCTCGCTCTTAACAAGGAGCTCGGACTAAGTACAACGGTCTAGAGTTCGGGCTCGGTAGTGAGTTTGGACTTGCTTCCGATGTTCGCTTTGGGTGCTCTACTGTCCCGAGCTGCTTGCCTTTGCCACGTGTCGGGCGATCGCGAGGTCGGGCCAAATTTCCCTTCATCAATTGCCCCCCACTCCCTGCGACAACGGTCCCGTCTTGGCGCAGGGAGTTTGCAAGGTAGCAGGAGGGTTTTGGTCTGTGCTGAGCGCGCTTGCTCTAATTTGATTTTCAAAAAAAGGGCGCACGTTTGGGAGTCGTGACGGCAGTTGTTCGGGAGTTGCGCTGCAGACGCTTTTATTGTGAGGAGACGTGCGCCGTTACCTCGTCAGTTTCGGGAAGACGCGTGCCAACACCTGTCCTCTGACAAGACGTGCGCGACGTTCCGTCAGTTTTGGAAAGACGTGCGCTGATTGGTCTTGGAAGACGTGCGGCTTAGCGCGGTTGTGGGCCGTTGGATTGGCTTCGATCTGGGCCGTCGCTTTTCGTACGCTGTGGATATAAATAGTGTGCGGGGGGGGGGGCGTCCTTGCTACTGTTGTACATCTTGAGCTCGCGCCTTAAGTTTCAGCTCGCGTCCAGGCTTTTCAGCTTGCGTCCCAGGTTTTCTTGCTTGTTCGAGTTCTCGCGGTCTGCTTCAGTCTTCTTCCCGGGTGAGTGTTTTTTGGAATCCTGTTCCGTTTCACGATGTCTGGTTTGGAGGGTTCAGACTGTTCAAGCGGGTCTGATGTGGGTTCTACGAACCAGTTTGCGTCCCACGGTAGTTCAAGTGAGCCCGATGTAGGTCTTGAGGAAGGGGTCGGGCCTACCACCCGAGGTGCTTCGGGTAGGTCGGCATCCACCTCCCGTCGTGGCCGGGTTGTAGATCAGTTCGGCCCTTCGACTATGACGCTTGAGGAACTTCAAACCCTCGTAGACTACTACAACTTGCCCAGTGAGTATGGTTACTTTATCCCTACGGGTAGCTTTCCTTGGGAACACGGTCCTGATGAGATGGTGATTTTCCGGGAACAGCTCGCCGCGGGGCTGCGACTGCCCTTCCACCCTCTTCTTGTCGAGGTCCTAAACCACTTCGGTGTGACGGTTGGCCAGCTTCACCCGAACTCTATTAGGAACTTAGTGGGAACGATCTCTTTATTTTGCGACGAGAACTTCCCTCTGGATCTGGAGATTTTTTCTTCTATTTTAATGCTGAAAAAGCAAGTGGGTCCCCTTCCTGGGCGTAGGCGGGCATACTACCTGTCCCCTCGCCCGGGCTTCAAGCTCTTACACGGACTCCCCAATAAGGTCCCGACGTGGAAGCGGGACTATTTCGGGGTGCAAAGTGCGATGGGGTGGCCGTTTCAGACCGGCTAGGGGGTGGCCGCTCCTGATTCCGGCATCACACTTGATGAGGAGACGGCGAAGGGCCTCTGGCAATGGGCGCGGCTTGGGCTGGATTGTCAATGGCATCTGACGAAGGCCAAGCTTATTGCTGCGGGCCTGAGTTCGGGTAGGTTCTTTCCCTAGTGATCCTGTCTTGCTCTTCTTTCACGTGTCTTACTGATGCTGAACTCCTTTTCGCAGGTACAATGGATTCTCGAGGGTCCCGAGGTGGGCACTTGTTCGAGGGGATGAAGAGGAGAAAGCGGGTGGCCAAGCGAGCTCGCACCGAGCCATCCCGGGCTGCGGTGCTCGAGGTGCCGGATTATCCGGCAGAGGAGCCCGAGATGGTTCCTCCTATGCAGGAGCCGGCGGGGGCTCCTTATGCCGAAACCACACACACGGGGGCTCCCGCCTATTCCGAGTCCGCTCATATGCGAGCTGGGCCATCGGGCTCGGAGGCCCCGGGGGACTTCAGGAGCGTACTGTCGCCTGTGCATGCTCTTCAACGGAGTAAGGAGGCGATGTTTCCCGAGGAAGTTGCGGCGTGGACCGAGCTCCCTCTGCACCAAGTGGCCTGTCGTGCCGTTACTCATGCCATGGTGGTAAGTGATCCCTTCTTTAGAGCTCGGCTTTTACTCTTTTATTCGTTTCTTTGATCCCGTTTTCCTTTGATAGGTGAACTCTTCCATTCACGCCTTGGCGAACCAGGTGGAGAAATGCTCGAGGCAGGCGCGAGCTGCCGAGGAGGCTGCTCGTGCTGTTGATGCTGCTGCTCGCCTTGCGCGGTCTAGGCAGGCGAGGTCTCAGAGGGATGCCGAGGCCATGGGAGTGGTGGTGCAGCGTATGGCGGAAATGAAGCTGGACCTGGAGCACCAGGTCGAGTATCTTTAGGAGGATATCAGGGAGAGGACTCAGATCTTCTCTCAAGGCATCGAAGACGCGAAGAAGAAGGCTGTCAGCGATTACATTGCTTCGCCGGATTTCGATGATCTGATGGTGGACTCCTACAGGAGGGGTTTCAAGCTAAGCCAGTGTCTTCGAGCTATATTTTTTGTCGAACTGACCATTTCGGTCCTTCAGTTCGTTTTATTAAATGACTTCGGCGTACTTGCCTTGGTGGCCTATAGATAGTACCTTCTCAAGTTGACAACGTTCCATGCTCGGGGTACTTGTTTCCCTTCTAGGGTTCCGAGCTCGTACGCTCCCCCCCCGAGTGTTTTCATTACTCTGTAGGGTCCTTCCCAGTTTGGTCCAAGTTTCCCTACGCCGGGTTCGGGCACCATGACCTTACGGAGAACCAGGTCGCCGACGCGGAAGTTCCTCTTCTTTACTCGCGCTTGTAGTACCGAGCTACCTTTTGTTGGTAAGCCGCAGTTCGGATGTGCGCGAGGTCTCTCACTTCGTCCAGTAGGTCGAGGTTGGTGCGTAACTCGCCCTCGTTTGTCCGTTCGTCGTACGCTTCTAGTCGCAACGTAGGCACTTCGATTTCCGCCGGGATCACTACTTCGGTGCCATAGGTGAGGTTAAAGGGGGTCTCACCTGTGGCGGTCTTTTCCGTGGTTCAGTGTGCCCATAAAACACTTGGTAGTTCGTCTGCCCACAACCCTTTGGCTCGGTCCAATCGCGCTTTCAGTCCGTGGAGGATGGCTTTGTTCATTACTTCTATTTGGCCATTTGCCTGCGGGTGTGTGACCGATGTGAAGTTCTGACTGATTCCCATACTTTGGCACCATTCTTGGAACTTGATATCTTCGAACTGTTTGCCGTTGTCGGAAATCAGTACCCGAGGTAGCCCGAAGCGACATACGATGTTCTTCCAAAAGAAGTTTTGTATGTTTCGGGCTGTAACTATTGCCAGGGGTTCGGCTTCTATCCACTTTGTGAAATAATCTACTGCCACCACTAGGAATTTTCTCCCGCCTGTCGCTGGTGGGAATGGCCCCAGGAGGTCAATGCCCCATTGGGCGAAGGGCCATGGACTGGTGAGGTATTTGAGGTCGGCAGCGGGCTGATGGTGGATGCTGGCGTGCTTCTGACACTTACCGCATTTTCTGACGAGCTCGATTGCCTCTGTCTTCATCGTTGGCCAGTAGTATCCTTGTCGAAGTGCCTTTTGGGTGAGGGCTCTGCCCCCCAGGTGTCCGCCGCACAAGCCTTCATGGATGTCGTGGAGTACCAGCTCGGCTTCGGCTGGGCGCAAGCATCGCAGATAGGGGAGCGTGTAGGATCGTCGGTACAACCGTTCGTCTATCATGACGTATTTGGCTGCCTGGCGCTGCACCCTCTTGGCTGTGTTGCGGTCCGCGGGGAGGGTTCCGTCTAACTGGAAGCTCGCGAGTGGGTCGATCCAGCTCGGTTCTGCTTCGGTGACGGGAGTGACCTCTTTTGCCCCACCGAGAATGCTGGGCCGAGGCAAGTCCTCTACGTACACGGTTCTCCTGGCGTTGTGGCTCGTGCTAGCCAGTCGGGACAAGGCGTCGGTCTCAGCGTTCTCTGACCTCGGGATTTGCTCGATGAAGTGTGATTGGAAGTTGAGTAGAGCTTCCTTTACTTTTGCTAAGTACGCAATCATAGTGAGTTCGCGTGCTTCGTACTCGCCCGTAACTTGGTTGACCACGAGCTGGGAATCACTGCAGATAACCATGTGCTTTGCTCCGACCTTGCGCGCTAGGTTTAGCCCGGCTATCAGTGCCTCGTACTCTGCCTCGTTGTTGGATGCCGCGAACTCAAAGCGTAGTGCGTATTCCAGTTTTGTTCCGCCCGTGCCGCGTAGCACTATTCCAGCCCCGCTGCCTTGTTGGTTCGAGGAGCCATCTACGTGATGGATCCAGGGCTCCTCATCCCAGTTCGCGCTTGGTCTAACCAGGAGGGAAGCCACGCTGGCTGCTACTTCACGGGCTTTGGACTCGTTTGGCTTGGGAGCTCCGAGTTCGCCCGAACTAGGAACCTCGGGCTCGACCAGCTCAGGGGCTTCGGGGTTGAACGTGCACTCTGCGATAAAATCTGCCAAGGCTTGGGCCTTGATGGCAGTTCTTGGCTTGTACTGGAGATCGTACTCGCTGAGTTCGATGGACCACTTCGTCAGCCGACCGGAAACCTCGGGTTTGAGTAAAACTTGTCTCAGAGGTTTGTCGGTCAGGACGATGATGGTGTGGGCCTGGAAGTACGGGCGGAGTTTCCGTGCTACTACCACCAGGGCATACGCTAGCTTTTCTATCTGCGGGTACCTTGTCTCTGCTCCCTGTAAGATTTTACTAACATAATATATGGGTCGTTGGACCCGGTCTGCCTCCTTTACTAGTACCGAACTGACCACCTTGTCGCTAGCCGAGAGGTACAGCTCTAAGACTTCGCCTTCCTCGGGCCGAGCTAAGGTTGGCACATTGGCGAGGTAGCCTTTTAGCTCGTCAAACGCGAGCTGACAGTCTTGGGTCCATTCGAACCCTTTGCCTTTGATTGCTTTGAAGAAGGGTAGGCAGCGATCTGCCGACTTGGACATGAAGCGGCTTAGGGCGGCTATGCGGCCGTTTAGCCTTTGGACTTCTTTTATTTTCTGAGGTGGTCTCATATCTAGGATGGCTTGTATTTTGTCTGGGTTGGCCTCGATGCCACGTCGGTTGACAACGTAGCCCAGGAACTTGCCCGAGGTGACGCCAAAGACACATTTGTTGGGGTTTAATTTCATGTTATACTGACGCAGGATTTGGAAGACAGAATCTAAGTCTTGTATTAATTCTTGCGAAAACTGTGTTTTGACGACCATGTCGTCTACATAGCATTCTATCTTTGTGTCGATCAGGGGCCGAAACAGCCTATTTACAAGTCTTTGGAAGGTCGCCCCGGCGTTTTTTAACCCGAAGGGCATGACCTTGTAACAGTATAGACCGAACTCGGTTATGAAGCTGGTTTTTTCCTTGTCGGACTGGTCCATCCGGATTTGGTTGTAGCCCGAGTAGGCATCCAGGAAGCCTAGCAATTCATGTCCCGAGGTCGCGTCCACTAGGCGGTCGATCCTAGGAAGGGGGAAGCAGTCTTTCAGGCAAGCTCGGTTCAGGTCGGTGTAGTCGATGCACATGCGCCACTTGCCGTTCGCCTTTTTCACCAGCACAGGGTTGGCCACCCAGCTCGGGTAATGGATTTCCCTTATGAAGTCTGCCGCGAGGAGCTTTTCGACTTCCTCATCGACCGCTTTCCAGCGCTCTGGGGCTAAGTTCCGTTTCTTCTGTCTAACGGGTCTGACTAAAGGGTCAGTGTTAAGTTTGTGAGTTATAAGACTAGGGTCAATACCGGGCATATCGGTCGCGGACCATGCAAAAATATCTAAATTTTGGAGTAAAAAACTTACCAGTTCGGTCCGTAGGGGTTCCTTGACAGAAGCACCAATATGGAGTGCGCGAGCTGGGTCCGTGGGTGAGGTCGGGATCGCGACTGTTTCTTCTGTTGGCGAGGCTCGTTCTTCGCCTTGCTCCGTAGGCCACTCCAGATCGAGATCGAGGTCGTCGGTCGGCTTGGACTTGCCCTTTAGGGCGGCGATGTAGCACTTGCGGGACTCGAGCTGGTCGCCCCGCACTACCCCCACACCGAAGTCCGTAGGGAACTTCATCGCCAAATAGTAGGTAGAGACCACCGCCCGCAGGATATGCGTGATTGGCCGTCCTATTATGGCGTTGTATGGGGAGGGGGTCGCGACCACCAGAAAATCGTGGTTGAGTCTGACCGCACAAGGCCACGTGCCGACTTCCAAGGGCACCGTCATCTTTCCAAGGGGCCTGACTTCCTCCCCACTGAAGCCCACCAGGGGAGTGCTTGCAGGTTTTAGTTCGTTCCTTGGCAGCTGTAGCCGATCAAACGCCGACTTGAATAGGATGTCCGCCAAGCTGCCTAAATCTACGAGCATGCACCTAACTTCGAAGTCGCTGATCCTGAGTTTAATGACAAGTGCGTCGTCGTGAGGGTAGCGAACTCCCCACGCGTCGTCTTCTGTGAAGAGGATCGACTCCTCGGTCTTCGGCCTCTTTGGGGGGTTCCGCTCCTTGAGGACCGCTTCGCGAACTGAGGTCCGGGCTGCCGCTGATGTGCACCCCGCCACCACCGAACCTCCCACAATTACATGGATGGTTCCTCGAACTGGCCTTTCTGCGTGAGGCTGTCGCTGCATCGGTTCGGCAGGCCTGCTGCTAGTCTCCAGGGCGTCTTTTAAGTGTTCACCCGGCTGATCCGCCTTATTGCTATTATTGTTGTGTTGTACAAAGTTTCTTAAGTATCCGCGACGGATGAGCCCCTCTATCTCGTCTCGGAGGTTATTACATTGCTCGGTACTATGACCGTGGTCCCTATGGAAACTACAATACAAATTTTTGTTTCTTTCGTTCGGATTTCCCTTTAGGCGAGGTGGCCATTTCACGAAGGGGGCGTCCTTGATCGTCATTAGGATCTCGGTCCGCCTCGTGTTCAGTGGCGTGTAATCCGTCCGAGCTGGCAGGGGAGCTCGGAACGACTGGTTCGGTTTTGGGTCCTGGGCCGGGTTTTTTCGGTCGGCCGAGCTAGAGGGCTCGCCGTCCCTCTTTCTTTTCTCGTTTCCGCCCTCGGTTCTTTGGTTGATTTCCTCCTCCGTCCTCATGAACTTGTCCACGAGCTTGAGGAACTCGGCCATGGTCGCGGGTTGGTTAGCAACCATGTGCCACTTGAATTCCTTGTGCGTCACCCCTCTTTTTGCTGCGGCGAGCTGCACCGCGGGGTCTAACCGAGGTATCTGTAAGCATGCCTCGTTGAATCGTTTGATGTAGCCCCGTATGGGTTCTCCTTCCTTTTGGACTACTCCGAAGATGCTTTCCTCTACTCTGGGGCACCGTTTGCTGGTGACAAAGTGTGCAGTGAAGACCTGCACGAACTGAGCCCAACACTTTATCGATCCGGGGGCCAGGTTCCTGTACCAAGTGCGGGCTACCCCCTTGAGGGTGGTGGTGAAGGCCACGCACATGCATGATTCGCTGGCTCTGGCGAGGTGCATTTGGGACTGAAAAGCGTCCACGTGGTCGTTGGGGTCGAAGGAGCCGTCATACTTGTCCAGGGGCAGGAGCTTGAAATCTCTGGGCAAGGGGACTGCCAGGAGTTCTGAGAGAATTGGGGCGACTCCTACCTCGTCCGAGCTCATCTCGCCTTTGCCTCTGAGCTCGGATAGGACGCGGGTGGCAGTTCGTCGACTTCGACAGCGCCTTTGCTGCTGAGTGGGCCTTGTACTGGCGCTGCTGGCCTCCGTGTTGCCGAGCTCGATGGGCTCGGAGTGCTGGTAGTCCGCTACTGCCAGTGCGCCGAATCGGTTTTCCACTAGTGGGGACTCTGGTTTGGAGACCCGAGGTGCTGACCTCGCGAGCGAGGTTCCTGATCCGCCTGCGAGCCGCGAGGCGGGGATGACTTTTCTTTCTCTCCGGCCTGGGGACGAGGCCTGGCTGTTTGGGGGGTTCTGGGGCCTGGAGGCCTTTCCTTGGTGGAGGCGCCCATCCTGCGGAGAGGCCTTTACTGGCTTCGGGGCAGGTGGCGAGGTGGAAGTAGTGGTTGGTTCGGTGTCAGTTGGGGGAACTGCTGCTGATAGTGGAATTGGGAGAGGTTGTGCAACACTTGGTGCTGGTGAAGCTGGTGTTGCTGGAACTGCTGCATCTGGGCTTGCATTGCCCGCATGCATTGCATTAAGTCGTCCAACCGATTTTGGCTAGCTGCCAGGGGGACGGCGGTTGGTTCAGTGAAGGTAGTCTCGATGGGAAGAGGGAAGGGGATGTTTGCGGAAGGTAGGCTTACAGGTGCCACTGCTTGTGGCGTAGTCAGATTGGGGATTCCATCCACCGTGAGGGGGATGGTGAACTGCCCAACACACACCACGGGAACTTGGAGCTGTTCTCCGGTGGTGTTTGTCTCTGTGCCGCGTCCGGCGTTGCTGGATGAGGCCATGAGTAATGAGTTTTTTAGAGAAGAAGGAAAGGGTATGAACGTTTTGGAGGGAGGCTTTTTGAAGCGTTTCCCACAGACGGCGCCAATTGATGATGCACAATCTGGCCGGTCTTAGCTGTCGATGATCTTGCCTCTGAACTGAGTAACAGGGACCTGAAACGGAAGGAGAAGAGAAGCTCCGGGGAGAACCCGGCGTAAGGGCTCCGAAGCTCAAGTTAGAATCCTTCAAAGGCAAGAATAACCAGATAGCGCGAAAGTTAGCATACCTCGTTCCTGGGGGGTAGAAGCCTTTTATAACCACCTCGCGCACTCACTTCCAGGCCTCCGTCAGGTCGGGCATGATTACTTCTGAACTCTTGCCAGTTCGGGTGTCATTTCCTCTGGCCGGACAGAACCGCTACTGTTCCTTTTGTCGGAGCCGTATCTGCGGCAAGTGACGACGATTGCAGGTGGCGGTGGCAGGAAGCCGTTTGAAATGCGGCTGTCAGGCGTCAGATCCCAAATTAGTCAGGTGCGTCGCCCTTGGGTACGGACGTCCTTAGCGTCGGGTACGTTTGGCTGGCCTGGTGCTTTGGGAGTGAAGTGTTGGAGTGGTGAGCGAGGTGCCTTGAGTTCGGTTTGGAGTGTTCCGAGCTGCCACGGGTCAGCTTTGTGAGGCTTGGGGCCCAGTATAGTTCGTGCTCCTTGCAGGGAGCTCGGGTTCTCAGTAGGGAGCTCGCTCTTAATAGGGAGCTCGGACTCCCAGTAGGGAGCTTGCTCTTAACAGGGAGCTCGGGCTCCTAGTAGGGAGCTCGGATTTAGGGAGCTCAGGTTTTTAGGGAGCTCGGGCTCCTAGTACCGAGCTCGGACTTAGGGAGCTCGGGTTTTAGGGAGCTCGGACCTTTGACAGGGAGCTCGGATTTAGGGAGCTCGGGTTCTTAGGGGGCTCGGGCTCCTAGTACCGAGCTCGAACTTAGGGAGCTCGGGTTTTTAGGGAGCTCGGACCTTTGACAGGGAGCTCGCTCTTAACAAGGAGCTCGGACTAAGTACAGCGGTCTGGAGTTCGGGCTCGGTAGTGAGTTTGGACTTGCTTCCGATGTTCGCTTTGGGTGCTCTACTGTCCCGAGCTGCTTGCCTTTGCCACGTGTCGGGCGATCGCGAGGTCGGGCCAAATTTCCCCTCATCACTTCTTAACTGAAAAATGATATTTTTCAGTTTTCAATTTTCTTGCTTTTTTTTTTTGCATTCTTAGTGTTTTGTTATAATTTCAATGTTTTTTATAATCTCTGTTTTTTTTTACATTTTCTATTTTCTACAATCTATAAATTTTCTTGTATTTTTTGTTATTTATTTGTAATTTCTACGTTTTTCTATAATTTTTGGTATTTTTTGTAGAATTTTTATTTTCTGATTTTGTTTTCCAATTTCTATAGTTTTTTATAATTTAAAAATAAATTTTTATTTATTTTTTGCAATTTCTATAAATTTTATATTTTTTGTAATTTCTATGTTTTTACATATTTTATATTTGAAAATATTTTTTAAACTTTTTCTTTTTTTCATGTCTAAATAGTAATATATTAACATCCATTGATTTATTTTATACATATTTTATATTTTTCTATGAAGATTAAAATGGTAATATATTAACACTTATTAGTCTGTTTAACGTCAAGTTAGTTACATGATGAATTGTAGACATTTTGAAAGATTGTGATGAATTTAAGAGAAATGCTGAAAGCTCATTACAATTTTTTTTAAAAAATTTTCCTAAAATCTATTATCCATTTAAAAGGTCTTTGATGTAACAGAGCTTCTAACTTTGCAAGACGTATTCATATGGAAAGCCTTAAGCTATGCGTAGTGAAAAAACCCAAAAATCCCAAATGCAATTTAAATTTGAGATTAAATCCAAATGCCGCTAGGGTTGAGGGATGGAGGATGGAGGATGACCGGATGGACCATGAGCAAAATTGGGTTAATGGACCCTAGTCTCCAGCCAAACTGATTTGAAAACCCAAATTTACCCACTCAAACCTAACCATATTTACCCTTAACTCACTAACCAGATTTCTATTTTAATTGCGGATATGTATATATATATATATAATGAATCGTGATTCGTGAAGGGACACAAAAGAAAATTGAAAGAGATGGCTCATAATACAGTTAGGTCTCTCTCAATTATCCCTTTGTAGTTTGAAAGTGAGAATTACCTTTTTCTCTACCTACTCTCTCTCTCTCTCCTCTCTCTCCTTAGTTCTTAGCATATCTTTATACCACACGATCGCCATGGCCCCACAAACGCAGATTCGCTTGGTCAAGAATCGGCATGATTTGCTGTAACTTTTGGTTTGGTGTGGTTACGGTGCAAAGTGCAAACCCCTTGCTTTTATAGAAAGCAAATATAATATTATTTTATTTAAAAACAGTTGCCGTCCGCCGATAACAATGTGATTAATTAGGTGGGACCCATAAAAGGTAGGCATATCACTATTTCACTACACGTGTTTAATCCTGCATTCATCTCAGATTTTGAGTGGTCAGTGTCTCACTTCACTGGTTGGGCTACCAATACAATGACGTGAAACCTAACAGCTATAAGTCGTCCGATTTGGATTTTGATTTTGACATGAGAAGGAGCGAGTCTGAAGCCCTGAAGCAGTGCCCTACCCCATACGGATGGCCTTGCTATTTTTAGATCTATGATGCAGTCTTTTGGCCATTTTGGCGCATCACCACCGTTGGATCTTTCTCCTTATGTGCCTTGAAAGTTGAAATAGACAAACATCGACGTCGCAATCATTTTGACGGTCAGAAAAGAAGTAAAAGAATGAAAGACCCCACGTCAGTTAGAGTGTAGAAGCTTAGAACCCTTTCGATCAAGTAACTAAAATCTATGGTCCATAAGAGGTAGCCGGCGTGTGCCGTTTATCGACCGAAACCAACACCAACGATGCCTATCTGACGAAGCTATTATTAATCAACATTAGCACATGCTCCCAGTCTTCTTCTCTACCGTACCACCCGTCAATCATAAATTAGCTGGTCCACTGATCCCAGCCAGCCTGATTCTTTGAGTCGGTATGTCACTATGTCGAGCTTAAGCGGCAAACTCGCAGTCTCGCACTGATCCCGACTTGGGATCATTTCATATTTAATCGGGTCATAGATGTGTGGGACGGGTTCGGGTTGATTGAAACTGCATTGAATTTGAACCCAACCCAAAGAAAATAAAACGAAGAGGGCCGAGCTACAATGATGTATAAAGGCACTTGGGCAGTTATACTCGGGTTTACTTTAACCCGAACCCGATTAAGGATAGGACACTAGCTCTGACCCGAGGGCTATACCGTTTATATCCCTAATCCAAATTCCAAAACAAGAAGAGGAGCTAGAGACATAACTGTGGGCTATGATGTAGAGTGATGGTGTTTAAATGAGAGGTGAGGAAACAGCCACACAGGTGGCGAGAGGCTTCTTCATCACGTGTCACGTGTCGCCAGCTACGAACCGAACCGACTGAAGCTATAAACCTAATAATTAATTTAAATGTAAAAAGGAGCCTAAAAATCTACGCAAAGACGCGCCGCTACATAAAAACAGGAGAGAGGAGAGGCAGGGGCGGTCACCTCACACGCCAACAAATTCCACTTTTAAAGGCGGTGAGCCAGAAGCCGCCCACACCCGCCAAAAACTTTCCCCCCTTTTTGGCGGTTGCTTTTATTGCCCCATTTGCCCTCCCCCCCAACTCCACCTCTCGCTCACTCGAAACGTGTCACTCACATAAACCAGACCAACCCTGACCCCCCCCCCCCTCCTCTCTCTCTCAAGCTCACTGGTGGACCCCACCACCAACTCACGCCGACCAGCCGGCGTAACTGTCTGTCGCCTTCTAACACGTCACGGATCGTCAGAACTCCGTACGAACTCCACGTGCTATGATGCTTCGTGTCGTTCCTTTAGCGCTCTGGATTTTCGTGCGTGGGAGATGCATCATCATGTATGCAATGCCATGCCATGCTATCCCTATCCTGCATCCATGCATGCGTGGGACTCACCCTCCAGAGACAGACTTTGAATTTTGCGGTTAAATAAATAAATATAAATAACAAAAAGGAAAAGCGAAATCTTCTCCTTAGATTCCGACGACGAGAGGAGGGACCCACCAAAAACGGCCGCCGCGCCTCCACTTCCATGTCTCGTGTCAAAGGTGGATCCCACCTTGTCCCCTTCTGGGCTCCCCCCCGCTCACGTATCTTACTCCACGGAAAAGAAAAAGAAAAAGAAAAAAAAAAAGCAAAGCGGGACGGGAACTAAAGACTCGGGGGAGGGGCCGGCAGGAGGCAGCACAACAGACGTACTCGTGCCGCCCTGCCAAATCTCGAACCTATATACGTCGTCAACACGGAATTTATCGGGCCCCACCCCGAAGACTCGCTCGTGATCCAGTCGCGTGGGTATGCGGTTTCGCCGTCGGTGCCGTTTTGTAATAAAATTCCCCCCCCCTCTCTCTTCCTTTTTCAACTCAACCCGGTCAGTGCGATGTCCGTACTAACTTTGGCCCCACTCCCACCGCATCCGGTGGTTCCCATCTCTCCACCGGATAAGATGGAATAATGCCGGCCGCCGATAACCAGATTTTACATCTCTTCGCTTTTAATCTTTTAACAAGTCAAATAACTATTGAACTGGTAATAACTTGAATACGAATAATTGAGTAAGAAAAATAATGGATTAATTCATTGATCCATGGAAGAAACTCTTGTGAAAGAGTTGAGTTACAAAAACAGTAGCAGTTTCAGTGATGATGACAACATTTGAGAAACACAAACGATTTCTCAGTTGGAAAAATAGATTAAGGAATGAAAGGAGGAAAATGATCGGTTATGTATTTACATCGAATCTCAACGCAAGGCTCCCAGAGCGATGAACAGCTCCAACATTGATTAAACAGGCTGTGCTCTTGGCTCGCTCTCTATTTTTTTTTCGTTTTCCTTTTAGTTTTAAAAAGAACGAACTTGCTGGGTAATGAAAATAACGAGGAACTTGGAAAAATAACTAGGTGGGTCCCGATCTGAAACCGGCGAAGGCGACCTGATGATCTAAAAAATCCGGCGAGATCATGCAACCTCCGGTGGAGGAAGGTTGAGATCAAGTTCAAGGACCCCCCTCCTGGGGATAAGTTCATCATGATGGTTGAAATCAACGACGGATGACGAGTCGGAGTCGCTCTGGACCCCACCACCAGCAAAAGCGGCCTGGTACTCAGCAGCCGCGGGGTCGAACCTCAGAGGATGGTGGTGGGTCATATTCTCCGACCGAACAATCGCGTCAAAAAAGAAAAATGGATGTGCGGTCGGCAAAACCCCGGCAGCAGCAGTGGGCGACACATGGTGTTGGTGATGGAAAGGAAATCGAACAGCGAAACCAGCAGTACCACCTCCGACACCGCCACCTCCGGCACCGCGGTGTAGCAGATCAATCTCCAACGACGACGGCGCCGCGACCGGTGCCGGGGAAAACCCTTCCCGGCTGGAAGACTCGACGGTACTGCTCTGGCTCGGGCTCTGGTTGTTATTACTCTCAGACGGTAAAGGAAAGTTAGTCTTAGCCTTGGAACCCCGAAATTCCCTAGCGGCGGCATCGTAAGCCCTGGCCGCCTCTTCCGCCGTATCAAACGTTCCTAACCAGACACGACTCTTCTTCCCGGGATCTCTGATCTCAGCGGCGTAGCGCCCCCACGGTCTCTTCCTCACACCCCTGAAATGCACCTCCTTGCCGTTACTGTTACACCCAGCGTTCCCACCCTTGCCACCACCGTTACCGTTAGGTTTATCTCGAGGCGCCATATCTCCGTGCGGGTTGCGTCTGGCTCTGTCAAGACTCAAGAGTTTTTCGGTTACAGAAGAAAGAGAGAGAGAAGTGATGAGACGAGAAAAGGCGAGGTAGGGTAGGGAAGGGTGGGGGGGGAGGTGCAGGGTTTATATAGGGAGATGTGGAGGGATCGGCGAGGAAATTGAAAATATTCGGCGCAGTCAACGAGCGGTTTGACTGTCCTTGGCCGCCGCCCCCTTCCGGAGCGTGGTGGCATAATATTATTGTTGTCTGGGTTACGTGGCACGCGGCTTGTCGAGACACGAGGCGAGCGGCAGACCAGGCGGCATTGCTTAACGGCCGTTAGGACGGTTAATGGTGTGCTTCTGCCTTGTGGTACTTTCCGACGGAATCAATGACGGCCGTGTCGGCATATTTCCGCTTTCCCGCCGTGTGACTTGGATCGGCTGCGATCCTGCCTTACTACTTCACCCACATCCCAACCCCGCTTGAACCGCTCCCTTGGACCGACAGTTAATGCCTTGGACCATTAAGTCAAGACACGTGTATCCACTGCCCTTTCCGCTAAACGTAGGCAAGAGGAAATCCGATATAATCCGACCCATCATCGTCAAGTCCTTTCTGATAGCCGCGGTTGGTCCTGAAATTACGATCGTGTCCTGACTCTGATTAATTAATTGTAATTACAAACGGTAAGTATGTATGATGTATCCAGATTTCCCGCAGAGAAAGCAGCAGAATTAACGTGAAGTAGATAATTGAATAATGTATGGGAAGAAAGAAAGAAAGCAGAAACCGTCCAAGAGTTTTCAGTTTTCGGATAGAAAATTTGGGGGGACCCACCACCGTTTGGGTAGGACTTAGGAGGTAGGAGAGAGAGATGCTTTGGAGTAGGGACCGGCGTTCATAAGGAGAAAGCCTCAGCATCTGGGAGATAAGAAGGTGGACCGTTGCTAGGGTCTACTTGAAATGTACGTTTCGTTTAGGAAATAGCAACTGTTTGTTTTGGGGACACAAAAGTACGGCCTGTGATTTCATTCACAGCTTCAGCTTCACCGAGAACTGCCGCCATACATGATACATGCGCGTCTGATAAATGAACGTCACTCCCGCTCCGCTCCAACGAGCAGCACTGGTGGCACTTTAACGGTTTAAGCAACCAACCCCATGGATGCCTGGATGTGTTGCCTTGGCTTTTCTACGACTCTTCATGCCAACGCCCAAAGGATCGGGATCGGGATCGGGATCGGGATCGGGTTCGATGGGGCCGGATCAACCCGACACGCTCTATCCCATGTGTATTCAGATCGGATTTAGGTGTAATCCGTATCCAGTAATAATACAGAAAGCTTAAAGAATCTTAAAAAACCAATTATTTTTAATTTGCAGTATTATTATACATGTAAAAAATGTATATTAATATTAAATAATTAATTTATTAATTAAAAATTTTGTATAATGTATAAATATCTATATGTCTATGCTTTATATATGTTGCATGCATATAAAATAATAATTTTCATCGGATTTAGATTTTAATAGAATTAGATGGGGTTAAGTTTGCATTCGATTTGATTGTTAATCCAATACAAATTCTAACACATGATATTCAATTAAGTATCATATGATTATTTGGGGAATCAGTTGATCGATTGTGAATGGGTCGGGTATAACATGAACCCGACAAAAATGATCCGACACTAACCGATGGGGCCGGGTTAGTGCGTGTGAATGTGATGTACATATTTGGTAAAAGCGTGTGAGGATAGAAGTTGGCCAAAAAACGCAAGGACACGTGGCTGGTGTAGAAAAAGCGTGGGGAACAACCGAACAAATCATTTATTAAGGGGTTACACGTCGGAGCTGTACACTTCCGGCAGCAGGGACGACGGGTATTCACATCACAGCCACTAGCTTTAATTCATGGCGGTGCTGGTACAGCGAGAGAAACTGTACTAACAACTACCGCCCATGAAACAGAGTAACAGACAGAACTCCTTCACAGAGGGGCCAGGGCGAGGGAGTAACGTTGGATAAGACTAATCATCCATCATAAACATAAAATTAGAAAGATCGGAATTAATTTTTCTGTTTCACATGAAGCTTGGACCGGTTCTTGAACGAGTGGTCAAAGTCTTCTTCATTGAAATCCATTCAATTCTCTTATTTAAGTCAAGAATTGAGCGAGTTATTAAGTTGATTTTGAGGGGGGATGAATTTCTTGTGCCTCTGACCGAGTAAGATCAGATATAACTCACGATTTTTTTTTTAAGTCCTATACTTTGGAAATTGTTGTTTAACAAACGGTCTGTAGAAATTATTATTGATGAAGGAAGATTTTGCCCGACCTTGCAAATCACGCCATGTGGCAAAAAACAAGTAAGCTCAGCATTTAAGACGGTGCACCGAGGGTACAAACGTCAAAGGGAAAAGACCAGCGATTCGAACTCCTTACTTGCAGCTCGAACTCCCTACAAGGAGCCCGAACTCCTAACTCCTTACTTAGAGCCCGAACTCCTTACTTAGAGCTCAAACTCCCTACGAGGAGCCAGAACTCCCTGCAAGGTGCCCGAACTCCTTACTTAGAGCTCGAACTCCCTACGAGGAGCCCGAACTCCCTGCAAGGTGCCCGAACTCCCTACGAGGAGCCCGAACTCTCCCTTTGGCCCCGAGTCACACAAAGTAGAGACCCGAACTGGCCCATCTTATGACAGTTCGGGGCCCCCCTTATCCGAACTCAAGACTTCGCCTCACGCACCGCTCCAGGTACTTCACTTCCAGAGCATTGAACTGGACAAACTACACCATACCTGACACCGAAGGAGTCCGTATCCAGGGGCGGCACACCTGACTAACTTGGGATCTGACGCTTGACGGCCGCATTTCAAACGGCCACCTGCCACCGTCACCTGTCACCACTTCCTCCAGTTACAGAGACGGCTTCGACAAAAAGAGCAGTGACGGTTCTGCCCTAGCAGAGGCGATGACGCCCGAACTGGTAGAAGCACGGAAATACTCATTCCCGACCTGACAGGAGTCTAGGAGTGAGTGCGCGAGGTGGTTATAAAAGGCTCTCCACCCCCAAAGAGGAGGTATGCAAACTTTGCGCTATCTGGTTTTATCTTGCCTTTGAAGGATTCTAACTTAAGCTTCGGAGCCTTTACACCAGGTTCTCCCCAAAGCTTCCTCATCTCCTCCGTTTCAGGTTCCCTGCTACTCAGTTCAGAGGCAAGGTCGTTGACAGCTAGGACCGGCTGGATTGCGCAGCATCAATTGGCGCCGTCTGTGAGAACGCTTCAAAAAGCCTCCCTCCAAACTCTCACAACCCCCTTTTCTTCTTCAAAAAACCCAACACTCATGGTCTCTTCCAGCAACGCCGGACGCGGCACGGAGACAAACACCACCGGGGAACAACTTCAAGTTCCCGTGGTGTGCGTTGGACAGTTCACCATCCCCCTTTCGGTGGATGGAATCCCCAGCTTGAATGCGCCACAAGCAGTGGCGCCCGTAAACCTTCCTGCCACAAGCATCCCCTTTCCTCCCCCTATTGAGACAACCTTTATTGAACCGACTGCCGTCCCCTAGCAGCCAGCCAAAACTAGTTGGACGACCTGATGCAGTGCATGCGGGCAATGCAAGCCCAAATGCAACAGTTCCAACAACACCAACTTCACCAGCACCAAGTGCTGCACAACATCTCCCAGTATCACTATCAACAGCAGTTCCCCCAACTGCCACTGAACCAACCACTACTTCCACCTTGCCACCCTGCTCTGAAGCCGGTCAAGGCCTCCCCGCAGGATGGACGCCCCCACCAAGGAAAGGCCTCCAGGCCCCAGAACACCCCTAACAGCTAGGCCTCGTCCCTAGGCCAAAGAGAGAAAAAAATCATCCCCGCCTCGTAGCTCGCAGGCGGGTCGGGAACCTCGCCCGCAAGATCGGCACCTCGGCGCTCCAAGCCCGAGTTCCCACTCACGGAAAACCGATTCGGCGCGCTGGCAGCAACAGACTACCAGCATTCCGGGCCCATCGAGCTCGGCAACACGGAGGCCAGCAGCGCCAATACAAGGCCCACTCAACAACGAAGGCGCCGGCGAAGTCGCCGAACCGCCACCCGTGTCCTGTCAGAGCTCAGAGGCAAAGAAGAGACGAGCTCGGACGAGGTAGGAGCTGCCCCGATTCTCTCAATTCCTTCCCCCCTCGCATCAGAACTCCTGGCGGTCCCCTTGCCCAGAGATTTCAAGCTCCCACCTCTGGACAAGTATGACGGGTCCTTTGACCCCAACGACCACGTTGACGCTTTCCAGTCCCAAATGCACCTCGCCAGGGCCAGCGAATCGTGCATGTGCGTGGCCTTCACCACCACCCTCAGGGGGGTAGCCCGCACTTGGTACAGGAACCTGGCCCCCGGGTCGATAAAGTGCTGGGATCAGTTCGTGCAGGTCTTCACTGCACACTTTGTCACCAGCAAACGGTGCCCCAGAACAGAGGAAAGCATCTTCGGAGTAGTCCAAAGGGAAGGAGAATCCATACGGGGCTACATCAAGCGATTCAATGAAGCATGCTTGCAGATACCGCGGTTGGACCCCGCGGTGCAGCTCGCGGCGGCAAAAAGAGGAGTAACGCACAAAAAATTCAAGTGGCACATGGTAGCTAACCAGCCTGCAACCGTGGCCGAATTCCTCAAGCTCGCAGACAAGTTCATGAGGACAGAGGAAGAAATCAACCAACGAACCGAAGGCGGGAACGAGAAAAGAAAGAGGGAAGGCGAGCCCTCCAACCCAGTCGACAGGAAAAACCCGGCCCGGGAGCCGAAGCCGAACCACTCGTTCCGAGCTCCCCTAGCAGTTCGGACGGATTACACGCCGTTAAACACAAGGCGGACCGAGATCTTAATGACGATCAAGGACGCCCCATACGTGAAGTGGGCACCTCGCCTAAAGGGAAATCCAAACGAGAGAAATAAGAATTTGTATTGTAGTTTCCATAGAGACCACGATCATAGTACCAAGTAGTGTAATAATCTCCGGGACGAGATAAAGGGACTCATCCATCGCGGATACTTAAGAAATTTTGTACAACACAACAATAATAACAATAAGGCAGGTCGGCAAGGGGAGCACGAGAAGGATGCCCCCGAATCTAGCAGCAGACCTGCCGAACCGTTGCAGCGACAGCCTCCGGAAGAGAGGCTAGTTCGGGGAACCATCCATGTAATTGTGGGAGGTTCGGTGGTAGCAGGATGTACCTCAGCAACAGCCCGGACTTCAGCTCGCGAAGCGGCCCTCGAGGAACGGAACCCCCCAAAGAGACCAAAGACCGAAGAACCAATCTTCTTCACGGAGGACGATGCACGAGGGTTCCACTACCCCCACGATGACGCGCTTGTCATTAAACTAAGGATCAGCGACTTCGAGGTCAGACGCGTACTCGTAGATTTGGGCAGCTCAGCAGACATCCTCTTTAAATCAGCATTTGACCAGCTACAATTACAGAGGAGCGAACTGAAGCCCGCGAACACTCTCCTGGTGGGTTTCAGCGGAGAGGAAGTCAGGCCCCTCAGAAAAATAACAGTACCTATGGAAGTCGGCACATGGCCTTGTGCGGTCAGACTCAACCATGATTTCCTGGTGGTCGCGACCCCATCCCCATACAATGCCATAATAGGGCGGCCGATCACGCATATCCTACGAGCGGTGGTCTCCACCTACTATTTGGTCATGAAGTTCCCTACGGACTTCGGTGTGGGGGTAGCGTGGGGTGACCAGCTCGAGTCCCGCAAGTGTTATGTTGCCGCCCTGAAGGGAAAAACCAAGGCAGCCGACGACCTCGAACTGGAGCGGCCTGCGGAGCAAGGCGAGGAACGAGCTTCGCCCATAGAGGAAACAGTCGCAATCCCAACTTCGGCTACGGACCCAGCTCGCACACTCCAGATCGGTGCTTCCATCGAGGAACCCCTACGAACCGAACTGGTGAGTTTTTTACTTCAAAATTTAGATATTTTTGCGTGGTCCGTGGCCGATATGCCCGGTATTGACCCTGGCCTTATAACTCACAAACTTAACAC
Organism: Nelumbo nucifera; assembly: GCF_055504915.1. Lineage (NCBI taxonomy): Eukaryota > Viridiplantae > Streptophyta > Magnoliopsida > Proteales > Nelumbonaceae > Nelumbo > Nelumbo nucifera. The sequence continues at coordinate 131,365,198 of NC_142649.1, read as the reverse complement.
TGACCCTGTAGTCAGACCCGTTAGATAGAAGAAACGCAACCTAGCCCCAGAACGCTGGAGGGTGGTCGACGAGGAGGTCGAGAAGCTCCTCGCAGCAGACTTCATAAGGGAAGTGCATTACCCGAGCTGGGTGGCCAACCCTGTGTTGGTAAAAAAAGCGAATGGCAAGTGGCGCATGTGCGTCAACTACACCGACCTGAACCGAGCTTGCCCGAAAGATTGCTTCCCCCTCCCCAGAATTGACCGCCTAGTGGACGCGACCTCGGGACATGAGTTGCTAAGCTTCCTAGATGCCTACTCAGGCTATAACCAAATCCGGATGGACTAGTCCGATGAGGAAAAAACCAGCTTCATAACCGAGTTCGGCCTGTACTGTTACAAGGTCATGCCCTTCGGATTAAAAAATGTCGGGGCGACCTTCCAAAGACTTGTAAATAGGCTGTTTCGGCCCCTGATTGGCACGAAGATAGAGTGTTATGTAGACGACATGGTCGTCAAGACACAGTTTTCACAAGAATTAATACAAGACTTAGATTCTGTCTTCCAAATCCTACGTCAGTTTAGCATGAAATTGAACCCTAACAAATGTGTCTTTGGCATCACCTCGGGCAAATTCCTAGGCTACATTGTCAATCGGCGTAGTATTGAGGCCAACCCGGACAAGATAAAAGCCATTCTAGATATGAGACCACATCGGAAAGTAAAAGAAGTTCAGAGGCTAAACGGCCGCATAGCCGCTCTAAGCCGCTTCATGTCCAAATCAGTAGACCGCTGTCTACCTTTCTTCAAAGCAATCAAAGGCAAAGGGTTCGAGTGGACCCAAGACTGCCAGCTCGCGTTTGACGAGCTAAAAGGTTACCTCGCTAGTGTGCCAACCTTAGCCCGGCCCGAGGAGGGCGAGGTCTTAGAACTGTACCTCTCGGCAAGCGACGAGGTGGTCAGTTCGGTACTAATAAAAGAAACAGACTGGGTCCAGCAACCCATATATTATGTTAGTAAAATTTTGCAGGGAGCAGAGATAAGGTACCCGCAGATAGAAAAGCTAGCATACGCACTGGTGATAGCAGCTCGTAAACTCTGCCCGTACTTCCAAGCTCACACCGTCGTCGTCCTGACCGACAAACCTCAGAGACAAGTTTTACTCAAACCCGAGGTTTCCGGTCGACTGACGAAATGGGCCATCGAACTCAGCGAGTACGACCTCCAGTACAAGCCAAGAACTGCTATTAAGGCCCAAGGTTTAACAGATTTTATCGCCGAATGCACGTTTAGCCTCGAAGCCCCTGAGCCGGTCGAACCCGAGATCCCCAGCTCGGGTGAGCTCGGAGCTCCCAAACCAATAGAGTCTGAACCCCGTGAAGTAGCAGCCAGTGTAGCATCTCTCCTGGTTAGACCAAACGCGAACTGGGATGAGGAGCCCTAGATCCTTCATGTAGATGGCTCCTCGAACCAGCAGGGCAGCGGAGCTGGAATAGTGCTACGCGGCTCGAGTAGAATAAAGTTGGAATACGCACTACGCTTTGAGTTCGCGGCATCCAACAACGAGGCGGAGTATGAGGCACTGATAGCCGGGTTGAACCTAGCGCACAAGGTCGGAGCAAAGCACGTAGTTATTTGTAGTGATTCCCAGCTCGTGGTCAACCAAGTTACAGGAGAGTACGAAGCACGCGAGCTCACTATGATTGCATACTTGGCAAAAGTAAAGGAGGCTCTGCTCAACTTCTAGTCACACTTCATTTAGCAAATCCCGAGGTCAGAGAACACTGAGGCCGACACCCTGTCCCGACTAGCCAGCATGAGCCACAACGCCATGAAAACCGTGTACATAGAGGACTTACCTCGGCCTAGCATTCTCGGTGGGGCAGAAGAGGTCGCTCCCGTCTCTGAAGCAGAGCCGAGCTGGATCGACCCACTCGCGAGCTTCCTGCTAGATGGAACCCTCCCTGCGGACCGCAATGCAGCCAAGAGGGTACAGTGCCAGGCAGCCAAATACGTCATGATAGACGAACGGTTGTACCGACGATCCTACACGCTCCCCTATCTGCGATGCTTGCCCCAGCCGAAGCCGAGCTGGTACTCCACGACATCCATGAAGGCTTGTGCGGCGGACACCTGGGGGGTAGAGCCCTCATTCAAAAGGCACTTCGACAAGGATACTACTGGCCAACAATGAAGACAGAGGCCGTCGAGCTCATCAGAAAATGCGACAAGTGTCAGAAGCATGCCAATATCCACCATCAGCCTGCTGCCGACCTCAAGTACCTCACCAGTCCATGGCCCTTCGCCCAATGGGGCATCGACCTTCTGGGGCCATTCCCACCAGCGACAGGCGGGAGAAAATTCCTAGTGGTGGCAGTAGATTACTTCACAAAGTGGATAGAAGCTGAACCACTGGCAACAGTTACAGCCCGAAACATACAAAACTTCTTTTGGAAGAACATAGTATGTCGCTTCGGGCTACCTCGGGTACTGATCTCCGACAACGGCAAACAGTTCGAGGATATCAAGTTCCAAGAATGGTGCCAAAGTATGGGAATTAGTCAGAACTTCACGTCGGTCGCACACTCGCAGGCAAATGGCCAGAAGTAATGAACAGAGTCATCCTCCACGGACTGAAAGCACGACTAGACCGAGCTAAGGGTTTGTGGGCGGACGAGCTACCAAGTGTTCTATGGGCTCACCAAACCACGGAAAAAAACCGCCACAGGAGAGACCCCCTTTAACCTCACCTACGGCACCGAGGCGGTAATCTCGGCTGAAATCGAAGTACCTACGCTGCGACTAGAAGCATACGACGAGCAGACAAACGAAGATGAGTTACGCACCAACCTCGACCTACTGGACGAGGTGAGAGACCTCGCGCACATCCGAACTGCAGCCTACCAGCAAAAGATAGCTCGGTACTATAACGCCAGAGTAAAGAAGAGGAAATTCCGCGTCGACGACCTGGTTCTCCGTAAGGTCATGGTACCCGAACCTGGCGTAGGAAAACTCGGACCAAATTGGGAAGGACCCTACAGAGTAAAGAAAGCACTCGGGGGGCATACGAGCTCGAAACCCTAGAGGGAAAACAAGTACCCCGAGCATGGAACATTGTCAACCTAAGGCGATACTACCTATAGACTGCCAAGCAAAGTGGATAAAATCACCACCAAAGCCTACGGGCTAGGATGCTGAGCTAACGAAGGAACCTCGACACAAGCAAGCAAAGAAAACAGGCCGCGCGAGTGCGGTAACCCGGGCAGAAAACAGACCGGACGTATAGTTAGTTCGGCAAATACGTTTAGTTCGGCAAATATGCTCAGTTCGGGAGAAAGAATAACCAGCACTTAAACAAAAGTCATTTCATTTCAAAAGTAGGGTAGTACAAAAAAAAAAAAATTTACAAGCCCGGAGCTATTTCTTCATCATCAGAAGGCACTTCGACAAAACCTGAAGGCCCCGCCTCGCCCTCGGAGTCTGGCTCGGCATCAGCAGCATTAGCCATCTCCTGAGTTATGCGCGAAGTGGATATGGCGCTAACATCGAGCTCGGGGTACGTGTTCTGGATCATCCACCGGCTTAGTTTAAAACCCCTCCTATATGAATCCACCATCAGATCATCAAAACCCGGTGAAGCGATACACTCATCGACGGCCTTCTTCTTGGCATCTTCGATACCTTGAGAAAAGATCTGTGTCCTCTCCCTGGTGTCCTTTTGAAGATACTCGACCTGATGCTGCAAGTCCAGTCTCAAGTCCGCCATGTGCTTCACCACCACTCCTATGGCCTCGACATCTCTCTGAGACCTCGCTTGCCTGATCCGGAAAAAACGAGCAGACTCTTCAGCAGCACGAGCAGCCTCCTCGGCAGCACGACGAGCCTCTTCGGCAGCTCGCGCCTGCCTCGAGCTCCTCTCCACCTGAGCCGCCAAGGCGTGAATAGAAGAATTCACCTACCAAAAGAGACCGAATGATCAAAAGAACCAACAAAACAAAAGCCAAAGAGCTCTAAAAAAGGAGAACACTTACCACCATGGCATGGTAACGGCACGGCAGGCCACTTGATGCAGAGGGAGATCGGTCCACGCCGCGATCTCCTCGGGGAAGATAGCCTCTTTACTCTTTTGAAGAGCATGGGTCGGCGTCAACACACTCCTGAAATCCCCCGGGGCCCCCGAGCCCGAGGGCCCAGCTCGCGTATGAGCAGACCCGGAGTAAGTAGGAGCACCGGAGTATGTAGGAGCCCCTGTGTATGTAGTCTCAACATAAGGGCCCCCTGCCGGCTCCTGCATCGGAGGGACCATCTTGGGCTCCCTGGGCGGATCTTCTGGCTGGTAGCCTGGCACCTCGGGCTTCGCATCCTGAGGCGTCTCGGCGCGAGTTCGCTTGGCAACTCGCTTTCTCCTCTTCATACCTTGAAACAAGTGCCCACCCTGGGTCCCTCGCAAATCCATCACACCTGCGAAAAGAAGTTCGCCATCAGTAAAAAGCAAGAAAGACAGCAAGATAAAAGTCTCTAAGTGAAGAACCTACCCGAGCTCAGGCCGGCCGCAATGAGCTTGGCCTCCGTCAGATACTGTTGACACTTCAGCCCAAGCCGCGCTCATTGCCAGAGGCCCTTCGCCGTCTCCTTGTCAAACGTGACCCCAGAGTCAGGAGCGGCCACTCCCCACCCGGTCTGAAAAGGCTACCCCAGCACACTTCGCACCCTGAAATAGTCCCGCTTCCATGCTGGGACCTTGTTGGGAAGCTCGTGTAAAAGCTTAAAGCCCGGGCGAGGAGACAGGTAGTAAGCCCGCCTACGCCCGGGGAGGGGATCCGCTTGCTTCTTAAGCATCAAGATTGAAGAAAAAATCTCCAAGTCTAACGGAAAGCTCTCGTCGCAGAATAAGGAGATTGTCCCCACCAAGTTTCGAATGGAATTCGGGTGAAGCTGGCCGACCGTCACGCCGAAGTGGTTCAAGACTTCGACAAAGAGGGGATGGAAAGGCAATCGCAGCCCCATGGCGAGCTGCTCCCGGAATATCACGATCTCATCAGGACCGTGTTCCCAAGGAAAGCTACCCGAAGGTATGAAATAAGCATACTCCCCGGGCAAGTTATAGTAAGTAATGAGGGATTGGAGCCCCTCGGGCGTCATGGTCGAAGGGCCGAACTTGTGTAACATCCAACCCCGACGAGAGGTGGACACCAAACTACCCGAAGCGCCACGACCTACGAGCTCGAACTCTTCCTCGAGCTCTACCTCCGGCTCGCTAGGGCTATCGGGGGATGCAACTTGGTTCGTAGAACCTGCATCAGACCTGCTGAAAGGACTATCTGAGCCATGCGAGCTAGACATCGGGAGTGATGAGATCCAGGAAAGTACTCACCCGGACAAAAGCTGTAGATTACAGGAGCTCGAACGAACGGAAGACCTTGAGCGTGAACTGAAAAAAAACCTGGACGCGAATTGGATGCGAGCTGAAACTCAGACGTGAGCTCGAGAGAAATACAGAAGTGACAACAATTGGGGTCCCCCCCCCGCTATTTGTGCTCATAGTGACCGAAAGGCAATGGCTTAGATCAAAGCCAATTCGACGGCCTACGACCGCACTGACCGCACGTCCCCCGAGACCGAGACGTGATTGGCGCACGTCTTTCTGAAACTGACAGCACCGGCGCACATCTTTTCGAAACTGACGGAACGCCAGCGCATGTCTCCTCAAAAAAACGGCAGCGCATGTCTCCAAGTGGCACGCCTTTTTTTTTGAAATTTCGAAATAACGCGCGCGCCGCCGCCACATCTATCAGCGTTTAGACAGGCCGGCGCGCTTCCCGCCTAAATGGATGCTCGAAGAAGCCCAAGAAACCTTAACAATGCACCTCGCGCCAGTAGAACCAAGATTCAAAATGCAGGACAAATCTACCTGACACCTTGCGAGCTCCCCACGCCAGGGCAAGACCCTTAGCACGAGGAGTGGGGGGCAATTGATGAAGGAAGATTTGGCCCGACCTCGCAAATCACACCATGTGGCAAAAAACAAGTAAGCTCAGCACTTAAGACAGCACACCGAGGGTACAAACGCCAAAGGGAAGAGACCAGCGGTTCGAACTCCCTACAAGGAGCCCGAACTAGGTGCTCGAACTCCTTACTTAGAGCCCGAACTAGGTGCCCGAACTCCTTACTTAGAGCTCGAACTCCCTACGAGGAGCCCGAACTCCCTACAAGGTGCCCGAACTCCCTACGAGGAGCCAGAACTCCCTGCAAGGTGCCCGAACTCCTTACTTAGAGCTCGAACTCCCTACGAGGAGCCTGAACTCCCTGCAAGGTGCCCGAACTCCCTACGAGGAGCCCGAACTCTCTACGAGGAGCCCGAACTCTCCCTTTGGCCCCGAGTCACACAAAGCAGAGACCCGAACTGGCCCGTCTTATGACAGTTCGGGGCCCCCCTTATCCGAACTCAAGACTTCGCCTCACGCACCGCTCCAGGTACTTCGCTTCCGGAGCATTGAACTGGACGAACTATACCGTACCTGATACTGAAGGAGTCCGTATCCAGGGGCGGCGCACCTGACTAACTTGGGATCTGACGCTTGACGGCCGCATTTCAAACGGCCACATGCCACCGTCACTTGTCACCACTGCCTCCAGTTACAGAGACGGCTCCGACAAAAAGAGCAGTGACGGTTCTACCCCAACAGAGGCGATGACGCCCGAACTGGCAGAAGCACGGAAATACTCATTCCCGACCTGACAGGAGTCTAGGAGTGAGTGCGCGAGGTGGTTATAAAAGGATCTCCACCCCCAAAGATGAGGTATGCAAACTTTGTGCTATCTGGTTTTATCTTGCCTTTGAAGGATTCTAACTTAAGCTTCGGAGCCTTTACACCGGGTTCTCCCTGGAGCTTCCTCATCTCCTCCGTTTCAGGTTCCCTGCTACTCAGTTCAGAGGCAAGGTCGTTGACAGCTAGAACCGGCCGGATTGCGCATCATCAATTATTAACTAGAAAAAGTCTGCCTTACTTAGATAGTTGACTCTTTAATAGGCCACCTTAACCTCTAGGTGGCAGATCAAATGGTCCAGAAAAAAACTGGAAATTTGCCAATATATTTTATTGTTTTTTATGATGGGTAAAAGGCTATGCATCCCGGATTTCCTACTAACTCAGTGACACGGTGATAGGTGTTCCATCATCGTATGGCCTCTTATCACGTGCAACAATTTCAACCTGAGAATCTACTTTCATCACCTTCCACCTTGATACGAAAATATAACAGCGGCAACCAGAACTCATTTCCCTTTAGAGTCCCCCTTCTCTCATCCCCTCTGTCGTTCTCTTTCTCTCCCTCTTCCCTCTCGTTCTTCCTTTTTCTTTCTCTTTAGCTACTGTTTATCGTCTTTTCCACGAAAATAGAGAATTCACAGCAATGGTATTCTCTCGAAGTAGGAGATTCAGACTGAGATTGGTGACACGTCTGAAAACGTTAAAATTGAAAGTTTTGAGGTTTGGGAAGAATATGAACAAAACCAGAGAGAGGAGACTATCTAGAACTTGTCGTGTAGATGATGAAATCGACCTTTTTTAATTAGTCTTTTATCTTCACAACCCGCATGCCATACCAGAGAAATGCAGAGGATAATGGCAAAATAGATGTAAAGAAACGAGAGAAGATAAGCGAAAAAGAAGCAAAAAAATAAAAAAAAAGGTTGCAAGTTGGGTTGGGATTTACTTGATTTATGCTCTGCCTGATATTAGATGCTACAACATGGGATGGCAATATTCGTCGTTCAAAGTTGAGTGGAGTGTGATTTCAATCGGGGAAAGCTATTGCCAGTTCTGCTCAACTAATAGAAGAAGTAGGACCGCAGAGCATTGGAGGATAACTGTGGGAACTTGAAAATAACGAAGAAAAAAGTAACAACTAGAAGGGAAGACACAAAGGTAGTTAAAGAAGACGATGAATAGTAGTTAAAGAGAAAGAAAAAGGAAGAACAAGAGGGAAGAGGGAGAGAGAACGACAGAAGGGAGAGAAAGTGGAAGGCGATGAAAGTGAATTCTTGGGTGAAAATTGTTACACGTAATAAGAGATCACATGAAGATAGGACAACAGCCACCGTATCATTGAGTTAATAGGAAGGGAAGCATAATGTTTTTAGTAGGGAAATCCAAACTGAAGGCCATGACCCAATGTTGGTCCCAATTGTCTGGGATTTCACATTCAAACCCGCGTTCTCATGCTTCACAGCCCAAAATTATTATTTTTTGATGAATCCACCAAAAAATATCTCTAAATATGGCATTCAATCCCCAAATTTCTGTATATATTTTTTGCCAAAGTATCAAAGTTTATTTTGATAGTTGAATTGTTGGGTGGAACCGTGGAAGTTGGTTGGAGGAAGAGAGCCATTTGCCGCGGAAGTAATGTAGGTTTGGAATCTTGGCTACACTAATTTTGAGACATGGTCCACTTGAAACGAAATGGCATTCAAGGGAAGGTATCCTTGAATTGCCACCCTACCATCCATTTATGTGGCAATATCTCTCTCCACCACATACAATGAAAACTATTATTTTGTCGGGTACAAATGCAATACATGATACAGTTCAATTGACATGGACAAGCTTGCCAATTAACAAGAGACGAGCCTCAAAACGTAGTGTAGACTTGTGAAGATTACACTTAAGGTCCCCCTTTGTGAGGGCTGAAGAGCTGCAGTTTCTGGCTTTCCAAAGTGAGCCCCACACGGACAGCTTAGGTCTAGTAGTGCTTCAAAGCAGCCGAACCAATTTAGTTTAGCTGACTCTTCATCTCCCCCCCCCCCAAATGGGCCCTCAGTTTTTCTCTAACCTGGAGCTTTGAGGGCAATTTGTCTAATTTCTAACATCTTCTTCCAACGAAAGCTCCTGGAAAAATGACATCCTGCAACAAAAAGGAAGAGACTATCATCATTTCATTGTTTCATTTATTAATATTTACACTTTATGGGGAGTAATTAGGTTTTTATTCCCCATCTCCCCTGAAGTGGATGATAAGCTCTCTATCCCCCAACCTCATCACATGGTTATGATTAGGTTAAGGATGTAAACAGATCGGATTGGATTCGAATTAGGATATATCTAAACCCGATCTGATATTATATATCCGAGATTCGATATGATCTCATAAATGGTGATTTGAATTTGAATTCATTAAGGATGTTGGATATTAATATGTATGTATAAATTGTATCAGATTGGATAAGGAATGATCTGAATCCAATCAAATTTTCAATCAGATCCAATTACCGGTCCATTTTTCAATCAAATCCAATTATCCAATATAACCCAAGAATCTGATAAAGGATTATTCAAGTCCAACAAAAATAGGATCGGATCAGAACAAACCTTAATTTGGGCCTATAAATATATGAATCGTGGTAGCAAGGCTCAAAGTACAAATACAACATAGCCGATATGGGCTGATATACACCCACTAATTAATGCAGACCAATATGACCGATATGCATCTAAGTACAAAATTCTGTTAATACTAGTAAAAAATTTGTAAGAAAAAATTACTTGCATATTAACTTCACTTAATTTTTGGGTTTTACTATTCATATGTATAACATATTATTCAATTTGAGGTGATGCACCGAGGATCATGCATATAATTTTATAATAGTGGATTTATGTATATTTGGATTCATACATAAGCATTTTACATAAACTAGATTAAGGAGAGTACAAATTCATAAGTGTAGAAATCATAATGGATTCAAAGTTTCAAACTAAGTGATCTAGTATCAGGACTTCGCTGCCCCATTATAAGTAAGTTATGGGTGGATTGTGTTTGTCCATACAAGCCCAATAGGGTTTTACGTATCGGACACGGTGTAGATTTTTATTCTCTAATCTCTAACACATACAAGCTATTAAAGCATATGTTTCTTATGCCTTTATCCCTCATGTATGATTAATTCTATTGTAGAATTTGTATGTATGTAAGATTTATGTGGATGCATTGTACATGTCATATCCATACATACATACATATATATACATATTGGTGAATTATAAATAGAAAAGGCTTAATTTGCCTACATATTGCCTACACATGGACCTACCTGCATTAATCACCAATGTGAACAAAATTATTTCGACAGTAACATGTCTGTCAAATACTAATGTGAACGAAATAATTTTGTATTGAAATTTCCCAAACTGAATGAGAATGGGACTGCATGAAGAAGGGATGGATGACTCATTTGAGTTGCTGCTTTGATTTCCCATGTGCTACAAGTTTGTGCCAGTAGGTTCATGAGTATGACTTGCCTCGTCTGAACAAGTCTTAACATGAATTTGGAATGTCGCAGCTGAGTGGTTGCACAAATTTGTACATGAAATAGCGAGAGGGAGAAAAAGGATTTCAATTCATGAGAAGCAACAAATGTGGTGGGGCAAGGGTGGATGCAAAGGACAATGCACATGTGTTTAACCTAGATTTTTTCGCCAATGTCATAGTAACTGAAACGGTCACTCAACATCACTCTGAATATAGAGCATGGTTTTCAAAATCGGATTAGATCGGACGGTCAGACCGGAAAAACCGGGAACCGGTCCGTTTTCTTCCAAAACCGTTGATTTTGGTCAGAAAATCGTTGAACCAGCTGGTTAAACTGTTTGAACCGTTCGAACGGTTTTAACTGTTTTTCAATTTTTTATTTTTTTATTTTTTTTTTGTCAGAATGAGCCGGTCATTCAGATAGAACAGTCGGACCGTTCGAACTGGTAACCGGACCCCTGACCGGTTCGATCACCGGTTCATTTTTAGAAACCATGATACAGAGAGCATGTTTTTCATGGTAAAGATTAATGGACCTTATGTAATGTGTAATACTTAATAGTTAGTACCAAAAGAAAAAATTAGAGCTATTTTCATCAATTTGACAATTTCAGTATTCAAAGTGGTCCACATGGCAAAAAGTTCCTTACAATCAGGGATGGCATATATACATCGAGGGGCAGCTTTAGTTGCAAGGACATTAGTACCTGTTTGAGTTGCTCTTCTGCTTTCATGAATTTTGAGGTATGAAAAGCAGTTGACAGTCCGTTCCTTCCTCATTTCCAGATGCATTCATTGATAAGCATTTTAGACCTTATTTGTTTTTCGGAAAACTATTTATCTGGGTAAATGCAGTATTTGGATAAGTTTTTTCAGGGAAATACTTACTTGGATAAGTATATTTATTTATGTTCTTTTATTTCTCATATAAATAAGACAATGACCATTTTAGTCATAAAAATGTATTATTAAAAAGGGTATTTTTGTCTCATTCAAGTATCGACAACTTTCTCCTTAGGTGGGAAAGTTATTTACCCACCTAGGAGATGGGTATCACTTACCCGGATAAGTGATACTTAGGAAAATAAACTTTCCCAGGTCCCCACATAAATCTGAAAAAAGAACATGAAATTCTTGGTCAATGAGATTTTAGTTTCCATTTACCAACTTTCTCCCTCTCAAAATCTGAAAACGAACACTCCCTTACAGTAATTTCTCCAGGAGATGGGGTTTCTACGGGCTACAGCTTAGGTTAAACCATCTCAAATGAAAACAAAAAAAAAAAAAAATTTGGGTCTTTTTAAATTGTAGGTACAACCAATCTGTATGGGTGGATGATAAGTTTACACCTCCTTGTTATTGTGAAAAGTATTAAATGTTTGGCCCACCATGAAAATGAAAAACTGATTGTTCCTGCAATTTAACTGGAGCCAAAGTCTCCTCAAATGGGTCTTTACATGGCGTTTTCCAAATGCAAAACTTGGACTCTTGGAGCAAGAATTGATTCGGTGCCCATTGGGGAGGGCTGAGTTTCTGAGTCTGGCTTTCTTAAGTGCGCCCCACTTGGACAGTTTGGGAAAAGCATACATAAACTGAAACCGTGTACGGTTTGGGATAAGCTTCTGGGTTTATGCTTTTGAAGCCAAAGGGCTTAAAAGCGTTTTAACTTGAGAGTATAATTAATATTTTCTAAAAGCAACTCTTACTAAAAGCTAATGAAAACATTTATCTGGCTCAATATGTTTTCTAGAATCCAAAGTTGAAGAGCAAAAGCTTGTTCAAATGAAGCTTTCCATGTTGCTTTCTACAACCAGAGCATGGGAATTATGAGGGATGAAGATGCAATATATGATGGAGAGAGGTTGGGACCAAGTTGCATGATAGCAGCTAGCTTTGGGCCTTGGTTAAAGTCTTTGTGTGGTGAGTCACATCAATATATATGAGCATGTGTAAAAGAGGCAATTAGGGGCGGCTCATGCATTGAAATTTCACATATGTTTTTGGACCTATTCTTATCTTCCTCTTTTATTCTTTTGGGCTTGAGGGGGTTGTCTAAAATATTCAAACTTCCTATTTGAGAAACAAAGAGACTAGACCTCCCATTCTCATTTATCGATAAGGGTGCATCAGAAAACTGACCATGACAAGTTAGAAAGCGAAGGCTGTTAAAGGGGGTAGGGTGACCAATATGTTTGCTTTTGTTCTATGAAGCCAGGACAATTGTCAATTGCTAAGTAGAGCTGTCAATGTGGTTTCAAAAATAAAGAAATAAAAATAAAGCTGTCAATGGTTTAGAAAAAAAAAAAACTAGAGCTGTTCGAAACAGGGTTAATCAGTCCTGGATCAATTATTTATCAGTTTCATAAGATAGACCTAGAAAAGATCCGAAAAGATTAAAAACGCTAAATTTTGGGAATCTTCAAATGAAGATTTCTGGTCTTTCTGTGTGATAGATTGCTTTTAAATGCATTTTTAAAAGTCTGATAGACCGAGCTGCTTATCAAATGGCCATTGTCTTTAAAGACAAGACCCCTAAAACTCAATATGTCTTTTGGCCATTTGGGCTGCTGGAAGATCTTTCTAAAAAGACTTGCCAAACAGAACCAGTCTAACCCGATTAGACCCAATTATACTTACAATCTGTAATTACCTATGGCAATAACAACTTAAAACTTTACTTTTGATAATATAAATATAATACTAATAATGAAAGTAAAATAGTGAACTATCTATATATGTTGATAAAACAAGTGTTTTATAATTATATACTCTCTATTATATTTATCCTTTTAGACAAAATATAAAAAAAAATTACAAGGAAAAACCAGGAGAGCCTTATACAATTATTAACTATATAATCAGTTTGGTTCTTAATTGATTCAGAACAGCAAGAATTGGTCATAATCCAATTATTAATCAGGACAAAATCATAGAACCAGAGCCAACATAATTGGTTCAGTCAGTTCAGTTCTATCAGGCAGACCCGACCTATTGACAGCCTTATCACTAACACCTACATGTGATTGTTTCTAGCCCTGCCTGCAAATTTTAAGGCCGGATCTGCCTATTTAGGGCCCAAATGCCCAGCCCATTTTGAGTTTTCGTTTAGGGGCCAATGGGCCAAGGCCCAAGCCAGGAATTTTCACTTGTAAATAGCAAAGTAGAGGTACTTTTTTTTTAATAAAGTGGAGTTATGTTTGAGCAAATTAATAGCAATAAAGATGTTAACAAAGATTACTTGATACCCATGGATGGTGGATTGGATGAAATGGGAACCACAATTTGGGCGCCATTTGATAACAGTTGAAGTAGCTGAACTGAAAATCTTGTTATTTTATCTTTTAATAAAATTTTAAGTGGATCATTAGCTGAAGCTGAAGTTGGGTAGATCTTTATACTTTTGAATACTTTATTGTTTAATCATTTTTATCCAATAAAAGGGAAAGCAAAAAAAAAAAAAGTATTCAGTTTAATAACTTCAGCCGTTATCAAACAACCCCCTTATGTCCTCTGATTGCCTGTAAATTGATTAGGAAAATGAGTACTAGAAAGTGATAGAAATTAACTGAATACAATGGCTGTTCAGTGGGCAATGCCAGTTATAAATGCATAGAGCCCACAATCATTCTATGTCTCACTTAACATTTATGATTGGCATGAGACGTTATCATTAATTCCACAGCCCACTAAACATCATTTTGTTCAGCTAATCCAAATTAAAAATGATAACACTCTCTAATTTTTATAAATCATTTTTCAAATAGTGATTGGTCCTCTTGATACATATATTGCAACTTTGGGATAAATCAGGAATATGAGTCAATTTCTCATGGAATATCATTTTCCAATAGTTATCACTGATTTTTCTTTACTTTTATATGCAGCTGGACAATCTCAATCTAGAATTAGAATTGTGGACAAATGGGAACCAAAGCCTTAATAATCTTCAGCATGTTTCATTATCATAATTATGAATAAAGTGAAGTATCAATTGCAAAAGAATAAATACATAGAAACAAATATGAAAAGGGAAGATGATAAGATATTAGAACTTAAAAGTATCGTCAGTTAGTCTATTTGGCAAACATACACCATGGATGATAGATCACTTGGTTGACTGCTTTTTAGTTAGTTGGGGGTGCAAGTTCACAACCCGATTTGAAGATTTTGCACTGCATCAGTTTTGGGTTTTTGGGCTAGGCCCATTCCAATTTTAACAAAATCTAACCCAAGTCCAACCAAATTGCACCTCCTACCAGTTATTTGTGTATATTTTCAATGGGTCAAGTGATCCGACCATTGGATTGACCCAATTAATCGTGACATCATCTTTGTTTTCTTCTCTCTCTCGTGCACGTATTTTTGGAAGTATCATTACGTGTTTGGTATTTATTGCATATGAGGCAAAATGAAACAATTGTTTGATTTCATCATTTATCAAATAAATAGTAAAAAATTGAAACACTTTGATTTTTGTGCATGGGGCATTTGGGAAAACGCCAAATTCTTGTTTCCCCCAACGTCCCAGTGTTTCTTGAAACCAAATGTGGATGTGTCACACTTTAATGGGTATTAATCTGAGGTGGACAATAAAAAACGTTTAAAGTGAAGCCCAACCAAACAACAAAAACAGAAAACGTTTAAAGTAAAAAACGTATAAAGTGAAAAAACACAAATAAACGGTCACCCATAAACGTAAACGAGACCAAACACCCTCTATATTATATGGTTGGATTTTATTTAATTTTTATATTATATAGTAATTAAACCAAGAACTACCCTTATCAGGCAAAATCCCTGGCCTATTCAATGCAATGTTTAATTTCCAAGGTTGCTGGCACAAGGATGCAGGTACAATATTAAGTTGCCAAGATGTCAAATAGTACCGAGTGAGTCTGTGAAACAAGAAATTCCATCTTCATGGGACCCTACTGCTCTTTCTGGGTAAGATTTTCCAGTAAAAGGTTGATATCATATAGACAGATACTTCCCTTTACCTATATCTTCCACAGTTCATTTCAAACATTACTGGCTAATACTTTCTTATTATGCAGCAAGGTTTCCACAATTCGTATGGTCCCTTTACCCATAGCCAGCAAGGTTTTATACATAGGCATCAGGTATGATATAAAGGGAACCATACAAAACTGAAACTTATGTGGTAGATTTAAATGCTCATCACCCACTCACACACCCTACCTGCATATGCAGTGATATCAATTTTGAACATCTATTGCTTGCCAAATGTTGATGCATAAAAAAGAAACAGGTTGGTTCTTTACATAGTACTATAGCTGAAAGAATAATATAAGTTGAAGATTTTTCCTCAAGTAAATATGGATATGCATGGCTCTGTCTGTATTGATTTATTGTATTTCTTATTTTCCAAACAAAAATAGTGCTCTCTTTATATTTTCCGGTAGTTTTATTTTTCTTGTACTTTTTCTTTATTTTTTTTCATGGGTCTCTTAACCAACGTGACCATGGAAAGATTCTTAGTATATTTTGAACATGACACAGATTCTATGGATGTTTGTTTGTTTGTTTTTTTTTTTTTTTTTTAAAAAAAAAAGGCATGCTTTTTTAGTTTTCCTTCCATAACATGATTCTTATAGGTTTATATTGAAAAATATGCTACTCATATTGTTGTTGGGGTGAAGATGGGAGGTCTTAGACTCCTAAGGGGACCTCCTGGCCTACAGAGGCCCAGAGGATGGACCATAATTTGCAAAGATCAATACTACCTTCTCTCTCTCACACACACATACACATTTTTTTTGTGTTTTATTATTTTCTGGAGTGAGGGATTGGAATGAGCTTCAGACAAATAAAAAACGTTGTAGACCTGATTAGATGTATATAAATTAAAGGGAAAATTCTCAATTAGTACCCTGTACTTTGGGTCTGGTGCCACTTTAGTCATCAAACTTTAAATCGTGACAATTTAGTACCCGAATGTTCAAAATATGCCAATTTAGTACATACCGTTAATCAGCCATTAAGTGAACCAGAGATTTGTTGAGATCAAACCCGAAAAATTGTTGGCATTAAGGTCAAGCATCTTGAGAGATCTCAGCTGGCCAATCTCCAATGAACCAGAGATTTGCAGACCCAACAGGTTCAGAGAGATCACATTCTGTTTCAGACTTTCAGGCCATCACATTGAATCCCATGCCAGTTACATGGAGTGGAATCGTTTGAATTCCAGCTCAACTTGATTGAGGGAGGTACAACCAAGTCTTTCAATAGTGAAAGTTGAGATTCTCCATCAAAGCTCAACCCAGCAGCAGTATGAAGCAAAGCAAAGTACAAGCACAAGCACAGGAAGTCTCTAAAAACACTACCCATTACATTTACACCATAACAAATCAAAAGACTATATTTGGAGGGAATATGGCTATGCTCACCTTTACCGAAGAACTCTTGCACAAGCACAAAACTTTGTTATCTCTTTCTTTTTGCTATTCGCCAAAAGAACTAACCCGTGACTCAACTTTCAAGTTTCAACATACTGAAACAGACTATAAATACTTCACAGGGTCAAGCCATTTCCTGGGTTATGCCATCTTCCTGAGTTTGTCAGTAGACGGACACCTAATGGCATGTGACAACGGTGTCAACATGTCATGGATACACATGAACAATGTCTTATTTCTGTATAAGAAGATGATGAGCAGTGTTTTAAAGGGTAATTTTGTCATTTTCAAAATATTTAATTTGCACATGTCATCACATGATACATATAACTGACAGTCCATTGATGGTAGGTACTAGATTGACACATTTTGAAAGTTGAATTGCCACGTCTTAAAAGTTCAGAGACCAAAGTGGCACTAGGACCAAAGTACAGGGTACCAATCGGGAATTTTCCCTAAATTTAAATTCCTGCCAATTTCAAGGGAGTGCCATTCACCGGGGAATTCTTTCTGAAACATCAGATGATGTCAACTGCTCAGTGAATCAACTTCACTTCTGTAGACTCGCTTATGTATTTCAAACCATTAAACATGATAAAATACAAGTTCTGTAGTTTCAACCATAGTACTGCCACATTCATAGATTGATTCTATGCATGTTTCAATTCCTTGACCAAGGCAAGGCCGCAAGGGGAGCTGGTCA
This sequence comes from Nelumbo nucifera, assembly GCF_055504915.1. Taxonomy (NCBI): domain Eukaryota; kingdom Viridiplantae; phylum Streptophyta; class Magnoliopsida; order Proteales; family Nelumbonaceae; genus Nelumbo; species Nelumbo nucifera. Next base: position 131,347,789 of record NC_142649.1, on the reverse strand, counting down.
AAGCCTTCAGTCGGTAGCATCAGAAGTTTCTTGCTCTTGCTGATCTTTTAGGACAAGAGTTTCAACGTCCAAATAAATTATAATTTACATATTCTGTAATTAATAAAATAAATTCCAAATAACTTGCATCAGACTTGAATCCATGACCCTTTTGTGAAAATGTAATACCTACTAAACTGACCTTGCTAACAAACATAAATCTGATCATATGGTAACATATTAGGTGGATCCAAATTTGATCAAATTATATATGGACCTGACTTTTGAGATCCAAATCCATCTTAACCTCGAATTCATTTTTGGGCAATTGGATATATCATTGACAACCTGAATTCCAACTGACCACACATGAAGGGGCTTCTAGGTAAGGAAGATTTGGCATAGGCAGACATATAGGGACTCCACCCCATGGTCACTCAGTGTCTCTCCAAAAACAGAGGCACGAGATTAAATCAGTGTAATTGCAGGCTCTCCGTGGTAAGGTCAGTGGATTTCTCATGAACTCTGCTCTATCCCCACCCCTTAATCCCCCTGTAATGTGTAATATGTAATACCAAAAATATATAATAATTAAGAGACAAAAGAAACAATATATCATTTTCTGAATGGAATAAAGAGATACAGTGCACTAACAAAAATGAAATAGGTGTCTCCTCAGCATAAAAGGAAAAAAGAAACAATTGCTTTCTTTTAACCATGCTACTCTCACCTGGCAAGATACCAATCGCCAGGTTTGGTTAGGCAGTTACAGCAGGAGGGGTATACCACCCATGGTGGATCTCCACAGCCTTCTTTCTTCTGGCAAGCCGAGATTTCCTGCGGGCTCCAGTGTTTCTGTGCAGTGTTCCCACCTTGACTGCCTTATCAATGACTGAGTAAGCTTCAGCTATCAACTTTTCAATTGGAAGAATTTCCTCAGTTTGAGCATCAGCTTTCTTCCTAAGCACATCTAGTGCTTCCAAAACCTGTAATAGATGTCATGAATCACATGTCAACCATTTTTTTATGCGCACATGTCAATCATTTTTTTTATTGCGCACATGTCAAGCATTCAACATCCATATTTATCTTTTATTGCATTTAATGACTTGGTTGATCCAATTTTCTTTTTCCTTACTTCCTATCATTTCTTTAGGCATTTAAGCCTCTTCCTTTTTTCTTAAAGCTGTTACTGTTAGCCCTCTGAATCAGAGAAGAAGGATAACTAGTACAAAAACACTTGGTTCTACCCAACCATGTCCAATAATGAGCTCAAATACATTCTTGAATACAAAAAAGAAGAGATGGAAACAAACCTACTCAAAAAACTACATAATTTCAAACTTACAGTAAATACATAGAAAACGCACATGGTTCAGTTTCCATGTACTTAATCACTAACAGTTCCACCGTGCATTAAGCTGAAAATATTGCTTGTTAACTAGAAGATCTACTAGTTTTTTTTTCCCTGTACACATGAATGAGTGTCCATGCACTTAGACCATAAATATAAGGTATGATACTTTCATCTACAAGACTACAACCACTGCAGACATGAAAAGACAATTTCATAAGCTCAGATATTTCACCATTACAAATTTATGACTTCATGGGAATATGATAAATTGCAATATTATGGACTTTTTTTAGTCTGTTCAAAATTATGGGCTTAAATGAGTGAAATGAAAAATTGCAAATGCATTGTAAGAACTGAATATTAAAAAGTTGATTATAGAAGGTGATTCTGAAATTGTGGTGAATTGACAAATAGAGGACAGTTCTAAGCTCTGGAAATACAACAATGAAAAGAGTAAGTTCAAGTGGTTCACCAAGGACGTGGAAATACATTGTACATGGATAAAGAGAATTGCAAATGCATTGGCAGATGGTCTAGCTAAACAAGGGGTAAACAGAAATACTATGTTCTGGGCTGCTTTGTATTTGTAATTGTAATTGCTTCATGGTCAGAATGTACCTTGGGTAGTTGGGAGTTAAGATTCTTTAGCTCCCTCCTCTGTAACTCTGATAATCTCAATCTTTATTAATAAAAGTTCATTATTATTGATCAAAAAATAAAATAAAATGAGTGAAATGAAAAATTACCAAAAAAAATGAGTAAAATGAAAACATATTCCTCTGTAGTAAGATACTCTTAGTCTCCTACAATTAGACTAAATCTAGATGCATTACAAGATATGAAGTCTCTATCTTTGGTAGCTGAATAAAGTTGTATCTTTGTATATGCTATAACCCAAATCCTTTCTTCAAGGACAAAAAATATTCATCTTCCTGGTTAAGGACAAATGGTATAATGGTAATAAATCAAAACTTTAAGAACTCTTGTACAACATATATAACCAAAAGAACTGCATAAATCATACTTGAACAGTAGTCATATACTCCTTTACCATTTGGTGGATAACTTGCATTCTGACATGCAACCCTCATGATGGAGCTCAAGACTCCTTATGCATATTAAGTCACTATTTTTATTTGCAATATGTTATAGATAAAAGGCCATCACCAAATATTGGCCCCAGCTATCAGCTAAGAATTTGTGGTATGTAACAATCTCAGATTTACCAAAGCATGTCACCTCATAGGAAATTGATGGATATTTCTGGATTTCATTTTTTAAGCATGTCCTTTTATGTAGATATCATTAATGCCTACAATGGAAACAAAGATGATGAGAAGATTCAATGAACTGACATATTAAATCTTCTCCTTGCATTCTTCTGCACCAACGACTCATTCTCATCAAATTTTCACAAACATCAAACAGAACATATCTCTCAACCCTGAACAAACACAAATTTAAGATCCAACCAGCTTGCACTGCAAGAAAATCCAATAATGATGCATCTTTTCTTTCCCTAAGAAGATAACCAAGTTGCCATGTATCAGTATATTAGGATAGTAGCCCAATAGTCAAATAAGAAGTAAAATATAAGACCTGTACAACAATCAGATGAAACAAGATAAAAATAACATGGTGCAGGAGGTTGTGAGAGTCAACTTGCCTTCTCCTTGGCCTCCAGATCTATGACTTCCCTATAACCCCCCAGTATGGTTTGACAAGTCTCCAAATAACTAGAACATGAACACAAGGCCACTTTGGCACATATGTTGCACCAAAGTCTAAGGATCATCTATACATTGTCCTCATCCTAATAGTCGTTGAATATGCTATATATATGGACCATAATCTTCAGTATATCAGGCATAAGGTGGTGTCCGATAACTTATGAAACAGGTACTTAAAGTAGATTGCTAAAAAGACACCAAATTTATTTCCCACATTCTTCTTTTAATGCCTGCTTTAGCAGCTATCAAACACCACCGAAGTACAGTAGAGAAAAGGATGGTTAACTGGATGAATTGTAAGACTAGAAGGACCAAGTCTGAAATTAATACACTTATAAGAATCTAGGAGCAGCTCCCATGGATGCAAAATGAGGGAAAGTAAACTAAGATATCCTTCTTAACCTAAATGCACAGCTGGGTTGGATCCCTAGGGAGCTAAACACTGATGCGGATGGTCTAGCAAAAGCTGGTGTTTACAGAGATGTCTTGTTCAGTGATAGTTCTCTTCCTACTTAACTCTTGAGTTGTAATTTCTGTGTACATCTTCTTATGTACCCGCTTTTTTTCTTTTTTTCTGTAATAAAGTTACCATCTTTTTCAAAAAAAAAAAAAAGAGGGAAAGTAAACTAAGATATTTAAGTCATGCGCTAACTAAGTATTGTAGTAATAAGGAGTAATCTGATAAAAGTTAATGGTTTTAGATGAGCCAGAGGAAAGAAATGATGATCTGAGAACTTGCAACTAGGCATAGGATACAGCCCTTGGTAAAGTGAAATGGCACAACAAGATTTGTGTAGCTGCTGCACTTAACAAGATTTTGATCATCCACACTTTTTTTTTTTTTTTTGATAAATTTTGATCATCCGCACTTCAACTAACACTTTGTGGACATAATTGCCACTCCAAGTCTGTGGTAAGTGGTATTTACTAGACACCAGAGCAAGGATCAAAATACTCGAGCAAGGGTTATTGTTGTGGAACTATCTAAACACTCTTTGAAGGACAATTCTCTGAAGAAACATGAAAAACTACAACATACTTTCATGAAATTCGACAAAGAAAAGTAGCTAAAAGGATGGATAAATGCAAAAATATCTTCGCAAAAATTGATAGTCAGAGGAAACTCATCAATTGAACATCAATATGTGAAAAAGGTACCTTCTTCATCCGAGTCTTAACCTCGGATTTCCGTGCTTTGTTATAGATGCGCCTTTTCTCAGCTTGGCGAGCTCTCTTCGCAGCGGAATCAGCTTTTTTCTTCGGAGATGCTTCGCAAACAACAGACCTACGGGTTTGCCTCTCGATAGGCTTCACTGTAAAACTCCCTGAAAGAGGTAAACTCACAGTTTCAAAGTTCAATTCGTCAGCGAGCAAAGCAGAAGAGATACCCATAAACCAGTGAGTAACACAATGGAGGAGAAAACCAGAGAGGAAACAATAGGAAATAAAGGAGGTGAGTTGATAAGAATAGACGAAAAGAATGTTGTATCTATTTGTACCTTTACAGAAGGCATTCTTTGAGAGATTTGTGGAGAAGCTGAGGGACCTGAAAGGTGCTGGATTTGCCTGGATAAGAGAAGAAGTAGTGATGGAAAATTTTCTGGGCTTGCAAGGAAGAACCACGCAAGAAGAGATGCAGTGAAGAACACCCATTTCTTTTCACTCTCTGTCTCCCTCAGACTCAGAGTCGGACCTTCTAACTATTTTCTTTGTTGCTTTATCTCCCTATCCGGATAGAAAAGGGTGGGAAGAGAAGAGCTCAGTCTCCCAGAAACGTCAGCATACTCTCTTTTGCACTTTTGCCCTTCAGTTATAAGTTTATCCTTTTTAAAAACCGACCGATTTTATTAAATAAGAGAGTAAAGTATAAAAACCTCTCCTAAAATTTTTGACAATCATAATAACATACCTCAGGTTTTACTTTTAGCCTTGGTAGTTCGCGGCTGGTTTTAGCCTTTTAGGGTTTTATTCATAGAATTTGTTCCTTTTTTTATTTTCCCCTTAAAAAAAGAATGAAATATGTTTTTTAAAAATTTGATTTTTAATAATGATAATATATAATTTAAATTTTATATTATTTTGATTGATTAAATTGAGTAATTTAATATGTATATTATCATAATATATTAATATATGATTCAAAATTTGTTATTATAATTTAAATTTTGTAAATATTACCATTTACATTATTTATTATATACATTCAAATATTAAAAATGAACTTAATTGTCAATTGAGACCATGGCTTTTGAACCATGAGTCTTAGGTTCAAATTTTCACATCTTTAAAAATGTTTTAGGAGTTATTTCAAGACAACTTCGGTTCATTGGTCACTTTGGATAGGGTAAACCCCTAGACCCTGTAATCGGCCTTGGTGGGGGTTGGTTCCAAGAATTTGGAACCAAACCCTACCCTATAACAGATTGGGTAGGGTCAGTTCCATTTGGTTCCAAGTAGAACCTACCCATTAGCTTACCCTAGAAAAGAGTACAAATATGTACATGGGGTAAATTGTTGAGGTCTCTCATCTAGTTTGGTAATTACAATCACCTCCCCTTAACTTTTTAATATAGTTGCAAGTGGACCCCCTTTGTTAGAATCCTATAAAAAGAGGCATGAAAATATCCGAAATACCCATGCAGTTGCAAATTTGTCATGCATATTAATTGCTCAAAGATAAAACAAAGGATTGAAATATCAATATGATACTAGCGATAGGGGGATAACAATAATATGCCTAATGCACCCACTCTTAAGTCATGAAGTTATCCCAACACTTATGTGAATGTGTAAAATAAAATAACCTTTATTATTATTGTCGAAAGGCAATCCAAATACATATTAAATATTTATGTTTAACAACTCCAAATAAGAATAAAAAAATAATATTCAAAATTAGAATTTTATAAAATGTGGAATAAATAATATATCAAATCCACATTTGTTTCAAAAGATTATTTCAATTTCAAGAAATTTATACAAATATAATATTAATAATAGAATAAATATTTTAATACTTAAAATTTATAGCTTTGCACATGCCTTAGTCTACTAATATACATCCGTATCAAAAAAATATTTTTAACTTTAGAAAAATTATAAAAATAAAAATATTAATAATAGAATAATTATTTTAGTACCTAAAATTTATAAATTTGAAAAGACTATGTATTTTAAAATTTTATATAATTTTTAAATTATTAATTAATATTTTAATTTACATTTAATTACAACATGTTTATTATTTGCAAAAATAAAAATTGTTTATAAAATCTTCAAGAAGATAAAATTAAATTGAATCTATCAAATCTACTAATCTACGTTTATATAAAAAAAGATTTTTTATTTTAAAAATTTATAGAAATAAAAATATTAATAATGAAATAATCATTTTAGTAGTTAAAAATTGTGAATTTGAATATGATATGTATCTTAAAATTTTTAATATATTTGATATAATTTAGGTTGAGATTATATATTTTATAAATATTAATTGATATTTTGATTGATATTTAATAATTTAATATTCAGTTGACTTCTTTGTTAATGTAAAAATATTAAAATAGAGAATAACTGATATAATAATTAAAATATAGTAGGATCATATGTTTTACATTTTGGATCCTTGATTGATACATTATCAATAAAATTTTTTGGTATCTATGCATCATATTACATTAATTGTAATATATTCTTTCATATACATCATTAAAATATATTATATATATACATTATTTGTTGTTATTTCACCTTAAATTTAATATTATTAATATATTTATGAATTTTTTATATGTTTTCCTATCATATTCAAGCATTTCCATATTTGTCATCCGTATCTATGCATTTCCAAAGCGTATCCATATTTGCATTCGCATCCAAGCTATCTAATATGATACCCGATACTAATACTTTAATCCTTGGGTAAAACTACAATTTTAAATTCTTTCTTTTTTTGTTGTTTATAAAGTTTGTATTGTTTTGTTTTCTTGTAGAAACTAACCTCAATTGTAACTGCATAGGTATTTTGGACATTTATGTGCTTCTAGCCAAAAGATTCCAATAGAGGAGGTCTACTTTGCAACTGTGTTAGAAAGTTTAGGGGAGGTAATTGCAATTACCAAACTTCAGGGAAGATTTCAACAATGGTCATAAACTTCAAGGGAGGTTTCAACAATTTACCCTAAAAATCTATATCTATACTATTATAAAAAGTATGAATAAGGGTGCGAAACTTTTCTTGACTAAAATGCCCACATTTGTTATTTAGTCCACCTCTAATTATGAATGTTGAAAATGTAATTTCAATTAATGATTTTCACTTCATTTAATCCCCTCTCATTACCTCTTGTATTTAAGGTATTAACTCTCATTCTCTCTTATTAAATTCTATATTTAATTTATTTTTCACCAATATATGCTACTAATTAGATCTATGTCCAAAACTTTTAACAATATAAACCCATATATTTTAAAAATTACTCAAAAACAAAACCATTCTTTACCCAAATGATGACTAAGCAATTCAACCATCCGAGTCAAGTTGGTCAATCCATGAAGTCATAGTTAGATAATAGAGTTTTTAAATAGAAATAAATATAAAAAACTACAAAAATGTAGAAAAAATAGACACATTTATGATATTTTTATTAACCAAATTAAAAAAATAAGTGTAATAAATAAGAATTATTTTTATTGATGATGAAAATGAAATACATAATCTAAAACTAACAAAAAATGAAATTATTTTCCTTTTTAGAGGAGATTAATAGTTCAACTTTCAGGTCAAATTTGCCAACCTTTATGTCATAATTAAATAATAAAAATTAATAAAATATAAAAAACATAAAAATAAAAAATACATAAATTAAAAAAAAACATTTGGGCACATGTACAATATCATATATTTATTATGTTAAACAAAAGAATAAGTGTACATAACAGTATTATTTTTACACACATAGAAATAAAAAATATAGAAAAAAAACTGAACACATCTATAACTCCATATTTACACTACTATTAAAAAATTGAATAAGATTGTGGAGTTTTCTTTTGACTAAAATACTCATTTTTCAAATTTAATCCCTATTTAATTGTGAGGTTTAAAATGTAGTTTGAACAACAATTTTCACTTAATTCAAATTTCTCTCTTTAAATCTTTTTTTTTTTGATAAATGAACAAAAAAAATACACTAAGAAGATAAAACATTACAAAAAGAAGACCACCAAGTAGGTAGGCTATCAATGATACCAAAACTTTGCAGCCCAATATGAAGTGCTACATAATCAGATCTAGAATTCCCACGTGCAAAGTATGTGCATACTTACTAGCGATATAAAATACAAGGTTTTACACTCTACAATAAAATTTGTATTTGTACTTCTAGACTAAGCCTTACAAAAATCTCTCTTATAGCTTCACAAAAACCTGCAATTACCTCTCATCCATCTTAGTTCCAGTAATGGAGACTTCAAAGTCACTAAATTACCCTTACAAATTATTAAAGCATCTTTTAAAATAAAGTAAAATACCAGATTTACCCTTCCAGACTTCACTAGACCTAATGTTTTTATAGAGTGAAATTATTATTTTTTCAATCTGATTAAAGGATTTTTAATTAAAATTGAAAAATTCTTTTAAGGGGTATTGTAGTAAACTTTTAAAATTAAATGTCAGAGGTTTTTATGAATGCGAGAAACCTCAGTAGAGGTTTTCATATTTTATCCTAAAAAAACAAGGATATTAAGGTGCTGTTTGTAATATTGTAAAGGCTAAAGTTTTTACATTCCAAAATTTCTAGTAACAAGTTCTGCAAAATATTTTAACACAAAATCTGGGTAAAGTATTTTGGAATTTATCAGCTGAAATTAGGGTCTGGTTCACTAGGCACTGGATCTTTGGCCCTTTCGGGTGGTGGGCTTGGAATGCCGATTTTTTACCCTGGCACTGGGCCCAAACCTAAAATTCAGGCCTATTTATTGGATGGGTCGAACCAACGACTAGGAAATCGGGTAATATTGAGATTTTGTTTTAGTAACAGTAGCCGTCTACAATTTTGAATTTTTGATGTTTTAACTTTAGAGCATGCCCACAATAAAAGGGGCTTAATTAGGATGAGTCAAGCTTTTTTAGTACATGCCAACATATCCATAGTGGAAAAAGGGAAGGGAGGCAAGGATCCTTACGTTGAGACGATCTAAACCAAATAGGGTTGGGTTGCTTCCAACCTAATACAAAGTCAAATTGGGTTAGGATTAGGGTTAGGGTTAATGCCTAGGGTAACCCGAGCCAAATTAAATCCAATGTATTACACTTAGGGTCTGTTTGATTTTTGGGAATTAGAGTGTGATTGAAATTGGAAGGGTTTATTTCATTTTAATCGTTTGGTTGGGTGAAAGCAAAATCTTATTCTTATTCTTAGGCCCCATTCACTTTTTGGTAAGTTACTTACTCGAGTAAATGCAATAATTACATGGGTAAGTTTTTCCTGGAAAACACTTACCAAACACTTACCCAGGTAAGTGCATTTATCCATGTTCTTTTATTTCTCAGGTAAATAAGGCAATGAACATTTTAGCCATAGAAATCCATTATTAAAAGGGACATTTTTATCCTACTCAAGTGTTAGAAACTTTCCCCTTATGTGGGAAAGTTATTTACTCACCTAGGAGATGGGTATCACTTTTCTGCAGGAAAATAAACTTTCTCTTGTCCCCACATAAAGTTGAAAAAAGAACATGAGATTCTTGGAAGAACACCCCCTTAATGGAATGGCATTCCCCCATTTGAGAGAATAATTATTTCTTCACCCTCCATTAGGAATGAGAATCACATTACAATCAATTTCGTTTCCAATTCTTGTATGAGCCAAATAGGTGGGGGAATGAGAATAGCGTGGAAGCTGGAAGGAGAGAGAGGATGATGATAAAGGTAATTCATTGTAACATATCATTAGAAAAAATCTATAATGCACGAAAAATATGATAAAGAGAGAGCTTTGACCAATCAAAAACCCTCGTGAACTTGATATCTTTTCATTATTTTCACAAGTAAATACTTACATGAATTTATTACTGTATATTCACACGAAATTTGATAACAAACCAAACCCAACCCAATCTCAGTGGGTTAATAACACTAGTTGAAGATTGAGCTGGATCATGGTTAAATAGAGATTTTGGCACATCATTTATTAGGTTGGGCTAGGGTCAACCTCAACCTGAACAGCTGAGCCAACCCGGCCTTATTTGCTCTCCAGGGATGATCATGGGCATGAGTGAATGATGTACTCGAGTATTAGTGTTTGGTTCCATTGCATGTGTGTGTGCTTTTTTTTTTTTTTAATGGCACCTTGTTTTTTTTTTTTTTGTAAATTTTGAGAAAATGTTAATGCATGGTGATGTTTGATTCCCATTGCCGTTTTCTGAAAAAACGATGTTATCATTAGGAGATGTTTCCAATTCACAAAAACCTACTATTCTTATGCAAAAAATACCACTTATTTTGTTGCTATATGTAGATCTTTGTGAATATATATATAATTTCTTCAATTTTATGTGATTTTATTCTATAAGTTGAGCATGTTGTAGAGTTAAGACAAATCTAACATGGTTCATAATTTCATACATCAATATATTCAAATATCATGTGAACAATTTAATTTGTTTTTTTTTATTTTTATTTTTAGATTATAAATATTTATTTATTTCTCTAATTTTTTGCTATGTTCTAAATTCTAATAATAAATATTTATAGTAAAAATGTAGATGATCTATTATGTCCATAAATCCATTCAATTTTTCTGTTACATATTTACTTAGTCTTAATTTTAATTTAATTTTTAGAATAAAACATGTAAAATAATTATTTGAATAAAAATAAACAATTATTTATTTTTAGAAAATTAGAATGAAACATGCAAAATAATTACTTTGATCTATCATGTCCATAAGTCCATTCAATTTTAGAAAATTAGAATGAAAGTTAAAAAATCAGAATTAGATAGTATATTTCTATTCCCGTATATTGATTATAATATATATTTTTTTTCATAAAACCCACTAAAATGTTCTATTTTTATGCATAAATAACTCATTTATATCTTATATTTAGTGATATTGATGTTTATTTATGATTTATTGGAATATTTATAGCATTTTCATGTATTCCCACGTGTATCTTAATTTTTCATCTGTATCCAAGGCATATCCCAATAAGTCTCTTAAATTTGCCTTTTCAATATGCATAACATTTTCGATACTTTGAACCTTGCTTCATGGGACACTATTAGCCTGCAAAAATAGGCTCTTCTAACCATTGATCTCCTTCCATTATTAATTTTTTTTTCTTTTTTTTTTTTGGGGGGGGGGGGGGGGGAAGGTGGGGTAACACCGAATGCATCATTCCTTTTCTTGATAAAAAATTAGAAACTAGTAATTGAACCTATACAAGAATGTCAAACGTGAGCAATAGATTGTCATAACCTAATAATCCAGCAAATTGAATGGGTTAATTTGCTTAAATGAACATCCGCAGCTTTTAGTGTGGGAACTCCAGAATGGTGAATAAAATGCCAGTAAGGGACTAGAAGATGTGCACCGAAAATTCTAGATAAAACTCTGACATGAAGACCTAGGAAAAAGTGATAACAGGGTGGATTCAATATGACAACGGCACCTGAAACAATTTTCATTTTGCTCCAAAGCGACAACAGCCAACTTCTACTGTAAACTGTATCACATTTCTCAAAGGATTGGGTAAGAATAACAGCATTCAGGCATAACAGAACGACCGGGTAACCAGTTCCTCACCTGAACCAAGCAGCTAGTTTCTCCAGTTCGTGATAATAGGTATGTTCCATGGCCCATCTTTTCCAAACAGGCCACAAACCAGACTACAAGATAACATGGAAAAGATTTCATAAACAGTATTTCGAGTTACTAGTTTCGTTTTAACTATATTAAAGTTGACAACCCAACAAGATTACAGTAATATGTACAACAGACACCAATTTTTTGCCCCTTCGAATCAAATCCCTGTTAAATCTATTTTATAACTCAAAATTTCCGATGGTGATCTAAAATCTCTCAGCTGTAACGACAACAAGCTGAGCTTCAGCACGCTCTAAAGCAAGATAAGGACCTCTCCTAACAGCTTCCTGCAACTGAGGACGAGAAAATTTCTGATTAGATATGTCAAATATGTTTAACTGATTAGCTCTAAATACACCTCAACACCCCCCCCCAAAAAAAAAAAAAAGGAAAACAAAAATACTTCTTTCTTTTTCCATACCATAATAAATTAATAATCATGCTGCCTTTTATTATCCATAAAATTAAACCACACCTTTGAAGCTATTCCTGCAAGCACAGGATCACTGACAAGCTTATTTGCAGTCGATAGATATTTGTGAATCGCCCTGCAACAATTATACCGAGCTTCCATACCTGAAAAATTCACTAAATTTACTAAGAAGGAAAAGGAAACTTGTTCTGAATCTTTACAGGAAGAAAAGGGTAAAAGGAACAAGAAAAGAAAGATTAATATATTTTCCGCTTTCAAAAGGTAAAAAAAAAGAGAAGATTATTCTCAATTATTGGTTGAAAAGTTGCACTAAATACATGAGGACAAAGAATCAAAACAAACTTCCATAAATAGAAGACAAAAATGGATCTGAATATTCCAAGGTGAAAAATCAAGGATACCACCTAACAGATACCAGGGGAAGGGAAAGCACTTCATGTCATGCAGATCCCATATGAAAATAAAAGAGGGGAAAAAGGATGAAACCAGTGTTTTAAAAGGCGTGGGAGCCGTACGCCTGGATATTGGGTAATGCATAACAGTTAAATGCATCATATATTGTTGGATCATTATTAAAACATCTTTCCTATATTGGGTAATGACCTTTTTTGTCTCATCTGTATATTATATTTCCGACTTCATCCAATTACAGTTTTGGTTATAAGAGTATTGTGTTCATCAATAAAAAAGAAACAGGTCTTGCCTTCTATAGAATTGTGACCTTTCAGTTATTTTGATTACTGATACAGAATTTCCATCACATAGGGTTTACTGAGAAACGCAGTATACTGGAACCTCCTTGATCATCATATCTTCCATACTAGGAGTAGTATGTCATCCATCTAACATGACATCAAACCCCCAGATTCTGAAGGTTCAAATTTTGGATTGAAGATGGAAGGATCTAACTGTATTTGGGGTTTGCTTTTTCTGCTATCTCTTGCAGCAACAAGCTATTTGAGTCAACTCAACTAAGCCTTGTCACAACTACATGGGGCCAACTACAAGAATAATGTACCTCCATTCCACTCTGTTCAGTCATCAGTGTTATATCCACTGTTAAATTATAGGCGTCAATGAATTGAACTAATGTAGGGCTAATGTTCTTTGTTTATATATTCATTCATTCTTTCTTCTTCTTCAACTACTATATTTATTTATCAGTTGTGTTGGGCTAATGCTTCTACAGCAACATGCCTCAAAATGAGTAGTATTCTAAGTAAACACAAATCATTTCATTTAACATTTCTCCCTGTGATTTTATAATATATTAAGACCAATGATACTGAGACGTGTTTCCAACTCTACTCCACATGATTTTAAACACACAAGGATGTATCTTAAATCATTTTTTAGAGGAGGTTGTGAGTTGCTCAGACATATTCATAAATAGCAGGTATTAACTTTATTGTCACTATAATGTCATAACATGCTATTTTTCCACTCATAATAACATTGTTGTAATCATTGAGAAATTCATCAATTATGATATAACCAGAAATATGCTAACAAAAAAGAAAAATATGTATATGACACTAGTCACTAAATTAACACCCTTATCAAAAATTATCTTGTAGAAATTATAGCATAGAATAGATATTTGGGGGTTATGGCTTCTTATAATGTACCAAATGTAAGGATGAAGATCATCACAAGAAGAGAGAACATAGCATCTGACAGGTTATGAAGCATGGAATCTGGAATCACATTCTAGATGATCTTTCAGTTTAACTTCAGCCTCAATTTTATATGCCAAAACATGTCTAAATGTCTTGATTATTAACTTGTGTTGTTAGAAAGCTTATCTAGACATGATTTGAACAAATTTTAGCCACTTTATGGGCATGACACAGGTTTGTTACAGAAACCTTTGTTTTAGGGAAGTTTCTAGTCATTTTTAAGTTTTTACTTAAGTTAGATGAACAATTGAATTAATGTTATTTTGATCAATAACAATGAATTTTATTCATGACTGATAAGTTCAGAATTACAAAGGAGGGAGCTAAAAATTCTTAACTCCCTACTATCTAAACTACATCCAGACCATGAAACAATTACAAAACAGCCCAAAAGATAGTGTTTCTATTCACCCCCTGCCTAGCTAGCCCGTCTGCCAATGCATTTGCACTTCTTTTTATCCAACACTGAATTTCCATGTCCTTAGTGAGCCACTTGAACTTCCTCTTTTCGTTGTTGTATTTCCAGAGCATAGAACAGTCCTCTTTTAGCCAATTCACCACTATTTCAGAATCACCTTCTATGATCAATTTTTTAATATGCATTTCCTTGACCTTTTGTATCCCTTCAAGAGCTCCTAAGATCTCAGCCCTCAGGGAATCACCCACCCCAATTGGACCAAAAAAAAAAAAAGCTAATAGATTCCCTTTTTCGTCTCTTAGCACTCCCCCTATTCCAGAGGGCCCTCGATTGCCCATGCTGCTGCCATCAAAATTCAGTTTGGTAAACCCATGAGGTGGAGGTGTCCAGCAAGAACTTGAAGTCTTCTTAGCTAGAATTGAATCCGTAATCTCCTTCCAATGTCTTTTCATCTCATCAACTGAGAACACTGTAAACAAGTCCAAAGTTTTCAGCCAATGTATCACCCTTATTTGTATAGTCTCCAGGATTACTTCCAAGCTTCTCTCCTTATCTAAGAATGTCCTTGAATTTCTCTCCTCCCAAACAGTCCAACATACTGCAGCCCTTACACATCTCCACATGATCTTGGCCCTTTTGGTTTGCCCATTGGGCATGGAAGTGAATAAGCTTTGCACATTTAGAGGGGGAGTCCACCTGCACCCAAACAAAGAAGTAAACCATTCCCAAATAACTTTAACAAACTGACAAGAAATTAGTAAATGGTATCCAGACTCACCATTGGATTTGCAAAGAATACACCAGTGAGGGGACAAACAACTATTGGGTCTTTTTCTTTGAAGTAGATCTCCTGTATTAATTTTTTCTAGGAAGGCTTCCCAACAGAACTCCCAACCTTTGGAGGTATAGGTTGACACCACACTTCTTTAACAGGGAATGACAGTCCAACAGGAGAAGAAGGTAAAAGGGCCTTAAAGAAAGAGGCACAAGTGTAAGCACCCGATGGAGTGAGTGTCCAAATTCTATTGTCTGTCTTTGATGGCTCCAAGAAAACCCCTTCAAGGGAGGATAATAATGCTGAGATATTATCTAACTCTGTATCCCCGACATCCCTTCTTAAACCCAGATTCCAGCTGAAGCCGGATAAGTTGGCCTTTAGGATTCTATTTTCTTCTACATTGATCTTATAAGACCAAGTAAACAGTGTTATTATTGACTGAAAATTCTGTCTTTGTCCCCCTTTTTCCATTTTATCTTTTTTTTTTTTTTAATTTTTATAACTCGTGTGCTTGGATTAGCACATTGTAAAAGGTTCCTTTCTGATTTTTCCTCTGATAAACCTAGGTTTCAAAAGTGTAAATAGTTCAACATAAACAGAATAAATTTTTCCTGCTATGACACTATTATCACTTGCGCATATTAGGACTGATGTGGGCAGAAGATATCAATATAAGGTACTTTACATGGTGGGTTAAGAATTAACCATGCTTCTTCAGAGAATAAATTCTTGTGCATGAAATCACCATCATTTGCAGCTTATCGTCACTAAGTACTCGGGTAATTTTCCCAGAGAAAGGCTTCCTCTGAAAAGAGTGCAGATTGATCTTCTGCTAAGATCCCTTTTCCCAATTCATCAAAGTGATGTTTGCTGACTTACTGAACAGCACTTTGTCCCATGCAAGGGAATTCTTGGAACAGATTTGTGGATGCTTGCCTAGGATGCTCACGGTCTAGGTTGGCTAGAGGGCTCAAAGAGATCCTAGAATATTCTATTAAGCAAGTAATATTACTTGGATACTAATCCCTTCTCTTTTATATTAGTCAACAAAAGGACAATTGCATAGTAATCATAGCAAAAGTAGTTCAGTGGTCTAGCTACATGGAGAACAAGAAACAATTTTATTTATATACTTCTGCTTCTCAATGCAACAATAACAAGTATATATGTACGTAAGCAAATGAACTGGAACACAACATGCAACAATAAATTCTCATGCACACAAAGAAGTGATGCCGGGATAAAACAATGAAGAGAAGCGAACCCTTTTTCTTAGTCTCAATATGTGGATCAATCACTATTTTAATTATCTCTTGTTTTGAGCAAATCTCAATCAAGCACCATGACCGAGCCACCAGTCCGGTTATCAACCTATAAGCCTGCAAATGTTAGAAAATATGAACCTCACATAAAATTAGCGTAATAGAATATTATCTAGCAAGAATGTGAACTAAGGAGATATGGCTGCTTTAGTCAGTAAGGTCATGCCCTCATCATTTCAGATTTTATGGTCAATTTATAATTAACTAGTTTGATATGTGCCATTTGTTCAACCAACCAACTGTAAATTCTAAATGACTTGATAGCCATTAAATTTTTTTCCACTTAACGCACTCTTATGTTGATAGGCTTAAGTGTCAAATGTTCGAAATGAAATGTATCACCTTTCAATAAATGCCTCCACCCCACAAAGCTTAAGTTGCTATTTACAACTCAACCAGGAGGGGTCATGAAAATGAAATGGTAAATTCCCATGCCTAAAAGGAGGGGAGGGAGGATTATTGTTTGAGCATTGTAGTCAAATAAGAAAGAAGCAAAATGCCAATCTTAGAATAGAAAGTTCAAAGGCTTGGCAAAAGGCGCTAGGGCGATAGCCTTGTCACCTATCGCCTAGGCGATGGAATTTTTTTAAGTAAAAAACATATATCCTAGGGTAGTTCCCTAGGTTCCATAAACATACTTTAACATATATCATGTTAAAGTATCAAAAATCAACATATTCCAACATATTCATGAGAAGAAAAGGAAGAAAGAAAAGAAAGTTCAAAAAATATAGGAGATGAACCCCTATTTTTGTTATAGGAAAAGAAGAAAAGAAAGGGTGGAAGAAGAGGAAGAAGAAGAAAATAAAAAGATGTGGAAGAAGAAAATGTGTTGATTAGACAACATTTTAAGTTCTCCCTTATTGGTTCAGGTTTTGAAGTTTTTGAGGGTTCAGTACAGCATTTAGCAAAGTTTGTGTTGATTAAACCCTAACAAATAAGAAAGTAATAAAAAGAAATTAGTATTTAACTGCTTGGCAATTAGGCGAGGCAAGCCTCCAAGGGCGCCTTGTCATCTAGGTGCCCACCTAGGCGTCGCCTTGACAACTATGTTTTACACAATGATTTTCTAATATATTTGTTCCTTGAGCCTAGTTTGTTTGCAATGCAATTTAATTTGCATTGGTGCAAAAGTATAGGAGTCAAATGAGTTGAATGCAAATTCTGATTCATTTTTGTTTTAAATTTTACTTTGCTTTGTACATTTGCAGTATAAATGAAGTAAAATAAGACTCAAGCAAAGCAAAAGCAAACCTGATGCAAAAGTGAACCATAATTTGCACTTTTCTGATTTGTACTAATGCAAATGAAATTGCATTGCAAACAAACTTAGTTTAACATGGATGGCTTCAGCCAAAAAAAAGCAATGGGTCCTTACCGCCAGACGAATTTCTGCATCCTGCTGCAAAACTGATAGAAGTAGTCCCTGGAGAATGCTTTACTAATTTGGTTAAAGTGTAGCAGAAAAATATGGCTTTATATGGAAGTAATAAATGAAGACAAGCAACAGTAAATGCATCCACACAAAAGGATGTACAAACATTTATACAGAATTCTGAATAATGTGACCACTAGTCACACATGGATTCATTGAATATCAATGCACAACCAGTGGAAGGTGCATGCATGGAATATGACTAAATACATGCTTTTTTTCTTCATTTTCATTATGATCAATAATGATTTCCCTTCTTCAGTGAAGGACTAAAAAAGATGTAAACAAAATTAAAACTGGGTCAATACTACCACAAGGACAAGGAAAATTACTAACTGATGGTGTCAGCTTCAAACTCTTCGAAGCAGTTTCATTTATCAAGTGTCGAAGACTTTCTTCTGCCTCATCATTGAGGATTATGCTTTCATCTGGTCGGCTTTCTCCCACTATATTTCCAAGAGAATGTAGTGCAGCCTATTTGCCATTTAAGAACTTTATCAGGACAAGCAAGAGAAAGTATAAAGAAAAGCAAGAAAAAGAAAAGCTTGGAAAAGAATCTTGTATTGCAAAATAATTGTTCACCATTTAGGGCTTCTAGCAAATTATTCCACAGTTTGGCTTGTGTTTCCCTAAGCATTTGAAAATAGATATACTAGCATTACTCTGACGTTTTCTATAATATTTTTTATCATTTTTTGATAGGTATTCTCATTATATCATGTTATCCTTTACTCTCTGTTTTTTTTTTTTTTTTTTTTTTTCTTTTGGTAAAAAGGAAAAGTGGACCACACAACACAGGGGTAGCATGTCCCATAAATCCATTAACCAAATATACCTTAGATTCCATGGAGCATTAGAAGAGAAACACCAATTTTCATGATGACCTACATTAGATAACCAGTCAGCAGCTTGAATTCCTTAACACCAAGAACGAGTGTACTTTATCTCTAAATTCTTAGATACAAGTATATGATAGCGATCCTCTGCTAAAGTTTGGCATATCTGGGATCTATCAATAACTAATTTTGAATCACCTTCCATCCAGACTTCATGTATCCACTTCAAGTTGCATGGTCATGTTCTTTCAATGCAGCCCCAAAACTCAGATACATTCATAGATGTGATACCCAGCTGGCCAGCTTTGGATGCTTTAATAATTCCCTTGGAATCATGAGCTATCAAACCAAACGCACACTGGCCTTTTTTTTTTCTTGGAGCATCAAAGTTGATCTTTATAGCGTCCATTGGAGGAGGGACCATTTTATCCCTTTACAAACTTTTTTCATGTTGAGAGTTTCATTAGCTTTCTAAGCATTCAGATAGGCCATTCATGCTTTTTCGACAACCCATGCTGGGCCTTGATCTTTTTTCTTAAAAGTTTTTTCACTTGTGTAGTTGTGTTTTTCCAAATTTTCCATAGCAGAAACTGTACTCTTTCCCAGTCCATTCAATTTCCATTGCCTATATCATTCTGTTAGATTTTCATTATGAAGTGGAGTTTTCATTTGGGCTTCAACAAATATCCATATTTGTTTTGAAAATGGGCATTTTAGAAGTATATGAGTTGTATCTTCTTCTTCACCACAGTATGGACAACCCCTATCAAAATTCATCCCTCTTTCACTCAACAATTTTTTTTTTTGATAAATGAAGAAATTTATTAATCACAGAACATAGGAGATACAAGTGACACAAGAAGAGGCACGGGGTGCGACCTCTTCAGAAAAGCCAAACGAAGATTCTTAAAAACAGTTTGAATAAGTTACAAGGTAGTCCAAAAAAGGCAGTCCCGAGAAACCCCTTGTTTGGCTAATGATAGCTTATTAATTATGGCCATTATTAAAAAAATGATTTTTGGAGGACATTCATCTTGAAAAATTGCCTTGGGGTTCTATTTAACCTGCAGTTTTGCTCATCATCACTAATGCTTTCATAGGATGACTTAACTGTGAATGAACCACTAGGTTCAAGACCTCATACCATACTATCTTCCTTTCTTCTCTACTTTTATGGCAATGGGATGAACTAGTATACTCAATTAGATGTAGTAATCTAGCTTATCCATAATAAAAGTAAGGGGGCGGGGGGAATGCTTATATTAACACATAGCCAGGGGCATCAACTGTAAATCTTTAGTTCTAAGACCAACCAAGGGCTGGCTTGTTGGTGTGTTAGCTGGTTTGTTCCAGCAATGACACGGAATCAAATCCCGCAACCAGCACTTTGGGGAAAAAGGGGTCAGGGGGAAGTTGTTAATGGTGCATAACACCGAATACCAAAAAAGAAGTTCTAAGAATGCCAAGACAGGAAATGGATAGAAAAGGGATGTGGATTTGCTGAAACATGCTTTTTGTAATCCTTCCAATCATTATAAGAAATAACTGTTTTAAGGAAAGGAACAGAACTATATGGACACGGGCACATTCTAAGGCCTAATCATGTTCAATTAAGGAGTATACTGTACATACACCCAGAAGTGTAAGGAAAACTTGACCTAGAAAAAAATATTTTGGCATAATTAGCTACATCTGGATTTATTTCAGAACAGATTCATCCAAATACTTTATACTCCAGACATGTTTCAGAATAGACAGCACAAGGGGAACTAATTATGGACATATAAAATCAAATTAGAAAGGAAAAGGCCTGCTCACAAGCTGTTTGGTTCGACCATTGTGATCAAAAGCTACATCAACAACATGTTTTGCCACACATGATGAATTTGAGAGTAACAATTCAGCTCCTTGAAGGGCTGGAAACATCAACAGCACAAAGAAATCAACTTAAAGGGTTCAAAAATATCAAGCACAGGGATTCAAAAGAAATCAGAAACAAATTCGAATCATCATAATCACAAGAAATTAAACTAGTACGTATTTGAAAATATGAGGATGTAACCAAAAAAAGTGCAGAATTCAACTATAAAGTTTTTATGTACTGTCTGAAGGAGTTAAGCCTTGGTAGACAAACATTGTAACATTCTTACCACAAATTATCTAACATGTATCCAGATCCCTTTTCCGTCTAAAAAAAGTAAATAATAAATAAGAGCAAAACTTGTTTTCTCATTCATCTGTTATGATGGAAAGCTTGTAGGTGAAATTTGTAATAAAAATTTAAAATAAAACATCAGGTACCAATGACACTGTTACTAAAAAATCAATTGTTAGAGATTTAACAAAGTACCTAAGGGTGTTTTCTAGTGGAATCAGGTTTTATTTTTCATTTCTCATGTGCACTGTAAGATTAGCCATCATTTCATCTCTCTTGAGATTTAACAAGTTGTCCTTTCGAACCAAAAATAACACATTTTTAGGGCTTCTGATTCTCAAAGCATCAAGAGTCAAGGATGGCTGATAAATGGATGTTGAAAAACCTGAATAGGCTAATACCAATATTCCCATCAAGTGCCACAAATGACATGATCTAGAAAGAAAAGTCTGATTGAGTTTTTGAACAGTGTGAAAAATTTTACTTCATTATCGAAAAAACAAATCATTCAATAGTAAGCTTCAACTATCAAAACAAAGCCACTTTTTACGGGCATGGAACAATAACCAATTACCTTCTATAAAGTTAAATATGAAATTCCCATTGAGTGCCACAAACAACTTAATCTAGAAAGTCCAGTTGAATTTTTGAATAGTGTGAAAAACATACTTTATTATAGTAGAAAAGAAAAAACAATAATCTGATTTGATAACAGTGAGAAAGAAGAAAGAGAGAGAGATATCTTAGTGAGAAGAAAAGAAGAGATGGGGAGAAGCCAATAATGATCTAGCCACCTCACTCATTATCTTGTATACTTGGAAAAAAGATTGATTACAAAGACTAAAATGCCCTTAATGAGGCGGCTACTGTTCATAACATAAAAACATCTCCAAAAAAACAACATAAACTAATGGGCCTCAGACCCAATAACACTAACTAATGATTATAAACAAGAAAATCATAAGAAACTGCTGAATATCAACAATTATCCAAAAAAATTAATCATTCAACAATAAGTTTCAACTATCAAAAGAGAGCTCTTTTCTTTTCTTTTTCTTTTTTTTTTTTTTAAATGGAAAAAACAAAACCCCTTTTTCTGGGCATGGAACAATAGCCAGCTACCTTCCATAAAATTAAATGTGAAGAATAGAGCTAAGAAGTTATACTTTTATTGACCTAATGCCAATATTTCCATCAAGCACCACAAGTGGTTTAATCTAGAAAAAAAAATTCATGAATTGAATTTTTGAACTGTCTTTAAGAAGAGGTGAATGCTTCAATTACAATTGTAAGCTATCTCATGTAGTCATGTAAATGGTATGACCCAATGATTTAACATATTACAGAAACTAAGAACTTGTGAAACTATAATCCTGGCACATTTGCAATCAAGAAGAAACCATGCATGTTAATACAAGAGGAAAATTTTTCAACAGGTAACTTCCCTATACTGCAGCATTCAATGGCATACTTACATAAACCAATTTGACCTAATGCTTCAAGTGCAGTCTCACATTCATCTGTATCTTGATCCTTCAGTGATTCCAACCTTCCACTGATGGCCGAAACAGCCGCTTTAATAGCTAAAATCCAGAGGAAACACTGCTGTGGTTACACAGTAATTCAACCTCAAAGGTCAAAACTGATAAAACTCATGTCTCATATTCTCATAATGAAAAAAAAAAATGCAACTAGGAAATAAAAAATGCTAAACCAAATGTGCAGTTGAATGGTATGACAAAGAATACAGCATATCATTTACTCAATTGATGAAGAGATCATTAATTAAACCCCACATTCAACTAGGTTCCTAGATTAATCAATTCAAAAGGATTGGTTCTCTCTTCTTTTTAGATTGTTTATACTTTCTAAAGTTCAAGAAATTAAATTGATTCTCAACATGCAAACAGAGTAGGGATGTTCTTTTATTAGAATGACAATGCATTCACTGATTCTTAACTCTGGTTGGAATGGATGCAAGAACAATGAGATTTTGCAAGACCATAAAACACTTCAACATTCTTTGCACTGGCAGGATTCTATTTATTGTTTTACTCTTTATTTCTGTTTCTTATTTGCATTTTTTTATGAGCTATAAGACTGTCTTCTCTTTCTCTTATTCTGCATTTATTCTTGACCAGGTATTGTTTTCCTTTTTGAGAAATTTAATTAATTGCCCCAATGTGCAAATATTATATTGTTGTTTTGTCTGAGTTTTAACCAAGGATTAAAGTATCAGTATCGGGTATCGTATCGGACAACTTGGATACGGATAGGGATATGCTTGGGAAACGCATGGATACGAACAAAAAAAAACATGGAAACGCTTGGATATGCTAAGAAAATGCACATAAATTCCATAAATATATTAATAGCATTAAGTTTAATGTCAAAACAACTATAAATAATATATAAATATATAGCAATTGTATATTTAAATGATATATATACATATGAAGAAATATATTATAATTAATATAACAGGGCATGTAGATATTATACAATTTTATTAATAATGCTTCAATCAAGAGTCCAAGGCAAATATTATATAGATTTTTAGAAATTAATACATGCAAAACGCCAATATTATTTTATTATCTATTAAAGTGTAAGGCATAAAGCATAAGCAACTATTATATATGAATTATTATAGCATTTTTTCTATTTTTATTTTTTAACATTAACAAAAAATTAAACTAAAATTTAATTCTTAAATGTTTGATAAATAATATTTATATTTTTGTAAACAATAAATATGTTATTATAAATTGTAAATTAAAATATCAATTAATAATTTATAAGAATATATAATCTTAACTTAAAAAATATCAAATCTATTAAAATTTTGAAAATGCATATCAAATGAAAATTCATAAATTTTAATTACTAAAATAATTATTCCATTATTAATATTTTATTTTTATAAAAGTTCGAAGTTAAATTTTTTTTTTATATAAAATGTAGATTAATGGATTTGATAGATTCAATTTATATTATATTTTCAAGTACTTTGTAAACAATACTTTTATTTTTGTAAATAATAAATACATTGTTATTTAATGCAAATTAAAATATTAATTAATAATTTATAAAAATTTAAGATATATATACCATATGCAAATTTATAAAATTTAAGTATTAAAATAATTATTCTATTATGAATATTTTATTTGTATAAATTTTTGAAATTAAAATTCATCTTTTTGATATATATATATATATGTGGATTTTATAAATTATTTAGTCCATTGATTTATAAAATACTAATTTTGAATATTGTGCTTTTTAATTTATAGTTGAAGTTTTTGAAAATAAATGTATGTTGCTTTTTATTTGCATGTAAACATCAAGTTTAATAAAAGTTATTTTATTACACTTTATTAACATGAAATAACAAATGGCTTTGTGGTTAATGTACATGCGTGCCTGGGCAGTGGGCATTCACCAACTTGGGTTCGAGTCACGCTCCCCCCGTTTTTTTATTGTGAGACGCTGGTCGATACACTTCTGTATCAGCGCATATTGGCCGATACTATGCGATACGTACGGTGGCATATTGGACTGATACGCACAACTGGCAGGATACACCTGCAGTCGTAGCGTATCCTGTATTGGTGCAGTCCGATACTAGATATTGTGACATAAATCTTTTGCACAATGCTCTATAACCATTGGATCTTTTATTTTATCAAAAAATTTAGATAAAGAAAAGTTGAATAATGGTCAGTATATAAAAGTTCAGTTCTTCCAACATGGTGCGTACAGTTGTATAGCTTCTTAACTGCTTGGTTAGGTAAGATTCTAGACTCCTCCATTAGGAAGGGCACAGGCTGACTGTCTGGTCCAGTACAATTTTAAAACACTGGTAACAACCAATGAAATGACCTGTTTTCTGTTTTCTTGCTTTTCCATCAGAACATTAGAACTAGCAAAACCACAATAGTGCTTTTTGAATTAAAGCTAACTCATACACTCTAATTATAATTTATGCAGTGAAATGTTGAGTAAAAAAAAAGTGATTCATTTCCATGAAAAAATGTTATAAGCCATTGGAGGCATACACTCTAATTATAATTTATGCAGTGAAATGTTGAATAAAAAAAAGTGATTCATTTCCATGAAAAAATGTTATAAGTCATTGGAAGCACTCAGAGGATCAATAACTTATAATTTACAGGAGTTAAATGCAGAATATAAACAATATATATATCATTGTTCCCATTGTACATATCACTCTGAGGTCTGAGCTAAAAAAGATGAGAGATATTATCTTATCTAACCTAGAAAACCAGAGGTCCTATGTTCATAGAGTCAAGTTAACCACAAAGTCTTTACAACTCACCAAGTGACAATTATCTAGAAAGTGTAAGAATTTATAGTCCTCACCAGATTCATGGATGACCATAAAAGTATTCTCCTTTGAAAGTATCCTCCCACTTATCATAATTGCTCTTGACCGTAAAATTGGTTGCACTGATATGTTGCTGAAAATGATTTGTAAGAAGAGGAATCCTTAAAAGTATTTAAAATAAAAAGCAACCCATAACTCAACATCATGATGTTTACTTACCCAATCATAGAAATAAGTATTTGAAGAAGTGTGGTTCTTGAGAGGAATCCAGTGGCATGTGGGATTTCTACCAACTTCATTCATTATAAAAAATACAACAAATAAAATATTAGACATTTGAATAGTGCTCTTGGCAACAAAGAAAGCATTATAAAAAAAATAACACAAGTTCTTTTTTATTTTTAAATTAGTGGTTGAAAAAAAACTGAAATATCCTTTTCCAGAATAGGCAATAGGAATGAGCAATACTGAGCCAACCTACAACAAAAAAATAAAATGGCTCCCTTGTAGACATTTGATTGTCAGAAAAATTTTAAAACCTAAAAAAGCTACTTTTCTAAGAACTTACTAGTTTTCCAAAAGAAGCTTGTTCTTTAATTTTCAATTAATTAATGAAAACCCTATAATTCCAAGTTTCTACTTTCTAATGCTTTCCCCTTGGCAGCCAAAAACATCTGTGAAAAAACTCTTATTTTCTTTTATTTCTGGAAATTTCTTTTCTAATTCTAGCTTTCTCAGCCCAGGGACTAACAGATCCCAAACTTCTTGCCATGACTTATGAGTGAGATGAGAGAAGAGAAAACTTAGGGCTACAAGCCACGTGCTTATTTCTCTCACAAATGATAGAGGTGCTTTATATAAACACTAGAAATACCCAAATTACAAAATAGTCCCTATGGGGCAAATATATCATTAAAATCCTTCATTATAATTTTTCTTTCCAAATTACCCCTTTATTCATGTATAGTACTGTTTGAACACTCCAACACCCATCTTAAGTTAGCAACACGAATAACTAGTCTTCCGGGGCTACTCTCAAACAAGGTAACTTGATTCCAAGTATGGCAACAACCAACTCTTACACCATGCCTACAGGGATTCAATTAGCTTAAATGCACTCTTGGTGGCAATTTCAGCTCTTACCCAAGACAACCAATACAGGATTCCTGGAGGCCCATGGCTCTTACCCAAGACATAGCCAATCATCAAGTTCACCTCTTGGCACTTTTCTATAATATATACTACCAACACAATAAAATTCAAACCACCACCATTGCTAAATGAGAGAAGGATCACCATATATAATCAGAGATCTTAATACTCAAATAGGCAAATGTCCTAATCACCTCTTGGCACTTTTCTATATTGTACATGATGCGAGAGCATTGCTGTAGAAGACACTTGAGCATTTCACCAAACACTTCCACTGCAACATATGCCACTAAGAATCCAATGACAAAGTGCTGCAAGAGTTGGAAGGTCACATAATCTCGAAAACCCTTCATCAAATAGTTTTTGTGCACCCAACATGTACCTATTGGAACCAGTTATTTGCATGAGCAAAAAACATATTGCTCAGCCATAAGACTACTCACCCTATGCATTAAAGTTCAAATTTGAAATTCCATCATCTTGGTAACGAAACAACATACCAAATGAACTTTCTCCTTTCAATAACCACTCAAACACCAAAGAAAAACTAAAACTCATTCTTGTCACTTGGAGGCAATATATAGCTGTTTGCAACTCAACTTTTAATCACAAGATAAGCTGATCAACCAATAACATACTGAATCGGTTTTACTAACAAGAACAAAAACAAAGAATAATATGAGACCTAGAGCAGCAATCAGACTAAACGGCGAACTCAATTTGTTCTAATACAATAGATGACAGAGATAGGGAGCCAGGATAACAAGAACAAATAAATTTGAGCTATATAACAGAAAAGGAAAATATGGACATCAAGAAACACAGAGGATTCAACAAACACATCTGAAGTTAACTAACATAACTGGAGTCATCATTGTTGTCATCTTCATTGTCTTCACTAAAATTTACCGGCTCTAATACCATCTTGTCATGAGTAAGGTGAGAAAAAGAAACTTGGTTCTTCCAGAATTTCTGGGTGCATCAAGAATTTTATTTGGGATTGATTTTTGGTCTTCTTTGGAATTGAATGGTGGGTTCATGTATTGTATTTCCTTTTATTCTTTTTTGTTTATCTTTTCTCCTTTTTTGGGTGATTTCTCATCACTGTCTGGATTGTACTTCTGTTAAATTTTATTTACTTACAAATAAAAGAGGTGAGAGAAGAGAAAAAAGAAAGAAGAAAGTTGGAAGAGATACTAGAAAACTTGAGACTACAAACCACACACTTATCTCTCACTCAAAAGAGAGATGATTTGTATTAGGTTAAACTTTCCAAGAGAGAGAGAGAGAGAGAGAGAGAGAGAGAGATGTTTTTGTATTAACACTAGAAATATTCAAATTACAAAATAGTTACTGGGGCAAATATTGCATAATCACTCATTATAATTTTTCTTCATGAATTACCCCTTTCTTCATGCCTAGTACAGTCTGAAAACTCCTACAAAGACAAAGGTGTAAGACGCCACTATTTCTTTAATATTAAAACCAAGTAAAATAGTAATATGATATTGATCATCTTATAAAAGAATGGAAGATAAAACCTATTCACGACTTTTCTCAGCCTTTTATTAACTCGGGTAAGATGACATATAAATCAACCAAACTTAAAATAATAGACATAGTATGCAGAAAACTGTGATGACTAAAGTTCTGAGCACCTTATTCTTGTGACCATCTACTTTGGTTGACCTCAACTAGTTCCAGTTTCCCTTTTTTTTTGTTTGAAAAAAGGTAAAGTGTTCTATTGACACCCCCACACCTACACAGCAAGGAGTTGTGCCATTACTACCACACCTGTACAAAAAGTACTGATTAACCGTTACAAAATAACAAATCAACATTCAAAAAAGAGCTGTACGGTATATCTGTAAAACATCTGTGCACTGTAACCCAAGAATGAATTCTACCCACAAATCCTTTACAATTGCCTCTTCTGTTTTCCCAAAATCTTTAAAAATTCTGTTTTTTTTTTTTTTTTGTCCATCCACACAGTCCTAAAAATTGCCAAAGGCAGCACTCTCTATACTATTTTTTCCTTTTTTGTGCAAACCCTTCAACTGCCAACTAGTTAAAAGCTCCACCACAGGTTTTGGAAAATAAACATGAAACCGTAAAGTGTCCAACAATTTAGACCACAACCTTCTAACAAATGAACAATGCAAAAATAAATTATCTCTGGTTAAACATCCGTTAAGAGAGGCTATCCACACAAGGAAAGAAACCTTCATTGGGGCAACTACACCATATACTTTCCCAAGGGAACTCACTCCCCCCTGTCCAGCATGCTATAAGAAGACTTAACAGAAAAACTGCATCATTGCACCATCTCCATTCTCTTTTATCAACATCCTCTGATCTGCTTGGTGTTGAGGATTTTGCTGTTAATAGCTTGTTTTTCTTATTTATTTTGTTTAGTTATCCTGTTGGGACCACAGTCTATTAATTAGAACTTGCTAGAGTAGTAGTTTATCTTTCTTTTAAAGTTGTAAGCACCAGCCGCCTATTAAGGGCAATTTGTCTTTGTACTTGTTTTTACTTAAAGTATAAAAGCTAATGGGAGAGGGCGGCCAGAATTATTGGCTTCTCTTCCTTTTCTCCATTCTTTCTCTTTCTCTTCTCTTCTCTTCTCTCACAAAATTTTCCTTTCTTCCTTCTCTTTCTATAATTTTTTATATTTCTGCTGATTTCTACTTGGTACCAGAGCCTAGTTAGGCTTTCTTGAAGCTGATTCATGCATCCCTAGATCAGTTAACTGCACGTGTAAAGAGACTGGGCCGAATGGGCCCTAACAGCCTCTCATGTGATATCCTTTATTTTATCTTTTATTTATGTTGATGGGCCTCACATAATGGGCCTGTTATTTGTTCTTATTTTACTTTCTTTATGTAACTGCCATGCTGACCGCCCACTTAAGGGTATACTTGTCATCATCAATTTTTTAGAGATTAATAAAAAATAGGGTTAGAGGAGAAGGGTGATTAATTCGACTTCTTCTTCTCTTACCTCTTCTCTTCGCCATCTTCCTCTCTTATACAGTTATTCAGATCTGTTCTATTCTGCTAATCACTAAATTTAATCTTGATATTAGAGGACTGATTTACATCTTGGTATCAGAGCGGGTTCAGTTCCTCTTTCTTCTTTTTTCTTTGTTCCTGTACACTCTAAAATCAAGAGAGTGTATGGAGAGATAGGTTCTCTATAGTATTGAGAATCACTTGCCTAGTTGGTAGAAGGGTTTGGAGAGTTTAGTTCTGGCCAGATTTTGCCAAGAAGTGATGCTGTTTTGCTGCTGCCCAAAACCCTAGTTGATTGGAGATTTTCGAGTTACCAGGAAAGGTGAAGCTTGGGTGTGGCGCTCTGTGCTTGGAAGGTGTCTTGTGACTGCTAAAAGAGGGCGGTTCAGGTTTGGAAGAGTTTGGGTTACTCTGGTAGGTGCGGTAGTGTCTTTTCTCTCCCGCCCATCTGCTGGACGGAGCAAAACCCTAGTTTTTCAAGCACCCAAGTACTGGTTTGACTTCAAGTAAGTTTACATAGTCAAAATTTTCTGTTCTTTGATTTTCGTTTGATTAATGGAGACATACGGAAGTGAGTTCAAGCAGGTGCCAGCTTCTGGACCTGATCCAGTAGATTCTGTTTTGACGGGTGTTACCACAATTAAGCTAGATGGGACGAACTATCTTGCTTGGGCCCAGTCTATAAAAATCTATGTTTGTAGTAGAGGAAAACTCGGGTATCTCACAGGCAGCAAGGTGAAACCCGAAGAGACAGACCCTGAATTTGAAAGATGGATGCAAGAGAACTATACTGTTATAGGATGGTTAGTCAACTCTATGCAACCTCATATAAGCCAACACTATCTCTAGATGTCTTCGGCTAAGGAGATATGGGACAGTGTGACTGAGACCTATTCACAGAAACTGAATGTAGCCAGAGCATACAAATTGAAAAGTGATGTGAAGAACCTGAGACAGGGGGAGAAGAGTGTGGCAATCTACTACTCTATACTAAAGTCCCTATGGCAGGAAATTGATGTTATGGAACAGTGGTATGGGAGAGTAAAAAGGATGCTGAAATGTATAGAAAGCTAGTGGAGAGAAATAGGGTGTTTGAGTTTCTCACTGGACTCAACCCTGAGTTTGATATTATCAGACACAACATTTTGGCTAGGGATGAGGTTACTCTTTCACAAGCATATGCTATGATAAGTAGTGAGGAGAGTAGGCGGCAGGTGCAGTTGCAAAGTCCATCTACAAAACATTTTGCACATGCGGGAATGAAACTGAAGGGCCCTATTGAGAAAAGAGAGCAGTTGTGTGAATATTGCAAGAAACCACGACATACAAAGGACACCTGCTGGAAGCTTCATCCTGAACTTCTTCCTGATAGATTTAAGAACAATAATAACCCTAAGAAGGGCAGTCAAGTGGGAAAATCCAAGACTGCTAATGCTGCTACAGTGCCTGAAGGGGGAAGTAAGGAAAGCAAAGAAAAATCAACTATTGAGCAGTTGGTTGCAATGAAGCTAGATTTTGAGAAGTATGGGAGGCTCCTAAATCATCTGGAAGCTACGGTTTTTTCAACTCACCCTTCCAACAGTACATCATCTTCATCGGCTTTTGCTCACTCAGGTACTCGTGCTTCTGCTAATCATGCTTCAGCTTCAGGTAATCGTAAAATCCCTTGGATTATTGATTCCGATGCATCAAACCATATGACCAACCTATCTAACCTGTTTTGCTCATATCACCTCCTCTCTGGGAAAGAGAAAATATCCCTTGCTGATGGGTCCCTTGCCCCCATCTCTGGTAAAGGCGATATAAAGACCTCTGACACCCTGTTCTTATCTTCTGTTCTTCATGTCCCTAAGCTTAACACAAACCTCTTATCTGTTAGTAGCTTAACAAAGTCAATGAATTGCAGCATAACTTTCTTTCCCACTCATTGTGTTTTTCAGGACCTACAGTCTCAAAGGATGATTGGGAGTGGCCATGAGGCGAACGAAATATACTTGTTGGACACACCAGATCAAGCTTTGGGACCACCTCATGGAGTTGCCTTAGAGTCAGTCGTGTCAGAGTCTGTTAACAAAATTTTATTATGTCATTTTCAGTTTGGTCACTTGCCCTTTTCTGCTTTGAATCATCTGTTTCCCAGATATGTTTAAAGGAGTGTCTTTATCGAGTCTTCATTATGAATCATGTGAGCTGGCAAAGCATTGTAGACATTCCTATTCAATTAGCAATAAAAGATCATTTTCTCCTTTCCATATTGTTCACTCTGATGTGTGGGGGCCATATCACATGCCAACCATGGGGGGTTACAGGTACTTTATCCTTTTCATTGATGATTACTCACGTTACACTTGGATTTATCTCATGAAATCCAGGGATGAAGTACTAGCTATTGTGAAAAATTTTCATAAACTCACCCTCACCCAGTTTAATACCCGTATCAAAATATTCCGCTCTGACAATGCTAAGGAGTATTTTGAGAGAACCCTCTCCACCTATCTTGAAACTTTTGGGGTTATTCATCAAAGTTCTTGTTCCTACACTCCACAACAAAACGGGGTGGTGGAAAGAACAGGCATGTGGTTGAGGTTGCCAGATCCCTTTTATTTGCATCCCATGTTCCTATAAAGTTTTGAGGAGATGCTGTTCTTCCTGCTACCTTTCTAATCAACCGTATGCCCTCCCGGGTCACTGGCTTTAAAACCCCTTTTAGTCTTCTCTTCCCGGATGAGGATCTCTTTTCTCTTCCTCTCCGTGTGTTTGGGTGTACTTGCTATGTGCATATTCATAGTCACCAAAGGCACAAGTTTGAACCCAAGGCTCATAACTGCGTGTTTCTGGGATATGCTTCCACACAGAAGGGTTATTGTTGCTTTGATCCGGTTCGTGGCACCCGCTTTGTATCTCGGGATGTCACCTTTGCAGAGTTGACTCCCTTCTTCAGTATTCCTCCTGAGGGGGAGAAATCTGATGAGTACTTTGCTATGTCTCCAGCTGTTCCGCTTCCCATTCCTTGTGAGTCCGATCATGGGGTGTCCACCTCTTCCACTGGACCTACCCCTGATGTCCCTGCTCCCCCTCCTGCTTTTGCTCCTGCTCTCCAGAGGTGGTACCAAAGGCGGAGATTCAAACATGTGCAGGTTGTTTCCACTCCTTCAGAAGAGCATCTTGCCACTCCTATCATTCCTGAAGAAACAAGTCAGCCCTCTACTGACCCATCTCTGATTGTTCCAGACCTTGACCTTCCTATTGCTCTTAGCAAGGGCAAGCGGAAGTGTACAACCCATTGTATATCCAAACACTTATCTTACAGCCTTCTCTCCCCTTCCTACTACTCTTTTCTTGCCTCTGTTTCTTCCCATGTGATACCCAGGTCTGTACCGGAAGCTTTATCTCAAGCTGAATGGAGGGATGCTATGGTGACCGAACTTGATGCATTGCATAAGAATCATACCTGGGACATTGTGGACTTGCCAGAAGGAAAGGAACCAGTGGGTTGTAAATGGGTGTTTACTATTAAATATCACTCTGATGGCTCTGTTGAGAGGTTTAAGGCTCGTTTGGTTGCTAAGGGTTACACCCAAATGTATAGCATTGACTATCTGGAGACATTTGCTCCTGTAGCTAAGATGACTTCAGTCAGGGTTTTACTTTCTCTAGCAGCTACTTTTGATTGGCCCCTACACCAGTTTGATATTAAGAATGCCTTCTTGAATGGAGAACTGCATGAAGAGGTCTATATGTATCTACCTCCAGGAGTGTATGGGAAAGAAATGAAAGGCAAGGTGTGTAAACTACACAAATCCCTTTATGGTCTCAAACAATCTCCTCGGGCTTGGTTTGAGAGATTTCGGGCTGCTCTTGTCTCCTTCGGCTACATTCAAACACAATCTGATCATACACTGTTCTTGAAGAGAAATGACTCTCTGGTGACCTTCTTGATTGTTTATGTTGATGATATTGTGGTCACGGGTAATGACATTGAAGAGGCCAGTAAACTAAAAGCATTTCTCAACTCTGAATTTGACATCAAAGATTTGGGAAATCTTCGGTATTTCTTGGGCATTGAAGTTGCTCGATCTAAGGATGGTATATTCATATCTCAGCGCAAATATGTCCTTGATCTTCTTGCTGAAACTGGTAAACATGGAGCTAAACCCATCTCCACTCCCATTGATCCTAATCATAAGCTTTCTGCCACAAATGGTGCACCTTTGTCTGATAAAGGAGTGTTTCAGAGACTGCTTGGGAAGTTGTTATACCTTTGCATGACTCGGCCGAATATTTCCTATGCAGTAAGTGAAGGGATGGGATATCCATCACATGGACGCCCAAGTCTTGCGGAAGGGACTGGGCAAATTTCAAAAAAAATTTCTCCCATCTTTGCAGGGAATCGAATTCCCTATTTTAGAAAACAAATTTTCAAGGATCAATCTTGAACCATGAACCAAACCAGATCTAAACCAAAAGGAATAGGAGGGAGGATGTACCTGATACGGAGAAACAGTATCTCCCAATGAAGGTGTTCACGCCCAAGGAAGGATCCAAAATCTGCTCCCACTGAAGATGGCGCAGTGCAGGATGGAGCAGAATCAACAATGTTCTTCCAAAAGAACTTGACCTTTCGCAAGAATCAACTGGATGGCTTGTGAGTACAGCTCCAACCAATCTTTTCCCAAAAGATTGGAATCAAGATCAGATCTTGATTTCTCCCAAGAACTGGAGATCGAACTGAAGGTAATGACGACAGCAGGAAGGAGGCGGCAAGAGAGAATTCGCAGGGTGCAGAAATCTCTCTTCTTGTGATTTTCAGCTCTGAAGAGAATTGAACATCAACCATTAACAGTTGCCGCCCCCTTCTTCTTTCATAATCTTAAAGGGATCAGCTCCTAATCCCATTAGGAGTTGCTAATCCAAATCATATTTGGATTAGAAGTCCCTTTAAGTGATAAGGGATAACCCTTATCTTATCTGCAGATCAGATCAGCCATCTTCTAATCTAATTAGGAGGCTTCCAGATCTAAATGAGATTTAGATCTTGGACTCTCTAAGTGGATAGGGTCTAGGCCCAATCCTATCAGCTGATCCATCTCAGAATTCGCCCCCTTTAATTGACTGATCAAATCAGCCCAGTTCGAAATGGGCTTAAGGCCCATTTAAGGTTATGTACTCACTTAGCCTTCCAAACTGCTGCCCAGTTGGGCTTCCTTGTATGGCGTGGGACCCAAACATTGATATACACATCAACCACATGGGTTCAGCCCAGCCTTTGTTACAAGGCCTGGCCGAATACACTGTTATGGACAGTACACCCCCTGAAAACCCATCTTGTGGGCTCTATGGGCCCAACACTTACCCTAAGTGGTCCCTGGGCCAAACCACCTTGTAACACCCAGGGACTGTGGGCAGATGCAAGATTAGCCCATCAGGTATTATCCTCAATGGTCTTATACTTAACCTCTCAGCCCATAATGATCAAACACTGCCCGACAAGGGAGGACCTCTCCCTCGACTGCAAGGAACAGTGTTGCACTCTCCGCTTACATGGATCCCAGGAATTAAAACCTTTTGCAAATCATTTCGAAACTCATAACATATACATATATATCTTTATATAAATATATTTTGCAAAGCAAAATCTCAACAATTGAAATCGGCTGCCGGCAGTCTTGGTTTCCATCAGAGAGAGTGCATCCCCCGATCATTACCTTTGTCCGACAAAGGGGCTGATCCTGTCACTATGATCACCCACTCAGATGAATTCTCGGACTGTCCCAACATACCCAGATTTTGACCCCCACTAAGGATCTCACTGATTGGTACATCAAAGACAGCCCAATCCGACACCTAGTGTAGTATCATAATCGAGTCTAGGGGTTAGGTGTAACTTTCTAGTTTTGCCCATCTATCTCCAAGGTCCAGGGCAATACTGGAAATCTGGTCCGGTTCAAAGGTTCTATTAATCCTACACTGCATGTGCTTCGGGTCTCACCCTGGTAGCTGAGACAAGCCACCCCAACAGTTGGTCGCACACCAGTGTCAGCCTTGGCAGGATAAATCTCCCCAGACTTACCCAATGGCTGTGAACATTCTAAACTAACACAAGTCTCATTAAGTGTCCAGTTTAAGGGTATTACACAGAAACACACCACCGGAACATGAATCAAATGTGTACTTTATTCATTTACAATAAATTCATAATGTACATAATTCTGATTGAAGCTAAGGGCATACAACTGCCTAACAGAAGTTTGGATAGAAATAGAACTTGGGACAAGCTTGACTTAACAAGGATTTAGTTGTTATATCATTAATATAGGGTGTTTTGTACTCTTCTCTTCTTCAATTCTTCTTCTTCTCATTGAATAAAATTAGGGTGTTTTGTACTCTTATTTTTTATCAGTTTTTTTCAAATAATCTTTTATATCATTAATATATAGCTGAACTAAAAGTCTGAAACTTGATTGTATGGCTGAATTGAAAATCTAAGATTTGATTATATGGCTGAAATTGTTTTTATTCAACTTCTATTTGTATATTGCATTTGCTGGTTTGCATTACTGCTTGCTTGCTTACTTAGGAAATATATGAATAGCTGAATGAAATTTAATTATATCATATAGCTGAAATGTGCTTGCTTGAAATTTTTATTTATCCATTTCTAACTGAATTATTCATTAGAGTAATTGATTTCTGATTTAACATTTATTTACTTGTTTTTGTGTGCTTATAAAAAAATTATTATTTTATTATTTGTTTTGATTAATTATTAATTATTGTCACTGCTGATTTTCCCTTGGTCTTAGTCTTTTTCTCTTGCTCATATTTCTCATTACTTAATTTAGGAATAAAATAGATTAATTATTTTCTAGTTTAACATTTTTGTTTGTTTTGTAACTTGTTTTATTTGCTGATTGTTTTTTTTAATAGAAATAGAGAATGACAACTAAAGAGGGAAGTGGCAATGTTAAGCGTAAGGCTCAATCAAAGGACCCTGCATGACAATATGCATTTTGGCATGATTTGGAAGATAAAAATGCAATTTCATACTCATTATGTAGTAAAGTTGTTAAAGGATGAATAAAAAGGATGAAACAACATTTGATTGGAGGGTATGGGGATGTAACCAAATGTCTCAAAACTACTGCAAGTATTGCCAAGGAGATGCAAGAATATATGCAGAAGAATAAAGAGGAAGAAACCATTGGATAATTTTACCATTGAAGATAATCATGGGGCATGGTAACTTTGAATGAATGCCCAACCAGGGATGCCCCTTTAACTTATCAAGTGGATTTTACTAAGTGTAAGGTTTTGTTGAATTGAGTCTATTATGTCAAATTACAAGTTTATTATAGGAATTCATGGAAAGGACAAGTGAACAAGAATGAGCTTTTGTTAGGTTAGAGTGTGTATGAGATAGGAACCCCCTCATGGAGGATGAGAGAAGGTTCAGAGTAGTAGGAAGGTGGAGGTCTGAGGTGTCGATCGAAGCCAAGACTTTCTAGTTCGAAGAGGAAAGGATCAAAGGTGAGGATGCAATGAAAATCAGAGAAAATAACAGGGTGACTGTGTTGGTGTCAAAGGAGGTCATTGTCTGGATGAAAGGTTTCATAGATGGGGCTATCAACTCTGGTAAGGTGAATGGCTGGAAAAACTCAATGTCAGTTCTAGGTAAGAAATATGTAACAGAATTGAAAAGAAACAGAAAGGGATGGTTTATCTCTGTGGTCGAGTTTTTTGGAACAAATGGGAAGCAAATGCTATGTGTGCCGGAAGGGAGATTACGGAAAGGGTGGATGGATTTTGTGAAGGTGCTACAGTCTTTCCTTGTAGCCTTGGAAGTTAAGAGAGTGGATGGGGTGAAGAGAACTGGTAAAAAATCCAAAGACCAGGATCAAAAAGTTCAGGAGGGGGCAGTTTCGATTAGTTCCTTTGGGAGTGTAGAAGTGCAAGGCCTTCCGACTGAAATGGTGGTTGCTTGCGCTTCTATTCATCGTAGATTATTGGTAGGAGCAGGGAAGGATGAGTGGAAGAAAAGAAGGGTGCTAGTGGCTGATAAAGGAGTGACAGATTGGAGGAGGGTTCTGAGTACAGTTGCAGGGGAGATAGGTATTGGGAGTGAAGCTATGCTGTTCCCTTTTGCAGAGACGAAAGCCGTGCTTGATGTAGGCGACCAGGAACTAAGATTTAAAGCAGTTGTGGTGGATGGAGGTCTGATACAGGTTCAGAACTGGAGCCCAATCTGCAATGAAGTCGAAGTCCAAGATGGATGTGTCCGGCTGAAGCTTGTAGGCCTTCCATTTCACATCTGGCGAGACTCTGTTCTTGAGCACATCGTGCAAAGTCTGGGAGGCATCTTGGTGAAAGCTGATAAACGAAATCTGGGTGCCGTGGAGTTACAGGTAGCTGGTGTAAGGCATGAGAACCTGCCGAGATTCTTTGAAATCTGCTCGGATGAAGCCTGGTACAAGGTGTGGGTGGTTTCCGAAGTTGAACGGTCGTGGTGGGAAGGTGCTCCTAAGGTAGAAGATGATGAGCTGGCTGGGTGGTGGGCACGTGGAGGGCAGAGGTTGGGAGATGAAAAGGTGGAGCAGATGAAATATATTTTTGGGGTTACTGAGCCGGTTGGGGAAAACCAAACGACAAGCAACCTAATTAAGGAAACTAATTCAAATGAAGACTGGACAAACTAATTGGATAACTGTTTCTACAATGTTTTGACAGTTCACAAGACTCACAATGAAGACTGGACAAACTAATTCCCTTAAACAGTTCTGGGAATAAATGACTTAATGTAGAAAAAGAAAGATGACCCAAACGAAAATGACATGACATGACTCGACTGATGGACTCTGTAGATGTAGACCCAAAAGCAGCATTTCCAGGTTGTTCATGGCACTGCCTAGGAGTATCTAGCAAGTATATTCCATTCGCCTCACGGCCACTCCCAATCACCTTCTGAGACTCCAGATCCTGAAAAACACTGTAGGAAGGGAAGAAGGTTACACAACAGTTTAATAACTTAGTTAGGCTACTTACAGATAACAAGTTTGTATTTAGTCTAGGTTAGACCTGTTCATGGGCCAGGTGGCCCGACGGGCCGACCCGGCCCAGCCTGGCCTTTGGACGGGCTTGAACATGCAAATGAGCCCACGGGCTTAACCTTGGGCCAAAAAGCCCGACCCACAATAAATTCGAGCCGGGCTCGGGATTTGCCAAAATAGCCCGGCCCAGCCCTACCTATAGATTAAAGTTAAAAAACCCTAGTCGAACCCCTCTTTCTTTCACCTCTTTCCAGCCGAACCTCTCTTCTCTTCAGTCTTCACATCCTCCTCAGTTCTCAGTCCTCACACTCTCAGGTAGCCACGCAACCGGCGAGGCGACGAATGTTCATCGGCGCAACAACTCCAGCGGTGAGTCCTCTCCTTCTGTCTCTCTCGTTCCTCTTCTCACTTCTCTTTCAAATCTCACACCGGCGATGGCGAGGCAGCGAATATAGGCACCGGCGGCGGCGGTTTTTCTCTCTCTCTCTCTCTCTTTCTCAGACGCGAACTGATCACTGTTAAAATTGCAGCTCACAGTCACCGCGAACTCAGCTCCGGCGAACAGTCACCGGCGGTGAATAGGGAAAAATTCCAACTTTTTTATTAGGTCAGGCTTCGGGCTTTTTATCAGGGCCGGGCTTGGGCCCAAGTTGTACGCCCATTGGTCGAGCCGGGCTCGAGCTCAGGCCTAACAAATTTCCATTCATGAAGAGTAAAAGCTCGATCTGAGCCTGACCAGGCCCGACCTATGAACAGGTCTAGTCTAGGTACATGAAGAGCAGAAGGAAGAAACAAGGAGTTTGTAGCCTAGATGGTTCCCTTGCCGGAGATAGGGGCAAGAGAGCCATCGGCTAGGGTGATTTTGTCACGTCCAGGAAGTAAATCATATGAAACAAAGTAGAAAGGTTGGTCATATGATCAGAAGCACCAGAATCAATAATCCAAGGGATCTTACGATTACCTGAAATAGTTGCATGATTGGCAGAAGCCCATATACGTGAATGAGCAAATGCAGAAGAGGTTGAATTTTCTGAAGGGTTGGAAGAAGAGGTCACACCCTCTAGGTGACTGATCATCCTCCCAAACCTCTCATATTCTGCCTTCATAGTTGCTAACTACACACTAGCTATCATCTCTTCAATTTGGTATCTATCACTATCTGGACCAACAACAACATTAGCACTCCCTACCCTTTTATTATCAGGCTTCTTCTGAAACTAAAGTGGTAGGAGCTCAGGACGCAATTTCCAACACTTGTCTTTAGTGTGTTTTGGCTTTTTACAGTACTCACAAACAATCTCTTTCTTCCCTGAGCTACTTGGAGTCCCTGCAACCCCCTTGGGTTTCACTCCCATATTAGCAAAGTGATCATTTAGACCAGCCCCTTGAACCTGGACAAGTCTCCTTCTTTCTTCACTACTTACCAAGGCATATGCGTGAGACAATGAGACACTATCCTTGGATAAAATATTTTGTTTTGTAATGTCATACTCTGGATTTAGTCCTGTCAAGAACTCAAACACCCTGTTTCTCTCAACCAATTTTTTGTAGGTCTCAACATCATCAGTGGTGTCCTAGGTTACAACTTCTATCAAATCTATTTCTTGCCATAAAGACTTCAGTGTTGAGAAGTATACAACTAATGGTTTCTCCCCCTGTCTTAAATTATTCACATCACTTCTCAACTTGTAAGCTCTAGCCACATTTAATTTTTGGGAATAGGTTTCAGCAACACTATCCCAAATTTCCTTTGCTGAATTCATCAACAAATAGTGTTGACTAATCTGTGGTTGCATTGAGTTCACAAGCCACCCAATAACAGTATAATTTTATTGCATCCACTTTTCATACGATGGATCATCTTCCGAAGGATCCTTTTTGCTCCCGGAGATAAAACCCCACTTGCCTCTACTACAAATATGAATCTTTACTGATTGTGACCAAGCCAGATAATTAGTTCCATCCAGCTTGACTGTCATCACAGCCAGTAGAGAGTCTACAGAGGCTCCCGGAACCTGTTCGGATTCAGCAACATGCTTGTTTTCAATGTATGAGGAGTTCATCTTCTTAAACACCTCAAAAATGATTTCAAACAACTTCGAAAAACACCAAATGAAGACAGAACAAAACTGTGTTGTGAGCCAACCTCTATGCAGCCGTACTTGTAATCTGTGTCACACCCAGAAGCTGGGAGAAACGGAGAAAAAATTCATCCGCTCCTTGTTGTAGACTTCACAGAACACCAATCCACTTGATTCAATCTTCAAGAAGAAGAATGAGAAAGCCTTCAGTCACTGAGCGCCCAGGTCAAACTCCTTGTGGGGCCCGCAATCAGATTTCTCCAAAAAATTAGGGTTTCAGGCAACACACTTGAATCTGTCAAGGGGGCGACAAAGTCAGTCCTCTTCTCTCTAGAAACTACTAACAACTGGGCTGAAAAAGGTGTCTTTAACTATTCATATGATTCAGTTCTACTGTGTATGGGAAAAAAGAGTGAAAAAAAGGGGGAAAAACGAGCCTGCTCTGATACCAAGAAGAAAAACAGCCTTTTGAGAAGAAAGGACCGTTTAGAAAGATGCAAAAAATCAAAAGAAAGTAGCAGAAATCAGAGTTCAAGGGGGGAGAAGATGAAGAAGAAGGTGGAGGCAACTTGGGTTTTGAGAGAGATTTTCGAACATAATCTCTTCTCTTACACCCTTAATTCTATTTTATTAAGTTAAACTTTGGTAATTTATAGAGAAGCCCTTAGTTGGGCAGAAAATTAAAAAGACATAACATAAGAAAGAATAGGCCCAGATTAAGGCCCATTACAGCAAAGAACATAAAAGATAAAAAAGGATAAACAGCATATGGGCCATTCGGCCCATCTTCTCTACAAATAGTTTTGTGAGACCAAGTCCAAAAGAAGTTGTTGAAGTGAGGCATAAAGGACAATTGGTTTAAACAAGCATTGAAAGTCATTTGAAGAAGGAAGAAAGGAAAAAAGTAAACGAATATGTAGCAAATTGGTTCTATCAAGCCGGGATTCCTTTCAATACGGTGAAATTAAAGAGTTTTGAAGTTATGGTTGAAGCAATTGCACAATTCGGGTTCTAGGCCTTGGCCCTTGACCTTTTAGGTTTGAGAACATGTGGCTAACCCATCCGGATTTTGAACGAAAGGTTAGTGAGTGGTGGAATGAAGATTTGAGAGGGGTTAAGTGGAAAGGTGTAAGGTTCCACAAAAAGTTAAAGAGACTAAGAGCAAGGATTAAAGAGTGGAATCGGGAGAATTTTGGAAGGGTAGAAGATCAAAAGAACATTTTGATGTCCAGGATTGATGAACTAGACTCCAAAGAATCCCAGGGAGTTATGAATGAGCAATAAAGGTTTTTGAGAAGTAAGTTAAAAAAGGAATTGGAAAAAGTTCTCCTTAGAGAAGAGATCTCATGGAGGCAAAAGTCAAGACACAAATGGATCAAAGAAGGGACGGCAATACAAAATTTTTCCATGCGTTGGCTAATGGGAGGAGAAGAAAAATTATGTGGCCAAATTAGAAGTCGATGGGGAGGAAGTCATAAATCAAGATGAGATAGCAAAAGCATTGGTGGATCATTTCAAATCAATTGCAGGGAAGCCTCTTAATAATAGACTAAGGTTGGAAGGTCGAGATTGGTCCAGGCTGTCTGAAGAGCAAGCAAGATGGTTAGAGAGGAGTTTTGAAGAAGAGGAAATTAGGCATGCAATGGAGGATTACAGAAGTAGAGGGAAGAAAGGGTTGGTGTGTAAGCTGGGTTTGGAGAAGGCATATGATCTGGTTGATTGGTCTCTATTGATGGAAGTTTTAGAGTCTTTTGGGTTTGGGCAAAGGTGGTGCAAGTGGATAAAAGGGTGCATTAGAACTTGCCATTATTTTGTGTTAGTAAACGGCAAAGTGGTGGATCACTTTCTAGCTGTCCGGGGTATTAGGCAAGGGGACCCTCTCTCCCCGTTCCTCTTTACCCTAATTGCTGAATTGTTAGGGAGGCTTATTGAGAGGGTAGACTCCAGAAATCTGATTAGTGGTTGGAGAGTGGGGAGGGATAGGGTTCCGGTCACTCACCTACAATTTGCAGATGACACAATTCTGTTTTGTGATGGCAAGGAGATTAGTGGGGTGAACAATCTAAAGATGGTGATTGAAGTGTTTGAACTAACGACTAACCTCAAAGTAAACCTTGATAAGAGTTGTGTGATTGGTATTAATATGAGTGAAGGAGAGGTGGAGGAAAGGGCCCGAGCGATAGGTTGTGAGATAGCTCATTGGCCACTGAAGTATTTAGGGCTTCCTTTAGGGGATAATCCTAGAAAAAGGAGTTTTTGGAATTTGGTGATTGACAGGTTCACTAAAAGGCTAGCTTCTTGGAAGAAGAATTACTTGTCTTTGGGGGGTAGGATAACCCTGATTAAGTCAACATTGGCAAACCTTCCAGTCTATTACTTGTCAGTGTTTAGAATCCCTGAAGGAGTTTGTAGGGAGTTGGAAAAACTAATGAGGGACTTTTTATGGGAACCCGGGGAGGAGAAAAGGGACCATAGAGTTAGGTGGGAGCTACTTACAAGAGCTAAAAGTGAAGGGGGACTGGGGCTAGGGAACTTGAAGAAGAAGAATGAAGCTCTGTTAGGGAAATGGTTATGGAGATGGTCCAAAGAAAAGGAGAATCTATGGGCTAAAATCCTAAGTATTCATGGGCAAGAGGTAGTTGGCTGGAATCTGGGACTATTATCTAGGGCTTCAAGAGCCTCTCCTTGGAAGTCCATTCATGCCATC
This sequence comes from Nelumbo nucifera, assembly GCF_055504915.1. Lineage (NCBI taxonomy): Eukaryota > Viridiplantae > Streptophyta > Magnoliopsida > Proteales > Nelumbonaceae > Nelumbo > Nelumbo nucifera. Next base: position 131,304,447 of record NC_142649.1, on the reverse strand, counting down.
CTTCAGCCTTTTCTTCCCTTCATCAGGTATGATCTTGGTTCTGGTTTGTCGATAAATTTTTGGGAACACACTTGGGTGGGGGATTTTCCTTTGAAAGAGCAGTTCCCCTCCTTATATGCTCTGTCTAGGTTTAAAAATGAACCAATAGCAACCTTTGCTACCCTATCTAATTCTACTATTGGTTGGAACTTGGGTCTTAGAAGGGCCCTCAGAGATTCTGAGTTGGAACCCATTTCGAATTTGCTTAAAATCTTGGATGAGGTAGCTCTTGAACATTCCCGTGTGGACTCTAGGGTTTGGTCTCTTGTCCCTTCAGGTATATTCTCTTGCTCCTCTTTTTTCAAAGCATTGACACAGCCTAGTCTGGTACCTAGGTTTTCTTTTCCAGTCCGAAAAGTTTGGGGTAGCCTTATCCCTCCTAGGGTAGGTGCTTTTTGCTAGGAAGCAATCCTAGAAAAGTGTAACACTTGTGACATACTTCAAAAGAAAAGGCCTAATTGGTGTTTATCTCCGCATTGGTGCATCTTATGTAAGAAGAATGGTGAAAGCTGTTATCACTTGCTTGTTTCTTGCCCTCTTGTTTCAGAGATTTGGTGTTGGTTTTTTTCTTTATTTGGTTGCAGGTGGCCCTCCCCTTCAAGCGTGCAAAGCTTGTTCAGTTCCACTCCAGTGAGGGGTTTAAAGAAGAGAGGTAAAATTTTGTGGAGATGTGCTAGAGCTGCTATTTGTTGGACGGTTTAGGAAGAAAGAAATCAAAGATTATTTCATGACAAAGAAAAAGCAAGGAAGCCCTCATAGAAATTGTTTATGTTAGGGTGGCACACTAGGTCAAGTCTTTGAAGCTTTTTGAAGCCTATTCAGTAGGAGACATCATTAGAAACTGGGAAGAAGTGGCTCGGTCAGTTCCTATGTCTAGTGCTATTAGACCTGTTTGGACTCAACCAGATTTGTGTTTCATCAAATTGAACTTCGATGGTAGCAGTGAAGGTAATCCAAGCCCTTCAGGCATAGGTGGTATTTTCAGGTATGAAGAGGATCGAATTATTGCTATGTTCTCAGGATCTATAGGCTGGGGGAATTCTCTGAGAGCTGAAATCCTGGCAGTTCTAGAAGGAGTAAAAAGAGTTAAGCAATTGAATATTAGTAAGCTACTGGTGGAAGGAGACTCTCAATCGACTGTTAGTTGGTTGCAGAAGGAAGAGTCTAGCCTATGGAAGTTCTCAAATGAAAGAAAGAAAATCAAGCAGCTAACTCAGAATATGATTGTAAGGGTTCAATGGGCCAAGAGGAGCACTAATTCCATGGCTGACACCTTGGCTAAACAAGAGGTGGGAAGATCTAATTTCTTTTGGGCTATATTGTAATAGGTGTTTTCAGTTCTGTAAGTGAGGGTTAAGATGTCTTACCCCTCCAATCTAGTTGTAATTTCCATATATTTTTAATAAAATTACTGTTATTGATAAAAAAAAAAGGCATGCAGTGTTTTCAATGGATAGATCCAAAGCCCTTGGACCAGATGGCTTCACCATGGCTTTCTATCAAGACTACTGGAATGTTGTACGAGAAGACCTTTGTGCGGTGTTTAAGGAATTTGATGTTAATAGCAAAGTAAGCTCTGAAGTTAATGCCACTTTCATAGCTCTAATCCCTAAGAAGAAAGAAGCAAAAAACCCTAAAGATTTTAGGCCAATTAGTTTGGTGACTAGCATTTACAAAATCTTGGCTAAAGTGTTATCCTTGAGGATTAAAGTAGTGCTACCCTCCATCAATAGTCAAGCCCAGGGAGCTTTCGTGCAAGGGAGACAAATAACAAATCAGATTCTAATAGCGAATAAATGTGTGGAGGATATGAGAAAGTCCAGAAAGCAAGGTTTTGTTTGTAAGCTAGATTTAGAAAAGGCCTATGATCTTGTTGATTGGAGCTTCTTATTAGAAAACCTAGGGTGTTGTGGGTTTGGAGTCAGATGATGTAATTGGATAAAAGAATGCATAAGTTCTTGCCATTTTTCGGTCTTGGTTAATGGGGTAGTCAAGGATTTTTTCCCAGCTCTTAGAGGGTTAAGGCAACGTGACCCCCATTCCCCTTTTCATTTTACCCTAGTTGCAGATGTTTTTAGTAGCTTGATCACTGAGGCAAACAAGGAAGGTGTAGTGAGAGGTTGGAGGATAGGAAGGAACAGGATTAGGGTGACCCACTTACCGTTTGCTGATGACCTAATAATCTTTTGTGAAGGGGGTGATAGGAGAACAGTAAGTAATCTCAAGTCTTTGATAAAGTGCTTTGAGAGAGTATCAAATCTGAAAATAAACTTGGAAAAGAGCTGTGTGGTGGGAGTGAATCTGGATGAGAGGACTCTTGAGTCGGTGGCTGAGTCTTTAGGTTGTCCTATTTTCTATTGGCCTTTATAGTATTTAGGCCTTCCTCTAGGAGCCAACCCTAAGGAGAGCACATTTTGGGCCCTAGTTTTAGAAAAGTTTGAGAAAAGGTTAGCCTCGTGGAAAAGGAACTATATTTCTTCAGGGGGTAGAGTTACTTTACTGAGAGCTTCCTTAGCAAATCTGTCGATTTATTATTTCTCTGTGTTTAGGATTCCTGTCAAGGAAGCCAAGAAATTAGAGAAATTAATGAGAAATTTTCTTTGGGAGCCAGGGGAGGAAAAAAAGGATCACTTAATAAATTGGGGAATAGTGTGTAGGAGGAAAGAGGAAGGTGGATTGGGACTGGGGAATTTAGTTTTGAAGAATAAAGCACTCCTAGGAAAATGGTTGTGGAGATGGCCCCTAGAACAGGAGAGACTTTGGCATGAGGTGATAGCTAGTATACATGGAAGTTTGGGCAATGGATGGGATGCTGGTGTATCACGTCGAGCCACTCTGGCAACTCCTTGGAAAGCAATTCTGAGTATTCTTCCTCTTTTCCTCAACTGTATCAGGTATGATGTCAATTCTGGTACTTTTGTTTTGTTCTGGGAAGACATCTGGGTGGGCAATTATGCCCTTGAGGAGAGTTTCCCTTCTCTCTATTCCATTTCTTGCTACAAGGGTGAAACAATGTCTCATTTTCTTCCAACATCTGATTCTCCATATTCTTTGAGTTGGAACTTTGGGTTTCGTAGGGGTTTAAGGGATCATGAACTCTCTTATGTTTCAGACATGTTGTCACTACTTGAAAGTGTTTTTCTGGCCCTTTCCAGTTCTGATGCGGAACTTTGGTCTCCAAACCCAAAAGGTTACTTCACATGTGCTTCCTTTTTTAAGTCCCTTTGCTCTCCCTCGGGACAAGTGGGTTTCCCAACTAAGGAGATTTGATCTAAACCTGTACCTCCTAAAACTATTATGTTCTGCTGGGAGGTGTTCTATAGGAAAATCAACACTTCAGACTTATTGCAGAAGAGAAGGCCTTCTATGTGTTTGTCTCTTAATTGGTGTGTACTTTGCAGGGCTAGTGGTGAGGATTGCTCTCACTTACTTTTAACCTTTCTTTTTTCTGTTGCTATTTGGGATTGGATATATGCTTTGTTTGGTTGCAGATGGAATTTGACCACAGACATAGATCAGATCTTTGATCCTTCTTTCTTTGTGTGGCCCACAAAAACTGGTAAAACAATGTGGAGGAGCATTAGAGCTGCGGCTTTGTGGACAATTTGGGAAGAAAGAAATGCGAGGATATTCCAAGAGAAGGAGAGAAATATTCAAAATGTAAAAGGATTGCATTATGACCAGGGCAATCCATTGGCTGAGATCATTAGATTCCTTCAAATTATATTCCTTTGATGACATGTGGAGGAACTGGATGGCTGTGGCTAGTAGCAGTAACAGAAAGAACAGGGTACCAGATGTGTGGGTACCCCCTTTAAAAGACGACAAAGCTGAATTTTGATGGTAGCAGCCAAGGAAATCCGGGGCCATCAGGGATTGGTGGGGTGCTAAGAGATAAAGATAGGAACATTTTATCTTTATTCTCAGGCTCTGTGGGTATAGGAGACTCTATTAGAGCTGAGCTTCTAGCGGCAGTACAAGGCATTCAGGTTGCGGACCAGTTGGGAGTTCAAAATTTGATTATTGAAGGAGATTCCAAAGTTGGTGTGGGTTGGTTAAAAAATCCAAATTCAGTGATCTGGTGCTACAGGGATATTATGAGGAAAGCTAAATGGTTCTCAAGGAACATGAATGTTATTTTTCAGTGGGTGGGTAGAACAGCTAACACCAGCTTTGTAAACTTTTTGTTACTAGTCTGAGGTAGTACAATTTGTTGTTGTGGAGAGGTACCAGCTCGTGCCCCTCCTTTGGGAAGGCTGTATTGTAATATCTTATTGAATTTCTTGAATAAAATTCAATCATTTATCAAAAAAAAAAAAAAATTGCACAATTCGGATCTGGATACAAGCCTCCAAGTTACCATAAATTACAAGAGCCACTCTTGAAGGGGGGGGGGGGGGGGGGGTTGAGAAAACGAAGCAAATGTACAAGGAGTATGAGGCTTCTTGGAAGACTTAAGGTTGTACCATCATGTCTGATGGATGGAATGATAAAAGGCAAAGATCATTGATCAATTTTTTGGTGAATTCCCCTGAAGGGACTTTTTTTCTAAAATCAGTTGATGCATCAAATGCAACTTTGGACTTTTTTTCTAAAATCAGTTGAAGTCCATAATGCAACTTTTCTATTTGAGTTGATTGATAAATTTGTTAAGGAAATAAGGGAGGAACATGTAGTGCAAGTGGTTACTGATAACCACTTTGCTTATGTTGCTGCCAGTGATCTTTTAAGATTGAAGAGGAAGAATTTATTTTGGACTCCTTGTGCCGCTCATTGTCTAGACCTCATGTTGGAAGACATTGGAGAATTGAGGTCTATAAAAAGTTGTATTGCCAGGGCAAGACAAATAACTACTTTTATTTATAAAGATCCTCTTCTTTTTGCACGCATGAGGGAAAAAACAAATGGAAGAGATCTTGTGTGATGTGTAGTTACAAGGTTTGCCACATCTTTTCTAACTTTACAAAGTTTATATTACTTTCAAGGAGACCTTGCTTGCTTTATTTGCGGGTGATTTGTGGAACAAGAGTAAATGGGCCAACAAATCAGATGGACTAAGAGCATCAAGCATTGTGCTTTCTATTGGGTTTTGGAAAAATGTAAGAGTTGCTCTTTTGGTTGCCCAACCAATTGTGGAGGTTTTATGATTGGTTGATGGTGATGAGAAACCCACAATGGGTTATTTTTACTATGCAATGGAGCGAGCATGAGAGAAAATAAAAGAAAATTGTAGTGGGAAAGAGAGGGAGTATAAGCATTTTAGACATTTTTTATAGGCAATGGACTAATATGATGCAACATCCATTGCACCTTGCTGGTTTTTTCTCAATTAAGTCCTTTATTATAAGGCTAAAGCACAAGATGAAGCATCGGTTGGAAAGTTTGAAATGGGCTTTCTAGATTGCATTGAGAGAATGGTTAGTGATAATGAAATTCAAGACAAGATCTCTCATCAATTGGAATTGGAAGAGTATAAGCATGCCCGTGGTGCTTTCTCTAAAGAATTGGCAATTAGGCAACGTTAAACGAAGCAACCAAGTAATATAAGCTCTCTTTTCTTGAAACTTATATTTATATTTTATTCCTGCTATTTTAAATTTATATTCTTAATTCATTTTTTCCTATTTTGTAGCTAATTGGTGGCATAGCTATGGACATTGCACCCAGACCTTAGGCGTATTGCATTACGCATATTAGGTCTTACATGCACTTCTTCTGCTCGTGAGCGCAATTGGAGCACTTTTGAGCATGTAAGTTCTATGTAATGGTTGGTTTTGTGATAAAATTATTTATGAAAGTTAAAATACTTATTTTTATAATTTTTCTTATTTTGTTGTGAATGTAGATTCATACAAAAAAAAAGGAATAGGCTTGATCAAAAGAGACTCAATGATCTTGTATTTGTTCAATACAATCAACGCCTCCGAGAAAGATTTACAACAAGGCATGCAAACCCAAAGTAGTTTGACCCTATTTGCTTTGATGATGTAGATGAAACTAGTGAATGGTTGACTGGCAAAGACCCCTCAAATGACTTGGTCTATTAAGGCTGTGATCTTACATGGACTCAAGCTGATGAAGCATTAGGGACATCTGAAATCCTTTAAGGAATAGGCCAAGGAGAAGTGGACATGGATGTGGAAATGCAAGTGGGGGTGCAAATAGAGGTAGAGGTGGTGGTCGTGGGCGATGTGCACCCGAAAGACAAGATAAAGGCAAAAATGTAGTTCAAGAAGAAGAAGAAGACTCAATGTGGGAAAAAGATATGGAAGATAATGAAGATGAAGACAAAGATATTGATGTTGAAGATGATCATGATGATGACGATGACAGTGATGATGACGGTGATGAAGATGTTACTCGTGGTGCTAATGATGTTGGTGCATTCAGTGGAGGCAATGTTTTAAAAGCGCAAGGCACAAAAAAGGCGCAAGGGCTATTTTGCACCTGAGGCGCAAGGCGCACAATTAAAAAAAAAAAAGCTAAAAATTCAAAAAAATGCAAAAAAATCAAAAAGTTATAAAACATAATATTAATAAAAATATAAACTTAAGTTTTAAAATAAATGTTTTAAAAAACCTATTATCTAAAATTAAAATACATAAATATAATATGTAAAGCATATTCAAATGAGAATTTAAAAATGAAATCAAACATATAAAACATTTTCAAGCATATAAAACCCACAATCTCTTTTTTTTCTCAATTGCATCAAGTAGCTAATGTGACATATTATATTCCTAAATTCTACAAGCCGCTTTTGTACCATGCCCCTCGAGGCAAGCCCAAACAAGTCCATGTTAGGGTCTTAAATTCTTAGTTTTCACACAAAAAATAATAATTTTATAGTTTTAATTGCTTTTAAGAAGATATGTTATTAGGATGAATGAATGGACAACATTAATGACTAGGCAACAAGGCGCCCCCTGTCGCCTAGCCTCACCTTGGCGCCTTGAAAACTATGGTTTGGTTGTAGGTGGAATCATCAAAAGTAAATTAGAAAGAAGAAAGAATAAGGATAACAGCTGAGCCCAAAACAAGACTTCCATAATTGCCCCTTGCTTACCTAAATCATAAGCCAAAGAGTTTGCTGATCTCCCCACCCATTGTATAAGAACATACGCATTTACTCCCAACTTGAGGGGGAGTTTTGAGGATTATTCTGTTAATAACTTGTTTTCCTTATTTATTTTGTTTAGTTAGCTTGTTGGAACCATAGTCTATTAATTAGAAGTTGCTAGGATAGTAGTTTATCTTTCTTTTAAAGATGTAAGCACCAGCCACCCTATTAAGGGCGTATTTATCTTTGTACTTGTTTTTTACTTAAAGTATAAAAGCTAATGGGAGAGGGCAGCCATAATAATTGGCTTCTCTTCCTTTTCTCCATTCTTTCTCTTTCTCTTCTCTCACAAATTTTTCCCTTCTTCTCTTTCTATAATTTTTTATATTTCTGTTGATTTATACTCTTGGGTTATGTCTGTATAACTTTTGCAGAAGGTCAGACATTTGCTCCACCTCCCAGTCATTAAGATTCCTACTAAAAATAGGATTCCACAATGTTGTACCATTGTGAAATGACAAGTAGTCTGCCACAGCAGCTTCTTTGTTCTGAGCTAAATCAAATAGACAAGGATATAGCTCCTCCAAACAAGTCTCTTCACACCAGGGGTCATCCCAAAATCTTACCCTTGTTCCATCCCCAGTTTTAAATTCAATCCCCTTCAAAAAAAATCCAGTTTAGAAATCTGAATTACTTTCCACAGGGTACACCCATAAGTAGGAGTAACATCACCTGGGTCCCAGCTATCTCCCCTTTGATCATATTTGGCATGAATAACTTCCCTCCACAAACTACCCGCCGCCTCATTATATCCCCAGTTTCAGTTTATAGCTAATAGAATCATACTCTTCATCTCTTCAATGAAGAGCATTTTGTCTAGCTGATCTAAAACTCTGATTAGCTACTTTTGCATATTTTGTATAGGAAATTTCTCCATATTATACCAATACAGTTACCTCTTACTAACAGCTTTTTAAATATTTTGCATATTTTATATAGATATTATAGAAATATTATGGGAGATAGGGAACGCCAAGAAGGATTCCCTCATTAATTGGAAAATAGTATAAAGCCTAAGCATTGGGAGAGTGAGAGTAAACATTTATCTTGCTTCATTTTTAATAAGCTCTTTTCATTTTGTTGCTGATCCAAAAGAAAAAGTATTGCAATAAAAAAGAGTCAAGGATACAATATGTAGATATTCATGCCTTACCTCATATAAGAGTTCCAGGACACTCAAAGTCATAAGCATATCATTTGTGTTGTGGATTTCTTCCTCTAATAAACTGAGGAGATTTGAGTTGAAAATCGTTGATGCTACAGAGCTAGAAATGGAGAACAATTTGACTATCAAAGCCAAAACTCGAACACGTCCCTGATCCATGTTTATATGGCAAGCATAAGAGCAACAATCAAAGAGATTGTATGTATTCTCAAGTCTCAATTTAGATATTCATAATCTTGACAAGCAGCATATATATATATATATAAAGTACTGAAAACTTATAATCTTTTAAGATTTTGTCTAACATCAAAAGATTTTTCTTATTGAAATATTTTGAGAAACATAAGTGCATACACACACACAAAGATCATAGTTAGGTTAAGGCTTGGATGATGTGATCACAAACGCACAAAGACAAATATAGTGACAATGAATTGAATGACACCAAATATAGTGACAAATATGGGATAAGGTCTGGTCACTCTTCTTAGTTTCTTACACCTGATTAGAAGGAATTGAGTGACACCAAAAGAGATCAGCATGCTAGTAGCTTCTTACTTTTGCACCAATAATAGCAAATCTTATTAACTTAGAAAATGAAAGAAAGAACACTAGTTTAAGATTTATATACAGATCAAAGGACCCTTGCTAAATTTCTAGCAGACATAGGGATCCATCTGAACGAGCATTTCAGATTTGAAGACAACGCTGATGCTTCCATAAGAGATCAAGGCACCAAGGTCCCTCAGACATAGGGATCCTTCGGCTTTTGATTGCAGCGAAAGCAAACTACTTAACAGTCATCTTCAACCAAAATCCCCATCTAATGCCCTCCACTGGTTTCAGCTTTTTGTAGATGTGCTAAAAGTTCAGCTCTAAGGCTCACACCTGATTGACCTGGGTTCTCAACAGAACTACTATTAAAATTTAGTTTAATATGTGATGCTAAAGAAGAGGCTTTGTGGATAGAGAAATGGAGGTTGTGGAGAGAGGTTGCATGGAGAAAACAAAATGGTGGTCATCTCTGAGGGTAGAGGCTAAAGATCTCCTCTTTGAAGAAATATGGACCAAAAGAAGACTTAGTCTGAAAATAAGAGAACAAAAGATGGCCACGGCTCTTGTGGAAGGCTCAGAGATGACTGACTGGTTAAAAGAGTTTGTTTCTGATGCAGCAGCTAAAGGGAAGCAGATAAAATGGAAAGAGTTACTCAGAGACAGTTAGGAGGTATGTGATGGAAAACAAGAGGAATGCAAAAGGTGCATTCATATCTCTTACTGAATATTTCTCTAAAGGAAGGAAGCAAATGGTTTGTGTCCCTCAAAGGAAGAATAGTCAAGGATGGATAGGGATAGCTGGTATACTAACAAATTTCCTAAATAGAAGGGAGCTGGAGAAAAAAGAGTTGATGGAAATTTATGAAAGTGAACAAAGCCCAGTAGTTAGCAGCCAGATCCTGTGTAAGGAAGAGGAACCAAAAAAGAATTTCTTGGTCATGGCAAACAATAGTAGGAATCCTTCCTTGGTAGCAAATGGGACAACAGGAAAATGGGGAAGAATCAAGAATGTTAGTGATTGATGATGGAGAGTTGGTAACAGATTGGTGGAAAGTTGCAGAACTGTTGAAGTTCAAACTTCAAACTGGGGCTAAGGAGCACCTTTATTTTTAACTCTGTTTGATCTTGCTAAGGCAGTGCTGGACCCTCTTGAAAACCAAGTAAATGTTAAAGCTTTATGTATTCAAGATGCTCTGGGGATCTTCTCAGTCTTTAAATGGTCTTCATCTTCCAATTCAAAAGTCTTCTCAGTGGAAGATAATGTTACTGGACAAGTGATTGGTTTGCCATTCCATCTCTGGAATCAAGAGACAGCAAACTCAATTGCTTTGTTGTGTGGTGCTCACCTTGATGGTGTATTTTGGGGAGACCTGCGAAGTGCAGCCCTTCTACCGGGTGGAGTAAAACCAGAAGATATACCGAGGAAGGTGACCGTTGCTGTGGATGGATTGTTTTTACCAGTCTGGTTAGTGTCTTCCATTGAAGCTACCCTTTGGAGGGAGGCCAGGCAGGAGGAAGATGAAAGGTCAAGGAAATGGAGCTACATGGCAGATTGGAGTTAGTTAAACAGAAGAAACTGGGAAGTTTCACCAAAATGGAAACACAACCTTTAAGCAGCCCAAAAGATTTGTGTCAAGAGATTAGTAGAAAACGTGAGATACAAGGTAAGGATATGACAACCAACAGGACATTTGCTCAGGTAGTAGCTTCTGGCGCCAAGCAAGATAATTTGAATGGCTTAAGTGAGGGGAAGGGCCTGTTGGTAGTACAAACTGAACCACAGATTGGGGGAGGTAAACCATCGGGTCAGGCTGGAGTCTTGTTAGAATCAGGAAACCTGTAACCTTATGGTGGCTGACCCAGAAGGCCCAAGTTCAAATTCAAATTCTACTCCTGGGTCCAGTAGGCCCAAAAGTTGGCCAAAATTAATTGACCGAGGGCTTAGGTTGGCACATGAGGACTTAAAGGAGCACATGACAGGGGGAGCATCTCAGGTAGACAGCAAACAAGGTCTACCATCGTCTTCCTCGAGCTCCTCCTTTTGCTCGAACAACTTTGCAAAGGTGTCCAGCTCCTTACAATGGATCCCATCGAAGAAGCTGGCTCGATCTTCACAGGATCGCTGTAATCTGAGGTGTGTGAAGCACAGTGAGCCACATGACTTAGATTTGGAAATGTCGACAGATGACGAAGAGTTTTCTGATTCGGATTCAGAATCTGGAGAAACCCTCACTCTGGGAAGTATTGACCTCCAAAAACCAAAAGATATCATGGAGGAGGGAAGCGTAAACACTGAACTTTTATTTCCAGAGGAGGAAATGGATCCACAAGATTTTGGCAATGACAAACAGCCGAGGAATCTGAGTCTCAACGGCGGCAAACAGATATCTTCCCTTCCTGGAATTCCGTACAAAAAACAGATGGTGTTGGAAACACATGCAGAGGTCCGGCAGATTACATCTCTGCCAATAAACGAGTCTACTTCATTTGCACACCCTATTCAGGATCGGGCCAGAGAGACAGGAATCAGATCTTGCGCCTCACCTAAGGATTCACATAGAGGGAAAGACTAGTGAGGTACCTTTGACTGCAGGGGGTGAAAAAGTCACGGTTGAACCTAGTTTACTTCCACAGCTGAGTTAAGAACAAGGAATGGGTCTGGTCTTAACTTCAATAGTAGACACCCAACATCTGGTCCCATTGCAATCACCTCTGTTACCTTCAAGTTAGCCTGTCCATTTGTTTTAGATACTAATCTGGGTTCTATGTCTGTAACAGATATCCTGGAATCTCAAATAAAACAACCAAGTGACAGTAGGGGAGTGATGAATGAGAGTGCCGGAAGTCGAATTGAGAAGGGGAATTGTTTAGTAGAAAGGAAACAGGAGGAACTGGAATGGATTTGGGAGCAGATTTGTACACTGTTGGAGGAATATAAACAGAAAGAGGAAATGATAGAGGAGCATAGTTTTCAAGGCGCCAAGGCGAGGCTAGGCGACAGGGGGGGCGCCTTGTCGCCTAGTCGCCTAGGCGATGGATTTTTTTTATGTAGAAAGCATAGATCCTAGGGTAATTCCCTAGGTACCATAACCATATTTCCTTAATAATTCATATTTTTCATAAGAAAAGTATAGAGTTCATGTTAAAGTATAGAAAATCAACATATTCATGAGAAGAAAAAGAAGGAAGAGAAAATTCAAAAAATATAGGGGCTGAACCCTTGTTTTTGTTATAGGAAAAGAAGAAAAGAAAATGTGTTGATTAGAATAGTAGTAGTAGTAGTAGTAGTAGTAGTAGAAAATGTGTTGATTAGACAAAATTTTAAGTTCTTCCTTACTTATTGGTTCAGGTTTTAAAGTCTTTGAGGGTTCAATACATCATTTAGCAATGTTTAAATTGATCAAACCCTAACAAATAAGAAAATAATAAAAAGAAATTAGTAATATAAACACACAAAATGAATATTTCAGTTTAATAGTGCCTATTTTATAATTATAATGTCAACAAATTAAGAATAAAAAAGTATTTTATAATACATAGTACAAAACTGTTTGACGATTAGGCGAGGTGAGCCTCAAAGGGCGCCTTGTCGCCTAGGCGTCGCCATGACAACTAGTAGAGGAGACCCCAAAAAAACCTGAATCAGATGCAAGCCCCAACAGATTGGAGAAGGAAACAGGAAATAAAGGGCCGCATAGGAAGTCCATGGGTAATAAGGGTAGGAAAAAGAAGAAGAAATCTGAAGTAGAGAGACTAATTTTGGACATTGAAGGGGATATTGAATTCAGTGGAAGAGGGGAAAGGAAATAGGCTTCTAAATGAGGAGAAGATAGTGTTTGGAAGGCTTAATCAAGAAAGTTAATGAAGATAATCTGTTGGAATATGTGGAGTTTGAGTAGTGCTAGAAAAAGGAGACTGATTAAGGAGCTACTTAGGAGAGAAAGACCTGATATTGTGATGCTATAGGAGACCAAACTAGCTGAACTGGATAGGAGGTGGGTCAAAGAAATTTGGAAAGTAAGAGGTGTGAGATGGTATTCAGCTCCCTCGTGGGGAGCTTTGGGGGGAATAGTAACTTTTTGGAGGGAGGATTTCGTAGAACCAGTAGAAGAGTTGATAGGAAACTTCACTGTGTCCCTAAAATTCAGGATGGTGAAAGATGGCTTTATATGGGTGCTAACAAAAACGTGTATGGGCCAAATAATTACAAAGGAATGAGTTATGGGAGGAGCTTCATGGCATCCAAGGTTTATGGGAAGACCCCTAGTCCTTGGGGGGAGGACTTTAACGCAATAAGGTTCACAACTGAGTCAAATAATCCCAGACAAGCCATCACGACTAGTATGAGGAAGTTCAATGACTTCATTAACTCTTGTGAGTTACGAGAGCTTCCTTTACTCCTTTACTACAAGCTATCTTCACTTGGTCCAACTTCCAAGAAAACCTAACTTGTTCAAAGCTTGATAGATTTCTTTTTAATGAGGGTTGGGAGAGCCATTGGAGAGTCTTGGTGGCTAAGGCCTTACCTAAGGTCACCTTTGACCATTGCCCCATAGAAGTAGGAAAAGAACCACTTGGAAATGGACCTAGACGATTCAGGTTTGAGAATATGTAGTTAACACATCCAGATTTCTTGTCTAAGGTTGTGGAATGGTGGAGCAAAGAGATGAGGGGAGTGAAATGGAATGGAGTTAGATTCCACAAAAAATTAAAAAGGTTGAGAGGCAAAATAAAAGAATGGAATAGGGATCAATTTGGAAGAGTGGAGGAAGCAAAAGCTAGCCTACTAACTCAGATTGAGGATTTAGATGCAAAAGAGTCCCAACGGATGATGAATGTGCAAGATAGAGAACTAAGATGGAAATTGAAAAAGGAGTTAGAGGTTCTATTGAGGGAGGAGATCTCATGGAGACAAAAATCTAGGCATAAATGGATCAAGGAAGGGGATGGGAATACTAAATTCTTTCATGCTATGGCTAATGGGAGAAGAAGGAAAATTTTGATACTTAAGCTTGAGGTTGATGGAGTTGAGATGACCTCTCAAGAGGAGATTGCTAGTAGGTTTGTGGTTCACTTCAAATCAATCTTCCAAAGACCTTTGGAGAATCAGCCGAGAGTGGGGGAGGAGGACTGGCCAACTTTGAATGAGATAGATAGGGGATGGTTAGAAAGAATGATTGAGGAAGAGGAAATTAAACAAGTTGTCTTTTCTATGCATAGAGCTAAGGCATCGGATCCAAATGGGTTTACAATGGCATTTTATCAGGACTGCTAGGACATAATAAAAGAAGATTTAATTGGAGCCATTAGAGAATTTGAGGATAAACATTTTTGTTATTTTCAATTATCAAAAAAAAATTCCTGAAATCAATGCCACTTTTCTAGCTCTAGTTCCTAAAAAGACTAGTGCCAAACACCCCAAAGATTTTAGGCCAATCAACTTGGTGACTAGCATCTATAAGATTTTGGCAAAGTGCTCTCTAGGAGGATCAAAGTAGTTCTCCCCTCTCTCATTAGCCAAGCACAATGAGCCTTTGTATAGAACACACAAATTATAGATCAGATCCTCATTGCAAATGAGAGTGTGGAAGAGATAAGGAGGTCTGACAGAAAAAGGTTGTGTTTGCAAATTGGACTTGGAAAAGGCTTATGAGCTAGTGGATTGGGGTTTCTTGTTGGAGGTGTTAAGAAGGCGTGGGTTTGGGGACAAATGGTGTAATTAGATAAGTGGATGTTTAAATTCATGTCATTATTCAGTCTTGGTTAATGGAGTGGTTAAGGATTTCTTTCCAGCCAATAGAGGCTTAAAACAAGGTGACCCACTTTCTCCTTTCCTCTTTACACTTGTTGTTGATGTTCTTAGTAGATTGATCTCCAAAGAAGATGAGGAGGGCCAAATAAAGGGTTGGAAAATAGGGAGGAGAGGCATTTCAGTAACTCACCTTTAGTTTGCTAATGATATTGTTATTTTCTGTGAAGGGAATGATTTAAGCAAGGTGAACAACCTTAAGAATTTAATAAGAGCCTTTGAGCTTGCCTCCAACTTGAGGATAAACTTTGATAAAAGTTGTGTGGCTGGAGTAAACATGGAGGATTGGGAGATAGAATCCATTGCAGGGTGTTTAGGTTGCACCACCTCTTCTTGGCCTTTGACCTACTTAGGTCTCACCTTAGGAGCCAACCCTAAAGAAAGTAGTTTCGGGCCCCTATTGTGGAGAAATTTGATAAATGCTTGGCAGCCTAGAAAAAGAATTACATCTCAATAGGGGGTAGGGTGATTTTGATTAGGGCCACACTTGACAACCTTCCAACCTACTTCCTTTTAGTTTTCAGGATCCCCCCAACGGAGGCTAAGAAACTGGAGAAGGTAATGAGGGACTTTCTATGGGAACCAAGAGAGGTGAAAAAGGACAATCTAGTTAAATGGGAGATCATTAATAAACCTAAGGAAGAGGGGGGCCTAGGGATAGGGAACATAGTGCAAAAGAATGAAGCCCTCTTAGGGAAGTGGTTATGGAGATGGCCTCAGGAGAGAGAGAGATTATGGCATGAGGTGGTGTCAAGTATTCATGGCTGCTCCGTAAATTTGTGGGATATCGGGATATCTCGTCGAGCTACCCTTACAACACCTTGGAAGGCTAATACATGGTCTTCTCCCTCACTTCCTCAGGTTTATCAGGTATGATGCTTGCTCTGGTGATTCTATTCGGTTCTGGGAGAATGTTTGGGTGGGTAATCAACCCCTCAAAGATCGATTCCCTTCGCTTTACTCTCTCTCCTCAAAAATGAGCCAATTGCAAATTTTCTTCCGAACCCATTTATTCCCGTGTCTTTAAACTGGGACTTTGGATTTCATAAGGGATTAAAGAATGGTGAGTTAATTTGTGTCACTAAGCTACTTCATTTACTTGAGTTAGTTTGTTTGGACCCCACATCTTCTGATCAAAGAGTTTGGACTCCTCTTCCAAAAGGTACCTTTACTTGTGCTTCTTTTCTAAAATCCCTCAGCTCCAACCCCAGTTCTCAAGTGTTCCCTATTAAAGAAGTTTGGGTGCGACCTATTCCTCCAAAAATTGCTGTATTCTGCTGGGAAGTTTACTACGGGAAAATCAATACTTTGGAAAACTTGCAGAAAAAGAGACCTTTTTTTTGTCCTTCCCCAAATTGGTGTTCCTTATGTAAGGCCTAGAATGAGGGCTGTTTCCATTTGTTGATCTCCTGCTCCTTTGCTACAACCTTATGGAGTTGAAGCCTTAATTTATTTGGAGGTAGGTGGTTTCCGCCATCTGATGTGAATTTGTTACTTAACCCATCTATTATTGTACGGCACACAAGAAGAGGCAAGTTCGTGTCGAAATGTATCAAGGCAGCCACCTTATGGACTCTCTGGGAGGAAAGGAATGCAAGAGTCTTCTTAGAGAAGGAAAGAAGCATGGATAAAGTGAATGATTGCATTCTAACAAGAGCAATACATTGGCAAAAAACCTTGGATATATTTGTTGATTTATCTTTTGATGACCTGTGGAGGAATTGATTAGTAATAGCTAATACTTCTACCAAGAAGAATAGAAGTTTGTTGGAATGGAATCCGCCCCCAAAAGGTGTCATCAAGTTAAATTTTGATGAGATCAGCCAAGGAAACCCTGGGCCTTCGGGTATAGGGGGTGTCCTGAGAAATAAGGATAGCAGCATCATCTCCTTATTCTCAAGACCGGTGGGAGTGGGGGACTCTACAAGGGCAGAAATACTAGCTGTTGTACAAGGGATTCAGATCGCTAACCAGCTTGGGGTGGAACATCTCCTAATTGAAGGGGACTCTCAGGTGGTAACAGGGTGGCTTCTAAAACTAGATGCTACCATTTGGGGCCACAAAGACCTCATCAAAAAAATAAAATGGTTAACCAATAATATGAGATTGAGGTTAAATGGGTAAGTAGGTCAGCTAATACTATGGCTGATTCTTTGGCCAAACAGGGGGGTTTCCAGGGAAGGTCTTTTTTGTGCTACATTGAAACTTGTTCTAGTATATTGGAAAGTTGTACTTAACTAGCTTGGAGAGGTTGCATCACGTGCCTCTCCTTGGGTACATTGTACTATTTCTCATTGCTGATTAATAAATTTCTTTCAGTTATCAAAAAAAAATTAGTTTAATATGTCTCCATAATTCAGGTATTACTTGTTTTTGCAGAGAAAAGTGAGACACCATAAGCCATCCTTTAAGAATTAAATCAATAATAATTCCTTTAAACTCCTCTGAAGTAAATCTGTTGTTTGTTCCATCTGCCTTTGGGAGATTGACAAAGAGAGGGAAGCTAATGTGGAAGCGTATCAGAGAAGCTAACTTGTGGACTTTATGGGAGGAGAGGAATGCTAGAATTTTTCAAGAAAAGGAAAGAAGTCTTGCTTAAGTAAAGGAGTGTATAATGACAAGGACAACCTCTTGGCTGAAAACTAGGGACTTGTTTGTGGATTACTCTTTTGACGATTTAAGGAGAAATTGGACAGCAGTGGCATCCACAGCCTCCACAAAGAACAGACTACAAGCAGAATGGAAACCCCTCCAGACGGAATAATAAAATTGAATTTTGACAGAGGCAGTCAAGGCAATCCAAGGCCCTCAGGCACAGGACGGATTCTGAGAGATAAAGACAGCAATATCCTATCTTTATTCTCAGGACCAGTGGATGTTGGAGATTCTATAAGGGCTGAGATACTAGCAGCAGTACAAGCCATACAGGTTGCTAGTCAACTTGCAGTGGAAAACTTGATAGTTGAGGAGGACTCCAAGGTGGTAGTGGGCTGGCTGACAAATCAGAAACAATCTTTTGGAGTTACAAGGATCTTTTGAGCTGATTCTTTGGCTAAACAAGGGGTATCAAGGGGTAACCTGTTTTGGGCTACCTTATAATTGTAATTCAGGGTAGTGTGTTTTTATTTGCATATTGCTCAGCTCCAAGGGGAGGTAACATCTCGTGCCTCCTCTTAGGCTGATTGTACACTCTGTCTCTGATTAATAAAATTGCACCCATTTATCAAAAAAAAAAAATTCCTTTAAACTCATCTCTAGTCTTCACCCAAAATGCAACTAAAGGCAAAGATCAATAATGCTCAATGGGAGCATATTAGTTCTCAAAGATTCTAACGCTTCACTGACTGTAAGAGTTCAATGGGAAAGGATATCAGCTAATGGGATGGCAGACTTTTTTAGCTAAGCAAGGGGTGCATAAGAATCACTTATGTTGGGCTCAATTGTAATTCAGTATATTGAACTGAGGCTGCACCTCACGCCTCTGTATGGGAAGCCTTCATTGTATAACTTTTTCTATTGATTATTAATAGAACTTTTAGAAAAAAAAAAAAAGGATTCTTAACACTTCACTTGCAACAAGCACTCCATAAAATTGCAGAACCAAATAAATCCAAAATCTCAAAGATTCTAACATTTCACTGATACCAAGAAGAATAGTGGTTTAATATGACCAATATGAAAATAAAATCCTGGAATAGCTTAACAGAATGCACCAAGGATGGCTGAGTCCCATTTGAGCACCCTAAACACCCTAAACACTTGTGCCTCTGTTAAACCTAAGTTCCTCTTCTAATTCAACTTTTCCCATCAAAATAACGAATTAAGGCTTCTCTCCAAATAAAGATGCTCACAGAATCAACACAGCAATTGTCACAACCCTAATTTCCCTCAGTTCACATCACATTAAATGTTCTTTCAAGTCCTCTAAACTCTATCACTCTAACCAAATTCTACTACTCTAATTCTACCTAAATATTTAATTAGAAAAAGAAGACATAGTAGATAGGTCTTCACAGTATCATTAAAAATGAACTGAAATTAAGATCACATTTATATTTGATGATATCAAAATAAAAAACATGAACAAAAGGATTTTTATGGATTATTAATTTGTTGATAGCAAGGAACGAGAGTAAACAAAATCACAAGGCATAAGTTTTTCTATAAATGACAAAATTTACATTGAAACTAGAAAACAACCGATCACATTTAATTAGAACTTACTGGAAAAAGGGCACTAAGAATCTAAAATTCAATTTAATACAAATTGTCAGAGCATTACAATCAGAATTTCCCAAAAGTTTCAGAGTATCAATTCTCATACCAGTGATGAACAATGGGATGCTAAATTCCTCAGCTGAGTAACTTCATCACCATTAGCTGGAAAAATGATATCCTACACATATTTGGAAAAATGCAAGAAGACACATGACCGCACTACCTCAGATGAGTAAGTGTTTCTATTATGAATTCCAATGTATTGAAGGCATTGACCTCAAAGAGCAACCATAAGCCAATCCTTACCATGCCTCTAGGATAAGTAGCCAAGTTCTTTATGGCATCCATTGAAGCAGCTGCAACTTGTTCATTTCTGGAAAATATAACATGTGGCAATGAGTGTTAGCAGCAAGTAATAAAGAGTAAATAAATAACAAACCATTGATCTGAAAATGAGGCATGCAAGTTGGGCATCAAGCACGTTCTAGTTAAAAGTAGACACTAGGAGCAAAATAAAAAGACTAGCGCAAGCATGTAAAAAGAGAGACTTTTTACCAAAGTTGTCACAATTCCTTAGAAATCCTAACTGGACCCACATAACATATTCCCTCAAATACCAGGTACCAGTAATGGTAGGATGTGCTTTAATTTGTGGTTGTGGTAAAGACCACCAATCTATTTGGATCCTCAATAAATGAAATTTCAGACAAGAAGTGTTTGTTATTGGACCCAATATTGTGAGTTAATAACAAGCTGATTTTTGTCAGGGAAGCCAGGAAGGAAGGGAAATCAGCTCTCAATAACTCGAAATATTAATAACCATTGAACTTTACCATGGGCAAACATGATATGGGTACCAAAACCAAGGTTACATCCACTCAATGTAATAACTTAAATCAAGATATTGGCTCCACAACATGGATTAAAATAGTAATGAACATTGTGATGTAATGAACATGCAGATGAAAATTCAATGGGTTCCAAGATGGCTAATACTTGGGCTGATAATAAAATTCATGTTCTTTGTTGCTGATCGGAAAAAAAAAAAAAAAAAAAAAAAAAAACATTGTGATGTAAGAAGGAAAAAAAACAGAAGAAGAATGTTAAGAGAAGTCGCACCTTCCCATATTTCAAAAACATATACTTCCCTCAAAACCCTAGGAAATCAAAAATAAAAAGATACCATAACTTTGATTTAACTCCTAAAAACTTTCTAAAGTATTCTTTTTTACCCACTCACTAGTCTAAAAGGGAGTTTTAATGACTTTTGTGGGGTCCACCTTGCCTGAGCCCAAATACACCCTCTTCCTAAAATTACAAACCTCTGCACCTAAGTGTCTCAGGATTGAAGCACAAGGTGACCCAGGCACATACCCTTTTTATAAAACATTTTTTTTATGTTTATAAAGTTTTCAATTGATTGTATACTCTTATTCTGATACACTAACCTGTTTCTAAATATCATATGATGAGAATAAAAAGAGAGGACTGATGAAGATTAAAAGGAAGGAAGTTCAAGAGCTAGACTAGACTTTCCAGTGAAGACATTTTCTTTGGTAAATGGTAATTGTTATAAAAGAGGAAAAGGCTCCCTCAAACTGAGAATGTGAACAAGGATATAAAAAATCTATTAACTATGGACATGAAACTCAAAAACAAGTATGCCCTCTCTTCGAACATGATCTGATCCCATTGACTTCTGATGATTCTGCTTTAAGCCAGAAAAATCCTTGAGAATGCAAACCCACCAAATGAGAGATATTTTTCCCAATGACAGTGGTAAAACAGAGACATTAGAGAACTCGAGGCCTAAAACTAAGGCATAGTGGTTGAAGATAAAAATAAGAACTTTCAAAAAGAGTGAAGATGTGTGGTCGTTGAAAGAGAGAAAAGGAAATGTCTGCTAATTCGTTCGCAGATCCACTAGCCAAACAAGGGGTGGGAAGGGATCAGCTATTGTGAGCTATGCTGTGATTTTCCTTTTCCTTTCTGGGGGAGTTAAGAGAGTTTAACTCCTCCCACCTTTGTAATTATAATTATTTTTATTATTTAATGAAATGCTTCTGTTACTGATCAAAAAAAGAAAGACAGAAAGGAAATAAACTTGTATGTTTTTTTATATTTCTTTTAACATGTCCTCTCGTTTCTGGATTTTTGGCCTTGGGGATCAGAAGTAACCCCCCCGAAGTAACCCCCCCCCCTCTTGGAGCCATGGAAACATTCTACCAGCATGCCACTCTGTTGGAGTTGATGCAGCTCTATTAAAGTGATGGTGCTATGCTGCTAGGGAGCTTTCTTTATTGCAGAATGGCACCAAGCTGCAGGCAGCATTGACAGAAAGTTATGAAAGAAAAAGATACCTGTTTGAATTGAGAACATGCCAATTCTTAAAATCTTGTTTGAAAATTGAAATGAAAGTTGCACACAATTTGTGAATGGCTTCAATTGAAAATAAAAGTTATAATTAGTTTTTTATTCAATTGGATGATGATTTGTTGTTTAATGCTTCTGATGAGAACACTTGCAGTTCACATCTGAGACTATTATTAATGCAGGAGTGGCAGCCCCAGTAGATCAATGAGGTTGCATGTTTTTTTTTTTTTTTGAAGATAAAAGATAAAATTCATTAAAATAAAAAGGGATATAATCTAGCAGGTGATAAGGCATTACCTGCAAATCATAGGGAAACAAAAATAATAAAAGATATGCTAGGGAGAAAAGATACAGAATTCCAAATAACTATCCAGATTACAACAATGGAATCCCATAATATTTCCAAATTATCCCCCAAATCCTCCAGTATTAATTACCAAATCTTCTCATCCTCACTCTTTCTCTCTCATTCCTCCTCCTCCCCCCCCCCCCCCCGCTTCATTTCCCCCACCCTTCTGACTGAGCTGAAATCACCTCCTATACACCAAGGACCCCCCCTGCCCCTGTCTCCTATCTTACCCCCTTCAGTTCCTCCCACGTCTCACTCTTGCCCTTTCATCATTAGGACCATAGTTGTTTGTGAGAACCCATTGCCACCTCCTTCCACCATCTGAAAAAAGATTGATATTGAACGTGCTCCCCTTCTTTCTCCAATTTTCCTTAGATATCTAGGGTTCCCAGATGACTACTAAACCTCCCAATAAACCATTCGCATTCACCTATGCCCATTCCCACTATTGGCTCCCCAAACTTCATTTTCTATGCCCAAGTCAAACACCTCCAACTTTATTTCTTGCAATAAAACTACCTCTGGAGCAGTCTTCCTCAACATATTCCATTACTATAGCTCTTCTTCTTTCTTCTCTCAATCCCCGTACATTCCAGACGACCAGTTTCATTTTTAAGACTGATCCCAATCCCCTACTCAGCCTTGCAAATTTTATTCCTCATCAACTATATCATCTTCCCTCCCTTCACCTTCATCCCACACCTCTCCCCCTTCACTGGAAGTCTTCCTTTTATTTTGCTTCCCTTCTAATCTTCTCGAATTGTTCAATGGCTTTCCTCACTGCCCCTTCTCCTCCCAAAAAGAACAGTCTGAGAGCTTTGCCTATCTCCACCTGTCTTTCCACCAAACAGTTGATGTCCACCCTTCCTCTCCCTGTGTTTACTTCCCCTTTTTTTCTTCTTTTTCTTTTAGCTTCTTTCGGGTTTTTTTCTTTTAGCTTCTTTTCCTTCTCCACGTTTTTTCCTCCTGTTATAAATTCTGCAACGTTCCCCCCAGTCCTTTTCCTTTTCAAATTAGCTCCGTCCCTAACCACACCCTCATTTCCCTCCCCCGTCACACCTCCATTAACTTCCGAATCTCCCACCACTAGAGGAGAAAAAGAAGAAATGGGAAAAACATGGGAAGGGTGAACAGGAGGAGATTGAGAGTCCAAGCTTACCTCCTCGAGACGGATATCAGAGGATTACTTGTTTCTTGCTTCCTCCAATTCACCAAGGCCCCTGGTGTCTGTCTATGATATTCCAACAGCATTGGAAACAGGTGTTCTTGTGTTTTCATCTCTTTCCACCGCTTGTTGATTTCTTATCCTCAAAATTTATTGCTCTTTGGAAAGGGGGGGAGTGTGCAGGAGATGAGCTTTTGGACTTCTTCTGATCATTGAGTACACCCTCATTCACCACCGATGTCTCTGGGTGTGTGGCTGCCTCACTTCAATCTCCACCAATAAGGGGTCCTTTTAAACTTCCATCTTTCTGACTAGTGCTCTTCTACTCCCTCTCATATTTTATAACCACCCAGACCCATTCATTTTCCTCTACAGCCTTTGCACTTTTCGCTTGACTTGATCCCAAAGGGTTATTTACTCTGTTTTTTTTTTTTTTTTATCAATAAGGGTTATTTACTCTGTTATTCAACCAAGCGAGATTTTTTTCTATAACTACCCCTCCTCATTGAGTCTTCTTCTTCTTAAAAGCTCTTTTGAAAACAACCGACAACCAGTTTAGTTGGTGACCTCCATTTCACTCCTTCACATTTCCAGATCTCGCTACCCCCTTTTCCCCGTTACCTATTTTTTCTTCCCCCTCCCATCTGACGTTTTGCCTTCCTCCAAATCAATCTCCATTTCCGCCACCTGTTCTTTCTCCCCCAAGCCAACTAGATTAGCTTTGTCCAGTTGTGCATTCCTGTTGACAGAACTCACCACTTCATCATCTCCTCTTCCATTCGTCTGACCTTTCGACTCCCTCCTCCACTCCTTCTCAATCTGAAAGTTCCGCTTTCTCTCCTTTCCCTTCAATCCACAACCTCGATCTACTCTTCCCTCTTCTACCGCAACGTCTCTATCCAATATCATGTTATCTAATGGGGAGTTAGTCTCTTCTCGATGAACCAGAACATTAGCACCTTCAATAATCAGTCTCATGTCGTAGGATTCCCCTGCAAACTCCAGCACCATTCTATCTAGTATTTTGCCGGGGTCACTCACTTCAACTAAATCCTTGTTAAGTCAAGCTTGTCCCAAGTTCTATTTCTATCCAAACTTCTGTTAGACAGTTGTATGCCCTTAGCTTCAATCAGAATTATGTACATTATGAATTTATTGTAAATGAATAAAGTACACATTTGATTCATGTTCCTGTGGTGTGTTTTTGTGCAATACCCTTAAACTGGACACTTAATAAGACTTGTGTTAGTTTAGAATGTTCACAGCCATTGGGTAAGTCTGGGGAGATTTATCCTGCCAAGGCTGACACTGATGTGTGGCCAACTGTTGGGGTGGCTTGTCTCAGCTACCAAAGTGAGACCCGAAGCACATGCAGTGTAGGATTAATAGAACCTCTGAACCGGACCAGATTTCCAGTATTGCCCTGGACCTTGGAGATAGATGGGCAAAATTGGAAAGTTACACCTAACCCCTAGACTCGATTATGATACTACACTAGGTGTTGGATTGGGCTGACTTTGATGTACCAATCAGTCAGATCCTTAGCGGGGGTCAAAACCTGGGTATGTTGGGACAGTCCGAGAATTCATCTAAGTGGGTGATCATAGTGACAAGATCAGCCCCTTTGTCGGACAAAGGTAATGATCGGGGATGCAGTCTCTCTAATGGAAACCAAGACTGCCGGCAGCCGATTTCAATTGTTGAGATTTTGTTTTGCAAAATATATTTATATATAAAGATATATATGTTATGGTTTCGAAATGATTTGCAAAAGATTTTAATTCCCGGGATCCATGTATGCGGAGAGTGCAACACTGTTCCTTGCAGTCGAGGGAGAGGTCCTCCTTTGTCGGGTAGTGTTTGATCATTATGGGTTGAGAGGTTAAGTGTAAGACCATTGAGGATAATACCTGATGGGCTAATCTTGCATCTGCCCACAGTCCCTGGGTGTTACAAGGTGGCTTGGCCCAGGGACCATTTAGGGTAAGTGTTGGGCCCATAGAGCCCACAAGATGGGTTTCAGGGGGTGCACTGTCCATAACAGTGTATTCGGCCAGGCCTTGTAACAAAGGCTGGGCTGAGCCCATGTGGCTGATGTGTAGATCAATGTTTGGGTCCCACGCCATACAAGGAAGCCCAACTAGGCAGCAGTTTGGAAGGCTAAGTGAGTACATAACCTTAAATGGGCCTTAAGCCCATTTCGAACTGGGCTGATTTGATCAGTCACTTAAAAGGGCGAATTCTGAGATGGATCAGCTGATAGGATTGGGCCTAAACCCTATCCACTTAGAGAGTCCAAGATCTAAATGAGATTTATATCTGGAAGCCTCCTAATTAAATTAGGAGATGGCTGATCTGATCTGTAGATAAGATAAGGGTTATCCCTTATCACTTAAAGGGACTCCTAATCCAAATATGATTTGGATTAGCAACTCCTAATGGGATTAGGAGCTGATCCCTTTAAGATTATGAAAGAAAGAAAGGGGCGACACACAGTTAGTGACTGATGTTCAATTCTCTTCAGAGCTGAAGATCACAAGAGAGATTTCTACACCCTGCGAATTCTCTCTTGCCGCCTCCTTCCTGCCACCGCCATCACCTTCAGTTCGATCTCCAGTTCTTGGGAGAAATCAAGATCTGATCTTGATTCCAATCTTTTGGGAAAAGATTGGTTGGAGCTGTACTCACAAGCCGCCCAGTTGATTCTTGTGAAGGGTCAAGTTCTTTTGGAAGAACATTGCTGATTCTGCTCCATCCTGCACTGCGCCATCTTCAGTGGGAGCAGATTTTGGATCCTTCCTTGGGCGTGAACACCTCCATTGGGAGATATTGCTTCTCTGTATCAGGTACATCCTCCCTCCTACTCCTTTTGGTTCAGATCTGGTTTGGTTCTTGATTCAAGATTGATCCTTGAAAAACATGTTTTTCAAATATAGGGAATTCGATTCCCTGCAAAGATGGGAGAAATTTTTGAAATTCGCCCTGTCCCTTCCGCAAGACTTGGGCGTCCATGTGATGGATATTCCATCCCTTCAACTTCACCATCCTTCCAAAATCCCCTGCAATGCCTTCAAACGTTAGGATACTCTAGGCATGCAGAGGAATGCCGACCACTCCAACCCATATCAAGTATATCAGTCTTCCCTCCACAAGCTCACCGGTCGTTGGAAACCACCAATCCAGTCTCAAATCAAAGTCTCTCTCGTTTGTCTTTTCATATTCCAGCACCCATTCTGCAGAGTCTGTTGTGAAACATGAACAAAAGCAGCCCTGCCCTCAGTGTTCTCACTCCCATCACCTTCTCTCTTCCCCATTCCAAAGTCGCCCAAGTTTCCATCTTCTCAGTCTCCACTTCCTGACCCACCACTCTACCTATCAGGCTTGCATGTAGCACCTTCATTCTCTCTTCCAGTTTCCTAGTTTTCCCAACATCCATCGTGACCTTCACTCCCGCTCTCTTCCCCCTACCTTCTTTCATCTGAGGTTGCATGTTTGATCTCCAGTAGCATCTGTAAATTACTGGTGGGGTCCATAACTGAATCCCATGTGACATAATATATGGAATTGCATGCCTCCTTATGGCATGCAGTACCGAGGTCCACTAGGGGTTCCATATTTTCATCGTGTGCCTTTTTGGCAATACTTGGATGGCACAATTTGGTATGTGTTTGTGTATATGTATTAAAGCAAAGCCCTCAGACAGGAGAGCTTCTACTTCAAATATAGCTAGCCTCCTACTCAAGAAAAGGGGCTAAATAAATTCTAATTCAAAATAACAGTGTATGTAGTGTATTGTGGATTCCACTGCAGCTCTAAGCCTCTAAAATCATGTTGTTTCCTTTCATCACAAATCAAATCCAATTTAGTTTCCTAACTCAAATAATAATTAAGACAAACCAGCACAAAGGCTTTCCAGATGTTGCATTGGTGCAGTTCCCATTCTTTCAGATGAAGTTGACTGTTTACTTACAGTTACAGATCAAACCTTATTTATTCTCCTAAATCGATCAAAAACCCAGCCTAAATGCTTCAAAGACTTACCATGTGGATAGTGGGTTCCAAAAAGAATATTTGAATATAGTTTCCAAAGCCCTCAAGACAGGGTGATTTCTGCTTCAAACACAACACTAGACCTCTTAGAAAAAGGCTAAATAAATTTTAATTCAAAATAAAAATATGTAGACTGTTGTGGATCCCACTATAGATCTAAAACCGTGTTGCTTCCTAATTCAAATTAAAAAGTTAATTCATATACTTTAATCACGAAGATTTAGTTAGCTAACTCAAAAAATTAAAAAAAAAAAAAAAAATCTAGTACAAAACCCTTCCAAGTCATTACACTTGTGCAGATCCCATTCTTCTAGATAAAGTGCAATCTTTAATTAAAAATCAAGCCTAATTTAGTCACCTAAATCAAATAAATAACAACCTAAATGTTACAAGACTTACATAATGTGTTAGGAACCTGCCTAACTCAGGGCTCTTCGAGGGAGCCAACCTCCTGAATTCGTTGAAGGAGAGAGAGAAAGAGAGAGAGAGAGAGAGATTAATGCCGAAAGAATTACTGTCTTATTTCTCTTTGTGCTTCACTACTACTGTTTACAGTCTTTGATTTCTTTCTGTTACAGCTGTTGCAAGTGGACGATTAGTTGTGCTGACGTGGCCTCCTCTTGTAAAACTGATTAACTGCTTTTTGTTGGTCTGTTCCAGTAGTCTTTACAATCCCCCCTCCTTTAGAGTGACCTTGCCCTCAAGGTCTAATGTGGGAAAATTTGATTGCAGATCTAAGTAGGATTCCCAGGTTGCATCCTCTTCTGGGAGTTTAGACCAAACAACTAACGCTTCTTGTATGACTCTTCCACCCCGGCGCACCCATCTGAAATCAATGATGCGGGCTGGCTCAGTCTGCACTTGTCCTTCCTCTGAAAATGTGGGAAGGGTCGCACTTGTAATGACTCCTGACTTCGGCCATTTCTTCAATAAGGAGATATGGAATACAGGGTGCAGTTTTGATGTTGCCGGAAGGTCCAGCTTGTAGGCCACTGACCCTATTCTCTCAAGGATTTTAAATGGTCCAAAATAGCGCGGGCTGAGTTTGTTCCACTGTCGGCTTGCAACTGAAATCTGTCTGAGATTGTAATTTGAGAAACACCCAATCACCGACTTCATATTGGACATTCTTCTGATGTTTATCATAGGTGTGCTTCATCCATTGCTGTGCCTGTAAGAGATGATGTCTCAGTTCCTTTAACACCTCATCTCGTTGCGTCAGCTGTTCTTCTACGGCCGCTACTGTGGTGGTCCCTTTTACATAAGGAAGTAGAGGGGGAGGGTCCCGACCATATAGAGCTCTGAGGGGTGTCATCCCAGCGGCACTATGGAAAGTGGTGTTGTACCACCATTCAGCCCAGTGGATCCACTTCACCCATTGTCTTGGTCGATCTCCCACAAAGCATCTCAGATATGTTTCGAGACTCTTGTTAACCGCCTTTGTCTGTCCATCAGATTGGGGGTGGTAGCTAGTTGACTTGAAGAGTTTAACCCCGTGCAGGCGAAAAAGCTCAGCCCAGACCTTGTAGCGAGGCCATAATCTCTGCTCTCAAAGAGTCTCCATCACCTATCGGACCTGAACAAAGTGCAACCAGTCTACCCTCCCTGTCTCTGAAGGCTCCTCCCACCCCAAAGGGACCCGGGTTTCCTAAGGAGCTCCCATCAAAGTTCAGCTTCGCCCATTAATGTGTAGGAGGGATCCATTGCTCCTTTAACACAAACCTCAATGAAGAAGAGTTTGCCACAATGTACCATCTGTTAGACAGTTTATGCCCTTAGCTCCAATCAGAATGATGTACATTATGACAATGTAAATGAATAAAATACATATTTGATTCATGTTATTATGGTGTGCTTCTGTGTAATACCCTTAAACTGGACAGATATGAGACTCGTGTTAGTTTAGAATCTTCACAGTCGTTGGATAGATCTGGGGAGATTTATCCTGCCAAGGCTGACACTGATGTGCTGCCAAGTTGGTTGGGGTGGTCTGTCTTAACTGCCAGGGTGAGACCTGAGGTACATGTAGTGTGGGTCTTCTTGAAACCCTAAACCGGACCAGAATTCCAGTATTGCCCTGGACCTTGGAGATAGATGGGCAAAACTGAAAAGTTACACTTGACCCCTATACTCGATTATGGTACTGCACTAGGTGTTGGATTGGGCTGTCTGTGATATGCCAATCAGTGAGATCCTTAGAGGGGGTCAAAACCTGGGTATGTTGGGATAGTCCGAGAATTCATCAGAGTGGGTGATCATAGTGACAGGATCAGCCACTTTGTCGGACAAAGTGAATGATCAGGGATGCACTCTCTCTGATGGAAACCAAAACTGCCGGCAATCGATTTCAACCATTGAATTTTGTTTTGCAAAATATATTTATATAGAGATATACATATATATAAAAGGTTTTAATTTCTGGGACCCATGTGAGTATAGAGTGCAGCACTATACCTTATAGCCGAGGGAGAGATCCTCTCTTGTCGGGCAGTGTTTGATCATTATGGGTTGAGAGGTTAAGTGTAAGACCATTGAGGGTAATACCTGATGGGCTAATCTTGCATCTGCCCACAGTCCTTGGGTTTTCATAAGGTGACTAGACCCAATGACCATTTAGTGTAAATGTTGGGCCCGTTAAGAGCCAATGGTGATGGATTCAGAGGTTCACTCTCTCCTACAGTGAATTCGGTCAGGCCTTGTAACAGAGGTTGGGCTGAACCCATGTGGCTGATGTGTAGATCAACGTTTGGGTCTCACGCCATACAAGGATAGCCAACTGAGCAGAAGATTAAGAGGGCTAGTGAGCACATAGACTTAATCGGCCTAAAGCCCAATTCGAACTGGCTTAATAAGATTAATTAAATGAGGGTGGTTCTGGGATTTGGATCAGCAGATAGGATAAGGGATTATCCCTATCCACTTAAAGAGTCCAGATCCAAATAAAGATTTGGATCAGGAAACTCCTAATTAGATTAGGAGGGCTGATCTTTATCTGAAGATAAGATAAGGGATTATCCTTATCTCTTAAAGAGAGTCCAGATCCAAATGCAAGATTTGGATTAGGAAACTCCTAAAGGGATTAGGAGAACCTCTCTTTAAGGCTATAAATAGGAGAGCAGGGTGAACCCTCAGAGAACAACAGAAATCATCTGACTGACTGCTTAATTCCAGAGAGAGACAACACAGTTTGACTGCACTGTCTCCTTCTCTCCTGCTCTTGCCGCCATACCAGTTCGATCTCCACCTGTGGGAGCGGTCAAGAAGAGTTCTTGATATTACCTTATGGCAGAAAAGGTAATCTGAAGTCGTGCTCACTAGCCCTCCATCAGATTCTTGCTGACGAATTCGGTTCTTGCTGAAGAGCCATCCTGCTGATTCTGCTTCATCCTGCACCGTGTCATCTTCGGTGGAAGCAGTCTTTGGATCTTTCCTTGGGCGTGAGCACCTTCATTGGAGGTTATTACTACTTCGTATCAGGTATATCCTTCCACTCCCTTTTGGTGAAAGATTTTCAACGCATAATATTTACTCAATTCCAAACTGAGATTCATATTTTCTAGTCGGACAACGCAAAGGAGTACTTCCACAGTGATCTCACGGAGTTCTTTGCTTTGTGTGGATCTCTTCATCAAAGCTCTTGTGCTAGGACACCCCAGCAAAACAATGTCGTTGAAAGGAAAAATTGTCATCTTCTCTTAGTAGCTCATGGTTTATTACTCCATATGAATGTTCCGAAATGTTTTTGGATGGATGCTATTTGTGCTGCATATATCATCAATCGTATGCCATCTCAGTTACTAAAGAATAAGCCCCACATCAACTTTTGTTTCCTACAGCTCCTCTGTCCCCTATTCCAATGTGTGTCTTTGGGTGTTGTTGGTTTGTTCATGACTTGTCCCCTACTCACGGTAAGCTCGATCCTCGTGTCACTCCTTGTGTTTTACTTGGCTACCCTTTTATCTCAAAAGGGTTACCGTTGCTATGACCCTGCCTCATGCAAGTACTCTCCATTGACGTATCCTTCTTTGAGAGTCAACCTTTTTTCTCGGTTTCTCCTCAGGGGAAGAGTAGGGTTGAGGAGGAGAAACACACCCAGACTCAGACTCAATTACCTCCTCTTTCTGATCCTCCTCCATTTCATGTATTTCTTCACCGCCAAAAGAGCCAACAGAGTTCAAGAGCCGTGGAACCTGAAACTATGCAACCAACATCTTCAAACTCTCTAGAGGCAAATCCTCCTCATCAGCCAGGTACACTTGTTCCCATTGATACGCCTGAACCTCTTGATATTGATCCCCATGTTATTAGTGATCTTGATGTTCCTATTTCTAAAAGAAAGGGTGTTTGATTTTGTACTACTAATCATCCTATCTCTCACTTTGTGTCCTATGATCATATTTCACCTTCATATCGTATGTTCCTTTCCTCCGCTGACAGTGTTTCTGTTCCTAAGAATGTGGCAGAAGCTTTATCCAAACCTAAATAGACAGATACAATGAAGGAATAAATTAATGCCTTGCACAAAAATGCAACTTGGGAGTTGGTGGATCTTCCTAAAGGAAAGGAGCCAGTGGGATGCAATTGCAAGTGGGTGTTCACAATGAAGCATAGGGCTGATGGTATAGTAGAAAGGTACAAAGCCAGATTGGTGGCCAAAGGGTTTATATAGGTAATATGGGGTAGACTATGCAGAGACCTTTGCTCTATTAGCCAAGATGATTCTATTGGAATCCTCCTTTCAGTGGCAGTTAATCTTGAATAGGAACTTCACCAGTTCGATATTAAAAATGCATTCTTGAATGGTAACCTAGAGGAGGTGTACATGACTCAACCTCCAGGTTTTTGCGCCAAAGGTGGTGAGAAGAAGGTGTGCAGGTTAAAAAAAATCATTATATGGGTTGAAACAATCTCCTCGGGCCTGGTTTAGTAAGTTTCACTTAGTTGTACAGCAGATGGGGTTCAAACAATGGCAAGCAGATTATACTCTACTTGTGAAGAAAGATAAAGGGAAAATTGCAGCTTTAATTGTGTATGTTGATGACATAATGATCACAAGAGACTGGAAGACTGGAAGACTGAAATACAGAAGCTGAAGAAATTATTAGCCACTCAATTCTAGGTGAAAGATCTAGGCCCCTTGCGTTATTTCCTTGGGATTGAAGTCGCCTACTCTCAAAAGGGCATCTTTATTTCCCAAAGAAAATATGTACTAGATCTATTAGAGGATGCAGGCAAGTTAGGGGTGAAGCCAATTGATTCACCCATTGAACCTAACCACCAATTGGGAGACAGTCAAGGAGAGTTTTTAAAATATGTGAAGAAGTTCCAGAGACTTGTAGGGAGACTCTTATATTTGTCTATAACCAGGCCTGATATTGCCTATGCAGTGGGTGTCTTTAGTCAGTTCATGTATAATCCTAAGACAAATCACTTTGAAGCTACATAAAGGATCCTTAGATACCTCAAGAAGTTCCCAGGGCTGGTTTGTTATTCCAGAAACATAGGCATTTGAAGGTTGAAGTGTATACAGATGCTGATTGGGCAAGGCAGTCGATAACAAAAAGTCTACCAGTGGGTATTGTACCTTTGTGGGAGGAAACTTAGTCACCTGGAGAAACAAGAAGCTAAGTGTGGTGGCTAGGTCCAGTGCTGAAGCAGAATATAGAGCTACTATGTGTCACGGAGTTGCTAAAATTATATGGATAAAAAACATGTTAAGTGAACTGGGTTTTGCAATTAACAAACCTATGTCACTCTATTGTGACAATAAAGTTGCTATCAACATTGTTGGTAACCCAGTCCTCCGTGATGGAACAAAACATATTAAAGTGGACAAGCATTTTATTAGGGAAAAACTTGTGAGTGGAGAGGTGTGCACTCCATATGTCAGTTCGGAAAAACAACTTGCAAACATCTTCACCAAGAGCCTTCATTATGTACAGCATAATAATTTGTGTGACAAGTTGGGCATGATTGACATCTATGTCCCAACTTGAGGGGGAGTGTTGAAATGTTTACTTCACATTTTATGTTTTTATTCTGCTTAGTTAGGGTCCGTTTGGTCTGGTTAAAATAGCTTTTTTATCATTGTTTATGTACTTTGACTACAGCAGGGGTATAAGGGTTTTTTCCCTTTTAATTATGGTCGCCCTATATTTAATAATATAAGCTGGCGCCGCCATACTGATTTTGAACTCTCCAAACCTTTCTCTTCTCTTCTCTTCTCTTCTCTTCTCTTCTTCCTTATTTCTCCTCTTTTCTTCTGCTAATAGAAGGGAAGTGAGAAGGGGTCGAAAAAAAAAGCTAATGGATATCATCTCACACACACAACCACACATGACATGCAATTTGAAGTAACAATATGAAAACATAACTTTAAACTATTTGCTTACCCATTAATCAGGCAATCAAGTAAAAGTTGATAGATATCATATTCAATAACAAGCCGTGAAGCAATGCTAGTGCTTTTGTCAGCATTCTCTAAAAGAAAAGAAACCTGCGAATTCGTAACAAGAAATGTTTTAAAAGCCTTTTTATACTGTGAAGCAGGAGTGAAATATTAAGTTCATTCATCAGAAGCAATATAATTTAGCAACTAATGTAAATTTCAGGACAAGGCACAAGATTGACTAGTGAGTACAAGACCTTCAGTAACCAATTAATGTATTAGTTTAGTCTCAGCAAACAAGGATAACATGTAATTTAGATTTTAGATATTAAATAGTAAGAATAAAACAAAAGACAATAATGAATGTATGTAGTTGGAATAAATTATTATATCAACATTTACAACAGAAATCAGTTAAGCAAAAAATGATTGTTCAAATTGAAATCATTTACAGTCCCGTAACATAATGGTAGATACATCAACAAGGAAAATCAAAGAGTTTTGGTAAAGGATGAGGAAATCAAAGGAAAGATGAAGAAGCCATTCTAAAAAAAAATTACTAAATGAGGAACATATAAAGGGCACTGGCACGGAACGATTAGTAACTCTAAATCTCTAATATACCTAAAAATAATGAATAATTTTGTAAAGTTAAGAGTTTCCAAAGTAAAAGAGGCTTTAGATAAGATGAAGGGAAAAGCATTGGGACCTAATGTATACCATATAACTCTATAAAGATATGGAAAAGATAGGCCTATTATGGCTAATTAAACTATTTAATAAGATAATTAAAACAAAGAAAAATGTAAAGAATGAGAATTGTTGAAACTAGCATATTGGAAGATCAGTTCGCCAAAATAACCATGGGTGGTTACAATATTATAAGTTTCTTTCCCTAAACTGAATCCATAACCTTCATTAACAAAATAATTTTCGGTGGTTTCCCTGATTAAAATAGAAGTTACCGAGGAACAATGCATAGCACCAAACAGAGAACCATAGAATATACCAGCTACACCTAACATGTGAAATGGGTGCATAAGGATGTTGTCCTAAGCCTAGAATACAATCATGAAGTTGAAAGTACTAAGATCCCTAAAGGCATACCATCAGAGAAGCTTCCTTGACCAATTGGATAGATCAAGAAGACAGTAGTAGCATCTACCACAAGACCTTAATATGCAACAGAAATCCAAGGATGCATACCCAGACGAAAACTAAGTAGGCCTATCTTTTTCATGGTGCCTACATTTAGAAATAAATGAAACTTCGGGAGAATAATTGAGTAGATTTTTACACATGAAGCTAGGTGTCGGGGAGTCCAAGTTGAAGAATTTCAACTGCATTGGGCTCAGGTCTTGGCTCAGGCTCATTCAAAATATGAAAATGCTCAACCCAACAGTCCCAACCCAACCCAAGTTGCACCCTTACATGAAACAAGTACATCAGAAAACCAATTTGGTTTATGCTAGGGAGATCAACAATGGAAAACATCTTTATATTGAAATGATTGATAGAATATTTTCAGGAGAAAAAGAGAGATCTTCATAAGCTGTTCATTGATCTAGAGAAAGCATATGATAGAGTTCCTAGAAAGAAGGACATGTATAAGAGGGGGTACCAGATAGGCATGTGGATCAAATAAAGGACATGTATGGTGGTGAAAATGTTAGAACACCAATAAGAGAGACATTAAGTGTTTCTAATTTTTTTTGATGAATGACAATAAATTTATTAATTCAGAAGCAGATTTAGAGTGAGTTCATACAACATCCCAGGGAGAGGCGCGAGCTGCAGCCCCTCCTTGAATCTTACAAGTAAACTAGGAAAGAAAAACAAGAATCACAACTGAGCCCAAAACAATTCTTCCCTATTTACCCCTTGCTTAGCTAACACATCTGACAAAGTATTTCTAATTAGCCCTATTTACCCCAAAACATTAAGTGTTTCTAATTACAATGGGACTTCACAAAGCTCAATGCTTAGCCCTTATTTGTTTGCTCTAATCATGGATGAATTAACGAAACATATTCAGGAAGAGGTTCCATGCCTAGGAGGCTTACACTTCTTGCATTCCAGTTTATAACTCAGGCCTTAGAATAGTAGAATGCCTTGCATCATGCCTCCACAATTTAAAACATTTGTAGGGACAAGGCTTAGTTAAGCTAACAGCATGAAGGTGTTGTTGAAGTGTGTGATCCTAAATTATAAATTTACATCAAACAAGGCATAGGTTTCATAAGCAAACCCATACTTGGAATAAAGAGAAATGTTATCAATAGTTCATAAAGCATAAAGCATTCTAACAAGATGATCAGGAGAATACTCCCATAATAAAGATTTTGAACGATAAGGAAATCTCATATGAGATATAAAGAAGGAAATTCTTTTGAAACTCAAAAATAATCATTCCTATTCTATATACTATGGGAAAACTGTATTTTTACATTTTTCTTTGAGAAAAAATAAATGCAAAAACATATTATTCACAGAAACAGTTGTAACATGTCATACAACTACTGTTAAGAGCCACTTGTTGCTTGTCAAAATAAAAAATCACGTGTAGCTTTAGTTCACTAAATCCTAGTGGTAGTCAATAATGACTGTAAAATCCCTATTCGATTCTAGGTTAAAGTAAAGAAGAAGAAGAAGAAGAAGAAGAAGAAGAAGAAGAAGAAGAAGAGAAGAAGGGTTTGGCCAGATGAGGGAAATCTATCCTCTCTAGTCGACCCACTTGTATCTATCTCAAAATAAGTTTGGTTATAAGAAAGACTATATTGCCCCTCAGAAGTGATGGGGCACACAACTTAGACCTGAATAAAACAGACCTTTCACTCTCACACAGATACACCCAAATGACCAAAATACCCCTATTCTGTGAACTCTAGCACTCCCTCTCAACTTGGAGAGTATATGTCATATAGTCCCAGCTTGCCACAAATATAATCTACTCTGCCTCAAGACAATCCCTTTGTAAAGAGATCTGCCCATTGATTTCCCGAGCTCAAATGAGATGTGGTTATCACTCCACTAGTCACTTTGTCTCTTACAAAGTGACAATCAACCTCAATATGCTTGGTTCTCTCATGGAAGATTGGATTGGAAGAGATGTGAACAGCTGCTTGGTTATCACAGTATAGTCTCATAGGTTTGTCAACTGAGAACCCCATCTCTTGTACTAAGTTCTTCAACCATACCAGTTCACATGTGGTATGAGCCATAGCTCTATACTCAACTTCTTCACTACTCCTTGCCACCACTATTTGTTTCTTGCTCTTCCAAGTTACAAGATTGCCACCAAGGAAGGTACAATACCCTGTAGTTGATCTCCTGTCTGATACAGAACCAGCCCAATCAGCATCTATATACCCTACTATCTCAAGGGGCCCTCCACTTTTATATAGCAAACCACGGCCTGGAGCACCCTTCAGGTACCTAACAATCCTTAGAACTGCTTCCCAATGAGGAATCCGAGAATGTTGCATAAATTGACTCACCATACTCACAGCAAATGATATATCTGGTCGGGTAATAGTCAGATAATTCAACTTTCCCACCAACCTCTTGTATCTTCTAGGATCATCAAACTTCTCACCTGCATCAAACTCAACTTGACATTCAGTTTCATAGGAGTTTCTGGTGGTTTAGCACCTAACAACCCTATTTCTTCAAGTAGGTCAAGAACATATTTTCTTTGACATAATTCCATGTCTTGACCTTACAACTTCTATTCCCAGGAAGTACTTCAGCTTACCCAAATTTTTCGTATTGAAGTGGTCTTGTAGAAATTTCTTCAACCTGTCAATCCCATTACAGTCACTCCCAGTTAGGACAATATCATCCACATACACCACTAGCAAGATTTTCCCATCTTTTGAGTCATGGCTAAACACAGATTGGTCTACCTAACACCGTTTCATCCCAAAGTTATTCACTACTTCACTGAACCTGCCAAACCATGCTCATGAAGATTGTTTCAGTCCATAAATTGCCTTTTTTTAGTCTACAAATCTTACCATCCTCCCCCTGAGCAACAAACCCTGGTGGTTGCTCCATATGCACCTCCTTAATGAGATCACCATGTAGGAAGGCATTTTTAATGTCTAGTTGCAAAAGAGGCCAATCATACATAGCAGCTAAGGAAATTAGCACCCGAACTGAACCAATTTTAGCCACAGGAGAAAATGTCTCCATATAGTCCGCACCATACAACTGAGAATAGCCCTTGGCCACTAACCTGGGAGATACTTCACTGTGTAGACCCACTTACACCCAACAACATGCTTACCAGGAGGAAGAGCAGTGAGTTCCCACGTGTGTTTGTGTTATAGAGCAGATAGTTCCACTTCCATTGCTTGCCGCCACCCTGGGGAGGTAAGGGCTTCTTGGACAGTCTAGGGAATGGAAACAGATGATAGCAATGATATAAAGTTGCGATGAGAAGCAGAAAGGTGAGCAACGAAAACGTAGTGTGAAATAGGATGAGAAGTACAAGTGTGTTTACCTTTCCGCATGGCAATAGGAAGATCAAGGTCCGAGGGAGAAGAAGAACCATAGGATCTGTCGATGAGGGCTGGATTGGGGGAGGGGCCGGTGCGCTTCTGTGAGTATACACTTGTCTGATTGGTGGCCTCTCAATAGTAACTGGCACGGGAGGAGGAACTACAGGGGGAACTACAACTAGAATGGGGACCACGAGAAGAGGATCCTCAACAGGGACAAGAAGAGGAACTACAGGGGAAGGAGAAGGAACCACAGTGTCCGAAAAGAAAGGAACTGATTCAAAGAAGGTGACATCGGAGCACACAAATGACTTATGGGGGTTAGGGTTTTAGCACTTATACACATTCTGAGTCTTGGAGTAACCAAGGAAGATACACTTAGTAGCTCGTGCATCTAACTTGTCTAAACCAAGACCCAAATTTTGAACAAAACAAACACACCCAAAGACTCTCGGGGTAAGAGGAAACGGGGACAAGGTGGGAAACAACAAGGGGGATTGACTTCCAAGGATGGACATGGGCATCCGATTGATGAGAAAACATGATGTGAGGACAGCATCACTCCAAAAACGCTTTGGAACATTCATATTAAGCATCATAGACCAAGCAATTTCAAGGAGATATCGATTTTTGCATTCAACTACACCATTCCAAAAACGCTCAAAGATTGTCTTTATGTACAAAATTTAAGAAGAAATTTGATTTCAGTCTCAAAACTGTGTGCGGATGGTTATTCTGTTTTCTTTAGTAATACGATTACTATTAAAAGAAACAACAGATTCATCGCATACGGAGAACTAGAGAACGGTCTCTATGTTCTACATCCTTCTCTACAAACTAACATAACAAAAACTACGTCGGCTGAAATCCCCAAGAAAAGAGTCCGTGATACAGTTAATCCCACATGCCTGTGGCATTACCGACTTGGCCATATCGATGTTGACCGAATCACAAGGCTGATAAAGGATGGTCCTTTGGATTTTCTAACTGTAGAAGATTTTCCCACTTGTGAGCCTTGCCTACAAGGTAAGATGACGAAACGGCCATTTAACAGTAAGCCTGAAAGATGTACAGGCACGCTTGACCTTATACATACTGATGTATGTGGTCCCATGAGTGTTAGGACTCATAACCAGCACGTGTATTTCATCACTTTCACTGATGACTATTCTCGGTATGGTTACACGTACCTAATGAGACATAAGTCTGAATCCTTTGAAAAGTTCAAAGAGTTCAGACAAGAGGTCGAGAAATAGTTAGGGAGAGAAATTAAAGCCCTTCGATCAGATCAAGGTGGCGAGTATCTCTCTGACAAATTCAGGGACTACTTAAAGGACAATGGGATAGTATCACAGTTGGCTCCTCCTGCTACACCACAACTTAACGGTGTTTCAGTGAGGAGGAATAGAACCTTATTAAATATGGTCCGATCACTTCTCATACACTCAGAGTTACCCACATCTTTTTGGGGTTACGCATTAGAGACTGCAATTTACGTGCTGAATCGGGTTCCAACCAAATCGGTTCCGAACACTCCATATGAACTTTGGACCGGAAAGAAACCAAGTGTTAGACACTTGAAGATTTGGGGTTGTCCCGCACACGTTAAAAGAACGAGTGCGGACAAGTTGGAATCCAAGACCAGTCGTTGCCTATTTGTAGGCTACCCGAAAGGCTCTATGGGTTACCTATTCTATGACCCAAGTGAGCAGAAAGTGTTCTGCAGCCGGAATGCACAATTCTTGGAAACTGATTACATCTTGGACACCCATCGTCAGGAAGTAGTTCTTGATGAGGAGAGCTCAAGAGTAGTAGGAGATGTCCCACAAGTTCTAGGTAGTGACCAACCTAGAAGATCCACTCGGGTATCCAGGCCACCAGTCCGTTATGGTTATGACCAGGATAGTTACCTGGTGGAAACCTTGACTAGTGAAGAGGATTTCGTGACTTACGCGGAAGCTATGTTGGACATAGATTCCCAGAAGTGGGTGGAGGCCATGAGAGCTGAGATTGACTCAATGGAAACCAATGGCGTCTGGACTCTAGTAGATTCGCCCTCCGGGATAAAAATAATTGGTTGCAAATGGATTTACAAGAGGAAGAAGGGCCCCGATGGTAGGGTTGAGACCTACAAAGCTCGTCTGATGGCGAAAGGGTACACTTAGAAAGAGGGCATCGATTATGAGGAAACCTTTTCGCCTGTGGCCATGCTTAAATCCATTAGGATCCTGCTAGTTGTAGCAGCATACCATGACTATGAGATTTGGCAAATGGATGTCAAAACTGCGTTCCTGAATGGAGATCTTACTGAAGATATCTATATGCAGCAGCCGCAAGGCTTCATTGCTGCTGGTCAGGAAAACATGGTATGTAAACTTAACAGATCCATTTATGGACTTAAGCTTCTAGAAGTTGGAACATCCGTTTTGACTCTGCTGTCAAATCGTTTAACTTCAAGCAGAATCCAGATGAGCCCTGTGTTTACAGGAAATCCAGTGAGGATAAGGTTACTTTCTTGGTTTTGTATGTAGATGATATTCTACTCATTGGGAATGATGTAGGAATGTTAACTACGGTGAAAGTATCGCTTTAACAACAATTCTCCATGAAAAATCTTGGAGAAGCCTCCTATATACTGGGTCTTCGACTCTATAGAGATGGATCGAAGCGGATAATAGGATTATCCCAATCTGCTTACATTGACAAAATAGTCAAAAGATACAGCATGGAGAACTCCAAAAAAGGAAATGTTCCTTTCAGGCACGGAGTCATTCTCTCCAAGAAGATGTCTCCTAGAACTTCTGAGGAGATTGAGGGCATGAAGGACGTACCCTATGCCTCTGCCGTAGGGAGCATCATGTATGCCATGCTGTGCACTCGCCCTAACATTGCTCAGGCAGTGAGTGTGGTAAGCAGATTCCAAGCCAACCCAAAGCAGGAGCACTAGACCGCTGTGAAAAATATACTCAAATACCTACGAAGGACAAAAGAGTTTTGTCTGATATTCGATGGTAGTTCACTACAAATCCAAGGGTATACTGATGTCGATTTCCAGTCGGATCCAGATGATAGAAAGTCTACATCTGGATATGTTTTCACGATAGGATCGTGTGCTGTTTGCTGGAAAAGCAGCAAACAGGGGTCCACGGTAGACTCCACAACCGAAGCCGAATACATTGCCGCAAGCGAGGCTGCTAAAGAAGCCGTGTGGATGAAGAAGTTCGTTCACAAGTTGGGAGTAGTTCCATCCAGCACATCACCCATCCCGTTGTTGTGTGACAACAATGGAGCAATTGCTCAGACTAGGGAGCCACGAGCCCACTCGAAGTCAAAGCACATCAAGAGGAAGTACCACGTACTGCGAGAGATTGTTGGTAGAGGGGACGTCCTGATTCAGAAGGTAGCATCAGCGGAAACTGTAGTAGACCCATTGACGAATCCACTATCACAGAAAGTGTGAGAAACACGTGGAAAGCATGAGACTCCGGCTTATACCAGATTGGACCTAAGTGCAAGTGGGAGCTGTTAAACAGTCTTTGTATGCCCTTAGCTTCAACCAGAGATGTACTTTTGACATTTATTGTAAATGAATAAAGTGCATGTTTGATTCATGTTCTTGTGGTTTGTTTCTGTGTTATACCCTTAAACTGGACACTTAATGAGACTCGTGTTAGTTTAGAATGTTCACAGTCGATGGGTCGGTCTGGGGAGACCTATCCTAATAAGGCTAACACTGATGTGCCACCAAGTCGGTTGGGGTGGCCTGTCTTTGCCGCCAGGGTGAGACCCAAGGCACATGCAGTGTAGGATTAATTAAATCTTTGAACCGGACCAAATTTCCAGTATTGCCCTGGACCTTGGAGATTGATGGGCAAAACTGGAAAGTTACACCTGGCCCCTAGACTCCATTATGATACTGCACTAGGTGTCGGATTGGGCCGTCTTTGATATGCCAATCAGTGAGATCCTTAGCGGGGGTCAAAATTTGGGTATGCTGGGACAGTTTGAGAATTCATCTGAGTGGGTGATCATAGTGACAGGATCAGCCCCTTTGTCGGACAAAGGTAATGATCGGGGATGCACTCTCTCTGATGGAAACCAAGACTGTCGGCAGCCGATTTCAATCGTTGATATTTGTTTTGCAAAATATATTTTATATGAGATATAAAAGTATATATATTACGGTTTCTAAAATGTTTGCAAAAGGTTTTAATTCCCGGGATCCATATAAGCAGAGAGTGCAACACTGTTCCTTGCAGCCGAGGGAGAGGTCCTCTCTTGTCGGGTAGTGTTTGATCATTATGGGCTGAGAGGTTAAGTGTAAGGCCACTGAGAGTAATACCTGATAGGCTAATCTTGCATCTGCCCACAGTCCCTGGGTTTTTATAAGGTGGCTTGGCCCAGGGACTACTTAATGTAAGTGTTGGGCCCAATAGAAGCCCATGTGATGGGTTTCAGGGGGTGCACTGTCCACAACAGTGTATTCGGCCGGCCTTGTAACAAAGGTTGGGCCGAACCCACGTGGCTGATGTGTAGATCAATGCTTGGGTCCCACGCCATACAAAGAAGCCCAACTAGGCAGCAGTTTGGAAGCAGTTTGAGCACATAGACTTATTGGGCTTAAAGCCCATTTCGAACTGGCCTGTTTTAATTAGTTAAATAGAGGGGGTGGATCTGGATTAAATCAGCTGATAGGATAGAGTCCTACCCTAGCCACTCAGAGAGACCAGATCTGAATTCAGATCTGGAAACCTCCTGATAAGATCAAGAGAAGGCTGATATAATCTGCAGATAAGATAAGGGTCTTATCCTTATCAATTAAAAAGAGTTCAAATTCAGATAATGATCTGAATCTGGAAACTCCTGATAGGATCAGGAGCTGATCTCTTTAAGCCTGTAAAAACAGGAAGGGGGCGAACCATCCAGATCATCCAAGCATCTAGAGATCAAATCTCAGATAACCAAGAGAGAAGACATCTACATCTTTTGCTCTTGCATTCTCCTCCAATTGCCGCCTCACTGCTAGTTCGATCTCTTGGTGGGAGAAGATCAAGAAGTGTTCTTGATATCAGTCTTTGGAGAAAGGCTGATAGGAAGTTGTGCTCACTGCCTCCATTGGATTCTTCCTGAAGAGTTTCGTTCGTGGGACGGACCCTACTGATTCTCCTCCTCCATCCACTGTGTCATCTTCAGTGGGAGCAGTCTTTGGTGATCTTCTTTGGGCGTGAACACCTCCATTGAGAGATACTATCTCTCTGTACCAGGTATATCCCTCTCCTACTGTTTCATTTCAAATCTGATTCGGTTTATGGTTCAAGATTGATCCTTGAAAAATATGATTTTTTTAAAATAGGGAATACGATTCCCAGTTGAAGGGAGAGAAATTTTTGAAATTCGCCCACCTTATTCCGCATGTTTTGGGCGTCCATGTGATGGATCTCTCACTCCCTTTCAACTGCACGAGGTACACTCACCATCTCCTTCCAAGA
This sequence comes from Nelumbo nucifera, assembly GCF_055504915.1. Taxonomy (NCBI): domain Eukaryota; kingdom Viridiplantae; phylum Streptophyta; class Magnoliopsida; order Proteales; family Nelumbonaceae; genus Nelumbo; species Nelumbo nucifera. The sequence goes on along the minus strand of NC_142649.1, from coordinate 131,261,225 downwards.
AGCACCAATAGATATGGAGGGAGTCTGATTTGTTTGCTGATTTTCACTAACTGTACCACTACCCTTAGTCACAGCATGGTTAGCCCAAGTGTTGGGTGGACCATGTAAATCATAGAAGAAATTAACAGTGTGCCCCTCTAATCCACAATATGTACACCTCCTAGGAGCATTACTTCTTCCTTTACCACGACCTCCCCCTTAATCTCGACCTCCACTCTGACCACCAGCCCGGTTAAACATGGGACCACCTCGGTTTCCTGGAAGTCCACGGCCACCACCACCACCTCTATTTCCACGGCCTCCACCTCTAGCCACCACCAAACCAGATCTGTCTGAGAGAGAAGAATGCTCTGTAAACTCAATAGATGTCCTCCTAAGACAGGCAAACACTTCTTCAAGTGAGGGAAGGGCAGACCCCCCCACCAAACCAGTATTTGTTGTTGAACCTAAACATCCGGTCAACCTCAATGTGTTTGGTTATGTCATGCTGCACTGGATTATGTGCTATGTTAATAGTTGCTTGATTATCACAATACAGCATCAGAGGCTTCTCATACTCAATGCCCAACTCCTCAAGTAGAGATCTTAGCCATAGGATTTCAGCCACTCCGTTAGCCATGGACCTGTATTCTGCTTCAGCACTAGACCGGGAGACAACACTTTGTTTCTTGCTTCTCCAAGAGACAAGGTTACCTCCCATAAGGGCACAATATCCTGAGGTAGACCTTCTGTCATCAACACTCCCAGCCCAATCGGCATCCCTATAGACCTCCACCTTCATGTGGTTATTGTTCTTGAACAGTATACCCCTACCCGGGCATCTCTTCAAGTAGGCTAAAATTCTTTCTGCCACAAGAAGATGTGTGGTTCTAGGGGAATGCATGTACTGGCTGACAACACTAACAACATAAGTAATATCTGACCGAGTGAGGCAGAGATATAGGAGCTTTCCCACCAATCGCTGGAACATAACCTTGTCTTCAAGAAGCTCCCCACTCTCAGCACTAATCTTGTAGTTCTGTTCAATGGGTGTATCTGCAGGCCTGACACCTAACTTTCCAGTTTCTGCCAACAGGTCTAGGACATTATTCCTCTGAGAGATAAAGATCCCCTGTTTGGATCTAGCAACCTCAATACCCAAAAAATACCGGAGTACACCAAGGTCTTTCACCTCAAATTCTTGATGGAGCTGTTTAAGGGACTCAATCTCATGGCTATCATTCCCTGTCACCACAATATCATCAACATATACTGCTAGTAGTGTCAAGGAGGACTCTATCCTCTTGATGAATAGAGTATGATCTAACTAGGCCTGTACGTAACCAAACTTCACAAGGGCTAGTCTGAATCTATCGAACCAAGCCCTGGGTGACTGCTTCAAACCATACAAAGCCTTGTTGAGCCAGTAGACCTTCTTACCTGTTTCTGCATCATAGAATCCAGGAAGCAAACGCATGTAAACCTCTTCCTGCAGGTCTCCATTCAGAAAAGCATTTTTTACATCCATTTGGTATAAAGGCCAAGTGTGACTTGCTGCAAGGGATAATAGGACCCGAATGGGAGTCATCTTGGCTACCGGAGCAAAGGCCTCTCAATGGATCCATCTGCATTATGCTTCACCGTAAATACCCATCTGCATCCAACTGGTTTCTTTCCTTTGGGCAGATCAACTACCTCCCAGGTGTTATTTTTCAACAGGGCATCCATCTCAACCTGCATTGCATCTTTCCATTCCGGGACAGATAGGGCTTCTTGCACTGTTCTTGGAGTAGGGACATTGGAAATGGAACTAAGGTAGGACCTGTAGGTAGGAGATAGGCGATCATAGGATAAAAACTGGGAGATACAGTGGGCTGTAGATGTGGTACAATGTCGTTTCCCTTTACGGACGGCAATCGGAAGGTCAAGGTCATCTGTAGGAGGTGAAATGGCAACAAAAGAGGAAGTCTCTGTGGGCCCTAGGACTGTAATACCTGGACTTGGAGCTGCAGATGAAATTGGAGCTGGCCTGGACTGCTGATGATCGGGATCAACCTGCCTGCACCGCCTATGATAAACCCTCAACTCCTGATCCCCCTGACCACCCTCACCATTGCAGCTTTCCCTCAACTCCTGATCCCTCTGACCGCCCTCACCATTGCAACTCTCATCACCCAATGGAATAGGTAAAGGAACTGCCCCACTCTCACTGCTCTCCCCCTGAGGAGAAACCCGAGGATAATAGGGTGTCTCCTCAAAGAAAGTGACATCCATGGAGACAAACTTCCTCCCTGAGACAGGATCATAGCAGCAATAACCCTTTTGAGTTTGTGCATAACCAAGGAAGATGCATTTGGAGGCCTTAGGTTCGAACTTGGAGTGATGGGGTCCGAGAAGCTGAACAAAGCAGGTACAACCGAATGTTTTAAGGGGAATAGAAAACAACTCCTCACTTGGGTAAAGAAGGGAAAAAGGAGATCTCATTATCAAGGACCCGGGAAGGGACCCGATTAATAAGATATACCGCCATGAGGATAGCATCACCCCAGAAGCGAATAGAAACATTGGAAGTAAACATGAGACTTCTAGCCACTTCCAAAATGTGCCTATTCTTTCTTTCTGCAACTCCATTCTGCTGAGGTGTATGAGGGCAAGAGCTCTGGTGAATAACCCCATGGTTGAGAAGGTAAGATGTCAATGGTTTAGCAAAGTATTCCTTTGCGTTATCAAATCGGAGAACTTTGATCTTGGCATCAAATTGGGTGAGGATCATTTGGTGAAATTTTTGGGTCAGGGTAGGTACCTCATCTCGTGAACGCATGAGATAAACCCAAGAAAACCGGGTATGGTCATCAACAAATAACAAGAAATATCTGTATCCACCCATGGAAGGAATGTGATAAGGCCCCCAAACATCAGTATGCACAATATCAAAAAAATTATTGCTCAATAAATAAGGCTTTCTACAATGCTTAGCAAACTCACAACTTTCACACTGCAACTAAGACAACTCAATAGACTCAAATAAAGCTGAAAACAGACTCTTTAGAGATCGGAAAGACAAATGACCTAATTTGGCATAACCGGACTCACACTCTAAGAAACAAAAGACATCTTCTCTACTGACTCTTCCTGACGGAACCTCTCCCCGAGTAGATAGATCCCATTCGTCTCACGGCCAGTCCCAATCACCTTCTTCGTCTCCAAGTCCTGAAAAACACATCGGTCAGGGAAGAAGGTTACTGAGCAGTTCATATGCTTGGTAATACTACTGACTGAAAGAAGGTTAGTGTCAAGCTTAGGAACATGCAAAACAGATGACAGGGAGATAGTATTTGATAACTTGATGTCACCCTTCCCAGAAATAGGAACCAGGGAGCCATCAGCAATAGATACTTTATCCCTACCAGAAGACAAATGGTAAGTGGTAAACAGTGAAGGCAAGCTAGTCATGTGGTCAGATGCACCTGAATCTATTACCCAACAAGGTTCAGCAGTACCTGGAGCTGAGGCATGGTAGGCTAAAGCTCGAGTACCTGAATGTGCGAAGGCAGATGTGGCAGGAGCTGATGGTGACTGTGGTGGCTGAGCTGAATTTCCAACTTCCTTTTCTAACTGTATTAGGGCAGCCCGAACTGCAGCTAAGGTCTCTAAAGGTGTTCCTCTTGTGCTAGATGAGGATGATGAATCAGTGTTCACGGCCACATGAGCAGTGACCCTCTTGCTTCTCAACTTCGCAGGAACCAAGTGAGGATGCAGTTTCCAACATGTTTCTTTTGTATGTTTGGGTTTCTTACAATGTTCACATACCACATCCTTCTTGTCTTCCTTCCTCTTGTCCTTCTCTGAATCACCTCCTGATTTGGGTGTGACCGCTACAAAGGGTGGTGTGGGGGGCTGAGGTTGCATCATAACCTTCCTTTTGGTCAAAATCTGTTGCCGCACAATATCATACTCTGAATTTAGGCCCGCCAGAAACTCAAACACCCAGTTTGTCTCGACCTGCTTTCTATATATCTGTGCATCTTTGGGGTTCTCCCACTCAAGAGTCTCTAAGTGATCAATTTCACGCCACAGGACTGAAACCGGTTTCTCTCCTTGTTTAAGATTTTTCAATTCACATTTCAATTCATATGCTCTGGCAACATTAAGGGGTTGGGAATAAGTTTCTTTCATCACATCCCATATCTCCTTAGTTGTCTTTGCCCACAAGTAATTGCGGCTAATATGAGGCTGCATAGAATTACACAGCCATGTCATAACCAAGTAGTTTTCTTGGATCCACTTGGTATATGTAGGGTCTCCCTTGGGGGGTTTTTTCACATCTCCCAAGAGGTACCCTAATTTACCTCTTCCCCCAATAGCCATCACGGCTGATTGGGCCCATTCCAAATAGTTTGATCCATCAAACTTTACGGTTGTAATCTGACCACCCGTCTCAGAAACACCACCATAACCGATGTTCCCAAAGCTGCCTTCTGCCTGATTTTTAAACTCCATCTCGATCAAGTCTCAAAAACAGCACTTGGACTACCAATCACAATCAACAACAGTGCAGAACCGATCTGTATTCACAGTGTATGTGCACAAAACTGGGATAACTCTAATCTGAAACCAACTAGCAAGCACAACAGCAGCTGTCCGTAGGGTTCCCACCCCTTAAGAGAGTCTGAAAACCCCAAAAGACTCTGAAAAAAGCTTGGAAGTAAGTCTGATATGCTTGGCAGAATTAGGGTTTTAACCAGTCCTTAAAGTGCACAGTTCAGTTGCACAATCCAATCAGTACCGTATAGATAGACTTGCAGTAGGGTTAATATGAAATCCTAGAATCTGATCAATGCTAACAACAAACTTGGGGACAGCTCCAGGTAGATCGCAAGGTTCACTTTCTAACCCTAGAGCAGAGAGAAACAAAGCTAAGGCAGTTCAGCCCAACAGTAGGGTTTGCTGTAAAACCCTAGAGAATCGAAGGGAGAAAACCCTATAATGGTTCGGCCGCCCTCTCCAGATAGATCCAATCTATCTTCTCTGATAGAACTTCTCTTAGAAAATAAAGAACTTACAAGGAAAAAGTGTTCGCCGCCTTCCAAGGTTACCCGAACCCTAGTCTTCTCTGATCCTTCCTAACCACCAACACTTTGCAACCGTGACAAGCCTTCAACAGCTGCTAGCCCTTCTAGCGATCTCCAAGAATCAGTCTGCGAACTCCACCTTTTCAGCTTCCAGTCCTAGGAGATTCTCATGTGGTCGACTGGTACTAGACTCACATGAGAAACCCTAACTTGGCTCTGATACCATGTAGTTGTTATAGCAGTCTTGAGCACTAATAAATTTCAAATTTGGAGAGGAGAGAAAGTATAGAGGGAAGAGGAGAAAGAGTGGTGAGAGAGCAGTAGAACACAAACTTTGGAAGGAAGGACAGAATCTCAATCATTCTGCCGCCGCCACTTCTATTTAATATTTATAGATTATGCTAGTTACATGAAAGGACACATCTGCCCTTGGTATTTACATAACACATAATAATGTAAAACTGAAAAAAAAGTAACAACTAGAATAACAGCAGCAACTAGAATAACAGCAGCTAACCCTAGGAAGACTAGGTACATTCTACCCTACGGACAGAGTGGGACCACAGCTGTGGGGCCCACATCAGTGTTCTCTACAATTTTGAACCAAAATACAGCATTTACAGTCCACTATTTGGGCGAAAAACAAAACTGTTCATACCTGTCCACAAACAGCCCTCTTCGTATCACAGAATAGAGGGCATCTAGTACACCACCTCAACGACCACCACCACAGTAACCGGAGGCATACTCACCTCCAAAACCACAAAAAGACCACTCCTTTTTGGCCTCTTGTCAAGTTTCCACTCAGGCTAGAAGAAAATTGAAGAAAGCTGAAATGGTTGGCGATGAACCTAGGAAGAAGACAAACAGTGAGGAAAGAAGAAAAAAAGGGAAAAGAGAACTAGGTTTTATTGCTCTAATACCATGTAAAACCCCTATTTGATTCTAGGTTGAAGTAGAGAAGAAGAAGGAGGAGAAGAAGGGTTCGGCCAAATGAGGGAAATCTATCCTCTCTAATCAACCCACTTGTATTTATCTCAAAATAAGTTTGGTTACAAGAAAGACTATATTGCCCCTCATAAGTGATGGGGCACACAACTTAGACCTGAATAAAACAGACCTTTCACTCTCACATAGATACACCCAAATGACTAAAATACCCCTGTTCTGTGAACAATGGCAATAGCTTTTCAACTTCATAATCAATAGTTACCCTGACAAAGCACTACTCAAAATACAACTAGCAATTCCAATAGATTTCTTTATTCAAACATTTAACCACTCAATTACTGTTCCATGAATTTCACCCCTATCTTGGGGTATCTTTACCCTTTATAATCCTCTGTGCATTATTGTTTATATTAATAAAACTCTTGGTTGTTTATCAAAAAATTGCCGTTCCATGAATTTTAAATAGAAATCAACAAAAACCATTCTTAACACCTAGAAGAAATCCAAGACAACATTTCAGGAGTTTCAACTATAAAAGAAAAGCATATGTCACAAGGTCAACAACAAACCCATTTAGTCATATTCCAAGATACCAGATTAAAAAAATAAACGCTTAACCATAAGGAAACTCAATAATATATACGGTTACATAAGCTTTTTTGGTCCATACGTACTGTTTTACAGGCTAAGCATCTGACAATTTGAGAGTCTGCAAGCAAACCAACTTTTACAAAGGACTGCAGGAAAAGAAAAGGATATAAAAGTCATTAAATGTAACAAATATGCCTTCCTAGGAACATCATCAAGCATAAATCAATAAATCTGTGATTCATATTACAGAATGTTTACCACTATGATGATTTGAATGGTGTAAAGTGAATGCATCATAGGAAAAATGTTACAAGGAAGCTACTGAGCTAATGATTTTGGAACAGAAGATTTGTATGCTCCATGGACACTTTAACACTGTATTAGGGAGGCTACATTGCTGACAACCAAGCCAAACAACTCACACAATTGGGTTCTGATTTGGGGAGTTAAATTTGGAGGGCTAGAAAGGGATGGTGAGCTTTTGGGAGTTTTGTGTTATTTCTTTTTCCTTGATTTGTGGGACTCATTATCAGCCTCTTATAATTATGTCCTCTTTTCTATCTAAATGAATTTTCTTTTTTATTTATTACCAAAAAAAAAAATTATTACATGGGCCTGCCCCATAAATACAACTTTTCAAGAAACAAAAGACTTCTGTTACATGAACTAATTGGAAATTATTTGTCCCTTTTGGTCGTTTTGATAAGACAACATTTATGTCCCTTCTCCTATCCTCTGCAGAATCTTCACCTTCACTAATCACAATCCTTTTGCAACTTAGGTCCTTATCCAGCCTTCCAATGATAATTTAGTAAATGTCCCTGAGATACAATCCTTCACTAGCAAAATCAGACATTCCAGAATGTATAAAATTAACCTGGGTAGCCCCAACCAAATGTGTATTATCACCTTTCTCTCTTTCAACACAACTATCTACCTGAGAAACTCTATCCTGCTCACCCTAGTTCCTTCCCACCACCATAGAGCAGCTCAGTGCACGAGGCTCCCGTCAATGCAGGGTCTGGGGGGGACAGATGTATGCAGCCTTACCCCTGAACATACAAAGAGGTTGTTTCCAATCCTTCCCCCACCATGAACTTAGAATATCTGGCAAATTCTGCTTAGAATTTCATAGTCTCTCTCTACATGAATACCCTATATGAAGATGTCACCTTTTTAGTATACCATTCAAATCTCACCACCCCATACTTGCATAGCACCACTTTTCTCCAAAGGGCACCTCTCCCACTCCGAAATCTCTGTCACCATTGCCTAATAATGCTTTATTTAGATCATTATTTCTCCTTATACCCAATCCTCCCAACTTATTAGGTCTGCAAACTTATCCCATTTCACCAAGATGACCCAGCACAAGAGGAAAAGGGTCTAGAACCAATGTATTAAGGGAAGCAATAGGGCCAAAGTCCATAGAGATTCTTTTTTATCAGTAACTGAAAAAATCATTAATATTAAGAATGAAGCTCAAGAGTACAATAAAGATACAGAAGCAGTGAGAGATAAGCCCTCTTATCTCTCCCTGAAACAACTTTTCTTATTTTTACCTGTGCCCAAAACAACTGACCTCATCCATCAAACTCTCAGTTCCACATTTTGTGTGAACCATTTGAATTTCTTCCTTTCATTGTTATAACTCCATAGTTTTGCCTCTTCACTTAGTAGCCATCCCACAACCAATTTGAAATCCCTTTCAATAACTAATTTTCCAATGTTCAGAGATCTTGCCCGCTTTATTCCTTCAATTAAAGCCAAAATTTCATCTCTTAGGGAATCTCCTACTCCAATTGAGCCAAAATAAAATACCAATATTTTTCCCTCTTCATCCCTAAACACTCCTATTACTGACATGCCCAGGTTACCCAAACTACTTCCAGCAAAATTGAGCTTAACAAATCCTCTTTCTGGTGGAGACCCAGTAGGAATACTGATATTCTTAATTAGGGCAATATTTGTCACTTCCTTCCAGTTTGAAATGATGTCATTCACTGAGACGGTGGAAAAGGAGTCCAAAGATTGCAGCCAATGGACCAGTCTAATTGTAATAGTCTCTATGATGGCTTCTTTGCTTCTCTCCTTGTCCATGAAGATTCTTGCATGCCTTTCTTCCCAAATAGTCCAACAAATAGCAGCCCTTGTAGACCTCCAAATACTCCTTCCCCTTTTCTTTTCCCACCGAAGAAGGAAGAGTTAAATAAACTTCACACATCAGCCGAGGGATTCCATCTACACCCAAACAAGGAAAACCATACCTAAAAACATAAAACAAAAGGATAGGAGATTAATAAGTGATAGCAAGTCTCACCATTGGCCTTGCACAGTATACACCAGTGAGACAATAAGCACCAATTAGTGCTCTTTCTCTAAAGTAGGCCATAGGTATTAATTCTTCCATGGATAGCTTCCCAGAAAAAAACTCCAATCTGTGGTAGAATAGGATTACACCAAACCTCCTTGAAAGAAAAAGGTTCACTGCTAGAATTAGATAAAGTTAAAGACCTAAAAAAATAAGCATAGAAGAAAGAACCAGAGAAAGAGAGGGTCCATACTCTATTACCAACAAAGGATCCAAACACACACCATCAAGGATTTGAATTAAAGTCAAAATGCTATTCAGCTTACAACCCTTTATACCCCTTCTGAGGCCCAAATCCCAATGAACCCAAAAACTTGAATTGGAATGAACAATAAAGGAGGAAATCAGCTCATTTTCTAGGTCAAAAAGTGCAAAAGGAGAGGGGAATTGCTCTTTTTTTGTCAATAAGGGAATTGCTCTTTAAGAGGGGAATTCCCAACCTAGACATGTTCCCAAAATTTAATGTGTTCCCCAGAACAAGGGTCGTACCTAAGATAAGAGAGGAAAAAAGGTAATATAACATGAATGACCTTCCAGGAGAGGCTTGGGTTGCCCTTAACAAGAATCCAGCATCCCAAATTCCCAACCATTTGCCAACAGCCCATGTATGCTCAACAGTCAACACCACCTTCATCCACAACTTATCCCTATCAAGGGGCAATCTCCATAACCATTTCCCCAATAGAACCCCGTTCCTCTTCTGAATATTCCCAATACCAAGCGCACCATAACTCTTAATCTTACACACTAAATCCCATCTAACCCTATGATCTGTCTCATCTTCCCCGGCTCCCACAAAAAAATAAAATAAAAAATAATAATCCCTCATCATCTTCTCCAATCTCTTGACCACACCTCCAAGGGTCTTGAACATAGACAAATAGTAAATTAGGAGGTTAGCTAGAATAGATCTGATTAACATAATCCTGCCACCTAAAGAGAGGTACCTTTTTTTCCAACAAGCTAGCCACTTAGAAAATCTCTCCAACACAGTTCAAAAACTCAGATTTTTTGGGTTACCTCGAAGGAGTAAACTTAAATATTTCATGGGGAAGTGAGAAACAGCACACCCCACACTAGTTGCATACTCCAAAATCTCTCTTTCCGTCAAGTTGATCCCTGCTATACAACTCTTACCAAAATTTACTTTGAGATCGGACATTTGTTCAAAGAATTATACAGTTAATTTCAGATTCCTTACCCACCTCAGATATCCTCTTTCACAGAAAAGAATTGTATCATCTACAAATTATAAGTGGGTTATTGGCACATCGTCCCTGCCTATTCTCCACCCTCTCACTAATTGTCTCAAATCTGCCTTATTAATCTACTTGGAGCATCTGCAATGAGGGTAAAGAAAAGGAGAGAGTGGGTCACTATTCTAATTCCTTGAATAGCAGGGAAAAGGTCCACCACTGTTCCATTCACCAACACTAAATAATAGCAGTAAAATTAAAAAAAAAAAAAATCAAATTGAAGCTTTCCGCATTGTACAGTTCCTTTCTGTACTGGAATACTTCTTACTCAATATAGAAACAATATACTTTACTCATTCTAAAAAGAAATACAAGCTTTCCGGGTTATGGTGCAGTCTTGGAAAGCATTTGAGGATAAGTGTTCTTACTTATTTTGTCAGTGAAACTTAGGTGGCCTGCTCTGTTTTTCAGTGGTAGGGATGAGCCTGTGGCAGTTTGGTGCTGACTGCTGAGATAGTTGGGACCAGCATTAGGTAACTGCCTTACTATGTTGAATCAAAAGGCTCTTCTGATGTATGTGCTCTTTTAGTGGAAATGTCTGGGTGTAATTGGGTTCTGGTTATGCAGCACTTTTTTTAATACTTCTGTATTGTTTGAATACCTTTTATATTTTACAAAACTATGTTTATTTGTAACCAAACAAAAGAATTAAGCTACATTATACTCACCATATACTGTGGGATAAGTGAGGCACCATACTTTGTTCCAAATATCCTTTCCAGACAGGCAACCAAGGTCTCCTCTAGATTGCGAACATCTGCTTTGCTTTGTAATGCGCTAAAAGTGCAATGAATGAAGTAAAATTTCCCAAACAAGGAATAGAGTCAACTATGATAACAGCATAATTTTGAGCATTCATCCCATTGAAACTCTATTTGATGTATAATATTTAAAACATGGTTAAATCACACTTCAAATATGAAAACGAATAGAAAAAGAAAAAAGGAAAGAAAAATCTAAAGTTAGTCCAAACAGAAAAGTGATACACCAGAGGTTGAGTTCAAAATAGATGCCCTCCTTTGGAGTTCCCTCATTTCATAATCTTGTTTTCCCAAGAACATTCATACGAATAAGGCACTTCTATTTCCATATCTAGGAGTTCTTGAAACTTTCAGCTTCATAGAGCCCTTTGTCAAATTATAACAACAGAAGAGACTGCAGAAGAGACAAGATACCAAAATACAAGACCAGTCCCAAAAAAAAAAAAAACCAGCAAAAAACACCACAGACAACTCAAATCATAAGAGTCCAAACATCCTGGATACGATGGCCCAGAATACAAGTGGAAAAAAAGATGAGCAACAAGAATGATAGACAGGACAGTCCACTTCCTCCGGGAAAAAAAAAGTAAGTCAATAGAAAGAAAATCAGGCTCAGCAAAATTTGCAGAAACTAGAGATTCTTTTCATCCATGGCTAGGCATGCTTTTATAGAAGGTTCTTCTCTCCCCCAACAAGCTCCTGCAGCCCTGCTTAAGAGCAGCAAGACCTAGAGACCTAGTTGCATCATCCCTTGAAGTAACGAAATGCCTCTTGTTGAAATGTGAATAAGATGGTAGCAGGTAAGGTGGTACCAGTTCCTTGGCTTCAGAGAAATGTGAATGAATGGGAACCAGATTTGTTTGTAACCATGTTCAATTTGTGGTATTACAAGAAGAATGGGATGAGATGTGGTTGACACAGAAATCCAAATTAAAAGATACTTTCAAAGTGAGAGTTGGCAGTGATTTTGGTTGCTAAGTGTAGGTTGTGGGCCTTGATCTGAGAGAGTCCAGACTCCAGAGTGCTGAACTCTGTTAGCAGTGATCCTTGTTTGTTCCACCAGATTTGCAAAATGCAAATTGAGTCTCTATTATATGTAGTTCTGATTTATGCTTTAGGAAATGACCATGGAGGGTGACTGTCAGGAGTAATTGGGGAATTTGTTGTTTTCCTTTCCCTTTCTAGCTATCACCTATTTTTGTACTCACTTCTCTTTCAATGATATTTTTACTATCCAAAATAATGCTCAATAGACTGCAAGATAAGCAGGTTATGGTAGTTTTGAAAAAAGAAAATTGGAGATTGCATCTGAACAGCCTTTTTTTATCAGTTCTAAGCAGCCTATTTTCAGTGAAATCCTTTTTCATTGCACTAGCAGGTTAGCATTCTCCTTTCTTCCCATGGAAATGGATTTGATTTCCCAGCATTCCCTCAAAGATCTATCTCTTTATGTTTGGACTGCCTACTTTAATAAGATTCCCTCCCTCTATCAACAACTTCGTGAAAAAGGGCAAGTTTGTTGATAATCAATGCATGATATGTGGCTCTTCCTTGGAGCCTGTCCAGCACCTGCTTATTTGTTGCAGATTTTCTCTTCCAATTTGGTTGCATTTCTTTTGTTTTTTTATCAGCAAGACAATTTGGTTGCATTTCCTTAAGCTCTTTAAGGGTCAATGGGTTACACCTTGTGACCTGGTAGGTTTGGCAGAGCAATGGCCCTCTAGAGGCTTTAGCAAAGAGGGAACATTCTGTGGAACTTAAACCCATTTGCCATCTGTTTAAGTAAGAACAGAGTTAGAGAATTTTTGAGAACAAAAGTTGTGTGAATCAGGTGTTGCTTGGTTGTATTGAAAAAACTGTCACTGAATGGGTCTCCATCCTTGGGGAATTTGATGGACTGCAATTTTCCGATTTTTGTAATGAATGGGAATCTATTGTTTTTGGTTCTTGAGCAGTTGCGTTTATTAGTCCTTGTCAGGTAGCAGTTAAGCTAGCTTGTATAGGCTGCAGGAAGTTGCAACAAAGACAAAAAGAAGGCATTTTCCTATGTTGCACTGAAAAAATGGTACTAGTTAAGAGCATCACTATGCATTTTGGGTATCAAATACTGCTTAACTCCATAGGCTCCTGAAAGTTTTGAATACGTGTATGAAGTCAAATTTTTGAAAACACATACAAAATTTTTCATTTTATTACTATTGGCCAGAAATTAAAAACTCTCTGCAATGTGAGGAGCATGGATTTTCTATTAAGGTATAGATGGTAAGGTTAGAAAAGGTTTTTTTTTAAATGGTAACAGTGTATTCTGTATATTTATAATACAAGGACAAAAAAATCAAAAAATGTGTACAAGACATGAGCTCATGTTCATTGACAAAGCTGTACAAGCTTTATGTTGGTAATAAGGGGGGTTGCTATCTTTGTTCAAAATGTCTATATACTTATCCAAAAAATGTCTATATATTTCCTAATATTTCCATTTCCATGGGGACCAAGACAATTTATTACCAGAATATATCTCAATATTTTTTTTGATAAATAATATATGTCAACATATTCCTCTGTGCATTAATTTTACAATAAAAGGTGTTACAATAACAGCATCCAAACAGAGGCGCAAGATGCAGCCCCCATTACAGAATCAGAATTACAGTTGAGCCACAAACAGTTTAGACTTATGCATTAAAATTTTTTGCCTTGTTCTCAACAAGTTTTACTTTGTTAATTATGATCAAAAGAAAGTTTTGCTTTGCTAATAATATCAATGCAAGATAAAAATTTACATGTACATAGACACCATCCAAATAATTTGTTTTATTATAATTTTATTTATCTTCAAACTCATTATGTTTTTGAGTTTAGCATTATAGATGACTCTTTCTTTCTTATTTTCATTTATGAAATATTTTTAATTATACATAATTTTATAAAATATAGCCCTATGTTTTATATTTTATAAGAAGCATATTTAAATGCAAAACATAAGTTTTATATTAAACAAAACATAATCAACATCAGGCACTATGTAATAATTTTTTAAACCCTTGAATTTATTCTAAGTGGAGGAAGAGGCCATCTTGAAATGATGTAATCATTTTAAGGGCATCATTTCCATCACTTTATAATGATGTAATTATTCAAAAGGATGTCCTTTATAAGTTCAAAAAATACTAACAAATATTTTCATATATCAATGTTTACAATGTTAAAAAAATTACAATAAATGTATAACAAAATTTCAACATTTCCAGCATATTTCTTATTTTTCAATTTCCATCAGAACTGACAATTTTTTCTATTCAGCCCCACCTTCCTAACACCATATGAAGCTCTCATCACCTTGAAACTATCCTCCCTAGGAATCCATCTGAAAACCAAAGGACACAAGGATCAAGGTAAGAAGGAATCTAATGACATTAAGCAGATGGTGTAATCTCCATGGGGACCTCCTAATTCTTATATTCAAAATGATAAGATTAGCTTTATCTCTTTCACCAAATGAGATGAAGATCACAAGCAATTGCCCTTCTAAATGAGATCATCACCTCCACCTTAGATGAGGATCACAAACAATGGGAACTTCATCCAAATGCCACTTGTCCACCACACTTAACAATAAAAGATGAACTTCAAGCCTAGAATGGAAAACAGTAATACTATCAATCTCTATAAGTGACACCTCTAAAATGGGTAGGAAAGCATTCCCATATGATAACCTTGCACAGTTTCCCACACAAAGACCACCTTACTAGTGGCGCTATATTTGAACTCACTATGCCAGTAGCTACAAAAAAATTGAGAAACATTTGAAATGCCTCTCTCCAAATAGACATCCCATAGGATCCTTCTGCCATTTAGTTTCCTTACGCTAAATCCTCCATTCCTACTCCCCTACTTTCCACAGCCACTTTCCTTACAAAGCATACCTTTTAAAGCCTAATTGGGGGTGGGGTTGGAAAGCTCCTCTAAGAGTGCAAATGCACATTACTCTACCAAAACTCCTATTCATGCCTTTGGATGTCGATATTTTGTCCAGGATTTGTCCCCATCTCGTGGTAAGCTTGACCCTCGTTCCATCCCTTGTATTTTTCTTGGCTATTCCTTGGCCCAAAAGGGATATAAATGTTACGATACCACTTCTCAGCGTACACTCATTTCTATGGATGTATCTTTTGTTGAGTCTCAATCCTTCTTTCTTGCTTATCCTCAAGGGGAGAATAGTTGTCAGAAAGAGAAACATGTCCTTGTTCCCTTGGTTCTTGTTTCATCCGATGTTGTCCCTCTTGTTGCTACTCGTCGTTCTCCTGTTCGTGTTCATGTCCGACATGTTTACTCTCGGTCCAGGTCTCATTCTCGTCCTCCACATTGTCAATAGGAGCAACATACATCACCAAGTGAAGAGGTACCTAACACTGCATTTCCTGAATCAGCAGAACCTCAAGAGGCAAACCTGAAGAGCAGTGCATATCCTATTGAATCAGGTAACGCTTCCTTGTGTGATCCTACTTGTGATCTTGACCTTCCTATTGCTGTTCGTAAAGGTACCCATTCATGCACCACTAAACATTCTATCAGTCACTCCACTACTTGTGCCAACTTGTCTCCCTCCTATAATTCTTTTCTTTCTGCTATTTCTGGTGTTTCTGTTCCCAAATCTATTGCAAAGGCCCTAAATAGTCCCGAGTGGAAGAATGTTATGTTAGAGGAAATTGATGCTCTTAGTAAGAATTGCACATGGGGTTTGGTTGATCTTCCTGAGGATAAGAGACATGTGGGTTCCATGTGGCTATTTATAGTCAAGCATCATGTCAATGGTTCAGTGGAAATGTATAAGGCAAGGTTGGTGTCTAAGGGTTTCTCCCAAAAAAAAACATAGGGAGTTGATTACACAGAGACATTTGCTCTAGTTGCTAAAACTAACTCCATCTATGTTCTTCTCTCCCTTGTTGCAATTTTGACTAGCAGTTACATCAATTAGAGGTTAAGAATGTGCCTTCCTAAATGGTGATCTAGAGGAGGAGGCGTATATGGTTCAGCGTCCAAGTTTTTCGTCAAAAGAAATAGAAGGGAAAGTTTGCCGTTGTACAATCTCCCAAAGCCTGGTTTGGTAGGTTTAATGATGTTGTTAAGCAAGTTGGTTTCAAACAATGCCAAAGTAATCATGCCCTTTTGTGAAGAGAGAAGATGATCTAGTTGTTATACTTATACTTACCGATAATGTTATTACAAGGAATTGGGAGGTAGAGATACAAAAGCTAAAGGGATTTCTAGGTGCCTAGTTTGAAGTGAAAGATCTAGGCCCCCTAAAGTATTTCCTTGGAATGAAGTTGCAAGGTCGGACAAAGGCATCTTCATTTATTAGAGGAAGCACATCCTAGATCTTCTTCATAACACCGGTAAACTTGGAGCCAAACCAGTTGATACTCCAATTGATGTTAATCATAAACTTGGAGAAGAAGGTGGTGAGCCCCTCTCTGATTTGAGACAGTTCCAAAGAGTTGTTAGGTGTTGACTGGCAAGTTTGGTTGATGAGTAAAAGATCTATCACAGGTTATTGTGCCTTTGTTGGAGGTAATTTGGTAACTTGAAAAAGTAAAAAGCAAGCAGTGATTGATAGATCCAGTATGGAGGCTAAGTATAGAGCCATGGAACATGGTGTAGCTGAAATGTTATGGTTGAAGAATATGTTAATGGAGTTGGGAATTGAAGTTCACATCCAATGTCATTATATTGTGATAATAAGGCGATGGTTAATATTGCCCACAATCATGTGATGCATGAGAGGACAAAACATATTGAAGTGGATAAGCATTTCATTTGTAAGAAGATTGAAGATGGTGAAGTCCGCATTCCATATGTTAATTCTGCTTATCAGTTGGGTGGTATGTTACTAGTGCCCGACATGTTGATATTTGTACCGACTACCAAGTTGGTAATGATTGATATATACAGTCCAACTTGAGGGGGAGTTTTGTTAGGACTGCTATTAGGCTCTTATTAGACTGTTATTATTATTTTTTTCTTTGTTAAGTTGTAACCAAGGGTACTATTGTAATTTTCTCATTTCTTTTAACACCCTAATATATAAGTCAATGAGCGAACCACCACTGATACTTTCCGGCATATATTCTTTCTTCTTCTCTGCTGTTTCTCCTTCTCTTCTCCTCTCTTTTACTTCTATAAGGCATGGGGAAAGGGAGAATAGGAGGATGTGAACCTTGGAGAAATTGGGCAATTTCACTTTTTTATCTTTCTATAGCAGACTGGTAAGGGAAGAAGGTTCTGACTTTCCAAGCTTAAGAATCTGGAGCAGTACTCTTCCATCCAAAACTGTCTTTTATTGTGTGGACAGCAGCCCTAAATATATAAAAAAAAAAGAATAAAAGATGATAAGACAAATTTTATTAAAAACAAAAAGTAGTATAGGCAGTACAATCATCCTCATGGAGCAGCACAAGATGCTACCTCTCATAATTAAAATATGATTATGAGAGGAATGCAAGAATTTTTTTAGAGAAGGAAAGAGGGTTAGATGAAATGAAGGATTGTATCCTAACAAGAGCAATCCATTGGCTGAAAACTGTGGATATCTTTGATGATTTGTGGAGAAATTGGCTAGTAATAGCCAACACTTCAACAAAGAAGGATAGAATTCTGTCAGAATGGGTTCCGCCTTTGGAAAGGGTCATTAAGCTGAACTTTGATGGAAGCAGCCAAGGCAATCCCGGGCCTTCAGGTATAGGGGGTATCTTGAGAAATAAGGACAGCAACATAATTTCCCTATTCTCAGGACCGGTGGGAGTGGGGGGTTCCACAAGGGCAGAAATACTTGCTGTAGTACAAGGAATTCAGATCGCCAACCAGCTTGGGGTGGAGCATCTCCTAGTTGAAGGAGACTCTCAGGTGGTAACCAGGTGGCTCCTAAACTTGGATACCACCATTTGGGGCTACAAAGATCTCATTAAAAAAGTAAAGTGGTTAACCAGCAATATGAGAGTGGAGGTAAAATGGGTTAGTAGGTCTGCTAATTCTTTGGCTGATGCTCTAGCCAAACAGGGGGTATATAGGGAAGATCATTTTTGTGCTTCTATGTAAGTTATTATTAATTCGGAAATTTGTACTTAACTAGCCTAGAGAGGTTGCAACTTGTACCTTTCCATGAAGACTTTGTACTATTTTATTGCTGATTTATAAAATAATTAAAATATGATTACAATTGCAAATTACAACTGAGCCCAATACAATTCATCCTTGTTACTTTACCCCTTGCTTAGCTAAAGCATCCACCATCGCATTAGCCAAACTCCTAACCCAATATATCCTCAAATTCATATTTCTAATGAGCCATTTAAACTTCTTCATCTCATCCCTAAAGAACCAAATTATAACTTCAGTTCCTTTAGCCAAGCTACCACCAATTTTGAGTCCCCTTCAATCTCCACATTTATCATATTCAACTCTTTGCAATATGTACACCTTGCTATCATAGCTGTCAAGGCGACGCCTAGGCGACAAGGCGCCCTTGGAGGCTCGCCTTGCCTAATCGCCAAGCAGTTTTCTATAGCATGTTATAAAAAAATATTCTTAATTTTTTGAGGTTATAATTATAAAATAGACATTTTTAAACTAAAATATTCATTTTGTGTGTTTATACACTAATTTCTTTTTATTATTTTCTTTTTTTTTTTTTGATCAGCAAAAAGACTTTTATTAATAACAGAGAAATATTGAAATACAATAGTTATAGGTTGCAGAATGCATTAACCCAATCTGCAAACACTACAAAACATTTACAGTTCTGCCCAGTACAAGGTAGATCTATTTGCCCCCTGTTTTGCTAGGGTGTCCACCAACCCATTTGCAGTCCTTTTGACCCAACCAAACTGAGAGTTGAACCTCCTTGCTAAATGCTGTATTGAACCCTCAAAGACTTCAAAACCTGAACCAATAAGTACGGAAGAACATAAAATGTTGTCCAATCAACACATTTTCTTCTTTTTCTTTACTAATTTTGTGTGTTTATATACTAATCAACACATTTTCTTCCACCTTTTCTTTTATTCTTTTCCTATAACAGAAATAGGGGTTCAGCCCCTATATTTTTTTAATTTTCTTTTCTTTCTTCTTTTTCTTCTCATGAATATGTTGGAATATGTTGATTTTCTATACTTCAACATGAAATGTATACTTTTCTTATGAAAACTATGGATATTTATTAAGGAAATACAATTATGGAACCTAAGGAACTACCCTAGGATGCATGTTTTTACTTAAAAAAATCCATCGCCTAGGCGACTAAGCGCCCCCCTGTCGCCTAGCCTCACCTTGGCGCCTTGAAAACTATGCTTGCTATGCAGCAATTAATTCGGCCCTAATGGAATCCCCAACTCCTATTGAACCCGAGAACAAAGCAATGGCATGTCCTTCTTTGTTCTCATCACCCCTCCTTTTCCAGAGGGACCTGGGTTGCCTTGTCTACTCCCATCAAAGTTCAACTTCACAAAATCTTTAACAAGAGGATCTATCAAAAAAAAAACTTTAGAAAGAGACTTCCACAATAAGTTTACTGTTAGACAGTTTTGTATGCCCTTAGCTTCAATCCGATTTGATGTACTTTTGTTATTTAGTGGAAATAAATAAAGTGCATGTTTGATTCATGTTGTTTGGTTTAATTCTGTATAAGACCCTAAAACTGGACACTTATAGAGACTCGTGTTAGTTTTAAATATTCACAGCCGTTGGATAAGTCTGGGGAGATTTATCCTGCCAAGGCTGATACTGGTGTGCCACCAAGTGTTGGGATGCCTGTCTCAGCCACCAGGGTAAGACCCGAGGCACATGCAGTATGGGATTACTTGAATCCTTGAACCGGACCAGATTTCCAGTATTGCCCTGGACCTTGGAGATAGATGGGCAAAATTGGAAAGTTACACCTGACCCCTAGACTCGATTATGACATTTCACTACGTGTCGGATCGGGCTGTCTTTGATATGCCAATCAGTGAGATCCTTAGATGGGGGTCAAAACCTAGGTATGTTGGGACAGTTTGAAAATTCATCTGAGTGGGTGATCATAGTGACGGGATCAGCCCCTTTGTCGGACAAAGGGTAATGATCGGGAATGCACTCTCTCTGATGGAAACCAAACTGTCGGCAGTTGATTTTAATCGTTGGAATTTTGTTTTGCAAAATTAATATTTATATATATATATGTACGATTTCGAATTGTTTGCAAATGGTTTTAATTCCCGGGATCCATGTGAGTGGAGAGTGCGGCACTGTTCCTTGCAGCCGAGGGAGAGGTCCTCTCTTGTCGGGCAGTGCTTGATCATTAAGGGCTGAGAGGTTAAGTGTAAGACCATTTAGGATAGTACCTGATGGGCTAATCTTGCACCTGCCCACAGTCCCTGGGTTTTTATAAGATGGCTTGGCCCAGGGACCACTTAATGTAAGTGTTGGGCCCATAGGGTCCATGTGATGGACTCAGGGGTTCACTGAGTTTTTTAGTGAATTCGGCTGGGCCTTGTATTAAAGGCTGGGCCGAACCCATGTGGTTGGTGTGTAGATCAATGCTTGGGTCCCACGCCATACAAAGAAGCCCAACTGGGCAGCAGATTGGAAACTAGTTAAACACTGAACATATAATGGGCCAAAAGCCCATCTCGAGCTGGGCTGATATGATCACCCATCTATGGGGCGAATCTGAGATTAATGTTAGTAAAAGGATTGGGTCTTTAACCTTATCCACTCCAGGAGACCAAATTCAAATTAGATTTGAATCTGGTAACCTCCTGATAAGATCAGGAGTAAACTAACTTAATCTGCAGATAGGATTAAGATAATCCCCTATCCAAATACAGATTTGGATTGGGATAACTCCTAATTAGGAAGTTTCTTAATCAAGAAGAAAGGAGGAGAAAAACAACAGAAATACATCAGATTTCGAACCAGGGGGTGTGTAAAAGAAATCTCCCTGCGAATTGAGATTAGATCTCATTAATACTCCAGAGAGAAGAAAAGCAGTTTAGCCATCTTCGTCCCTGGAGTTCTCCTCCTGCCGCCGCCATTCACTCTTGCAAGATTCGATCTTTGCAACAATAGGAAGTCAAGAAATCAGTTCTTGACATCAGTCTTGCAAGAAAGACTGAAGAAGATTCGGTGTTCAGAGTTTCCAGAGGATTCTTGCGAAGGATCCAGTGTGTAGGACGCACCTGCTGGTTCCGTTCCATCCATAGCTGTGTCATCTTCAGCAGGAGCGGATCTTGGTTTCTTCTTTGGGCGTGAACACCAACTTTGGGAGATACTGCTTCTCCGGATCAGGTATAATCCTCCCTTTTACCTTTTGGTTTAGATCTGGTTCGATTATGGTTCAAATTTAGGGAATACGATTCCTAGTTGGAGGAAGGTAGGAAATTTTTGAAATTCGCCCACCCATTCGGCAACCTTTTTGGCGTCCATTAGATGGATCCCACCATTCCTTCATTTACTCCCTAGCCATCACCTCCCAATTGCTCCATATATCATCAAAGAAAAACTGTGAAAAAGAGTAGAAGGTTCTGATCCAGTGCATCACCCTGACCATTAAACAATCTCTTACTAAAAAGCCCCAAATAAAAATATTAACTAGAAAGAATCCGATGAGAATGGGTATAGAAGTGGAGGATCCAGGTTGTGTATTGTGTAGTAGCAATATGGAATTAGCAGCCCATCTATTGCTTCACTGTGACTTTTTTTACAGGATATGGAGAAGAATGTTAAATCTGTTTGGGGTGGAGATGTGCATCCCAGGTGACATTAAAAGTTTCATGCATCATTCCAGCAGTAGCTTTCTGGGCTGTTTGGGGGGAAAGAAATGCTACGCTCGTGGTTGGAAAATACTAGATTCAAAGGAAAACCATACAATACTCGTTTTGTAAAGCCATATTTGTGTTTTGATGTATATCAGAGTGGTTTGATGTATACCCCTTGTACAGAATCTCAATGTACAGGGAAACCTTATGTCTTTCATTCTCACTAATAGGTGGTAAAAACTTATCACCTACAATAGGAAAATAACCCTCACTGTCAACAACAAAAACAAGCTACATCCCACATTTCACCAACAAATTCGGCCCAGACCACTTCATTAGGCCTCATTTGTTTACAGCGCAATTTTATCTGTACTGATACAAAAGTATAAGAGTGCAAATGAGTTAAGTTCAAATTTTGGTTTAATTTTGTTACATGTTTTAATTTGTTCTGTTTGTTTGCAGATTAAAGCAAGTAAAATGGAACCTGAAACAAAATAATATAAAATTCAAATCAAAAGTGAACCAAAATCTGCAATTTACTCATTTGCACTCCCTTGCACTTGTACTAGTGCAAATGAAATTGCACTAAAAACAAACAGAGCACTAAGAATATATGTATAAAACTAATAAAATTAAATAAAAGGATTGAAAGCAGCTCCAGATAATCTACTTTACTGATTTACACCTCTCATTCTCATAACTAGTGAAAATACAATATTCATGTTCCTATACTGTTTGAACCCCTTAAAAGAAAACCATATGTAGCGACGAAAACTCCAACCCTTTAAAATAGAAGCCTGATTTTGTAGATGAGAGCCATCTGTGGCAGAACAAACCAAAAATTTAAGGAAGGTCAAAACAGGAAAAAGAAAGTGGAGAAAATACTTGATTATGACTGGAAGGGGAAACCGGTCAAGAAATTCCTTCGCCGAAGCATCATTCTGAACGCCTGTAGATTAATAAATAGATGAATGAAATAAAGTTCAGCCCTTCAATATCCAATAAAGCTAAACAAAGTTCATATAAATCAATACCGGGATAATACGCAAAATCTGAAGCGGCCTCCATCAACTGAGCTGTATCTTCAACCGCAAATTCCTCCATAGCTTGCTCGGAACAGGAGAGCTCAGTATGTCTGCGTGTCACAGAGAGAACGAGAGAGTATTCTTTTAGCGATGGAGAGAAATTACAGCAGCGGGTGTGGAATTATTGCATGCGCAAGGGACCACCGACTGAGTCGGTTAAATTACTTTGATGATGGGATCAATAGATCTGGAATGGGTGATCAATCCATCGGACGGTTATGGTATTCAATGTTGTTGATTCGTGGCTCGTGTGCGTTATTAGGGATGCCAACGCGTCGAATTCGGTACGGATTTGCCTCTATCCTCATCCGACTGTCCGTCGGTTTCACCCGAACTCCCGACCGACCCGACTAAATATAATGGTACTTTAGAACCCCCACCCCCGACCCGCAACTAAACCGTTTTGTCCACCGAATTTCGGATCAATGAATCAAATGGTGTAAAACTTGTTTTTGTGTGTTGTGTGAATCCACACCATGTAGGGGTGGAAAATGGGTGGGTTGACATTCATAATGACCCTCCAACCCATTCTCCACCCATATCTATTGATGTTAGTGGGTCATAACCCACGCTGACCCACTTCTACGAAAAACAAAAGAAATTATGAAACATTTAGAGAAATGATAAAATGCAAAGAAAATACAAAAATTACATGAAACATAAAAATTGGATAAATATAATATTGCAAGAAAAAACAACAAAGATTATAATAAAGCAAAAAAATGCAAATAAATAACAAAAATGCAAGAAACCAAATATAAAAAAAAATGTAGGAAAATTACAAAAATGTATAGATTTTTTTGAATTTTTTAATGCAAGAAAACAAAATGTAAAAATGTAGAAATTTTTTGATAGAAGTTCACATCATTTTTTAATTAATAGGAATTTTCAAAAATAATTTTTGAGAAAATATATCTGATTCCATCTTCTTTACAGGCAATGAATATGTTTTGCGAAACCCATACCTGTCTTCACAGAGGAAGACGATGAACCAAATCTAGCGTGATCTCCTCCTTTATAGGCGGTGGATCTGTTTTTGCGAACCTTGATTTGTCTTCACAAAGGAAGACAATCTCTTCCTTTACAAACAGTGGATAGATCTGTTTTCACCTTATCTTCAATAGATGAAGATGATTAACACAAATCTAGGTTTGAACCAAATCTAGTGCAAATATGATATCAAACCCAACCTATGCCATGACAAAAAGAGAAGAGAGAGAGATACTATGCAAACCCAACCCCTTGGAAGAAGAAGAAGCAAAAAGAAGAAGAAGAAGAAGAAGAAGAAGAAGAAGGAAAGAAACACAGAGAGAGAGAGAAAGGATAAAATCACTGGTGGTTTTGATCGCCATCTATTGACAATGCAGTCGAGACTCCACCTAGCCTAACCCTTTTCCCTTAAGAGTTTCAATCCTCCCCTCGACCCAATTGACCCTAACCCTTTACAATCCAATGGGTATCCTTGACCCCAACCCCACCCTGACCCCAAGGTTCAAATATCATGTTGTATCGTATCGGGCGCTTTACGATACACCTATTTACAGGTGTTTCAAGAACCAACATCTATTTAATGCAAAATATAATTAAAAATAGGCTCAAAACCAAATTTTGAAAAAAAATTAAAAATTTAAAAATCTGCCATTTTTTAATACGCCCCTGCCGATGCATAGGGGCATCTTGATATATTTTGAACCTTGCTTGACCCTCTTCCCCTGGCCCAAATGGATGACTCGACCCATAATGATCCACATCTTAAATGGGTGGATTTATAAGCAGATGGTTCAAATGGGTTGGGGTCAACATTGCCACCCCTAACCACACAACAACAGAATAATTGTTTTGCATTCGACAAAATGGGCCATGTGAATCATACCACACTCTATAGGCATTCTAACAAGTATGGCGTAGTTCAGTCCATATTATGTGTTTTGATTTCATGTATCTTACATACAATATGTGAGATGATTTACGCTATTGATGAATAATAAAATGGTAATAATAACTATAAAACATTAAAAATCTTAATTTTAAAGCTAATTAATAAAAACTAATGTAATAGAAAATGATAAAAAGTTATATAATTTTAATAAAAATTAATGATAATATAAATAATATTAATTTTTTATAAGATAAATAATTAATAAAAAGCAATGTCATATTAATAAAAAATATAAAAATAAAGTTTTGATTTTAAAACTAATTAATAAAAAATAAACATTAGAAAATTATATAAATTTTAAAGAATAAAGTAATAGAACATATATAAAAATTAAAAGTCATAATTTTAAAACTAATAAATAAAAAAAGTAACAAAAGATTATATAAACTTATGTAAAACTAATTGACTATAATTCAAAACATATAACAAAATAGGGTAAATGAGAAGCATAGAATCAACATTCTATTTTTCACCACCATTGCAAGGTCCAATCCACAAGCAACAGCCCCCCACCCTTCAGACACATGGCATTTTAAAATTTCAATAGATAGAATCTTAGAAGAGGTTAAACTCCCACTCTTAAAAAAGGTCTATCCACTCACAAAAAAAAAAAAAAGTGACAACTCCACTCTCTTAAAATTCACACATGCAGCATCCTAATCTCTAAAAAGGGGTCACTTCAAATGTTATAGTAGTAATTGAATTTTATTCAAACACAACCATTTCGGAAGTAACGACTAAACAATTAATTTAACTTAAAATATTCAAAATATTAAATGGATAAAATAAAAATAAATGAACAATTAATACAACTAGTATGAGTTTTATTATTTTAGATGAAATAGTTCATTAATTGCAAACTAGATTTAACTTTTTTGGAAGCATAACCTAATTTACCTTTTAAAAATAAATTTATCAAGTAAATAGTAAATATCAAAAAGACAACATTTAATCTCTTAAATCATATTAAAAACAACATAAATTAATAGTGATGTTCAAACAGAGTAGGTCAGAATAGATTGTTAATTACAAAGATGTAAGACCCATGTTAATTTTTCTAATTTAATTTTTTATAGTTAAATAGTAAATATCAAATTAAATGATACTATAGTTGCCCCTTAGTATGGGGTCATTCTCTATATAAAATATGATAAGTCTATTAAATCAAATAAAAATCCTAACCTAAATGCCTAATATAAATAATTTAAAATTTTGAAATAATTCAGATTAACGGTCCCATACATTCCTAGTTTTAAAAATAAAAATTGGTCCAAAAATCCTTGTCCGGGTTGAACAGGTCGATAATTCAATTGCTTGCTTTTGGGGGTTGAAACGGACGGTACTATGACTGCTTTTTCATGCCAAATTGTCCAACCTTCCAAATGAATGACAGTTTTAAAACCTTAGTATTAACCATATACCATATATAGTATTTGGATTAAATTTTTATGAATAGTACAAAACCGAAGACAAGTATTCACTTTATTATATAGAAGTTTGTCAAAAAATGACAAGATGCATCGAGTATATTTACTAGTGAAATCAAAGCTGTATTGATGGTGAAGGAATGGCAGTATTGGATGAAAATATGATTTTACTATGAAAGCTTTTCTTTTTTGTAGCTTGGTGTTGGGTTATGTATCCTTATGGTTTCCTTGTTTATGCTCTAGTGTTCCACTATGGTGTCTTATTTAGATGCTTTGTTCTTGAATAGTGCAAAGAAAGCATAAAAGTGACTCCAAAGAGTGAACATCGAGAAAATTCTACTTTTGTTTTGGGAAAAAAGAAAAACGAAAGAAGTGACCCTTATGAAATAGCTCAAAATAAGAAGATTGGCCGACCAGTTCTCCCCAGTCATACCAAAGAGTTTAATGAGATGTTTAATGATATGAGTGGTAGTTAGTTTACATGGAAGAACAACTATACACATGAACGGTTGGATTGGGTTCTCTGTAACTCAAGATGGAGGTGTGATTTTAATGAATGCAAGCTATTAAACCTCCCTTATTTACCATCGGATCACACCCCTCTCTTACTTGATACTAAGGCCCCTATGTTTGCTGGTCCAAAACCATTTAGGTTTGAGGCCATGTGGTGTTTTGGTCCAAGTTGTGGTATTATGGAAAAGTTATTGGAGGTGCAATGGAGGATCAATGAGAAACCAAATGATAGAGTTCTGATTAATCATGAGATCGCCCTCCAAAAAATGTTAGATAATATCCTCAGAAAGGAAGAAGTGTTTTGGGCCCAAAAATCAAGAATTGAGTGGTTGGGTCTTGGGGATAGAAATAATACTTTCTTGCACACACTGTGGCAACTATCTATAGAAATAAAAATAAAATTTCCAGAATTAAAGATGATAATGGGGATTGGATTATGGATTACAATGACTTAAAATACCACTTTTATAAGAAATATGAAGAAAGATTTAAATCAGTGGGAGTCTGGGAGGAAGATTTCTTTGTTAAGGAAATTGACCAATGTGTTACTGATAATACTATGAATGATGGGCTCATTTTGGAGGTTACTAACGAAGAGATGTACAATACCCTCCTCTCTATAAAGGACATGAAAGCCCTAGGGCCCAATGGGCTTAATGCTCTATTTATCAAGAAATATTGGAAAGAAATTGGGGAATCTGTTTGTAGTAAAGTTAAAGCTTTTTTCATTCGGGAAAAATGAATAAATTTCTCAATAGGACTTTTATCAATTTGATTCCTAAAATTAACAGTCATGAGAATGTAAATCATTATAGACCCATAAGCTTATGCAATGTCATCTATAAGATCATATCAAAAATATTAGTTAATAGACTTAAGCCATTCCTGGATTCTATTATTTCCTCGTATCAAATTGCCTTTGTTCCTAATAGGCAGATTATTGACAATATCCTCATAGCTCACGAAATGATCCATACTATGACAAAGAAAAAAAGTAAATCGGCTAGAATGGGACTTCATCTAGAAAGTTCTCATCAAATTTGGATTCCACGGGATTTGGGTTGGGTGGGTTATGGAATACATTAGATTTGTTTCTTTTCAACTCCTTATCACTGGATTTCCACCCAACCAACCCAAGCTTCCAAAGGGATCAGACAGGGAGATCCTCTATCTCCTTATATTTTTGTGCTATGTGTGGAGGTTCTCACCAAAAAATTTGAGAAAGAAGTTAGAGAAGGGGAAAAACTCATTGGATGTACACTTTCTAGGGATGGGCCTAAAATTCTTATCCTATAGTTTGTTGATGACTGCATCATTTTTGCTAAGACCTCAATTAATTCCTGACTAAAAACCAAAGAAATTTTGGATAAGTTTGCTATATACACTCGTCAAGCCCCAAATTATGCCAAATCGGTAATTAACTTCTCAAGGAGGATTATGTATAGAATTCTTAAAATTACTCCTGATTCAAAAAGCAAAAAAAAAAAAAATTGGGAGCCCTAGTTATTGAGGGAAGAGTAATAAAAGGGTTATTTAAATTTATTAGAGAAAAGATGGAGAAAAGACTAGTTGGGTGGAAAAGAAACTCCCTCTCTCTTATGGGTAAGATTACCCTTGTCAACTCAACTGCCTATATGATTCCCCAATATGTCATGGGATCCTTCAAAATCCCCAAACAATGCTATAGATGATTTGGAAAAAAATGCAAAGAAACTTTATATGGTCAAAGGCAAATGACAAAAAAACCCTCCATCTTGTTAATTGGAGGAGGATGTGCATTAAAAATCTCAAATGGGCTAATAGAGCTCTCTTAGGTAACCTTGGATGGAAGATCCTAAATAATTGTGAAAATCTTTGGGTTAAAGTAGTTTCTAGTAAATATTTGAAGAATAACACTTCTCTATGAAGGCTTCCCCGAAAAAGGGTGTTTCATGGGCTGAGAGGGGGATCTTTTTCAACCCTTGATCTAATAAAGAGGGGCATGGGGTGGAATGTAGGCAATGGCAAGAAAATTAAATTTTGGTCCGACACTTGGGCAGGAAATGACCCTCTAAGTGATGAAGTTAATCATGATGGTATTGATGACATGGGCTTGATTGTAAGCAATGTAATTGATCAAGATAGAAAAGTACGAAGAGAAGAGATTATTAGATCCCTAGTCCATAACCGGGTGTGGAATACTATAAAGCCTATCTTAATTCCCTCAAACCACATGGAAGATCAACTTGCTTGGAAACTCACTCCAACAGGCAAATTCTCTTTCAACTCCACCTACACGGAGGAGAGTAAAGCCAATGGGGTTAATGGGGCGACTGATAACCAGTCAAGGAAAATATGGAAGCTTAACCTCCCCCATAAACTGAAGGTTTTCTTGTTCTTAGTTCTTAATGGTAAACTCCCTACAAAAGCAAGCTTATTAGTAGAGGTTTTAATATAGATATTGAATGCTGTCAGTGTGGGGAAGAGGAAAATTTAGATCACTTGTTTATTAGTTGCACTTATGCCAAGCAAGTGTGGGAGTTAATGGGAATTGTTCCTAGTGGGCCTAATGGAATTGTTTTGACTATTCGAGAATGGTGGAATCAACTTGTGATGACTCAAAGTGCAAGTCAGGAATATGTGATTAGAGAAATGATTGTTATTTTATTTTCGTTCATTTGGAAAAGCCAAAAGTGACAAGTTCTTCAACAGTAAGACTACTAGCCCCCCATTTCTTATTGTGAAAGCTAAAATGTATGAAGAGGAAATCAAATGTTGTGCCATGGTAGAAGAGGGTGTTAAAACTTGTAAAATTTGGTCCCATTTCTTGAGAAAGCCGTAAAGAAGGGTCGATCAAAATTAATTTTGACGCTTCATGTAATCAAGATGGTCTCTGTGCTACTGCTTGCATTGCATGGGATCACCAAGGCAAGACTCTCAACCTTAAAGCTTACGGTATCGGTTTCTCAACTATCAACTATCGGAGGCCTAGGCAGCATGGGAAGCTATCAACTTCAGAGATTGTCTAATCTTGTTGGAGGGTGATTCAAAGCTTGTCATCGACTGCTTGAAGTTGAAGCAGGTGGTGGACCCCCTGTGGAGAATAAGGAATATTATTGTGGTGGAGCTGGAAAGCCGCTTGCACGGAGCGCACCGAGATGTCCACAACACCTTGCAATAGTCACAAGCTAGCTCCTCCCAAAGAAGCCTTCAAGGCATGATGGACAGTTTCCAAGCTCAATTGAATGAGATGAGGGCTGAGCTGACAATCATGAAAAGAGCCATGGCTAATTCCATCAGCCCTTCATCTGCTCCATCCACCCACATCAAGGTGCGCCAACCAACTCCATACTCAGTTGCTCGGGAGCTTGAAAATTTCTTGTGGCAACTTGATCAGTACTTCTCCGCGACTGGCATCCACAATGACCAAACTCAGGTACACACGACCGCAATGTATTTAAATGATATTGCAATGTTATGGTGGCGTAGATGTTGCCGGGACATTGAACGTGGCACTTGGACCCTCAACACCTGGGCTGGTTTCAAGAGAGATCAAGCGACAATTCTACCCCAAAAATGTTGAGTACTTGGCACGAAGAAAGCTGAAGAACTTGAAGCACCAAGACTCATTGCACGACTATGTCCAAGAGTTCTCAACCCTGACCCTTGAGATCTTTGACATGTCCGACAAGGACCTTTTATTCAACTTCATGGATGGTCTCAAACCATGGGTGGAGCTCGAACTACAACGGCGTGGGGTGAAGGACTTAGCAACAGCCATGGTAGTGGTTGAGCAACTAGTCGATTTAAGGAAGTCAGAGGAAGAAGACCAAAAGCTATCCAGCCCACGTACCATGAGTTTGAGTGGGGGAGATAAAAAATCAACTTCTACACAGGAGAAACCAGTGCCCGTTGACAAACCTAACGATTACCAACAAGGGAAGAAGCCACAAGGAGCCCAAAGCTATCAGGGCCACCGGTACACTAGGAGACCCACTACTCTTTCAGCACCTTGTTACATTTACAATGGAAAGCATTGGACAAGTGACTGTCCAACACGAAAGAAAATCAATGCCCTCATTGCCAAACTCAGTGACAGTGAAGAGAGTGATGAAGAAAAACCCATAGCAGCACCAAGAGTAGGCACCCTTCAACTCATCAATGCCATGGTTAAGAAAGATGCCACATCCAAGCGACCCACCAAAGCCCATAAAGGGTTGAAATATATAGACATCACCCTCGGCGGGAGGCCAACCCAAGCCTTGGTGGACACTAGGGCCACCCACAACTTCATCTAGCATTGTGGAGGTAAAGCAACTCGGCTTGACCACCACCAAACAAACAGGGTGGATCAAGGCTATCAACTCTGGGGCCAAAGCAATAGAAGGCAAGGCTCGTGGAGTAGAGCTCCAAGAAGACCAAAAGCTATCCAGCCCACGTACCATGAGTTTGAGTGGGGGAGATAAAAAATCAACTTCTACACAGGAGAAACCAGCGCCCGCTGACAAACCTAACGATTACCAACAAGGGAAGAAGCCACAAGGAGCCCAAAGCTATCAGGGCCACCGGTACACTAGGAGACCCACTACTCTCCCAGCACCTTGTTACATTTACAATGGAAAGCATTGGATGAGTGACTGTCCAACATGAAAGAAAATCAATGCCCTCATCGCCAAACTCAGTGACAGTGAAGAGAGTGATGAAGAAAAACCCATAGCAGCGCCAAGAGTAGGCACCCTTCAACTCGTCAATGCCATGGTTAAGAAAGATGCCACATCCAAGCGACCCACCAAAGCCCATAAAGGGTTGAAATATATAGACATCACCCTCGGCGGGAGGCCAACCCAAGCCTTGGTGGACACTAGGGCCACCCACAACTTCATCTAGCATTGCGGAGGCAAAGCAACTCGGCTTGACCACCACCAAACAAACAAGGTGGATCAAGGCTGTCAACTCTGGGGCCAAAGCAATAGAAGGCAAGGCTCGTGGAGTAGAGCTCCAAGTTAGACTATGGAAATGACCCATCAATATATCTGTGGTACCTTTGGATGATTTTCAGGTTGTTCTTAGACTAGATTTCTTCACGCAGGTGGAAGCAGCACTTATGCCATACATCAACAGCTTACTTATCTTGGATGAGCACTCCCCTTGCATGATTCCCGTAACATCAGCCCTGCAAATACATAGGAAGTAGCTTTAAGCCTTACAATTGTACCAAGAAACAAGCAACCATGAAGCCAGTGTCGTGTCAACAAGGAAGACCCCCTCTCAATCATCTTACATCAGCACATTAACGAGTTGGGAAGTTGTCACCAAGAAGAAGTCTCCTCCAAAGCCGTTCTAGCACCAACACCACGTCAACATTAACATCAACATCAACACCAACACCAACGTCAGCACCACAAGTCGACTGGAGAGAAGATTCCTGGAAGACCCAAGGCCATCACCATCGTCGGGGAGAGTGAGTACCACCTAAACCATTTAGGTGTCCTTTCCACCACCACATTGATCCAACCAATCCTCATAGGAACCTTGTGAGGAACAACCCTTGGGGGACAAATCATCATGGGAGCTAATCTCCGAAAAATCCAAACCATCGTTTTGACCTAGCCCTGGCCAAAGACTTTCCTACCACCAAATCAAAACATCCAAAATCCTACCTTGAAACAGCCAGACAAGGACTTAACGTAGGAACTATTCATAGGTTTTCCCACCATCAAGAACACCCTAAAGCCTTCCACCCAACCTTATGCCCGGGCCTTGGAAGAGACAAAGTTCGTGGAGCAGCAAAAGAACCCTCCTTCATCAATAGTAGATCCGAGCCACAAGCAGAAGCCTATCTTCAAGGATGAAGATTGAATTGAGTGGGGAAGACTATCACAAGTGTTCTCTTCGCCGCGCCATCAAGTGCCATCCATTGTGCCTACAACCGTCACCCGAGCATCCAAGCATGTATCTTGGGTGGGGCAATGCTTGTATTTTGTATGGGGGGATTGCCTATGGCATTGTTGTAATTACCTAGTATGATTTTTCATCTTTTTGGTGTATTTTTATGTCACTCCCCCAAAAGCTTAACTAATCTTTGAGGGGAGGTAGGTAGTCGAATAAACCAAGAGCATGTAAAGATTAAGCATGAGATCCCCTCGACACTAACTGCATACTTATGCTTGTCATCCATTAATGCATAGACTTATTTATCACATTCGTGTACCACACGGGCCCAACGACTAGCCCGGTGACAAAGGGGCGAGTAGGGTGAAGAGCATTATTATTGGCAGCTGTTGTGGTCTGAGTTATATTCTGGTTTGGTCGTCCGTCGTGCCTTAGCATCATCTGAGTCGGTGCTAAATTGGTTAGCAGAAGAGTTGAAGGGTCAGTAGAAGTGGACCTGAGTGATGGTTGTATTTAGGGAATTAGAGTAGGACACTGATGGCGGTCAGGATGAGAAGACAAACGACACCAAACTATGGATGATGAAGCTTTGGCGGCTCAATACCCTCCATAAGGTTGTGCACCAGCGTTTCTATCGGCTATTAAAATCCTTTCCTCCATTTTCTCAACTTGTTTACGCTGCCAAATTTATCCAAACCAACGCTATATTTTGCAGAGAAAAAACCCAAGCTATCTTAAGCTTGATAGAGAAAGGTCACTTCACCCCGACGTCCAACGTGTACTCTAAGCTCTTAGTAGAATGCAGTTCCTCCAAGTCTCTCAAACAAGGAATGCAAATTCATGCCCACATAATCAAATCTGGGTTTTCGGAAGACACCGCACTTCGCAATCATTTGATCAATTTATATTCAAAACGTCAGATTTTTTGTTTCGCTCGCAACCTGATTGACGAAATTCCTGAACCGGATTTGGTTTCTTGGTCTGCTCTTATATCTGGGTATGCCCAGAATGGGTTCGGCAAAGAAGCGTTGTCAGCTTTCATTGAGATGCACTCATCGGGTGTTAAGTGCAATGAATTCACATTTCCGAGTGTTCTCAAAGCATGCTCGATCACAAAGGATTTGAAGGGAGGGAAGCAGATTCATGGGATTGTGGTTGTCACTGGCTACGAGTCCGATGTATTTGTTGCCAATACTTTGGTTGTAATGTATGCCAAATGCGGAGAGCTCGAGGATTGTAAGAGACTGTTTGATGAGATTCCTGAGCGGAATGTCATTTCTTGGAATGCCTTGTTTTCTGGTTATGTACAGAATGATTGCTATGGAGAAGCAGTTGATCAATTTAAGGAAATGGTTGCAGAAGGAACTAAACCTAATGAGTTTAGTTTGTCAAGTATCTTGAATGCGTGCACAGGATCAGAGGATTATAGTCAAGGAAAGAGAGTTCATGGGTATTTAGTAAAGCTTGGGTATGATTCGGATCTATACTCAAACAATGCACTTGTGGACATGTATTCGAAACTAGGAGATTTTGAGGCTTCTATGGCAATTTTTCAGAATATTGCCCTACCAGATATTGTTTCTTGGAATGCTGCTATTGCTGGTTGTGTTCTTCATGGATGTCATGATTGGGCGTTGGAATTACTGGGACAGATGAAAGATGCAGGGACTTTTCCAAATAAGTTCACTTTGTCAAGCATTCTTAAAGCCTGTGCTGGAATTGGAATGAAAGAATTGGGCAAGCAAGTACACTCTAATTTGATCAAAATGGATACTGAGTCTGATACATTTGTGAGTGTTGGCCTCATCGATATGTATTCAAAGTGCACTTTAGTGCATGACGCCAGGATGGTGTTTGATTTGATGCCAGAGCATGATGTAATCTCATGGAATGCTATTATATCAGGGTATTCACAGAATGGGGAGGACAAAGAAGCTATCTCTCTCTTTATAGATATGCTAAAAGAAGGATTTGGCTTCAACCGGACCACTTTATCTGTTATCCTCAAATCCACTGCTGTCTTGCAAGCCAGTGAAGTGGTTAAACAAGTCCATGCACTTGCTATGAAAGCAGGATTTGAATATGATAGTTATGTTGTAAACAGCCTTATTGATTCTTATGGAAAATGTAGCCACATAGAAGATGCAACAAGAATTTTCGAGGAATGCCCTTTTGGAGATGTAGCCTCTTTCACATCTATGATCACAGCTTATTCTCAATATGGGCAAGGTGAGGAAGCCCTGAAGTTGTTTCTGAAGATGCTGGATATGGGGCTTAGGCCTGATGGTTTTGTGTGCAGTAGCCTCCTCAATGCTTGTGCAAATCTCTCTGCATATGAACAAGGGAAACAAATACATGTCCACATCTTGAAGTCTGGATTTATATCAGATGTATTTGCAGGAAATGCACTTGTTAACATGTACGCTAAGTGTGGAAGCGTAGATGATGCTGACCGTGCTTTCTTGGAGATACCAGAGAGGGGGATAGTCTCATGGTCTGCGATGATTGGGGGACTTGCTCAACATGGGCAGGGGAGAGAGGCATTAAGTTTGTTCCATCAGATGCTTGAGGAGGGTGTATTCCCAAACCATATAACTCTAGTTAGTGTTCTTTGTGCCTGTAATCATGCAGGCCTCATTGCTGAAGCCAAACAGTATTTTGAATCAATGGATAAGCAATTTGGCATTGAACCCATGCAAGAACATTATGCTTGCATGGTAGATCTCCTTGGTCGTGCAGGGAGACTAGATGAGGCAGTTGAGCTTGTAAACAAGATGCCCTTTGAAGCCAATGCCTCTGTATGGGGTGCTCTTCTTGGTGCTTCTAGGATCCATGGGAACCTTGAACTTGGTAGACATGCTGCTGAAATGCTCTTTACTCTTGAACCAGAGAAATCAGGAACCCATGTTCTTCTTGCAAACATGTATGCATCAGTGGGCATGTGGGAAAATGTTGCAAAGGTGAGAAGGCTGATGAAGGATAGCAAAGTGAAAAAGGAGCCTGGGATGAGTTGGATTGAAGTGAAAGACAAAGTACATGCTTTTATTGTTGGGGATAGAAGTCATTCCAGAACTGCAGAAATATATGCAAAACTTGATGAATTGAGTGAACTGATGTGTAAAGCTGGATATGTGCCTATGATAGAGATTGACCTTCATGATGTAGACCGAAGTGAGAAGGAGCGGTTACTCTTCCACCACAGTGAGAAGCTTGCAGTGGCTTTTGGGCTGATTGCTACTCCAGAGGGGGCTCCCATTAGGGTGAAGAAGAACCTTCGTGTATGTGTGGATTGCCATACTGCATTCAAGTTCATTTGTAAGATTGTTTCAAGAGAGATCATTGTCAGAGACATTAATCGATTCCACCACTTCAGAGACGGATCATGTTCTTGTGGGGATTATTGGTGATGCTATAGCAGAACATTTGCTTTTGTTACACCTAAAATACAAAACCTCAAAATACGCTTCATTGCAAAAGAATGGGATCCACACAAGTGTAATGGCTTGAAATGCTTTATGCTATTCTTTTTTTTTTTTTTTTTTAATTTGAGTTAGTAAACTAAATTAGATTTTATTTGTGATTAAAGGATATAAATTAACTTTTTCATTTCTATTAGGAAACAAGACAGTTTTAGATCTATAAATTAGAAAAATGGTTTTAATTTTAATTAGGAAACAACATGGTATTCTCCTTCCTTTTAAAGTAGAATGCATTTTTGGTCATCCATGAATCTGGTGAGGACTATAAATTCCAAATATTTCACACTTACCAGATGGCTGTCACCTGGGTTAGTTGTAAGGGTTTTGTGGTTAACATGATTCTCTAAACATAGGGCTTCTTGTTTTCAAGGTTAGATGATATAATATCTCTCCTCCTTTTAGGGAGCGAGGTGTACAATGAGAATGGTGATATGTATGCGTTCAAATTCTGTAAAATTACTAGTCATTGACCCTTTGAGTGCTGCCAATGGCTTCTAACATTTTTCATGGAAATGGCTTTTTTCTTAACATATTACTGTGCTAGTAAGTGGGCATGTGTTTTTCACATGGCAATTTTTGATGATGATAAATAATATGTTTCTAATTTATATATATATATATATATATATAGTGCCTATAAAAAATATTCTTATTTGTCACATTTGTTTTTGTTTAGATGAATATATAATATTAGAAATGTGCCCAAATATTTTGTACAAAAAATTGTATTTTTTATACTTTTGTGTGTTTTATCTTTTTTTTTTTAATTTTTTTTTAATTATGCCATAAAGGGTTGACACATTTGACCCAAAAGGTTGAATTGTTGACTCACCACTAAAGAGGAAATCAACTCCATTTTGGGTTGGTTTTGAATTTATATTTTATTTCTATCATCAATAAAAATACTTCTTCTTTGTCACACTTATTTTTCTTTAATATGGCTAATTAATATAGGATTCAATGAAAGAATGAGAGTTAATACCCTATATATAAGACTTAATGAAAGGGAATTGAAAGAGGAGAAATGTAGTTGTTCAAGTTACATTTTGTGTCGTTACAATTACAGAGGGATCAAATTCAAATATAGGGGTATTCTGGTCAAGAATAGGATTCAATGAATGTTAATGGGAGTTAAAACCTTAAATATAAGACTTAATGAGAGGGATTTGAATGAAGAGAAAAGTGGTTATTCAAATTACATTTTTGTCCATACAATTAGAGGGACCAAATTCAAAAATTGGGGGTATTTTAGCCAAACAAAAGTTCCACATTCCCATTCACACTTTTAATAGTATAGATATAGACATATTATAGTTAGAGTGTAGAACTTGGCTTGTATTCAACTTTGAAGCACCATTGCTAGTTTTGCTAGTTCTAGATTCTGATGGAAAAGCAAGAAAACAGAAAACAGAAAACTAGTCATTGTATTTGTATTGCTTATTACTAGTGTTTTAAAATTGTACTAAACCAGACAGTCAGCTTGTGCCCTTCCTAAATGGGGAGTTCAAGGACCTTCCTAACCAAACAGTTCAACTGTATAACTGTCAGCACAATGTTGGTAGAACTGGACTTTTATGTGCAGACCATTATTCTAGAATCTAGATTTGGTTGTAGAGCATTATGAAAAAAATTTAGTCACAAAATATCTAGATTTGGTTAAAGCTCAGAGAAAACAACAATTTAATATTTGCACATTGGGGAAATTGATTGAGTTGCTCAAATAGGAATACAAAACCTGGTCAAGAAAAAAATACAGACTAGAGAAAAACAGATGACAATCTTGTCATGCAACTCATAAAAAATGCAAACAAGAAATGGAAATAAAAAGTAAAACAATAAATTGAATCCTGCCTAGTGCAAAGAATGTTGAAGTGTTTTTAAATCTTGCAAAGTTTCATTGTTCTTTCAGTTTCATGCATTTTGGCCAGAAACTAAAGAATTGGGGAATGCATTATCATTCTAATAAAGGAGAATCCCTACTCTGTTCATCTATTGAGGATAAATTCAAAATTTTTGAACTAAAAAAAATAATCTAGGAAAGAAGAGAGAGAACCAATCCTTTAAAGAAGTTCACTTCTTGAAATGCCTTCTCATAAAAGCCATGCTCTAGAGAAATGATTTATCTAGGAACCCAGTGGAATGAGGGGTTTCATGATCTCTTAATTGATTGAATAATGATATGCTATATTCTTTGTCATACCATTCAACTACACGTTTGGTTCTTTACAAATCGTTTTCCTTAGTAAAAGTAGTCTGCTTTGCAAGCATATTTTACTTCATGGTCACTTTCTTGTTCAATACAAGGTATGAGGCTCAATCAATTGAGATTAGTTGAAAATAACCTTCTTGTAGTCTAAAACAGCTTGAGATTACATACAAAACCAGAAAAAGAACAAGAGAAGCTTAAGAAGTTGAGAGAGGAAAGGAGCTGGCGGCAATGAGAGAGTTAGAGAAGAGATGTTCGAACTTAACCTCCCTCTAACACTCTAAATCATTTTATTAACTTAATCTTTGAAATATTACAGAGGGGCCCTTGGATGGGCAAGAAATTACAAAACAGAGTATATAAGAGTATGGGCCCAGAATAAGGCCCATTACAGAGGAAAAACATAAACATAACATAAAATGACAACCTATGGGCCATTCGGCCCATCTCCTTTACACTCCCCCTCAAGCTGGGCATAGATGTTAATCATGCCCAGTTTGCTAGTGTCATACTGAAGCATTGCCAATTGTCCTTCAGAAGTGATGAATGGAAGACACACTTCACCCGAAGAGACTCTTTCTCGAATAAAGTGTCTATCAACCTCAATATGCTTAGTCCTATCATGTTGTACTGGGTTGTGGGCAATGTTGATGGCTGTTTGATTATCACAGTACAACATCATTGGCTTGTCACGATCAATCCCAAGTTCTTCCATCAATGACCTTACCCAAAACAGTTCAGAGACTCCATGGACCATGGCCCTGTATTCTGCTTCTGCTAAGGATCGGGCCACAACTGATTATTTCTTGCTCCTCCAAGAGACAACATTACCAGCCACCAGACTACAATACCCTGAAGTAGATCTTCTATCATCAATATTGCCTTTTAGATAACACAAAATTCGTTCGGCAGCTGTCATATGAGTATCTCTGGGAGCATGCATGAACTGGCTAATACAACTGACAACATATGCAATATCTGGCCAAGTCATGCACAAGTACAGGAGTTTCCCAAGAAGTCTCTGAAAGACCCGTTTGTCTTCCAACAATGTTCCATCCGAAGTTGAAAGTTTGCGACTCATATCAATGGGAGTTGCAGCTGGTCTAGCACCCATCTTTTCAGTTTCAGACAACAAATCAAGGACATATTTCCTCTGGAAAATAAGAATCCCATCCTTGGATCTAGCAACTTCTATGCCAAGGAAGTATCTCAACTCCCCTAGATCCTTAATATCAAATTCTGTACGGAGGAAAGACTTAAGGGCTCGAATGCTTGAGGCATCATCACCAGTCACTATAATGTCATCAACATACACAATGAGATACACTGCTAGAGATCCACTTTTCTTCACAAAGAGAGTATGATCTGACTGTGTCTGAACATAGCCGAATTTAACAAGTGCAGCTCTAAATTTCTCAAACCAGGCTCTAGGAGACTGTTTGAGGCCATAAAGTGATTTCTTCAACTTGCATACCTTTCCTTGCATATCTTTCCCATACATTCCTGGAGGGAGAGACATATAGAATTCCTCATGTAAATCACCATTCAGAAATGCATTCTTTACATCTAATTGATAAAGAGGCCAATCAAAGTGAGCTGCCAGAGATAGGAGAACTCTCACAGATGTCATCTTGGCAACCGGGGCAAAGGTCTCCAGGTAGTCAATCCCATATGTCTGTGTGTAACCTTTTGCAACCAGTCGAGCCTTGTACCTCTCAATAGTCCCATCAGCCCGGTATTTAATGGTAAAGACCCACTTGCATCCAACAGGATCCTTCCCTTCAGGCAAATCCACCACTTCCCATGTATCATTTTTGTGTAGAGCATCCATTTCAGACTTCATGGCATCTCTCCATTCTGGAATCCCAAGAGCTTCTGATACAGACCTAGGAATAGAGTTAGAAGCAACTGAAGAGAGGTAAGCAAAGTATGAAGGAGAAAGTAAATCATAAGAAAGGTGTTTGGAAATGCAGTGTGCAAAGCACTTCCGCTTTCCTTTCCTAACAACAATGTGGACATCAAGATTTGTGAATGATGGTTCCAAGGGGGTTGGAGCAGAACCTGTTATCTCATTTGTGATTGGGAGTGTATGAGCCTCATCTGTTGTAAGGGAAACAACTTGCTCATTTTTGGATCTTTGCCTTTGGTACACTTTTGGATTATGGGTAGGACGAGGAGGTAAAGAAATAGGAGCACCAGGACAGGATGAATGAAGTAGCTGATCCTCCTTTGGTTCATTTGGTGAGGATGTAGGCTTGTCAAGAGACTCAATTGGGACAGGAAGAGGAAGAGGAAATACTTGTGACAATCTCTCCCCCTGTTGACAATGTCCTTCTTGAGGGGAACCATAAAAAGGTGAAAGTTCATCAAATGTAACATCCATAGAGACATGCCGAGTACCAGTCTTAGGATCAAAACAATAATAACCCTTTTGTGTGGGGGAATAACCAAGGAAAATGCACTTGTGGGCTTTTGGTTCAAACTTATGTCTTTTAGTACTTGGAATGTGAACATAACAAGTACAACCAAACACATGAAGAGGAATCGGAAAAAGATCACTGTCTGGATGAAGAAGATTGAAGGGGGATTTAAACCCTAAAACCCTGGATGGCATACTGTTTATAAGATAGGTAGCAATAAGAACAACATCACCCCAAAATCTTGTAGGAACATGTGATGCAAACAAAAGGCTTCTTGCAACTTCAACAATATGTCCATTTTTCCTTTCAGCAACTCCATTTTGTTCAGGGGTTCTAACACGAGCTTTGGTGAATAACCCCCATGTCAGAGAGATACAAGAATAAGCCCTTTTCAAAGTACTCTTTTGCATTGTCAGATCTGAAAACTTTAATTCTAGTATCAAATTGGATTAAAATAAGCTCATGAAATTGCCTCACAAGTCTTGGAACTTCATCACGGGATTTCATTAGGTATATCCAAGTGAATCTAGAAAAGTAATCAATAAACATGATGAAATATCTGTAGCCCCCCATAGAAGATAAGTGATAAGGCCCCCACACATCAGAGTGCACAATATGAAAAGGAAAAGAAGATCTTTTATTTCTTACAGGGTAATTGTTTCTACAATGCTTTAACAACTAACATGACTCACAATTGAGACTAGACACACTGACTCCCTTAAACAATTCGGGAAGTAAATGACTCAAAGCAGAAAAAGGTAAATGACCAAAGCGACAATGACTCAACAAAATTCGACTGACAGACTCCGAAGAAGTAGAACCAAGGGCAGCGTTCTTGGGATAATCAAGGCATTAGCCAGGAGTGTCGAACAAGTATATTCCATTCGCTTCATGGCCACTCCCAATCACCTTCCACGATTCCAAATCCTGAAACACACGGTGAGAAGGAAAAAATGTTACATAATAATTCAATGACTTGGTCAAGCTACTTATAGATAATAAATTTGTATTCAATTTAGGTACATGAAGAGTGGAAGATAAGAGTAAGGAGTTTATAGGCTTGACAGTTCCCTTACCAGAAATAGGGGCAAGAGAACCATTAGCTAAGGTGATTTTGTCACGACCAGGAAGCAAATCATATGAAACAAACAAAGTGGAAATGTTGGTCATGTGATCAGAAGCACATGAGTCT
The DNA here is from genome assembly GCF_055504915.1 of Nelumbo nucifera. Taxonomy (NCBI): domain Eukaryota; kingdom Viridiplantae; phylum Streptophyta; class Magnoliopsida; order Proteales; family Nelumbonaceae; genus Nelumbo; species Nelumbo nucifera. The sequence goes on along the minus strand of NC_142649.1, from coordinate 131,219,322 downwards.
ATGATCCAAGGGGTCTTGGGATTACCTGAGGTGGATGCATGGTTAGCAGAAGCTCTTATACCTGAGTGAGCAAATGCGGTGGTGACTGAACTTACAGAAGGATTGGATGATGAAGTTACACCTTCAAGCTGGCTGATCATCTTTCCAAATTCTCATATTTAGCTTTCATGGATGCCAATTGTGTATTGGCAGAATCAACCTCTGTATCTGTACTTGTGGCTGCATGTGCACTTCCTGTCTTTCTACTATCATTCTTCTTCTGGAATCGGATAGGGACAAGACTGGGATGCAATTTCCAACACTTGTCCTTGGTGTGTTTCGGCTTTTTGCAATATTCACACACGACCTCCTTTCCTGTGCCACTGGGAGCTCCTATAACCCCTTTGGGTTTAATTCCCATATTTGCAAAATGATCATTGATGCCGACTCCTTGAACCTGCACTTGCCTCCTACTCTCTTCACTACTGACCAAAGCATATGCTTGAGACAATGAAACATCTTCCTTGGACAAAATGTTCTGCTTTGTGATGTCATATTCAGAATTCAGCCCTGTCAGGAACTCAAAGACCCTGTTCCTTTCAACTAATTTCTTGTATGTTTCAGCATCATTAGGGGTATCCCATGTCACAACCTCTATCAAATCAATCTCTTGCTATAGAGATTTCAGGGTTGAAAAGTATGCTGCAAGTGACTTTTCCCCCTGCCTTAGATTCTTCACATCACTCATCAGTTTGTAGGCTCTGGCAACACTCAACTTCTGGGAGTAAGTTTCTGCAACACTATCCCAGATTTCCTTAACCGAGTTCATCCAAAGATAGTGCTGACTAATCTGTGGCTGCATTGAATTCACAAGCCACCCAATCACTGTGTAGTTTTCTTGCATCCATCTCTCATAAGATGGATCATCCTCTGGAGGAGCTTTCTTGCTCCCAGAAATAAAACCCCATTTCCCTCTGCTACAAATATGGAGTTTCACTGATTGCGACCATGCCAAGTAGTTGGTCCCATCAAGTTTAACTGTAGTTACAGCCAACATAGAATCGGCTGGGGTCCCCAAAGCCTGTCCATATTTAGCAACATTCTTGCTTTCAAGGTTCAAGAAATCCATCATGTAAAGGCTCCAATTAGGATTTTAATAAGTTTTCCAAGGTACTGGGGTTCTTGATGAACTTAGTTTGAGCTGAATCGACAACAACAACTAGCTCACAGAATCAGTTCAGTCTTGATAACTGTGACAGTCCAGTTCGGTGGCAACTCTTTCTAGAGTAAGAATTACTATTTCAGCCTTCAAGGGACAACCAGCAGACCCCCAAACACAAAGTATTCCAGGTCTCCAACAACCGTTGTCCCAAAGAGAGAGAGAAAAAAGTCCATAGTCCTTAAGAGACCTTTTGTTAAACACTTTGTATGCAGTAGTTAACAGCCTACTGTTAACTAGTAGAAACCACTTCAATAGTGTTTCGTATAGGTCCAAGAAAAAGGCTGGGCTGAAATTGAGACTAGTACCACTTAGTCCAAATTAGTTTCAACAGCTTGGCAGTCCAATAACAGCCGAACTGCTCTCCAAAATAACCCAGAAATTTTTGAGTTGAATCAGTCCAGCAACAGTAAGGCAGAATGGAGGAGGGTTTTGAATGCTTTAACATCCCTCCCAAGCAACGAAAATAACCCAGCAAAAAATTGAGAAAACTTACAGTAAGAGAATCTCTGATTTGAACTTCAAACCAGGCCGAACACCTTGCTTTCTAAGGTAACTTCGACACCCTTTTCTCTGATTTCAAATCAGGCTGAACACCTTGCTCTCTGATTCTTCCTAGTCACCGAACCATTCTCCAAGTGTGTAGAAACTTGGGCACCCTCCAATGACCCCCAAGAACCAGGCAAATGACTTTAAGCTTTCAGCCCTAGAACCTCCTCATGTAGTTGGCTGAACTAGAACCACATGAGGGTCACGCCAAGCCCTGTCCTGCTCTGATACCAAGTTGAAAACAACCTTCTTGTAGTCTAAAACAGCTTGAGATTAGATACAAAACCAGAAAAAGAACAAGAGAAGCTTAAGAAGTTGAGAGAGGAAAGGAGCTGGTGGCAATGAGAGAGTTAGAAAAGAGAGGTTCGAACTTAATCTCCCTCTAACACTCTAAATCATTTTATTAACTTAATCTTTGAAATATTATAGAGGGGCCCTTGGATGAGCAAGAAATTACAAAACAGAGTATATAAGAGTATGGGCCCAAAATAAGGCCCATTACGGATGAAAAACATAAACATAACATAAAATGACAACCTATGGGCCATTCGGCCCATCTCCTCTACAAGATTGAATTAGTGTGAACCATAGTATTACTTCCTCTGGATCTTAGCTATTAACCTGCTGTTTCAGCAATTGTGTTAGGTGGGAGTCACTGAAAGTTCAAGATACAGATGAATGTGAGACTGCACTAGAAGCATTAGGTCAAATTGGTTTATGTAACTATGCAGTTGAATGCTGTAGTATAGGGAAGTCTCCAGTTGAAAAAAATTTCCTCTTGATAGCAAGCATATTTATTTTCAATCTTTATCTTCTTGATTGCGAATGTGCCAGGGTTACAGTTTCAGAAGTTCTTAATTTCTCTAGTCTGTTAAGTCATTGGACTACATGACTACATGAGCTAGCTTGCAAATGTAATGGAAGTATTCACCTCTTCTTCAACACAATTCAAAAATTCAATTGATGGATTTTACTTTCTAGATTAAACCACTTGTGGTGCTTGATGGAAATACTGCCATTAGGCCAATAGCAATATGACATTTTAGCTCCATTCTTTACATTTAACTTTACAGAAGGTAGTTGGTTATTCAGTTATTGTTCCATGCCCATAAAATGCGGCTTTCTTTTGATGGTTGAAACTTATTGTTGAATGGTTTGTTTTTTGGATAATGAAGTAAAATTGTTCACACTGTTCAAAAACTCAATTGGACTTACTTTTTAGATTAAGTCATTTCTGACACTCGATGGGAATATTGGTATAATGGTATTAGCCTATTCAAGTTTTTTAACATCCACTTATCTGTCATCCATTTTTCACATTTAACGTTACAATAGAAGGTAATTGGTTACTGTTCCATGTTCATAAAAAGTGGCTCTCTTTTGATAGTTGAAGAGACCCTTCTCTAAAGTACTCAACTATTTAGTGATGGTCATCTGCAAATGATGGTGATTTCATGCATAAGATTTCTTTTTTGAAGAGGCATGGTTAATTCTTAACCCACCATGTAAAGTACCAGATCTTGATATCTTCAATAAATTTGCACTCATCAGTCCACACTTCTAATATGTGCAAGTGATAGTGGCATAGCAGGAAAACTTGTCATCTTTGTGAAAGATGTTGAACATTAGTCTGAACTCCTATTTGTGTTTATAATATCACAGGAAGAAAGGTTCAGGAAAAAAGAAAGAAAGAAAGAAAGAAAATACATAAAAAAGAACATTAGTCCTACAATAATTCAATTCATGGGCCCATCATTTAACAGTGGATATAATACTGAACAGAATGGAATGGAGGAACATAATTCATGTAGCTAACCTCATATAATTGTGACAAGGCTTAGTTGAGTTGAGTTTGACTCCAACAGCTTGTTGTTACAAGAGAGAGGAGGAAAACCAAACCCTAAATACAGTTAGATCCCTTCACCTTGAATCCAAAATTTGAACCTCATCTGGAGGTTCAATGTCATATTAGATGGATGACATACTAGTCCTACTTCTAGTATGGAAAATATGATGATGATGCTTCATCACCCAATGTTGGTTCCCAGCTTTCTAGAGGGGTAGACTGGATACAGTCCCAACCTTTGGCATTTTTTTTTTTTGCACAAAGTGGCTGGTCTCAGACTTGAACCTGCGATTCTAAGAGTCTGACTTGGCAGGATGAAGAATATGGACTTGTGAACATGTCCATGGGCTATTAAAATACTCCATATTTAAATGCTATAAAAAAGTTTTTAAATGCTTACTTTTGTTACTTAATAGCATTTTATAGGAAAAATGAAATTCAATGTGTACATCAAGGCTGAGTTCATTTGTAGTGCAAATCTCATTCGCACTGGTGTAAATGCATGGGTGTGCAAATAGACTGAATGTAAATTCTGGTTTACTTTTTCTTCAGATTTGATTTTGTCTTATTTGTTTGTGTCGTTGTAAGAAGTAAAAAGAAAGACAGTGATGTGGTCTCCACCTTATATGAAAGAGAATGGATGTAGGTGAAGGTTTTTTGTTTTGAAGTAGGAAGCAAGTTGATGTGGTCCTAGTGCAAAAGAAGCAAAAAGTATACATTTTGTATCAGATAGGAGTGTAAATCATAGTGACAAATAAATGGGTGCAAATTTTGGATCTCATTAGATAAGTATATTTGACATCTAATAAGAAGTTTCCTCCTTGTCCTCAGTGCATGCAGGAAGCTGTTAGGCGAGATCCTCATCTTGCTTTAGAGAGCACGGAAGCACAGCCTGTTGCCATTACTGCTGAGAGATGTCCCTTTGGAGCCTGTTGCAGGAAGCTGTTGCCATTACCCTGGGAAATTTAAGTAAAATAGATTTAACAGGGATTTACAGTAGAAATAAGACGTCCCTTTGGCTCAGTTTGGAAGGAGTACAAATACAAATATGTACAGTGCAAATACATACAAAATACAAGATTTTGCACTCTACATATTTGCATTTGTATTCCTTCCAAACCGAGCCTTTGGAGCAAAAAGAAAATTGTTTTTCCTTCATATTGAATCCACCTTGTAATCATTTCGTTTCCCAGGTCTTCAGGTCTGAGTTTTGCCTAGCCTTTTCGGTGCATATCTTCTAGAGTTCTAATCCTCTAGTGGCATTTTATGCACCATTCTGGAGTTGCCACACCAAAAGCTGCGGATGTTTAAGCAATCAAATTAACCCATTCAATGTGCTTAATCGTCCTTGGATTTGTAGGTTCTGGCATTCCATTGCTCACGTTTGTCGACATTCTTGTAATGTTCAAGTATATGCTGGTTTCTTTCAAGAAACAAATATACATTTGTTACACCTAAGGTTCAAAGTATTGATACGTATTGATCCGTATTGGCCAATACATATTGTGCCAATGGCTTCCTGACTTAATGATGGAAGGAGATTAAGATTAATGGTTAGAAGATACTAACGTGAGTGATCATGGGCTGGGCCTGGGTGGGGCTTAGCACAATAAGGGCTATAGCCCAGGCTTGGGCCTGTTCTAGGCCTACTTTTTTTTTTTATAAAATATTGAATATATAATATTTCAGCTATATGTCATATAACATGTGTGCAAAATTCATTTTTATATATTTATATAAATATATAATAGGAAAAATTATAGTCTGAGCCGATTCAACATTTAAAATTAGGCTGGAGGTTGGTTTAAAAACCAATAAAACTCTGACAGCCGACTCTACATTTTAAATTATAAAAAACCCCGCCATGTCATCAGGGGCTTATGTGGCTGTTGCCAACATGGGACTCTTAACCCATGTTGGACACATCAAAAAGCCTATACCGAAGTGCCCTTAATGCCAAGTTATTTGAAAATAAAAAAAGGTTCTCAGTTTCTCGCCCACTCCTTTTGTCTTTTGATCTCCCTCCCATTCTCACTTTCATAGTCGTCTATCTCTTTGCTCAATGGCTATATGATAAACAAAAATGGTTTTTGGTTTCTATATCTACACCCTCTTTGTCAATCTTTGTGTGTGTGTGTATCAATTTATCATTCTCCCTCAATCTCTCTCATTCTCCTTCTCGGTCAATCTCTCCTTTTCCCCCCATTCACTCTCTCTTAGTTGATTTATCCTTCTCCCTCAATCTCTATCGTTCTCTCTTTTTGGTTAATACCACATAAATGTGTATGAAAAAAAAAGAACAAGAGAGGGAGTAGGAGAGAAACTGAGAGAGAACAATAGAGATTTAAGGAGAAGGAGTGATTGATCATGAGAGAGAATGAGAAGGAGATATCGATCGAGATAGAGAATGAGGGAGGAGAGATTAACTGAGAAATAGAATGAGAGATTAACCGAGAAACAGAATGAGAGAAATTGAGGGAGAATTGTAGATTGATAGAGAGGGAGAAAACTAGATTGACAGAGAAAATGTAAAACCTATTTTTCAAATCACACAATCGTTGAGCAGAGAGGGAGATTAGAAGATAGAGGGAGTGGGAGAGAAACTGGAAACCCTTTTTTATTTTCAAATAACCTAACATTAAGGACAATTTCAGTATAGGTTTTTTATTGTGTCCAATATGGATTAAGAGTCTCATATTGGCAACAACAACATAAGCCTCCAATGATATAGCAGGGGTTTTTATAATTTGAAATGTATAGTCGATTGTCAGAGTTTTGTTGATTTCTGAACCAACTTGCAACATTGCTTTAAATGTTAAGTCGGCTCAGACTATAATTTTCTCAATAAAATATCATATATAATATGTATTATAGGTCTCATTTTATAATATTTGTATATATAAGATATATGTGTGTATGACGGTCTAGGCCGGGCTGGGCATGAAGTTAGGACTAATGTTTTGCAATTGTGGTCTTTGACCCCGTATTTATAGGAGAAATTCAATGCAAAAGTGTTACATGTCCTAATTCGTTTTATATGACCAGCCTAAGGCTGAGGTCCATATCTCAATATCCAGGACCTTCAGGTTGAGGTTGATTTTAGCAAAACCTAATGACCAATATGTCAAAACCTATATTTAACTTATTTTTATTTTTCTTATTTTTTGTGTAAGAGGAATTTGGAGTCGGGCTAGGGGTGGATTTGAGCCGAGCCGAGCCGAGTTGAATATCTAGCTATTTGAGCCTGACTCACCAATAAAGTATGAGGCTTGAACTTGATTCGAGCTAAAGACTTGAGCTCGAGTTTGGCTTGAGTCAAAAGCTAGCAAGCTAAAGCTTGTCTCGGCTTGAGCTTGACTATGAGCCAAATGTTTTATAAAAATAAAAATTATACTTATACATATAATTTTTTATTTGACATATAAACAATTAAGAATTATAAAAACTAGTTATTATTATTATTATTATTATTATAAATTTCTATATGTATAATATATTGTATATGTAAAAGTTTAATTAGGCTCACGAGCCTCACAAGCCGAGCTTTATTAAGCTTGAACTTGGCTCAAAGCTTGAACCAAACGAAATTGATCTTTTCATGAATCAAACTCAAATAGCTTGTGAAAAAAGCTCGGCTCATGTCCATCACTAATGGGTCAGAAGATAACCTAGTGTTCTCAACCCAATTGTAGGTTTTATATTTTTATTTTTTTTATTTTTGATACAGAGGAATCTGGGATGGGAATGAACATTAGTCCTATGGCCATACCACAGTGAGCTTGCATATAACCCCACACTTCCTAACCATTTGACCATGGGTCACCGTTGCTCATCGACAATATAGAGTTGTCCAAAGCACCTCAACTATTGGACCATCTCGACTATATCGCCATACCTCCTATAATAAGTTGGCTCGGGTTGCCCACCACATTAACCTTAACCCAAATTTGGAACCAACGCAACCATAATTTTTAACATGGTTTTCAAAACCGGACCGGATGGGATGGTTGGACCGAAAAAACCAGAAACCAGTCAAGTGATCGGTTCTGTTTTTCCCCAAAACTAGATTTTTGCCAAAAATGTTGATTTGGTTAGCAAATCGCTGATCCAAGCGATTGAACGTTCAATGGTCAGAACAGACCGATCGTTTGATCCAGGAACCAGACCCCTGACCGGTTCATTGTCCGGATCGACTTTAAAAACCTTGATTGTTAGTTTAGCTTAAATCATTTCAACGTAAGGATCCCTTGTCTCTGCGTTTGGTTTGGCTTAAAATAAGCGCTTCTAGCACTTATTGCATTTTAAAAGCCAAAAGCACCCCCAAATATTGCTTGGCTTAAAATAAGCGCTTCTAATACTTATTACGTATTAGAAACCAAAAGCACCCTTCCAAATATTGCTTGGTGAAAAAGTGCTAAACGGGTTTTGTTTTTTCCACGAAAAAGCCCATTTGAAAAAGCAGTTGTTACATGTCTTTTGGCTTGTTGCGTTTTTAAGAAGCTTCTCATTTTTTCATCCCGATTTTGCCCATTTAAACATTTTTAAAAACCTAATATGCCCCCGTATACAACAATTCTCACCTCTCACTTTTTCCTCTCCTCATTTCTCATCAATTGCAGCGGCGGAAGGCTACAACCAAGTTCCATTTCTGCCTTTTTTTTTTCCTTTTTTGTTAAAAAGTTAAGTGAATATTGATTCTCACCACTCCATCTCACCCATTCATTTTTTTTTTCTTTTATTGTTTGTTTTGAATCAAATGCCTCCAATAGTGGGTTTTGCGATGAAGATTTTTGGGGTGCAAAGTTTTTGCTCTTATTCATCTATAACCATCGAAGATTCTTGGGGAGATCAAGTGGTTGAGAACAATAAGTCAACTATTTAACCACATTGCGTTGTTTCTGATAAACCTCAATGAGTACCTGAGAACCCATCAAAGATACCCACCTTGTTGGTGGGTTCTGTTACTATGAGTGTTGTACTTAGGAAAACGAGGTTAAGTTATATTTTATAGCATAGAAATACAATGCTAGTATATTAAACCAAGGCAATACAAAATTATAGTCTTATTTTTTATGTTAAATATAGTTTTATATTGTCTTTAATACCACCATCTATAAAAAAGAATTAAATTATATCGAGTTAATGTAGTTTGGGGTCAATTACACCGTATGGAGATTGTGTGAAAACCTCTATGGACATAAAATGCTTTTCACCCATTATGAACCAGGCAATGTTTACAAATAAGTGTTTGTTTTTATTAGAAAAATACCCCAAACAAGCACCTTACCAAACACAGCTTTCATGTTTGGTTGGAACCAACCAACCCTACTTTTTTAGGTTGGCTTAAATCGCTCAATATAAGGTATTCTAGTGAGATCAGCTTCAGTGCTCACATTGTTCGCCAGCCTTTTATGCCATGCATTGAGAATATCTCCATGCTTGTATGTTTTTTTCTTCTTTCATGGGAAAATATTCTCAATACAAGGCTGCAATGGACTGTGTAAACGGTGTGAGCACAAGTAGTACTAAAACCCATATGTACGCATGGTTGCCTCATCCTAATTAAGCCCTTTTGCCATACTCTAATAAAGTTAAACGATAACTCATTTAAACTTCCCCCAAGGCTTTTGACAAATACTTAAACGGCTCCCTTAATGTCTCGAGTAAGTAAGTTATAAATACTTAAATAGCCCCTAATTGAATACCCAAATAAGTGTTTTCCAAGAAAGACTTAATCGTATAAGTGCATTTACCCATGGTTTTCAAAATCGGAATGGATCGGACGGTCGGATCAGAAAAACCGGAAATCGATCCATTTTTCCCAAACCTGCTTTTTCCCCAAAACTGTTGAGTTTGGTCAGCAAACAGTTGAACCGGCCAGTTAATCGTTCGAACGGTTTTGACCATTTTTCAAAATTTTTAATTTTTTTGTCAAAACGGGCTGGGCATTCAAGTTAAACGATCGGACCATTCAAACTGGCAATCGGACCCCTGACTGGTTTGATCACCAATTCGGTTTTAAAAACCATGCATTTACCTATGTTCTTTTATTTTCCATGTAAATAGAACAATAACCATTTTAGCCATAAAAATTCATTATTAAAAGAGACATTTTTGTCCTATTCAAGTGTTATAACTTTCCCCTAGGTGGGAAAGTTATTTACCCACCTAGGAAATGGATATCATTTAAAAATAAACCTTCCCTCGTCCCCACATAAATCTAAAAACAGAACATATGATTCTTGGTCAATGAGAATCAAAATCCCATTGACCAACTCTCCCCCCTCTCAAAATCCAGAAAAAGAACACCCCCTAAAAATTTTAAAATTTCCAAAAAAATAAAAATAAAAAACAAAATGAACCAGGTAGTTGAATCAATGACCCATGAACTGAAGCAGAAACCTGGTTCATCAAATCTGGTTTTCAGAACATTGATTTTACCTTCTTTATATCTTCTTTTATCCTCAATTAATGATCAATTAATATCCTCGAATTTCCTTTTCCCTAAAACAATACACAAGTAGGAGTGGCAATTGGTTACAGTGCAAATCTTATCTTGATCCGATCTAAAATTCGTAACCGATTCACTTATGCTTTTGTTTATTGGTCTTTATGATTTGCTTTCCTACATAATAATACAAAATTTGTACTTAATATTTCTCTTTTTGCATTCAGTATTGTTGCAAAATTTGTACTTAATATGATTCACTTATGCATCCCAAAGACATGCAAAATTTGCACCTTCCTTCCTGTTCCTAAGTGGATACTGATGATGCACAATCTGGCCGGTCTTAGCTGTTGATGATCTTGCCTCTGAAATGAGTAACAGGGACCTGAAACGGGAGGAGAAGAGAAGCTCCGGGGAGAACCCGGCGTAAGGGCTCCGAAGCTCAAGTTAGAATCCTTCGAAGGCAAGAATAACCAGATAGCGTGAAAGTTAGCATACCTCATCCATGGGGGGGTAGAAGCCTTTTATAACCACCTCGCGCACTCACTTCCAGGCCTCCGTCAGGTCGGGCATGATTACTTCTGAACTCCTGCCAGTTCGGGTGTCATTTCCTCTGGTCGGACAGAACCGCCACTGTTCCTTTTGTCGGAGCCGTCTCTGCAGCTAGTGACGACGGTTGTAGGTGGCAGTAGCAGGAAGCCGTTTGAAATGCGGCTGTCAGGCGTCAGATCCCAAATCAGTCAGGTACGCCGCCCTTGGATAAAGACGTCCTTGGTATCGGGTACGTCTGGCTGGCCTGGTGCTTTGGAAGTGAAGTGTTGGAGTGGCGAGCGAGGTGCCTTGAGTTCGGTTTGGAGTGTTCCGAGCTGCCACGGGTCAGCTCGGGTCAGCTTTGTGAGGCTTGGGGCCCAATACAGTTCGTGCTCCTCGCAGGGAGCTCGGGTTCTCAGGAGGGAGCTCGCTCTTATCAGGGAGCTCGGGCTCCTAGTAGGGAGCTCGGATTTAGGAAGCTCAGGTTCTTTAGGGAGCTCGGGTTTTTTAGGGAGCTCGGGCTCCTAGTACCGAGCTAGGACTTAGGGAGCTCGGACCTTTAACAGGGAGTTCGCTCTTAACAAGGAGCTCGGACTAAGTACAGCGGTCTGGAGTTCGGGCTCGGTAGTGAGTTTGGACTTGCTTCCGATGTTCGCTTTGGGTGCTCTACTGTCCCGAGCTGCTTGCCTTTGCCACGTGTCGGGCGATCGCGAGGTCGGGCCAAATTTCCCTTCATCAGATACCATGTTTTTATAAAAATACCAGTAGGGATCACATCATCTTACATCCTACCTTTATTTTTCAAGACAAGATCAAATCTGAAGCAAAAATTTACACCTGGCCTTTTCTTTCACTCCCATGCATTTACAGCAATGCAACAACCAAATGCAGCTTTAATGTCTACTTCCTCATCATCATCAAGCACCAAAATCCATGTACTCCTTCCTACTCATCAAATCCAATTATACACCCTTCAATCCTCAAATCCCTTTACTCAAACAAACAAATCTGAATGCAAGCTTCACTTTGAAGAAGCCTGGAAATGAAATTGATAGGTTGAGTTTCGTTCTTTGGGTATTACCTTTTTTTCAGTTATGGATTTTAAAAACGATTTTCATTTGCTGAGCAATTTTCTATCAGTTATTTTTGCTCGATCTCCCATTTGAGGCTTCTTCCATCCAATATAATGTTTCAGCGCTCTGAATTCACCAAATATAATTAATTAACAGACCGTTGTTTTGAGTCTTTTGACTGATTAAAACCACCGACATTCTTCGATCCAGAGAAGAGTCAAAGCAGAGTAAAAATCTAACAAAATCACAACGACTACTTGAAATAGAATGAGAAAGATCGAGAATTAGAATCTTATTTCACTTCCTGCTGTCGAACAATCGACATGGGCCTTACATTTATTCTCTCTTTTTCATGTATTTAATTTAAGCTAAAATAGTAACAAACAGCAAACCAAAAATAGAAGTTCCTTTGGTATTAAAAAAAAAAAAAAAAAAATTTACAAGTGCAAGGTTTCTCCGGCTCCGGCTCTTGCCGGGAAGAGGGACTCGGCGTAGGCGTAGTCAATCATCTTCACCATCCGACAAACCCCAAGAAACTGCAACAAACAAAAACCACAATTCTGTAATTCATTCATTCTATTTTTCACTTCGTTTTTGTGTTCATGATTCGACAATCTAGAGTGCGGATATAAACATTTGCTCTCTGTTTAAAATCAATTTACAAGAATTTCTTGAGCATCCAATACGTTAAGAATTTTACACGATTTTCACAAAATTAACGCACCCAATGCTCGTTAATTGGCTTAAGTTGAATTCTAAATTCATGGTGTATTACTGCACAAACAGGGGAAATCAACAAGATCACATCTTTACTCCTGTAAGATTCTCAGTCTATAATTGAATCACAAAACCCGGAATCAAGAACCAAAACCCAGTGAGAATAATGTCAAATTAACACAAAGGAAAAGAAAAGAAAATAGCAACAGGGGTGGTACCTGAGAGATCGAACAGCTATGTGATGGGAGAGAGCATGGAATAAGAAATTGGCTCCGTGAAGGAAGAGGACAACTCCGGTACACCCCAACAAGAACAACTCCAACGTCATTATCTGAACTTGGAATAAACCCTAGAAACAGAGACCAACAAGCAAAGCCGAGAGAGAAATAGCGAGGGTCGATAGATTCCTGAAACGTCTCCCGCTCCACCCGTGTGCCGGCCCTTCTTATAGAAAGAAGGCGCGCGGCGGGGGCTGTAACTTCCCAACGTCCCAGGATATGCTGCTAACTAATTGGTGGCATCTCTTGCTGCATCCGCAATAAGAATACACATTGAGAGTGTAAATGCTGATTAAGCAGTGTTACTGCTTACATGGCAATATTAAGATGATGGATCTTGAGCTTTAATCATTTTATAGTAAGATTGTAATTGCCACGTGTAAGGAGAAGAAAACTGAATGTAATTGCCACGTGATCTCGTGTGCTGACTGCTGAGCTTGAAGCCATTGAACAAGATCAAATCAGCCCCCCACAACGTCCCACAGCCCCCCCGTGTATTAAGACTCCCATTCATCCTCTGAAAAGAGAGCGAGGAACGGCAGCACAGTGGTTTCTAGGAAGATCAAATCAGCCCCCCACAAGATTGCCCCCTATAACTTCCCACAGCACATCCCTACCGTATATTGGGAACATTTCCCGATGATGATATCATCATTTCTGGTATTATCATCAGGAGATGTTCCCAATGATGTGCTGTGGGACGTTGGGTGGGGCTGATTTGAACTAGTTCCTAGCAGTGAACTGCTGTAAAACCAATAAAGGAATGCGACATGGGTGTAGTGGACTTTCCAAGGCTGTATTTGGTTGTAATGCAAACACACACACACACACACACACACACACACATATATATATATATATATATATTTACCCTCTTTTTGTATTCATCTTGTTTGTTTGAAATCGGTTCTAAGTGAGGGTCCCATCATTAAATGCTCAAACTACCTTATACTCCAATGCCTTAACTTTGATTAAAAAATTGACTATTAAAAGAATACACAATTATATAAAAAGATGGGTATAATAATACTTTCTTTTCAGAATACAAAAATATTAGAAAATACATTTTTGATCTGATAATCATTACTTTTTTATATATCAAAAGACACTCATAAACATAAACTATAGTACATAAATACCTTGATTCGACGTTTGTATTACAAACAAACAGAACCCAAAAGAATTGGAATTAGTGGAACGCTTTAATTGTATAATGGGCTGTAGAACCAATGATAATATTTGGGGCTCACAGTGAGGTCCCGTATATTTTATGACTGATGTAGAATATTATTATTGGTTTCACAGTCTATTAAATAGCTAGTGTTGAGTGAAACCTATTTCACCACTTTGAAGAAGTTATTAAAATTAGCAAGTTCAAAAGAGTATAAGAGATTTTTGATGTGTCACTATAGGGTCCTATGCACAGTGTTTTGTAGCTAGCAATGTAGACTCAAAACTAGTTTCATGAACTAATTGAATTAAAGTGTGTTTGGGCTTTTCCGATTTTTCACCAAATATAATTTCTAGATTTTTTTTTGTATAGGCCCACCTGGCAAAGTTGAGGCTGACTTCGGTCAGTGCAAGCCCGTGCTGACACCCTCTGAACAGCATTTAGAATATCTTCTCATGAAATAAAACACATAAATACGAAGATATTCTCAATACAAGGCTGTAAAAGCTATTCAAATGTTCATTGCACTGAAGCCGAATTCGTCAAAGTTAGAGAGAGTAGTCGCATGAAAAGCCTTGAATGGGGCTAGAGGTGTAAAGTGGGCCGTGTCGGACCGGCACGACATGGCCTGTGGGCGGCCCGCCTTGAAGGTGGGCCGTGCCATGCTGGTCCGCGGGCCGCCACGGGCTGTGTTGTCCTCTCCAGTGGAAATTTTGTTGGGCCTGGGCCGGGCTACAAGCTGTGCCGGGCTGGGCCACAAGGCGGGCCTTGGGCCTAGATCGAACCGGCCTGCATTGTTTTTTTGTTTTTTAAATTTTGATTTCTTTTCTAATTAAAATTGTAAACTAAAATATTTAACTTTCCTATGAACATTGGGAATTAGGAACTATTTAAAAAATTAAGAAATGAGAAATCTAAGTTATTTAGTATATAAATGAAAAAAAATACTTAACCAAATTGAAATAAGAATGATGGAATAACAAATTGGAAGAAAAATAGGAATTTTATTTCATTTAAATTTGAATGGTACAAATTAGTGAATTACAAATACAATGATTGGATCATTGCATACTTGGATGAATGAAATATAAAAATGGAATAAATTAATAAAATATAAAAAATACAATATGGTTACAAATTGAAAATACAAAATTAAAAAAAATATATCACATAAATTAAATAAAATTTAAAAAATTTACAATAATTTGAAAAAATGAAAAATTCTATAAGTAGTCAAATTCATGAATCATCGTTCCTGACTTTCATCATCTGTTTCGGGTGAAATGTCTGGTGTTGTATCATGCCCTCCCTTGTCTTGTAATCTATCTTCTACATCTAGTCAATCTTTGAAGCAGATGCACATCTCTATGCTCTCATTGTTCATGTAGCTTCTTTTGTCCAGCACCCTGGTACCTATACTAAAACAAGACTCCGATGGAACTGTAGACATCGGAGGGGTTAGTAGATCACGTGCCATGGCGGCGAGAATTGGATAATTTTTTGAGTGTTTACTCCACCAGGCTAAAATATCAAAATTATTTGATACTTCACCTAAAAAATTTGCTTGCAAATAAAAATTAAGTTCAGTAAATGAATTTGTTGTAGAACTAGCATATTTTTGCCTTCTACTTATTAAATAAAAAAAGCTTTTCTCTTCTACTACTGGGCTCAAAGTTAGAAAGAGAAAAAGAAGAAGATGAACAAGTTGTAGGAATATTTCCTACAACTTCAGATTCATACAAACTGTACATTTCAAATAATAAAATATTAATTTCTTCTTTTTTTATTTCCTATATCAATATTCATATTTTCATAATATGTTTCAAGTAAAATATCTAAACCATCTTTCTTAATCCTAGGGTCTAATATTGTAACTAAACAATAAAGGGGATAAATGTTCTCCCAATATTTTTTAAATTTATTTTCCATAATTTCAACAATACATTGAAATTGTGGATTATTTCTATATTTGACAATACAATCACTAATTACCATTGATTGATACGGTAAATTACAACTAGTTGGATAATAAATTCTAGATAATTCATTTGTCGCATTATAAAAATGTTTTAAAAAATTTCTTATACAAATTGTCATTTCCTAGTCTTCCTCAAATATCATATCATTAGGCATTTTTAAATTATAAAAATTAGAAAGAATTTGCTTATGAGATATACAACTTTCTAACATAGCATAGGTAGAATTCCACCTATGCTTTACATCTAATATAGAATGTTTATATTTTAGACCATAATTTTGGCATAAATATTTAAATTCTTGTTTTCTTGCCCCTAAACTTTTTATATATATAATACAATTTCTAATTTTTGAAATATGATTTGAAATCTTGAATACATAAATTTAAGATGTGACATGCACATCTAATATGAAATAATTTACCATTTAAGCATGGTTTTAATTGAGATTTTAAAATATTTATTATAGAATCATTATTGCTAGTATTATCAAAATTAAGCATGCAAAGTATTTAAAATACTTGCAGCAATAGCTGGGCCACTATGTGGTCATTCAAGCCTAGTAAAATTTAAATTCTTTTATTCAAAAGCCATTTTTCATCAATGAAATGGCCAGTAACACAAATATAACTAATATTAAATTTGGATGTCCAAACATCCGAAGTAATTGCAACTTTAGAATTAAGATTTGCTAACAAAGAAATTAAATTTTGTTTATATAAATAAAATTTTTTTAAAGCATCAGTTCTTATAGTATTCCTAAAAACTTTTTTATATTGTGGGTTTATAGAACTACACAACCATTTTTCTAGCTTTTTTTTTCTAGCTTTGGATCTTCAGCTAACATAAATGGTTGTTCTGCATGTACAATATACTTAACAAGTTTTTGTCTCATTTTTTTTGTGAATATCTAAAAGTACCAAAACTAGTCCCCCTCTCAATCTGTGTTTGGGTTGTTTCTCTCCTTTCATCTTCCTCTCGCTCATGTGTGAGCAGATGTTTGCTCAAGTGTCCCGTACCACCCTTGCTACAATAACTAAAGTCTTTCCTACATGTTTGGCAAACAACCCTTTTCCCCTTCCCCTCGATATCCTCTACTTTGAAAACTTTCCAAACTAGGCTACTCAGTTTAGAAGCCCTCATTTTCTCCCTAATATCATTACTACCGAGGGTGAAAGTTCCACTTCCATCGACATCAAACGCATCGACATTAGTGCTAACATTAATACTATCGTGATGCGATTGAATGTCATCCATGGTGAACATGTTGGGGAATCGGTTTTGAGAAGGGACGACCATTTTTTTTAATTCTAAAAGGATAAAAATTAATCTAATTCGACTTACCCGGATTGCCGGTTCAAAATCCCAACTTGATTTCAATGGTTGAAGCCTTTCAATGTCTAAGCCTCCTGAACTGAGATACTTGAGTTGGTTGAGCAAGCCTTCTTCTTGTTGAAAGTCGAAACTTTGATAAAGTTGAGACTTGAGAATTGGAGAATGCAAAATTAGACAATCAACTAATCAAAATTTCTCAAGACTGTAGATAATTGAGAGTGTATGAGTATGAGAGAGAGAGAACTAAGAGAATTGTTGAATTGGTGTGATGAGAATAGTGGAGGATAGGGCTACTTATAGGAATTGAACATAATTCAATTGCCCAAAATACCCAAAAAACTATCTGTTATTTAGTTGTTGGGAGGGGTATTTTGGTCATTGTAAAGTTACTTATAACTTTACCCAAAATGCCCCCCTAAACTAGTTGTTATATAGCTGTTGGGGGGCATTTATGTCATTTTTTCAACCCCCATAAGCAAAATACAAAAATACTCCCCCTAATATGGCTGTTTATAGCTATTGGGGTGGGGGGGGGGGGCAACGGCTATATTCTCGGGCGGGCCGAGTGCGGCCCGTTACGAGCCTAGCGGGTCGACCCGTTAGCCATCGTGTCGTGTCGGGCTGGGCCACCCGACCCGATTTACACCTCTAAATGAGACACTTAACCAAATCTCAAGCCCTCCCCTTAACAGCGGCCCGATCCGATTTACACCTCTAAATAGGGCACTCAACCAAAACTCAAGCCCTCCCCTTAACGAGTCCTTGACTCCCTTACTAAAGCTAATAAAGCCTATGGTCCAATAGGCCAAGGATCTGGCAGGTATCACCGTATCAGGCATATCGGGCGTATCCTATCGTATTGGCCCCACCCTGATATATCAAATAATAAGTATATTAATATTTTTAATATAACCAGGGGTAGGCCCTATCCCATGTAAAAATTTGAAAAAAAGTTAAAAAAAGAAATATAAAACATGCTTGTAAAACTCCGGTACGCACATGGGTGATGTATTTAGTTGTATTAATATTTTTAACCTTGCAATAAGTTATAATTTATATTTATATTGCTTATAAAAGTGTAAATGAGTCATTTTCTAGAATTTTTATTAAATAAAATTTGCCCTTTCTTCTCTATTAGAGGCAAATTAGTATTTTGATTAGGGGTGGATTCGAGTCAAGTTGAGCCGAATAACTAGCTATTCGACATTGGCTCGCCAATAGACCTGTTCATGGGCCGGGTGGCCTGACGGGCCGGCCCGCCCGGCCCGGCCCGACCCGACCCCTGGATGGGCTTGAATATGCTTATAGGCCCACGGGCTTAAATTCGGGCCAAAAAGCCCAACCCGCAATAAATTCGAGCTGGGCTTGGGTTTTGTCAAAATAGCCTGGCCCGAGCTCGGCCCGGCCCGACCTAATATTAAACTTAAAATTAGTTATGTGATTATGTCCATTTGAATAAATTTTTTGATTTAAGAATGTAAAATTGTGTTTTAAAATATAAAAGAAAGGGAAAAATACCATCTTGTAGGCCCATTGTTCATTTAAATAGAAAAAAAATACTATCTGAATTTTTAATTCTAATTTGAATAGGAAAATTTGTTTTTTTTTTCAATTAGGTTGGGTTTCGGGCTCGGGCTCGGGCCTAGTATATTTTCATTAGTGACAAGTGAAAGCCCGACCCATGAACAGGTCTACTCGCCAAGGTAGTACAATGTTCAAGCTCGAGTTTGAGCTCGATTCGAGTTAGAACCTTAAGCTCGAGCTCAAATCGAGTAAAAAGCTCGCAATCTCGAGTTCGACTTGAGAAAAATGTTTTATAAAAACAAAAAAGATATATATAAAAAATATAATTTATTTGATATTTAAAAATTAAAAATTATAATAATTAGTTATTATTATATATAAAAATAAAAATATTATATATAATATTTTTATTTATATATATATTATTTTCTACTATTATTATTATTATTATTATTATTATTATTACTCATGAGCCAAGTTTTATTAGGTTTGAGCTTGACTTGATTAATAAACAAGCCTGTAATTTGGTCTCGAACTCGACTTAAAACTCAATTGAAATCAAGATGAATCAAACTTTTCACGAACCGAACTCGAATAACTCATAAAAAGCTCTCTCGTAGCCACCCGTAATTTTGATAAAACACTTTCAATGTTTAATAGTTATCATTCATTATCATTAGAATCAATATTTAGATTTAATTTTTATAACTTAATCCAAAGACAAATGTCCACTTTATATAATATTAAGTATATAAATAGATGTATCTCATCCTCCTATTAGTGTATCTAACAAAATCACTGTACCTGCATCGATCACATGTATTTCCAGTTTCTAGATTTCTATTGTCGTTTGCTTTGTTGTTGTATAATAAGAACCAATTAGTGCATGTTTTGTAAGATAATAAATTTTGTACACGTGTTTGGTATATGTCATCATATGATATAACCGAATCTTACTTGGTGTTAATTCATACCTTCACCATTAGTTGAGCAATTAAATTTAATGTAAGAGATTTTGGGAGATATTAATTGTATTTGGTTGATGTAGTTCATAGGTAGATAGAGGGAGAAAGAGATGTTTTAATTTGTTACATAAAAGCAATTTGAATTTTGTTTGTTGAGTTTATAGATCTACTGATTATTCGAATATTGATTTCCCTTCATTTTTTTCATAAAAAAAATGATTTCCCTTTATTAGTTTTTCCTTCATCTTTGATTGGCTGAGTAAGATGAAATTTAAAATTATTACTATATTAATTTAGGCAGAATACTAAATTATGAAGTTATTGAATATACATGATGCTGAAAATGCATGAATGTTGGATCCTAAAGAGTGATGGATACTTTGTACTTGCAATTAAACATTAATGTTAGTGTGACATAATTTAGACATATTAAGAAGATAGTTGTCATTTTGAAATTTACCTAACGGTTGTGTCGATATTTTCTTATTGACAATTTGCACAGCTAAAAATTCTACTTGATTCAATTGCTTTTTTTTTGTAATTTTTGCAAGCCTTGTACCAAAATCCAAAGATATGGTATCTGATTTTTTGATTGTTTTTTTTTTTTGGTAGTATTAATGTTTTGAATTCAGCAAGGCTTGTATATTTTGCTAACGACATTTCTTGGGTCGATGAAATAGCAGTTTTTTGTTGTTTGAATTTTTTTAATTTCTTCTTCATTTTGATCAAACCTACAATAATAATTTTATTTTTAGTTTTATGTAGAAATATAATCTATAGTCTGCACTTAGATATGTACGAACATTGGCAGATAAAAGTTCTAGAATGTATGAATTTATGTCTTTAATTTCATCATTTCGTGGAGCAAGGATTGCCCTCTTAATTATTTTCTCATAGAACACCATTTGTTTATTTTATTTTTCTTATTTTTGATTTATTTTTTTATCTTTTATATTTCCTTACGAAGACGCTGGAGAAAATAGCCAACAATAGAGTCCCAATGGCGATTTTTGACCACCCGTAACTCTAGTCTCGCATCTCGTGCTCAGCACGGATTAATAGTAAAAAACAACACCATTTACGATGCTCCTCATGTGAGAATGGTCACTTTGAACCAGTCATACCCATAACATAACAACAACCGCAGTTAAATTCAGTTTCAATCGTGCCTATAACAGTTTTACCTAGTTGGGCCCCGGGATCAACTGAGAAAAATAAATGCATAAGCAAATAAAGAAGAAAATGAGAACACAAAGGAGCCTTTGATGAAAGAAAGCGAAGAGAAGAGAAAACCAGAGAGTTGACCAGAGGCTTTATTGATGGGGCTGGATACATCAACAGCTCCAACCTTCACCTTCCCTGGTTATTGAAACAGAGAAAGCACCAACCACACCACACGATATATTCAAAAGAAAAAAAAAAGCACCACATGCAATTATGTATATATTTATTTATTTATATTGAAGGCCCATATTATAATTACCTTTTAAGTTGATGTCATATATAATGATAGATGTTAATTACTATTATTATTAATCATTTTTAACAATGTACTATTACCGCATTACTATCATTGTTGTTGTTGTAATAATTACCACGTGTATTGCATGTGAACAATTACTAGCTTTACAAAGTAGTTTGTTGATGGGCTTGCTGTGAAACCTAGCCCATTAACCAATCCTGAGTGTAGTATTTCCTGTAAGCCTTTCGCAGCTTTGAGGCAGCACATTTGTGTGTTTGTGTATGTGTATGCCCCAAGCATGCTTCAACAACTCAGTCTATCGAGAGAGAACTTCGGCTTGTATTAAATTGTAGGTATAATTATTTTTTTTAGGGAAAATTCGATTACTATCCTCTACTTTGGGCCCAGTGCCACTTTGGCCCCTGAACTTAAAAATACAATAATTTAGTACTCAAACTTTTAAAACGTGATCATCTAGTACCTGTCGTTATTTAGCTGTTAATCAGCCGTTAAGTGGCATTTGAAGATATAAATGCCCTTCAAGTGTTATTTGATTTTCTTTATCAACTATCTAAACGTTGACAAAAAAATAACAGTCCCAAATCTTTGCTTTTTCCATTTAAGAAAATTAGGGTCATGTTTGAGTGAGCATTCTAGTGACCCCAACTTTCTTAAATAGAAGAGTCAATGATTTGAGACTGTTAATTTTTTGTTAATGTTTAGATGGTTGACAAAGAAAATTAGATGATACTCGAAAGGCATTTGTATATTTTTCAAATGCCACTTAATGACTGATTAATAATTAATTAACAGCAGGTACTGAATTGTCATATCTTAAAAATTTTAAGACCAAAATGACATTAGACCCAAAATACAGAAGAATTTTCCTTTTTTTTTTAATAGATTTAAAGTCATCTCATCAAACATTCAAATATTTTAATAAAAATAAGGGAGGCGTGGATTCATCGTCCACTGTTAAAAGCGATTGTAATTTGTACCTATAATTTAAAAGGACTGAAAGATATTGATCGTGGAGGGCTCTATCCACATTCTCTTTATAACAGCATCGGTGTTGGAAGGATTACTTGGTGAATTAATATGCCACCTGGGAGAAACCTGCTGATAGTCCGGCAAGGCTATGACTGCCAAATTTTATTTGGTACTTTTTTCCTTCCAAACAAGAAACCTTCCCCTAGACTTTGGCTTTCATTCCCTTTCATGTGCATTGGGAACCTCATCATTTTACTTCCACTTTTACTTGCAAAAACAAAAATAAATCAGAGAATTTATACACTAAACCCTTTTCATTCCCATACATTTGCATCAGTGAAAATTTTATTTAAGGCTGTGATTGGTTGTAGTGCAATTTTATTTGTACTAGTATAAATGCATAGGAGTGCAAATGTAAATAAATGCAAATTCTTGTTTAATTTTGTTTTGGATTTTACTTTATTCTGTTTCATGTCTTAATTTACTTCATTTGTACTGCAAGCAAACAAAATAAGCTAAAAGTTGAAACAAAAATAAGTCAGAATTTACATTCAAATCATTTGTACTGTCATGGATTTACATCAGTGCAAATTTATTTGCATTGCAACTAAACACAACCTACAGCTAAGTTTGGAAAAATTACAAATGCAAATATGTAGAGTGCAAAACCTTATATTTTGTATTATTTTATATGTATTTACACTGTACATATTTGAATTTGTATTCCTTCCAAACTGAGCCTTGGAGTAGAGTACAAAACCTTGTATTTGGTATTATTTTCTATGTATTTGCACTGTACATATTTGTATTTGTACTCTTTCAAAACTGGGCCTATGGCTCAGTTTGGAAGGAGTACAAATACAAACATATAGAGTTTGAAACCTTATCTTTTGTATTATTTTGTATGAATTTGCACTGTACATATTTGTATTCTTTCGGAATCAAGCCTATGGCTCAGTTTAGAAAGAGTACAAATACAAATTTGTACAGTGCAAATTCATACAAAATAATACAAAATGTAAGGTTTTGCACTCTACATATTTGTTTTTGTACTCCTTCCAAATACAAATATGTACAATGCAAATATGTAAGGTTGTGTTTGAAAACGATGCAAATATGTAAAGTGTAAAATGGTTCATATAAATTACAAAGTTGGATTAGTTTTGCATTGACAAGTTTACCTTCTTACCAAACAGACTTTTAGCTGAAATGGATGCAAACAGGAATTACAATAAAGCATATGCCTTTTTTTTTTATCAAAAGCCCACTTGATTGCAAATTTACTTCTTTTTTATTGATGTACTTTTACATCTTTTTATCAATGTAAATATACATTGATCTGTCATTTGTTAATGAAAAAATGTAATGTTGCCAAACACCGACAAAAATGAACTAGAGTGCAAATTTACCCTAAACTGAGATTTACACTTCATTTGCATTATTTCCAAATGCAACCTAAAGTGCAAAACCTTATAGTGTGTATTATCTTGTATGTATTTGCACCGTACATACTTGTATATGTACTCTTTCCCAAACAGAACCTAGTATTTCAACTATATATGGCTATACAAGTACCAATATGTTGTCATATGGACACCACATTTCCAGCCAACAAGATTCTATTTCTACCCACAAGACTAGACCTAGCAATCTGGTTGGGTGGGGTGATTCAAATCAAGGCAGATTTAGGTCATTTTGGGCTGAATTGGCAAAGGTTAGACCCCAATCCTAAATACTCAAGCTAGAATTGGCCCATGGTTCAGACAGGTCAATGGTTGAACTGCTTTGTTCAGCTGGTCTTTGATGAAGACAGCGTTTTTTTTTTTTTTTGTTACCAAAATTATGGATTTACATATCCATCGGTTAAAAAAAGTTCAACCATCTGAGCCGATGCTGGTTTGAAAATACTAGTGTGAAAAGAGGTGACTCAGTGCCCCAGTGGTGACCTCTGGTCCAACCCCGAGTCGACCCAAATTCTTTTCGGGTTGGGTCGGTTTTTTCAGGTCTAAGCAACACTACAGCCGCACGCCCAGTACTAGTATGTTGTGGTTGATCGATGTGGTCATAGGTGAGATGTGTGGCTGGAGTATCTTATGAGCAAGAATACTGTGGTAGGAACTCTGGACTGGTTGTCACAATAATAGGGCTTCATTTGTTTGCATGAGGGTGCAAATGGGCTGAGTCGAAAGTCTGGTTTATTTTTGTATCAGGAATTATTTTGTTTTGTTTGTTTTGGAGGATTGAAATTGAAAGTAAAATGATGTGATCCCCACTTTAAGAAGAAGATAAAAGTAGAAAAAGAAAGTTGTTTGGTTATAGGAGAAAGATGAAAAGCAAAATAATGTGGTCTCCACTTTCTATGAGAGAGAATGAAAGTAGGAGGAAGATGTTGTGTCAGGATCTGTCTCATTTCTTTTCCTGCCCTTATTGCACTAAGCAATCAGTGTGCCCAATCAAGAGTAAAACATGTTAGCCATCCATACTACTACGAGATGTACCGGCGCGCAACTGCTGTTTATACTTCTAGTTGAGTTTTATGGTGCACTGTGCACATCTTGTTTGTAGCAGATCCAGAGTCCTGATTAATGCCTAGCTAGTGCAGCAAAGGGAAAAAGAGAAAAAAACAAGGTGTAGTAGATTCAAACTCATCAAATCTTTCATTAGTTTTTGGGGTGAAATATTTGCATAAGCAAATGGATGAAAATGAGATAAAAAGTTCAGATCTTACATCGTGTAGAGTATGAATCATAGTACAACAAATCCAAATTAGGTACACTTTCATTTTGTCCGGATTTACATAGAAAGGGAGAATAATAAAATCATATACCTATGTTTGATAGGTTGTGTGACAGTGTTTCCATTGGCTAGCCATGGTCCTCCACTTGTTCCCATGAAAGAGTGAAAGTGAACAAGGATATAAAATTAAGATAATAATTTCGACCCTTTAATTCTAATCTTTTTTTCTCATAAATCTAAGGGGGTATTCTTATTTTGGATTTTGAGAGGGGCAAATTGGTCAATGAGATTTTGGTTCCTATTAATGAAGAATCATATGTTTTCTTTTCAGATAAATGTAGAGAACAGGGAAAGTTTATTTAATTTCCTGGGTATCACTTACCTGAGTAATTGATACTCATCTCATAGGGGTAAATAACTTTCCCACATAGGGGGGAAAGTTTCCAACACTTGAATGAGACAAAAATGCTCCTAAATGATCATTTCCTTTTTTTACTTGGAAAATAAAAAAACATGGGTAAATACACTTACCTGGGTAAGTGTTTTCCAGGAAAAATGTACCCAAGTAATTGCATTTACTCGGGAAAGTAACTTACCAAAAAAGAACGAAACCTAAATGCAATTCAGGTGGTAAAGGGTGAGGGATAAACCTAAAAAGAAAATACTAAGGCCCTGTTCACTTTTCGACAAGTTACTTACCTGAGTAAATGCAATTACCTAGGTAAGTTTTTCTTGAGAAACATTTACCCGGGTAAGTGCATTTACCAATGTTCTTTTATTTCTGAGATAAATAATGTAATGATCATTTTAGTCATAAAAATCCATTATTAAAGGGGGCATTTTTGTCTCATTCAAATGTTAGCAACCTTTCTCCTAGGTGAGAAAGTTATTTACCCACTTGGTTAAGTGATACCTAAAAAAATAAACTTCAGTAACCCCCGCATTAATCTGAAAAAATAAACATGGGATTTTTAGTGGATGGAAACCAAAATCCCATTCACCAATTTTCCCTCTCTCAAAATCCAAAAAAAGAAGCCACCGAAGAGAGATCACATAGAAAAAATAAGGTAGAATAACATTTTTTTCTTCTTTAATGTTGGTGAAGTGGCTTTAGCCCCATAGGGGGGGTCAGGTGCTATACACTAGACCTAATCAGTGTGATTGGTATGTCAGATTGTTAGTGATAGGATACAGGGACCACCAAGGCACCATGCATAGTAAGGTTCAAAGAATGGGGGTTAGGGGAGGGGGATGAGCTATCCCCAGCTGAAACCTAGGTGAAAGCCTATCTTAATGCGCTTTAACGTAGGCCTCCTTGATACAAGGGATGTCTTCCAACAAAACTTGCTATCGTTAAAATTGCATGATCAAGAAAATGGCAAAGGTTAATGACGTACCCAGTCTACCACTCCTATAACCCAATAGTCGAGACCAAATAATTGAAATAAGTTTTTCTTTTGAAGTTATTCACTTCCCATACTTTAATTAGTTCCTCCTAATAGGAAATAACTAGGGATGCAAGGGGATTGGATTGGATTTAAATTAGGGTATATCAAAATCTGATCTTATATATAGTACAAACATTTGATTTGAAGATTTGATTGGATCATATAAACATAAATTTGAATTCTATTCCATTAATAATTGGATATCTGAATATAATCTGATCCGATTTAATTTATTAAAATTTAAAAAATATAACAATTTATATAAAGGAAATACAAACCTATGGCAGGTATTTTCTTTAACTATTTTCATCACATATATACATGTGTTCTTATAAAAAATAAATAATACAAAAAATGCAATATAAACATATTAATCAACGTTTTAAAAACTGACCCGAAGGTCGAATCGTTTTTGTCTTCGAATCATGAGTCACTGGTTCAATGGTCCAGATCAAATGGGTCAGACTGTTCCACATGTGTGTATGTGTGTATAAACACATTTTTTAGATAAATAATATAATTATATTTTACATAAAATATATTATTTTATTTTTAATTTATATTTTATAATTCAGTTTTTAACTTTTATTTGTAAAAAATCTTAAAAATTGCAAATTAAGATCAAAAACGATTTTTTTTTTCAAGAATAGCGGGATAAGGGACTTAGGGACCTACCATCCTAGATGCATAGATCTTGAAAAATTGCCCACAATTAAAAAAAAAAAGCAATAGAACATTTATGGACTCCATGAATTTGCATATAGATGGATGAACGATCCAACTTCCTACCCTCCTAGGTCAAACGATTTTTTATCATATCAATAAATTTGACCAATTCTTGGATTTTAGTATTACACTGATTTTTTATCATATCAATAATTTTGGGAACACTGGTTTTTGTTTTAACATCTGAAATCCAATCAAATTGGAGAAAACTTTTCGCTCCTGTTAAATTGTAGGTACTATCAACATTTCACGGTGGATTTAAAGCCAACTCATTTAGCATTGGAAAATTTTGACAAAAACAAGAGGCGTGGATTCATCATCCACCGTTAAAAGTGATTGTACATACAATTTAATAGGACCGAAAGTTTTCTCATCCGATTGCTTTCAACCTGATCCTCGAAGGCCACTAACCAAAAATAGTATGAAGTTCCAATATCATCAACAGTAGAGCAGCCCTAGTTAACCGATTCATGTCAAAGAAGTGGAATGTCATAAACATAGTGTTGTTGGTTCCGAAAATGATCATCAATCCCAGATATTTGAAGCAATGCCTGTCCTGAATTTCTGCACCAAACCTTTAATTACTGTTCAGTTAATTAATCTTCACAGTTATTTCAACAAGAACAAAAAGGTTCAGAAGCAACTCTGCAGGCAACAAGGCAAAAAGGATCCATTCCCATTGTTATACGTGCAAAGACGCTCATCAAGGATGTGATGGAGAGTGAAGACAATGCCTTGCTACCTACGAAATATTCTTTATCTGGGACCTCCTTAAACTAAATGAGCTCTTGTTGTTCGACCATAAATGAGTCTGCAGATCCCTCCAGATTTCAGAGGCAGAGCAGAAAGAAAGAGCGACTTTCCCACTAAGTTATGGATGCTTTTGTAAGCAAAGTAGGAAGCTATTACATGGGTTACTTGTCTCTCATACATAAAACAATATGACAGTGTTCCCTCGATAGGAGCAGAGTGGGCATCGGTAGGCCCCTCGGCCATTTCCCGAACTGAATCATATCTTCGATGCTCACGGCAAAATGGGCACTTCACCCTAGCCCGGCCGGTGCTGTCTTCAACTGATGATCAACATGAATTAATTGCTTCGTGTCGGTGAGAGCTTGCTGATGAGAATACAGAACCATGGAAAATTGTCTTTGTTTTTATGATCCCTCCATGGTTACATTCTGTGTAAAGCAGCAAATTACCAGACCCAAGTACCCATTATCTCTCTCTCTCTCTCTCTCTCTCAGTCTCAGACCTGAGCAAGCCTCCTCCACCCAAGTATCCATAGAGACAAATCATCACTCACCCACCGACACAAACTCGGCCAAACTGCCATAGCCCAGATTCAGATAAACCCATTCCAGCTTTTGGCGTTTTAGTCTTTGGAGCTTAGCCTTTTAACTTGTTCTGGAACGGTGATCCTTTCATGCATAAACCATGGATAAAACCCATTAAGTTTCATTATCACAAGTACTCAAACCCTCCCAAACATGAGAGGCTTTACACTAAAATGCTAACTGTGAACAACGCGTGCTCTCCACTCTGTGTCCATGGACTGACCCACACACTCGAAATAGCTCCCACTCCGCCACTCTAAATTCAAGAATTTTTTCAGACACCAACCAGTCCCTCGTGGGAAGGTAGCGGTTCATTTTCACCCAAAAGAAGCATCCGACAACAAAACGTGTAGCAAGCAACCCAATGGAGATCATACGTGGTACCCCATGACAGGGCCCATCTGATGGTATGCCTTGTCTTATCCATGAGAGGCCCCATGTGCCGATTGATGAAAACCCATCTCTACCGTACATTGAGCATACACGCTACCCCAACCGTACAATTGAAATGCCTGGGATGATCTTATCTACTCAATAAACCTTACCCCATGCAACCCGTTTGTGGGAAGTGGGAAGGGAACTAATCAATTAGATAGTTTTCATGCATCAGCTTTCTGCTTCGTACGCTATATCACATTATCATCGTCTTCAGGTCTCTTGCCAAATTTGTGTTTCACTGCAATTTCCAGTAGCTGCGGACTCTGCTCATGTAGATCATTCATGCTATCTACGATGAGGAGTTCGGATTCATATTCAAAGCTTCAAACATGGCATGTTTTAATATAAAACAAACCTAGCTACTAGTTAATTAAACCCATCCGAGTATCCTAATAATCAGAGAAAGAAAGACTAGACTACAGCTCAAGTGATCTAGCAAAATTTTTTATGATTGAACGGCCAGGATCATGTTTACAGTGGAACCAAATCGTCTAGTTGTGAGATGGAGCCCCGAGGCTTGACAGCCTCTCCCAACCTCCCTAACCCCCTTCATGTCTGTGCTCACTGCACAGGCACTCAGCTATATATACAGAATCCTTGAGCCCTACTCTCGTCATGTTTACAGTAGACCCAAATGGAGTACATAGAGAGATGGAGCCCTGACTCCTGAGATGAGACTTTTCAGCCTCTTCCTTCGTATCTGTTCGCAGCTATGGCAGAAGCCCTGAGCCTGCTACCGTCTATCTCATGCAACTCATGATGAACTTAACCGTAACATGAATGAAATCACTATATATTACGAATCTTAGCTTGGGATCCTCACTGATTCACTGCAAATATGAGAGCTCAGAGAAAAGGAATGATAGCTAATAATTAACATGATAGGTTGACATCTCTAGAGGAGTAACTAGCTTTCGTCGTTCAGCAGCTTTGATTACATCTAATGAGAATCAGAAAAGAACCAAGGACATTCTTTGACAGCTAAAAGAGTCCAAGACATTCAGAAGATGAACTCATGAACATACATATCCGTCATATATCAGATCATCTTATACTTAGAAGATAATAATTACCCTAGAAAAAGGAAAGTCTTCTAAATAACAGTAGTAGAGAGAGAGAGATTGATCAGTAAGTCCACATGCAATCGAGCTCGGTGGCCCCCAAAGGCATCCGGCTTGTCTCCATCTTCTGAGGCTCAGATTCCGGCCAGTTTCTCGCCGAACTGCACCCGCCCAGGTCGTTGTTATGGTTCTGGGAGCCAGATATCGCTGTCATCGGCGAAATAGACGAGAAGAACGGCAGTTGAGGATTCTCCTGCAAAGACCTTAAGCTCGGAAAGGCCGAGAGTCCTACGTTCCTTCCGAACCGGGCGGTTAAGTCAGCGGCGTTCATGATGGAAGCCGGTGAGGACAAGTGGTACTGTGGTTGTTGATTGAAATTTGTGGCCGCGGCGGCGGCAGCAGCTGCTGCAGCTACGGTGGAGAAACAGGACACGTGCTCCCTTACGCTCTCGCTGTCGTATGAGCAGCTCTCGCGGTCAGTGACGCCGGTAGTTGCAGTGTAGGAAGACGAATCGAGCAGCGGGGGAAGAGAGGTCGAGGACGGAGACCCAACTTCGGTGTAGGGGTTAACGCCACAGGCAACACGGTTCTTCTTCCCTCCACTAGTACCACCGTTGCCGCCACCACCGCCAGTCTTCTGAAACACCCGAGAGATCACCCACTCGTCCTACGTTCACGGGATGCGGTATGAGTTAACAGAATGTTGAAAGCAGAAAACGGATAAAAGACCAAAGCGTTAAAAACCAAAATCATCACAAAAGCAAGCTTAAAAGCAGGAAATTATCCATCCAAACTGTTAAGTTTGGTTGAAAAACTTGACTGAAAATGTCCTGGCAGAATCGATCACAAGAGCCATGGTTGCATTCCAGTGGGCTGAAACCAACTGGAAAACCTACCACTGTCAGAATTAAGACCACAAGAGAGGTGTAACAGATCTAACGAAGTAGAATCTGAGTGCAACCTCCTTCAACGAAAAAACTAACTGTAACACGTACCAGACTCAGAATTAATGAAAGTACAACCACCCAAAGTTAATCAGATAGTTTCTATAGCATCCTCAAGCCACAAAGTTATCAAACAAGTAAATCACAATCACATAAAATGAACACTGAAACAGGCAAGGAACGAATCCTAAGGGGTGAAGATAGAGATCAAGGGATTCAAACCTTGGAGCTTCTGGACAGGTAATGGTAGGCAAACTTCCCTTCAAGGCGATATTCGTGCATGACCCAGTTGCTTTTCTCCCCCTTTGGAGCTCTTCCCCGGTAGAACACCAGAGTTTTCTTCATTCCCACAAGTGCACACATTCGAGAGCTGTAGATCTCCCTGTCCTTGCCGGTGGCTTTCCAGTACCCAGCTTCAGTAGCTCTATTTGTTCGAAGCCCAGTAGGATACTTTCGGTCTCTCAGGCTGAAGAAGTACCACTCCTTCTCTCCCATCTTCGCTTTCTCTGCAACATTTATTTTTCAGTGCCAACGTTAGGGGTATATAAAGCCAAAAGCTTGATGGGTTTCAGGAAAAAAAATTGCATATACCAGGAAGTTCCCATGGCTCGCATTTGTTGAGGTCAACTTCAGTAATGGCTCTGCCCGTAAAGCTGCTGTCAAGGACCTTCCTAACTAGGTAATATGTTATGAGCTCTTCGTCTGTCGGGTGGAAACGGAAGCCAGGCGGCAAATGCGCGTTGCTGTTGTCCAAAGTGTGGTAGCTATCCATTTAACCCTAGTTGCAGAACCAAGCTGAACTGCTTAAGCTACTGAGTGGAAGGCAGAGAATTGAATTAACTTTTCTAAGAATTCCGAGGATGGGACTTAAGCTTCCAGAGATAGTTGAAAGGAACAGAAAAATCAAGAAAATAGGATACAAGACTTCAAAACTTCCATGGATCGTAAGTGCAGAGCAGAAGAAACGTAAGCACGAGAAGAACAAAGGCCTTCACTATAGCGTACCCATTAAAATCTAGAACGAATAACAGAAGTACGAACAAGAGAAACAAATTTGAACCAAAACCCAGGTGCAAAAGCACGAGCTAACGAGAGCTCAGCGCTTCACTGCATGATCGGGGGAGTGAGCCGCCTATAGAGATAGAGGAGAAGAGCTGAGATGGTGGCTGTCTCCTTGCTTTGCGAGGTGTTGCGACGAGGGTGCGCTTCAGGAGTGTTATATGGGTTTCATACGGATTTGATGAATTGAGTGGCAGGAGGAAGGCGAAATAATAAGGTATGATCTGGTTGGAAAATCTGCGTTTTCTGCTCTGTACTCGTCTGCTTTCTGTGCTTCTGCTGCTGCAGCTGCAGCCCTTATCATATCCATCTCTGGAGAGAGAGAGAAGGGTTTGATGGAGGGGGGGGGGGTGGTTCTGGCTTTGAGTATGCGTGCGTGCGTGAGGAAGTGTGCAGGTATTTCTCTGTCAGTGAAGAAAGCGAAAGCGAGAACAGAAAGTAGTTTAGAGAGAGAGAGAGAAAAAGAGAGACAGACGACGAGTTGAGGAGGAGGAGAAGGATTTGTTCGTGAATCGATAAGGCTGCTTCATATCTCATCCGTCAGGCACACAGTACCAGATTAAATAATCGAATCGACAGAGACAAGGTAAATCCACGGCCCTCTCCTTTCTCTCTCTGCCACTCTCACACTGTATTTTGTTCTCATTTTCCTCTCTTTACAAGCTCAAATAAGAGATTTATGCTGCTTTACAGAGTCTAAAATCTGGTTCTTTTGTCATTTTTATTCATAAAACTCTATTAACAGGAGTAATTAGACAATAAAATGATCAACTGTTAACCATTTTACAATCAGATTGATGTGTAGTTCTTAGATCGATGGGCAGATGACTCCAAGTGTTTATTATCACTGATCTTCAACAGTTCTGATCATGGGAGGGAGATCTGATTCGCTGATTGCTCCCCATAGATAAATTATTATATATCAAAATCATAAATTAATGAAACCATCAACTCAACTTTATTCTTTGAATGATGGACTATAGAAGAGTCAAGAAAATAAATTGGAAAGAGAAAGAAAAATCTGAACAACCGTGAACCTTAGTACTTCATCTCAGAAACAAACAGCCTATATTATGCATTTTGTTGTATTCAGAAATCAAATTTAAACAAGTAATCGAATCCTTAATTATTTTTCTCAGAATAATTAATTATTATTTAATTTTCCCTTATAATTAAATTAATGGGTTTCTTCCAAATTAAAGAGAAAATTATGAAGAGTCAAGCTGCGCTTCCTCTCAAAGGCCAGCCATCAAAAATTAGTTAAATTTTTCTATTTCTTTTCTGTCCCCTTGTCCTAAGAAAAAATGATTTATATTTCCACTCATACATGCATCCATCCATCCATCTATCACCCCCGTCCATCCATCCATCACCATCAAAGGATTGACGTTCCCAGATTTTGACGCGTCATTGCTCGGATTTTGAGATGCAACGATGCAGCTTTACATCAAATCATCTCGTCAATCTGCATGCTGCCACTCCTCTCTCTCTCCATTATCATCTCTCCTCTCCTCTCTGTTTCCTGCATTTACAAATTATACAATCTACGTTTTAATAATAAGTAGACGAAAATAGCATCTGTCAACTTTCCCGTTTCAAGGTGTTAGCTAGGTGTCAAGCTTCTTCCAAGTAAAACCAAAATATCGCCCCCATGATCTTCTCCCAAGTAAAAACTTTGGCTTCATGCAACGCCTCTCTTTTTCACCTGCAGCGGCAGCAGTCGCCGGACTGGTCCGGTCAGACCGGCCAGATCCGTTCAGGTGCAGAGGATGGAAACGTTCGAGTTGCGGTTCAGCAGTTGAAGCGTCCGATTCTTTTGGTTTTGGGTTTGGCGAACCGGAGTATGGTTGACCTGGAACAGAAATCAAAAGGCAAAAAAAGCTTTTCGTTTTCATATCCTGAGAGAAAGAAAAATGTTTGTTAATGGAATTCTGAGAGGGGGAGAGAGCTCGGCAACCGAGAGATCTCGCAGGGATCGCGCGTGACGACAATCTGAAGTCACCCGCCGCCCTCCTACAGTGCTTTGTATTGCGAGACTTCCCGACCTTCCTTCCTCCTGCTTTCCCGACT
The DNA here is from genome assembly GCF_055504915.1 of Nelumbo nucifera. Taxonomy (NCBI): domain Eukaryota; kingdom Viridiplantae; phylum Streptophyta; class Magnoliopsida; order Proteales; family Nelumbonaceae; genus Nelumbo; species Nelumbo nucifera. Next base: position 131,185,440 of record NC_142649.1, on the reverse strand, counting down.
GTGTTCCGTGCTCGTATTGGTATCCTCACCTCAGCCTCATCGTATAAAGCTCCCCCCCCTGACCCCCTGCTCTACACTCGTAAAAGTGAATCCTCTGTAGTAGGCCACTAGATTGGAATTTTTCTTTCCAAACACTTAAATAAACCAGGAAGAATCGTTCGTCCACCTGTATTACCAATTCAAATCAATGAAAAGACAACAGTGCCCCTGTTAAATACAACCAAGAGTATAAAGTATTTTATAGCCTAGGTAACTGTTTGATGCTGGCGGAAATGACTGAGTTGAATGACTTGTTGTTTTGTCTTTTTGTGGTAAATTATGATAAATCACTATTCTGTCTTCACCAATCGATTACTTGTTCGTCAAAAGACAGTGAGTATAGAACTGCCATTTCACTCAATAAAAAAAAAAAAAAAAAAAAAATCTAGAGCCGTCATGGTTATAAGTCCAATTATAATGGGGACATAAAATTTCATTGTCTGTTTGGTTTGCGGGAATAGGATATGGAATTGGAATTGGAATAGCTCATTTTGATTGAGAAAAAAATGGGATTTTGATTTTCGTTCAATCATTCGCGGTGGGATGGAATTTCCATTAGATAAACATTTTAATTATGTTGCGGTTTGTGGAATCAATTATGAATCTACGATGCTTCAAATCTCCAATGGGGCCTGTATTGAGGGTTTTTTTTTTGAGAAAAAGGCTTAAAGTCTCGGTAGACTCTTCTTTTATAATTTTTTTTTTCAAGAATTCCGGTACAGATGACTAGGTACAACCTGAATAACAAGACAAGTCAAACTTAGCTAAGGAATAAGCCGCCTTATTCTTGGAATTACTGATGGTGATTTGACCTGATCCTTTTGGACGGTGACACGTGGACATGATTAAGCACAACTAACAACTTAGCACAACAGCTTGACTGCGACTAAGTAACGGGCCTGTAGGACAGCTCGCTACGTCATAACTCGCCATAGGGTGAGCTTGCTACAGTGCGAGCTCGAGGACCCCCGATGTACTGAAAGGGAATACGCCAAGACAAAGTTTATTTCAGCTCGCGGGCTAGGATAACTAGCTCGCTCCAATACTTAGGCATAAAAACTGCCCCAAAATCAACCTTAAGAGGAATCACCTCGAAGTATCCCTAAGAGCTCGCTATAAGGCAACTTGTTGCGGGATAGCTCGCTACAAGACAACTCGCTACTAAGCAATGCGATGTTATCAGGAAGCTTCTATCTGACAAGACTGTACCCGTCAGCATGCACCACGTCTCCTGACCGACGGCGCAGTCCCTGCCAGCCCGACAAGACTGCGCCCACGTTTCTCGACAGATGGTGGCGTATCTGTCTTTTCGGGACATGTCACTCATCCGATTGGGTAGAACTCTGCAATGGTCACCTGCGCAGGCCTGGCAGATAACGACTTTGACAGAGGTCCAGTGGCATTTACGCCCGATTTGACAAGAACGCTCATATATAAGAGCCCCCTAGTTGAAGGGAAGGGCTCTCTCTCGAATACTTGAATATCTCAAACTTTCTCTCGAGCTCAGTGATCTAGCGCGACCTACACTCTTTACTGCTTTCTCCAGCGTTCTAACTTAAGCATCGGAGTATTCCCACTGGGCAAGTCCCCCAGGAATCCTTCACCATCTTCTTCTCAGGTACCGTCTGCCACCAGTGAGGAGCCAGTCAGCTGCCAGTTAGGAGTGCCCAAATTGTGCAACATCAGTTGGCGTCGTCTGTGGGAAACACTTCAAAAAAGCCTTCCTCTAAGTTTCTACATTTTCCCTTCGAGAACTTAGGATTCATGGCCTCCTCCAGCAACGCCGGGCGTGGTGCCAACCAGAACGCTTCTGGAGACCAACCCTAGCTTCCCATTGTCTGTATCGGACAGTTCATTGTTCCCCTCTCTGTAGACGGGATCCCTAGCCTGAACGTGCCTTTCACAGTGGCACCCGTGAATGCTCCACTCCCTTTCACGGTTAGAGCGACCTTTGCTGAACCTTCGATTGTGCCCCCAGTGACCAACCAGAATCAATTGGAAGACCTACTGCAGTGCATGCGAGCCATGCAACGTCAAATGCAACAATTCCAGCAATTCCAACTCTACCAGCAACAAGTGCTGCATCAGGTCTCTCAGTACCAGTATCAGCAGCAGTTCCCTTCCTTGCCTTAGGCCCAGTAGCCACTTCCCCTAGGCATCCAACCTCGAAGCAAGCCAAGTCCTCTCGCCGGAGCGAACGACCTCGCCGGGGAGAAGCCTCTCAGGCCCAGTAGCCCAGTAGCCATTACCCACAAAGAGTTCAAGTGGCACGTGGTCGTCAATCAGCCCAAGACCGTGACCGAGTTTCTCAAGCTCGCAGATTAGTTTATTGGGATGGAGGAAGAGATCAACCAGAAGGGCGAGCAGGCCCTCGAGAAAAGGAAAAGGGAACCAGAGCCCCCAACTCAGGGTGACAGCAAGAAGAAGAAGGACCAAGCTCGGGGGGCAAAGCCAAATCAGCATTTCCGAGCTCCAGCAGTAGAAAGGGACAACACACCCCTCAACACGAAGCGGGCCGAGATCCTCATGGCGATCAAGGACGCCCCGTATGTGAAGTGGCCACCTCGGCTGAAGGCAAACCCTAATGTTAGAAATAAAAATTTGTATTGTAGTTTTCATAAAGACCACAGTCACAGCACCGAGAATTGTAAAAACCTCCATGACGAGATAGAGGAGCTCATTCGCCGCGAGTATCTGAGAAATTTTGTACAAAATAATAATAATAAAGCAGGTCGACATGGGGAGCAGAGTAGAGACACTCCCGAGTCTAGCAGGTAGGCAGAACAGCCGCAAAAGCAGCCCCCCGAAGAGAAACCAGTTCGGGGGACCATCCACGTGATAGTCGGAGGATCGATTGTGGCGGGCTGCACCTCAGCCGCAGCTCGGACATCAGCTCGCGAGGGTGCCAGGGAGGAACAAAACCCCCTGAAGCAGCCAAGGATGGAAGATCAATGACTTTGAAGTCAAGTGTGTCCTCGTCGACTCAGGCAGCTCAACAAACATCTTCTTCAAAGCAGCCTTCGACCAACTTCAACTTCAACTCCAAGAGAGCGACTTGAAGCCCGCGAACACCCCCTGGTAGGCTTCAGCGAAGAGGAAGTTAGGCCCCTGGGAAGGATCATAGTACTTGTGGAAGTCGGAACTTGGCCTAGCATAGTGATACTCAACCACGATTTCTTAGTGGTCGCAACCCCCTCCCCGTATAATGCCATAGTAGGTCGGCCGATCACCCATGCCTTACGAGCTGTGGTATCCACCTACTACTTGACCAAGAAGTTCCCTACGGACTTCGGAATTGGGATAACACGAGGTGACCAGCTTGAGTCTTGCAAATGCTACGTCGCTGCCCTCAAAGGGAAAGCCAAGGTGGCCGACGACCTCTAGCTGGAGCGACCTACGGAGCAGAGCGAGGAGCGAGCTGCGCCCACAGAAGAGATCGTCTCCATCTCGGCATCGACGGAGGACCCAGCCCGAACGCTTTAGATCGGTGCTTCCATTGAGGAGCCTCTGCGATCTAAACTGGTACGCTTCTTACTTGAAAATTTAGATTTTTTTGCATGGTCTGCGGCAGAAACGCCCGACATAGACCCTAGCATTATCACTCATAAGCTTAATACTGATCCTGTAGTTAGGCCCGTTAGACAAAAGAAACGCAACCTAGCCACAGAGCGATGGAGGGAAGTCGACGAGGAGGTCAAGAAGCTCCTTGCAGCCAATTTCGTCAGGGAAGTCCATTACCCGAGCTGGGTGGCCAACCCCGTTCTGGTGAAAAAGGCTAACGGTAAATGGCTCATGTGCGTCGACTACACCGACCTGAACCGAGCTTGCCCAAAGAACTGCTTCCCATTCCCCAGGATCGACCGTTTGGTGGACGCGACCTCGGAGCATGAGTTGCTAAGCTTTCTAGATGCCTATTTGGGCTATAACCAGATCAGGACGGACCCGACTGATGAAGAAAAGATTGCCTTCATAACCGAGCTTGGCCTGTACTGCTACAAGGTCTCGCCCTTTGAGCTAAAAAATGCCAGGGCATCCTTTCAAAGACTTGTAAATAAGTTGTTTGAGCCATTGATCGGCTGAAAAATAGAGTGCTATGTAGACGACGTGGTCGTCAAAACCCAGTTTCGCATGAATTAATACAAGACTTGCATTTAGTTTTTGAAATTCTGCGTAGATTTAACATGGAGTTGAATCCGAATAAGTGTGCCTTTGGTGTCACCTCGGGTAAGTTCCTGGGGTACATCGTTAACCGGCGCGGCATTAAGGCTAACCCGGACAAAGTAAAGGCCATCCTAGACATGAGACCACCTTGAAAAGTGAAGGACGTTCAAAGGCTGAATGGCCGAATAGCTACTCTGAGCCGCTTCTTGTCCAAGTCGGCGGACCGCTGCCTACCTTTCTTTAAAGCAATTAAAAGAAAATGGTTAGAATGGACCCAAGATTGTCAGCTCGCGTTTGACGAGCTCAAATAGTACCTCGATAGCGTACCGGTCTTAACCCAGCCCGAGCAGGGCGATGTTTTAGAGCTCTCCGGAGATAGAAAAGCTGGCCTACACACTGGTTATTGCAACCTGAAAGCTCTGTACGTACTTACAAGCTCATACTGTTGTCGTCCTCACCAACAAACCACTAAGGCAAGTTCTGCTCAATCCCGAGGTCTCTGGTCGATTGACGAAGTGGGTCGTTGAGCTCAGCGAGTATGACCTCCAATACAAGCCGCGAACTGCTATCAAGGCCCAAGCCTTAGCAGACTTCATCGCGGAATGCACTTTCAGCTCCGAAGTCCCCAGGCTGATTGAGCACGAGGCCCCCAGTTCGGGCGAGCTCAAAGCTCCCAGGCCGGTTGAGTTCGAGCACCGTGAGGTAGCAGCCAGTGCAACATCTCTCCTAGTTAGGCCAAGCGCGAACTGGGATGAAGAGCGCTGGATCCTTCACGTAGATGGCTCCTCAAACCAGTAGGGCAGCGGAGTCAAAATAGTTTTGTACGGCCCAAGTGGCACAAAGTTGGAGTATGCACTCCACTTCGAATTTGCGGCATCCAACAATGAAGCGTAGTACAAAGCATTGATAGCCGGGCTGGCTCTAGCCAAAGAAGTGAAAGCCAAGCATATCGTCATCTGCAGCGATTCCCAGCTCGTGGTCAATCAAGTCACAGGCGAATACGAAGCTCGTGAACCGACTATGATTGACTATTTAGCCAAAGTAAGAGAGGCTCTGCTCAACTTCTAGTCACACTTCCTCAGGCAAATCCCGAGGTCAGAGAACACTGAGGCCGACGCCCAGTCCCGATTAGTCAGCACCAGTGATAATACCATGAGAACCGTGTACATAGAGAACCTACCTCGGCCTAGCATTCTCGGGGGGCAGAGGAGGTCGCTCCTGTCTTTCAAGTAGAGCCGAGCTTGATCGATCCGCTTGCGAGCTTCCTACTACGCGGGACTCTCCCTGCAGACCGCAATGCCGCCAGAAGGGTAGAGCGTCAGGCGGTCAAATACGTCATGATAGACGAACGGCTGTACCGAAGATCCTACACACTCCCTTACCTGCGCTGCTTGCGACCTTTCGAAGCCGAGCTCGTGCTCCGCGACACTCATGAGGGCCTGTGCGGCGGACACTTGGGGGGCAGGGCCCTCGCCCAAAAAGCGCTACGACCGGGGTACTACTGGCCAACAATGAAAGCAGATGCTATTGAGCTTGCCAAAAAGTGTGACAAGTGCCAGAAGCATGCCAATATCCACCATTAGCCCGCTGCCGACCTCAAGTATCTCACCAGCCCATGGCCCTTCATGCAACGGGGCATCAATATACTCGGACCGTTTCCACCAGCGACAGGCTAGAGGAAATTCTTAGTGGTAGCAGTGGATTATTTCACCAAGTGGGTAGAAGTTGAACCTCTCATGAAAATCACAGCTCGAAACATACAAAACTTCTTTTGGAAAAATAGTGTGCCGTTTTGGGTTACCTCGGGTACTGATTTCTGATAACGGTAAGCTATTCGAGGACATTAAATTCCAGAATTGGTGCCAAGACATGGGGATCCGACAGAAATTCACTTCAGTCACACACCCTCAAGCAAACGGCCAAGCAGAAGTCACGAACAGAGCCATCCTCTATGGACTGAAGGCACGGTTAGATCGAGCTAAAGGACTATGGGCAGACGAGCTACCCAGCGTTCTATGGGCTTACCGAACTTCAGTAAAGACTGCCACAGGAGAAACCCCCTTCAACCTCACCTACGACACAGAAGCAGTCATCCCAGCCGAGATCGAGGATCCCTCGCTACGACTAGAAGCGTATGACGACAAGGAAAACGAAGACGAGCTACGTACCAACCTCGATCTACTTGACGAAGTAAGGGACCTCACATATATCAGGACCGCTGCCTACCAGCAAAGAGTAGCTCAGTACTATAACGCCAGGGTCAAGAAGTGGAACCTCCGCGTTGGCAACCTGGTCCTTCGTAAGGTTATGGTACCTGAGCCCGGTGTTGGCATGCTCGGACCGAATTGGGAAGGACCCTACCGAGTGAAATCGGTGCTCGGGAAAGGAACATACAAGCTCGAAACCCTAGAAAGGAAACATGTACCTCGAGCATGGAATATTGTCAACTTAAGGTAGTATTACCTGTAACTTCTGAGTAGACCACGAGTCACTCCCAAAGCCTAAGGGCCAAAATGCCGAGCTAACATTGACCTCGGTGCAATAAGACCTAGTCGTCTCTATGGAATGGGCGAACTACTGAGTAGACCACGAATCACTCCCAAAGCCTAAGGGCCAAAATGCCGAGCTAACATAGACCTCGGTGCGATAAGACCCAGTTGCCTCTATGGCATGGGCAAACTCCAAGAGTGGACTATAAGTCACTCCAAAACGCCGAGCTAACTATGACCTCGGCACTATGGAAGACTTAATATGCCAATGAAACGGTTAAGTACCATAGGCGTAGGCAGCACGGGTCTGAACCCTATGAAGCGTAGCTCATCTCGGTGTACTGATTGAACCCAACAAGGAATGACCCATGAACATACAGTTCGGGCATACATGGTAATTACTTCGGGGTATACTATAAATTACCTCAAGCACCAAGGGATAGCTCGAGGTAACAACTACCAAAAGATCCTACTTTGGGTATGTAGCCCTAACAGCTCGGGTGATAAAATCACTTTGGCAAAAAGTAAAGGGCACACCATACTTAGTAGAAAAAAGGCCTAACCGCCCAAGAAAGAGATTTTAAAACCGGGTTCTGACACCCGGGAACCACCAGAATTCATCAGAAAAGAAAAACAGAAGAGCCACGAGCCTCAGGGATGCACTGCCTCCACCTCATCGTCATCCTCCAGAGAGTCAGGCTCCTCGTCCTCCGCCTGGTCCGCCGTCTCAGGATCCAAGCCCTTCATTGTTATGCCGTCGAGGTTGAGCCCATAGAACTTCTTGCAGACCAACCAACGGCAGAGCTTAAATCTAGAGTGTTAGGAGCTCGAGCCATACTCCACTTAGAGGTCGTGGTACTCCTGGGAGTCCTTAAAGTCCCACACAGCCTTAGCCCGCTCGACCTCCACCATGGTGTCGAAGTTCTGAGTTCGGTCCTAAAGTGTGGAATCCAAGTCTCGAACCTACTGGCGAAGAAGCTCCCTCTCCGCCGCCACCCTTGATGACTCTTCCCGGTAGCGAGCGCTCTCCTCAGATAGCCGGCCAATCTGCGCCTCCTGGTCCCGGACGAGCAGTTCTTGGGCCTCGCTCCCCTTTTGAGCCTGAAGGACTTCACCTCGGGCCCAGTTGAGCTCGCCTTGGAGTTCTACATGGTTGACCTCTGATTACGAGCGTCACCGGAGTGGATGTTGGTCTAGAAGGCCATGGCGTGGATGGCGAAGTTCACTTGCCAGTAGAAGACTAAGGTCAAAAAAGAGAAAAGGAGAGAAAAGAAAGAAGGAAGAGAAAGGACACTTACCACCATGCAGTGGGCGGAGACAAACCTAGTGAGCTCCTTGGGGTCCATCTCTCCCCAGCTGGCGACCTCCTCATGGTAGATCGCCCTTCGGCTCTTTCGTGCAGCCACGATGTAGTCATTAACACCCTCCCTGTTCCCGGTAGGGAACTGCAGGAAGGGGAAGGGGCGGGATGACCCAAACGAAGGAAACTGCCCTTGTGTTGGGAGCTCAGGCTCTTCTGCGCCACCCTCTGTGGCGACTCCCTCAAATGGAGAAGCGAAGGTCGGGTCAGCAGACTTGAACTCAAAACCCCCAGAACTGGAAGCTCGATCAGGCACGACCTCTTTGCCTTGCGCTTCTGGTTGCCGGACAGGAGGCGGCGAGCGTCAACACTCGACATGATGGCTGCCAAAAATCACAAGGTATTAGTCTAGTAAAAAAATAAGAATTTTTTACAAGGCACTACGCCACCTAAAAGGTAACCTACCCGGGCTCAGGTCGGCCTACGCGAGCTTCTCCTCAGTCAAGTAGTCCGACCAATGGAAGCCAATTGTTGCCCAAGACTGCAGCGTTTTCCAAACTTCGGGGTCGAACTCAACCCCTGAATCCTGGATGGCGGCCCTCCAGTGAGTTGGGAAGGGCCACCCTTCGGGGTTGCGAACAAAAAAATAGTCCTACTTCTAGGCCGAGATCCTGTTTGACAGCTCGTATAAGAGCTTGAAGCCGTGGTGGGGAGAAAAATAGTAGGAACGCCTTTCTGGAGGCGCTCCGGGAGAAGCATTCTTGATGCATAGGATGGTGGAAAGAATGTCAAGGTTAAGGGGAAGACAATACTCATAAAATAAAGAGATAGTCCCAACTACATTGCGAATGGAGTTGGGGTGAAGCTGGTGAACAATGACGTTGAAGTGATTCAAAACCTCCACTATCAAAGGGTGCAGAGGAAGACGGAAGCCAATAATGAGCTGCTCTTGGAAAATCACTATCTCATCGGGACCGTGCTCCCTGGGATAGTTACCGAAAGGGAGACTATAGACGAGGTCTCTGGGGAGGTTAAATTGGAGAACTAAGGTCCTAAATCTCTCCATTGACATGGAGGAGGGACCAAAGCTATCTGGCTCCCTGCCCCAAGAGGTAGAAGCAGTCTCGCCAGAAGCCTCTCGAGCTTCTAGAGCCTGTCCCCAAGCTCCCCCTGAGCTCGAGGGGGCGTCATCTTGGTCATCACCCCGAGAAAAAACATGGTACTGATACCCAGGCATACTGACGAAATGATAAGACTCCCAAGGGAAGAAATGAACCGAAAAGACGGTGTGAGCAGAAGAAGAGCTCGGGCAGCTAGATGAAGACGCGACCTCAGACTCCGAAGGCAAGGCAAGTTAGCGTAAAAGAAATGAGGCCTGGGGTCCTCCTATTTATAGCCACTGTGTCCTCAAATCGACGGCTCAGATTGAGACAGATCTAACGGTTCACAGTCAAGCTGACCGTACGACTTCTGAAACCGAAATGTGACTGACTTCACGTCTCCCATGATCAAGGTAATGATGGCTGCACGCCTTCCGGAATTGAGAGCCGCTTCTGCACGTTCTTCTTGGCATTCAAAAGGTCTAGAGACCCCCTGACGTCTGCACGCGCATTTAATACGATCAGTCAATCAAGTTTGAACTTCGGGTCAAATCCACTCACATTTCATGAACTCCTCATGCTAAGGTAGCACCCTTAGCCTGAGGAGTGGGGGGCAATTGATGGAGGGTGATTTGACCCGACCCCTTGGGACGGTGACACGTGGACATGACTCAACACAAGTAACAACTCAGAACAACAGCCTGACCGCGACTAAGTAACGAGCATGACAACTCGCTACGTCATAGCTCGCCATAGGGTGAGCTCGCTGCAACGCGAGCTTGAGGACCCCCGATGTATTCAAAGGGAATACTCCAAGACAAAGTCTATCCCAGCTCGCGGGCTAGGATAACCAGCTCGCTCCAATTCTTAGGCAGAAAAACTGCCCCAAAGGCAACCTTAAGAGGAATCACCTCGAAGTATCCCTATGAGCTCGCTGCGGGATAGCTTGCTACAAGACAATTCATTACAAAGCGACGCGATGTTTTCAGGAAGCTTATATCTGACAAGACCATACCCGTCAGACTGCACCACGTCTCCTGACCGACGGCGCAGTCCTTGCCAGCCCGACAAGACTGCTTCCACGTCTCTCGACAGATGGTGGCGTGTCTGTCCTTCCGGGACATGTCACTCATCCGATTGGGTAGTACTCTGCAACGATCACCTGCGCAAGCCTGATAGATAACGGCTGCGACAGTGGTCTAGTGGTGATTACGCCCGATTTGACAAGAATGCTCATATATAAGAGCCTCCTAGTTGAAGGGAAGGGATCTCTCTCGAATACCTTATATCTCATCTTGAATATCTTGAACTTTATCTCGAGCTAACTCAGTGATCTAGCGCGACCTACACTCTTAGCCTTTTTTGCACTCTTTACTGCTTTCTCCAGCATTCTAACTTAAGCATCAGAGTATTCCCACCGGGCAAGTCTTCCGGGAATCATTCACCGTCTTCTTCTCAGGTACCGTCTGTCGCCAGCGAGGAGCTAGTCAACTGCCAGTTAGGAGTGCCCGGATTGCACAGCATCAGGTACCAAAGGATGGAGAAGGCCAAAAGGTCTGGAGGATGTGAGGATGTGGAAGAGGAAACCTCAGGAAAAATCCAAAATGATATCAATTCTGATAGTTGATGAAATAGGTCAGTTCGGACTTGAAGTTTAGAACCAAACAAAACCATCTTTGCAATAGGACACTTAAGGAACAAATGGCCTATAGTTTCCTCCTCTTTCATACATAGTGAGCAACAAGAGTCAAAGTTGTTCCTCCACACATTGAACCTACTCTTTGTGGGTAGAGCCTCATTTAAGGCACTCTAGAAAAAAAAATCATAATTTTGGGACAAGTCCATTTTAATTTCCAAAACTTGGCCCATTTACAATTCCCAAACAGGAAACCCGCATTTGATGAACAAGGAAGTTTCGAATGTAGGAGACGATGAACTGATGCAGTAGTGAATTGCCCGTGAGAAGTAAGGGTCTAAACAAGATGGTGCTCCATAACATTATTGTGCAATGGGAGATCTGAGGATAGAACTGCTTGAGCAGAATGAGGTGAAAATAATCGATTCACCAACTCGTGGTTCCAATTGATTGAGTGTTGGATAATGAGTTCTGAAGGATAGAAGTTGCGTCATGTGGCAGCCAAGGATGTGAGAGAGCATCAATACCCCACCCATTACCAACAATCCTGTGGCAACCTTTGCAAAAATGAGATCTAGATGCGAGGATACCCCGCCAAATATAGGAATCACCAGGTTTTGGCTTTAAATTCTAGAAGCTAGAATTTCTAATGTACTTTGCATGTAACATCTGCGCCCACAGAGAGGATGGGAACTTGAGCAACCTCTAATCCAACTTAATGATATGGGCTCCGTTAGTCGCTGCCATGTTACGAAAACCCAGCGCACGGCAGACTTTTGGTTGACAAAGCAAGGACCACTTACGTAAATGCACTCCAACCGAATCAGAATCAGCCCACCAAAAGTTTCAGCAAATGTTATTAAGGTCATTGCAAGTCTTCATTGGTAGTGGGTAGACCTGTTCATGGGCCAAGTGGCCCGATGGGCCGGCCCGGCCCGGCTTGGTCCTTGGATAGGCTTGAACAGGTATATAGGCTTGCGGGCTTAACTTCGGGCCAAAAGGCCCAGCCTGCAATAAATTCGAGCCGGGTTCGGGATTTGCCAAAATAGCCCGGCCCGAGCTCGGCCCGACCCGACCTATAAATAAACCTAAAAACTCTAGTTGAATACCCCTCTTTTTTTCACCTCTTTCCCTTCTTTTTCCAACCAAATTCTTCTTCTCCACATCCTCTTTCCCTTCTTTATATATATTTTTTAATATAAATAAATTCTGATTTGTATTGATTATTGAATAGGGAAAAACTTTAATTTTTTTATTAGGTCGGGCTTCAGGCTCGGGCTTCGAACTTTTTATTAGGGCTGGACTCGGGCTCGGGCCTAACATGTTTCTGTTAGTGAAGAGTAAAAGCCTGACCTGGCCTATGAACAAGTCTAATAGTAGGTAAGTGTACATGATGTATTGTGGAAGTGCTTGAAGGGTGGACTTAATGAAAACTGACCTACTGGCGTGGGAAAGAGTTGACTTTTTCCATCCCGATGGTTTGGACTTTAATCTATCAATTAAGTAATTCCACTTTTTTAACTTTTGCTCTCCTGATAGCATAGGACCGCCAAGATATTTATGATTAGCCTTCATTGTGGAGACACCAAATTTTGAAAGAACAAGGGTTCTTCTCAGTGTTAGCACTGAACTAAATGGCTGATTTCTGGAAATTGATCTCCTGGCCCGACCATTTACAAAATGAACTTAGCACATTTAAAATTTGATTAACATCAGAGTTGTAACACATTCCAAATACAACATGGTCATTGGCGAAAAGTAAGTGGTAAGCTTCACGCTAGATTTTCCAAATCTGAAACCATGGGTAAGATTTTGCAAACATTTGGTTTCAACATTCTTGAAAAGTATGGAGAAATTCGGGGAGGATATGCAATTTAAAATGAGGTTGTAGAAAACTTGAGAAAATCCGAAGCACATCAGAGTCTTTATGAGAAAGGCCCATTCAATCTTCCTTAAGAATCATGCATCTCTTGTAATCCAACTCTATTTCCCATCTAGAGAAATAGGCAATTCTGATGTTGAACCAAACAAACGCTTAAAACCATAAACATGGGATAATCGGGTCTGACTACTTGGGAACGCTAATTTTGATAATATAAGCTTACCAAAAAATGACAATAAATGTTAAACGGGTTTATATATTGCTAAAATAAGTAATTTTTATAAAATCATCTTATATACCAAACTAAAATTTTCTTTGAAAGTAAAATATAATAAAAATTACAAAAAAAAAACTATTAAACGTTTATTTATTATTAATTACATAATTGAATTGGGTCTTAATCGATTCAGAATAATAAAAATTGGTCCCAACCCAATTATAATCTGAATGCAAAATTCAGACCCAACCCATTAATTGATCCAAGTGCCACTGCAGGTGTTTATAGAATTTCCTTAATAAAGATTTCCACTATTCATGATCAAGTTATATACATTTTAATCAACATTCCTCATTTTTTTTTTCCGGCAAATTATTCTCCTGAATTAGAAATCCAAAGCTAAGGACAGAATCTTGACGACTTTCAACGTTCTTTCTACCTGCTGACAATGCAAGAACATTATTGACAGTGATTGGGTGCCATCATGTGCATACTTGGACGATCTCAATGTCTCATATCATTCCACCATTTGGTTTTTGCCCAATCAAGTCAATGGGTTTGGGTTGATAAGATGGGTCCAAAATTCCCAAATAACAGGTATATTTTCCAATTAAAATAAATTTAGGATTCAATATCAAATTTCTTGTCAAACGACATACCCAAGATAATAGATACAGATTTTTTTTTTTACCCATCCTCGTACAGGATGTATCTGAGCAGGCAAGAGGCGGGACCCATACAACATCCAATTACCAGATCCGCAATTGACTCCTACGAAAGGCCTTTCAGTAAGAATCACCGACAAACCGGGTTATTCCGAGTCAGCTCGGTGATTCTGTGGTCAGAGTGAGTTGGTAACGAGTGGTGATGGTGGAGTGAGTAAGCACTGAAGAAGACTACAAGCCGCAGCACAGAGTCGAGAGGTGAGGGTCGTGTTGTCTCCATCAGTTGACGTTGATTGACATGGTGTCGGAGTGGATTGAACTGATAGATTGCAACTGGGCGTTTTGGTGGTGTGAGTGGGGACAATTAGTGACTAAAATCATCTCTACTGTTCAGGATTTGAGGCCGTGTTATGGGCCACGTGGTCATCCGTATGGCTTCCCTGATAAGGACTCTTGAAAGAACGACGTTTCCTCTCCTGTCCAATCACATGTCATTGTCTTTTAACTCTTTCTTTTGGGAAATTTTAGAGTTCAGTCCTGGTATTCCAAAATTCATTATCAGTGTTCTCTACTTCTGTCCACCGTAAGAAGTAGCGGTTCATGGCTTGAACCTGATGCTCAAGTGCGGCAGAGATATTAAGTGGATTCCAGCCGGGTCCCACCACTCTAAGTAGGTCCCATCCAATAGCAGCCATTGATTTGGTGAAGGCAATCTCACTTCATTGCAAGATATGAAATCAAGAAAGTGGTTAAAGATTTGAGAAGTTATTATGCTCTGGGTAAGTATTTGGACGTTCAAATTAGTAAAGAATGTCGAGAATGGTGGGTAATCGGGCCAAGCAGTTAAGAGCAGTGCTAGTTCGAATAGAACACTTCGAAAGGGGGTTATCATTTTATAGTTAAAGATTCGTATCTTGTTTGGATGAGGCATCTGGCGTTATCGGGATGATGTTGTCTGTTAAAGTCTTTGGAATAAGACTTAATCCCCAACGGAGCTGTTCTCTTGATACATACGATGCTCTCCTATCTTGATCGCACTTATCTATCTAACATGGTGCCAACGTGGCCAATGAGATAAGATGGCCACGAAAGTGATACATAGCACCTGGGGCTGACTCAATCATAACCCAAACACAAAGCTGTTGTTTTATGGCATGAATTTGCAAAACATCCTTTGAATTGGCTGAAATGCACAGTTTGGACAATCAGATTTATCTAATTTGGAACTTTTATTGGTTTATGTCATCCAATGAATAGCCCACCGATTGAATTGAATCACTGGATAATATTAGTCATTCTAGAGGAGAGGAGATAGGCATCAGAGGATCCCTATCCCATCTCTGTTTAGTTGGTTTGATGTCATGTTTTAAGTGCATTTTTTGTTTGGTTAACAATAGGTACTGAATTGACATATTTTAAAAGTTTAGGTATTGAATTATTGCATTTTAAAATTTGGGAGTCAAAGTGACATTAACCCAAATTACATGTACCAATCAAGAATTTTGCCTAAAATATATGGACAACAGGAAAAAACAATAATGCACCTTGGTCAACTCATGTGGCTTCATATTTGGAAGTTAAGAGTGTGAATCACAGTCAATTGGAATTGGAATCAAAATGAAAATGGGAATTAAAATCAACAGAAATATGGAATTTGATTCTTAAGAGAGGGGCAGGGAATGGCCGTTTCCTCAACTAAAATGGGGAATGTCATTGCAGCAGGAATGGGAATAAAATTCCAATTCCGCCCAACCAAACAGTTGAAATCAGAATGGGTCCGATTCAAGACCCTTATTCCCGTGAACCAAACGGGGCGTAAGATTGTTCTCCAGCTTCCACCTGCGGAATATTACAATAAGAAAACGAAAAATGAAATAGCAGCAAGTGAATCAACGAAAATTGTGCTTGCCAATAGTTTTTTTTTTTTGAACATTTTCCTCTACTTGAGATCATCAGAAATATGTTGAACACATTTACCCAATGCCTATTCAGATAAAATGGTTTTACCCAATGTCGGTCCTGGCCATCAATGGTGGATACAAAATATTTGGCATTTCCTTGCATGAAGAGGTCACTCTCAGACTCAAACCTGTTCACGCACTTGTCACTTTATCAGCCCAAGATACTAAAAACAAAAACTACTCTTCAGAATTCAGGAACAATATAACAGTTTAACTCCGAAGAAGCTGAAATTCCACTTAAAAAGAACAGAAGTTAAGCAGAACCCCCATAAGAACACAGATACAGGAATAGAAATCTAAAACATATCTGTGAATCCAACTTGGTGAACCCAAAAAAGTGGGATATATAATTGCTGGTGCAGTTTTCAATGAAATGTAGTTGTTGGTGCAGATTTTCCTTCCAGACGTGCCCATCGTAATGGTTATAAATATAATTACACAAGTTTTTTTGACAGCCAATTATACAAAATTTGTTTTATCTATTAACTTTTTTATGCATTTCTGCAGACAAATTGGATTAAAATAATGCTCTTTTCTTTGTCAATTTTAATTTCTGTTATTTCACCGGTAAAATATAAAGATCTTCAATTTGGAAAATCGAAACAAAGAAAACCATCTAAGTCATCCATTATCTTTAGCAAAAATGAAAAGTTCTTCTAAATGGATCAACTAAGTTACAGAAAGAACAAATTTTCCTCTAATTCGATAACTTTCAAATCAAAATCTATCTTCCATCTTCCAAAACATAAGCAAGAAATTAGGGCAAACAAACATAAAGTTCAGATCTTGTATAACTTCTATGAAATATAAAGATGAAGGTCATCCTGTTTAGTCAATATTTGTCAACATCAAATCGAAGGGTATTTCTGTGGCAAAACCAGTACAATGAACTAGGGATAAATAATACCCAATCTGGTGCTGAGGTCCTGGTAATAACACCCAACTAGCTGCACTTTCCACAATTAATTTGAACTATTCATGACAGAGTCCCATTAAGTTGCAGGGGAAGAGATCAAAGAGATGATGGAGATTGCAGTGAGAGAGAATGATGAGTTACAATTCAATAAACAAAGTACCCATTGGGTAACTGTGAGCCTGTTACTGAACCCATAAAAAGATGTTTGCTTTTTGGAGGGATTTGATCCAGTTGGTTTGGGAATTCACACCCCTATGTACAACAATCTGATTATTTATTTCAGTTCCTGATCAAAGCACAAAAACAGAGGATCCAAGATAAAGTATTTATACTTCATTGATAATACTGATTACACTATACAAGATAGAAGCCTTCCAAGAAACCCTCGACTTCTGATTGAGCCTCAAAAACACTTAGCATGTTCTCCTGACCCTTTTATCTATCTAACTTTGCAATATAATACTTCAAATTCATCTCTAAGAGTCTTAACTGTTTTCAAGTTTTGCCTTAGCTATAGAACTGTAAAGTGAATCACAAGGACTCAATCCCAATCCTACCATCTCATTGAGCAAAACCTCAGCTTCTTGCCATTTTCCATCCTTACAAAGGATACCAATGGTCAGACTATAGCTAGCCATGTTTGGGAGCATTCCATTATCGTGCATTTTTTCTAGCAACCTCAGCGCTCTATAAGAATTGCCTTCTTTGCAGTAACCATAAATCATTATATTGTAGATTATATCATTAGGCTTCAAATGCACTTCACTCATTGATCTAAACAGCTTGGATGCATCCTTCATGTTACCTTTGACACAGAACCCATTTATCAGGATGCCATAAATATAAGCATCTGCCATCAAGCCAGCCTTCTCCATAGAGGAAAACATTTCAAGGGCTTTCTCCATGTTGTCTGATTTGATCAAAGCATCAATGAGAATACTATATGTTACTTTTGAAGGAAATATATCCCTCTCCTCCATTTCTCTAGCAAGAAAGGCAGCTGTTTCAAAATTTCCAATTCTAGAAAAACCTGCAATTAAAACATTATAAGTAACCAAAGATGGAGATTGGCCAGTTGACCTCATCTTATCAAACAATATCGATGCCTTGTCCAACTTTCTAGCTTTGCAAAACCCATCAATTAGAGTGTTGTATGTGATTGAATTTGGACTCAATCCAGCCTCCTTCATCCGACTTACCAACTTCTCAGCTTCCACGGGTTTCCGTACTCGACATAATCCACTAATTAGTGTGTTATAAGTGACAACATTACAAGCAACACCTCTCTCATGCATTTCATCAAATAATTCAAATGCTTTTTTCAGATTACCATCCTTACAATACCCACTAATCACCGAATTGTAAGTATAAATATTAGGAAGAGTCCCCTTAAGTTTCATCTCTTCATAGAGCTCAAACCCTTCCTTGTTAAAGCCTTTTCTGAAACACCCGTTAATCATGGTTGTATAAGTGAACTCATTGGCAACCAAACCCAGCTTCTCCATCTTAGAAAATAACTTCCTTGCCTGATCAATGTCGCCGTTCTTGCAACACCCATCAATCAAAGTAGTATAAATGACTACATTTGCGGACCAGCCCATCTTTTCCAATTGAGATAAAAGCTCAAACCCCTTACTCAAATCACCAACCTGACAGCAACCCTTAATCATTATTCCATAACTGTAAATATCTAATTGAGTTCTACCCTGTGTTTCATTGAAAACGCAACAAGCATTTTCGAAAGAATCCAACTTGAGAAGATGAGTCAATAGGTTATTGAAAGTGCTTGGACTGGGTACCAGGCCACGGTTAAGCATTTCAGTGAAATAAAAGAGGGATTCTTGAAGCATTTGAGATTGGATAAGAGCACCGATGATTGCTTCATATAAAAGAATAAGAAGTGAATTTGGACCCGAATGGGTTTGCGTAAAATGGTGGAGTAGAGATGGGAGAGATGAGGAAGTGAAGGAAGAAGAGTAAAGCTTGCCTGAGAGAAACCGTAGAAGAACGGACTGAGCTTGTGCTAACATGTTTGAGGAAAGGAGGAGGTGGAGGATAGCGGACGTGGACTCATTGGTGTGTTGGAAACCTTGCAGGATTGATTCGTTGAAGATTGAGAAAGCTTTGAGTGGTGGGCTTTTCACCATTTTCTGTATAAGATTGAAAGCTTGGTGGATCTGTGACATATTCGTGCCCTCTTCTGCCACCAAACTGGCTGAATACTAGTTCAGTAATTCTACCTTCCTCCTGCAAATCAAGTTCGAAGTATAAAATCTTATACCTGATTTGCTATCAACCATCAACTGAAAACAGTAATGGAGGGAAACTAGCATCAAACCTTCAAGTTCAGGGTCCTTGGAACTCTAATTAGCTCGAATAGCAATTTCAAAAGTAAAGCACGGGAGAGATCGAAAGAGAGGAAGATGGATTGGAGTCATGGAGGGATGAATTCGAGTCCAGCTGAGCTGCTTGGAGATGTTTGGAACGGTTTTGAATAGCCCTGCAAAAACAACCATATTAATCATAATCAACCTGATTCGCATGGAAGGTCTGACGGCTTGATCAGATGCCTGTGTTGTTGATTCAATCAATATTTTTCTTTTCTCGTCAAAATCTTTGCTAAGCAAATGGTTTAGGGGCTAAATGAACCCAAAATCACGGTGGAGTGACAGGTCTATTGATCAAACCAATTGGGTCAACAACTAATTAAAAACATTGCCCCGAATAAGTTTCGAAGACGCAAACTTGGGAGCATACTTTTTTCTCTGATAAATAAACTCGGGAGGATATTCTAGAAACAAAAACATCATATAGGTAATTGGTGAAAACCAGAATAAATTACAAGAAAAAATTATTTATACAGTAGATAAGCTAATTACCTCTATGTGGAAAATGCAGAAACAATCGCTCATGCTCTTTATATAAATAAATATGTCTATAAAAGATAGAAACAATTGCTTATGCTCTTTATAACTTGGCATCGTTCTAGATGTGTGTGGTTTATTTTGCATAAAAGCCAAAGAATTAAACAGAAGTGGCTTTCTTGAATGGATTAAATTGGTGAGTGATGGCATTGAATTTTTTAATTGAAATTGATATAGGAGGTGTTTGGTGCATTAGCATTTTGTTGTACAAATTTATGAGAAATGTGTTATCATATATATGAGTGTCATTTCAACTAAAAAAAGTATGTTTAGAAACATCTAATTTGATGTTTTAGGTATAGTCTGTATAGATAACAACTCAAAAATGTTTTTTAGGTAAAAAACCTTTCTCACATAAATTTGTATGGATTAACAAAAAATGCATCAACAATACAACACCATTGTATCAAACACCCCTTGTAGTTTTTGGAAATTGTCAAAAACTCATGAGTTTTCAGCATTTCTCTTAAACTCATCATAACTTTTCAAAATGTCTAAAACTCATCATGTTACTAACTTGACGTTAAAGAGACTAACGGCTGTTAATATATTACCATTTTAACCTACATAGAAAAATATAAAATATATACATATATTTTAATATTTAGACATGAAAAAAAAGGAAAAAGTTCAAAAAATATTTTCAAATAAAAGCACAGAAATTACAGAAAAAATATAAAAATTATAGAAAGTGCCCACAAAATAAAAAATATATATTTTCAAATTATAGAAACTATGGAAATTGAAAAACAAAATCATAAAATAAAACTGGTAGAATAGACACCAAAAATTATAGAAAAACACAAAAATTACAAATAAATAACAAAAAATATAGAAAAATTTATAGATGGTAGAAAATAGAAAAATGTAAAAAAAAAACAGAAATTATAAAAAATATTAGAAATTTTAACAAAACACTAAAAATGTAAAAAAAAAGGAAAATTGAAAAATGAAAAAGACCCTTTTCCTCTAACTTGCCATTTAAAGGTGATTTGGTCATAAAAATTGTTATTTCTGCTGACATGGACACCTCTGTTATGAAACATTAACGATGTACTAATAGAAGGTGAGTTTTGGAAAATAAAAGCTTACTGACATGATGAATTTTAAACGTTTTGAAAAGTTGTGAATTTAAGAGAAATGCTGAAAACTCATAGTGAGTTTTAGACAATTTTTGCTTAACTCGCACAATGGATGTCAAATTATAAATGTTACATGCAGGAATTATCTGGAGATGAGTAGGATTTGAAGCCCAAATCACAAGACAATGGAGGGAAGAGCAATTAGGTCCTGAGTAGAGTTTCTTTGGCCACCATGGATGAGATGCTACCTCAAGATAAATGTAGATGGGAGGTTTCATAGTTCTGGTTTTGCTGCTTAGACTGCATTTGGTTGGAGTGCAAATGTTGAACCATTGCAAATTTGCATTCCTTTCGTAAGTATTCAAAAAATGCATTGGTTTTTTATTTAAAAATGTATATAGACCAGAGTTTGCATCGAATATAAGAGAGAATTTTGTTTTATGAAAATCAAAGCAAAATTTGTTATCTTTATCAAAGTAAATGGAACATAGTTTTGCATCATTGAAAAGTGAAACCCTCAAAGAGAGAAAGAGAAGAGAACAGTTTTGAACCACAAGAAAAACGTAATTGTAGCAATCTTTACCTTCGATCTTTGAGAACTGAGAGAAGTAACTCTATTATTTCAATCTTTGGTATCTCATTTTGATCTTTTTTTTTGGTGTTAGGTTGCCTATCTTGTTGGAAAATCTACCTTCATTTTGTAGGTAGATCTACATTCGTTTTCAGATGCAACTCTGATCTACCTTTGTATTTAGGTAGGTTTACCTTCGTTTTCAGAGAAGCAGCTCTGATCTACCTTCGCTTTTAGGTAGATCTACATTCGTTTTTAGAGAGGCAACTCTGGTCTACCTTTGTTTTCTGTTTAGCTATTTTCTTCTTTGTTCAGCTATTTTTCAGGTAACTAATCTACCACAATGTTAACCTACGTATTATTGATTACCCGTTGATTGTTTGTTATACGGAAAAGATTGTTATAAAAAATGATCTTGGCTTATCTATTATCATTTATCAATCAATGTTGGGCACAACATTTGAATTTTCACATATGGAAAACTAAGCAACCATGTGTTAAAGGACTCTTATGAGCCAAAAATGAATGTTAATAGGTGGTCCATTAACTTGAAAACTACACTCAATTTTGAAGTACTATGTGTGTCTGATTCCAACTTTTGCTCATTCTTGCCTGTGAGATAAATAGGTAAAAATGTTCTCTTTTATGATTTATCGGATAATCAAAATTGATATATATTATATAGATGGACAATTTTTATGATTATAAATGTCATATGGGCAAAAAAAAAAAATAATGTTCTCTTATTTATGTCCTACAATGATTTTGATAGAAGATAAGAATACAAGTGTCAGTGGACTAGGTTTGGGTTGAAACCAATTTGAACAGATTTGTTGGTCTAGATATTGAATTGAATTGGTCCAAAATGATAGAAGATAAGAAGGAGCTTTTAGAGGGCAGTTGGAGGGAGGTTTTCAAGTGCTTGACTTCTATTTTAGTCATTTGAAAAGTAAAAATTATGAATTCAATGAATATCTTGTTCACCTGAATTAGAAGAATAGAAATTTGACTAAAAATCTGAGCACATCAGGGATAATGAGGAAGAGTTAATTCTTGGGGCAAGTAAATTTGGAGATGGAACTGTTTTCAATAGATTCCATTCTTTCATGTTCTCTAAGCATATCTTGCTGCCATTGTTTGTTTTCAATAGTAAGTAAGTTTGGAAAACAAAACCATAGGCTTACTTTCAAAACCCCATCTGGAAATCTATAGAAAAATTTATCCACTGGCAAGCAGGAATTAACTCTTGGGCTTATTTACTACAGAAAATCTACTAAGAACTTTTGGACTTGAATGTTTCTAGGTACATTATGATTATTTTCCATGAAACATTATGATTCTTTTCCATCAATCTTGCTTGGAGATGAAACTATTGCAGTTTGAGACGATTATGGCCATGAAAACATGTTGGTTCTTTTCCATGAAGAAACCCTGAATTTTCTTTTGAATAACTTAATTCTCTAATCCCATTGATCACCTTATTTCTTCTAGGTTATATTTAGGGCTTTTGTTTTCTTTTTTGTTCCCAAAAATGATTATTATCTCATATCATCACCTTCTCTTACATTGTGCCCCATTACAAATCTGATAGCATTTTTTGAAATCTATTGGTTGTTGAACATTGTCAATACTTGGCTTGTTAAGGGGCATAACTTATAATAAGAAAGGTATAAAGGTAACTCTATAGAACTTAACTTCATATCCTTTCCTCTGTACAAATCCTAATACTCTTTGCTATTACTCTATAATATTTTTAATGATACAAGAAATTAGATTCATAATCAACTCTAAAAAAGATAGGTACTGTAGAAGGATGTAACAAGATGAAGCTTATAGCCATGAAAGAACTATAACTAATTTGTCAAAGATCACTCAGCAATGTCAAAACAATGATGAAGTGATGAAATGATGAACTAGATGGTGGCCAACAAATCATCCATCAACTCTAAATGTGAAGTAATGAACCTATCCAACTTTGCTTGCATTCAATATGTAAATACAATTTTATTTGGTGCTACAAAAAGTCTGACTCAAATCTAACATAACTTTGATTCAGAATCCATTCCCAACTCAATTTTACTCATTTCCAAGGACAAGGCCAAATAGAGATGTAGATTTTATGCAATTCTAAGAACCATGTTCTGGGAAAAGAATGCTAGAATAATCTAAACCAGAGCAAGATCATACCAGGTAGCTGACTATCTGCAAAATAATAATAATAAAAAAAAAACAAAAAACAAAGGTTAGGTCAATATCCATTCCACCCCTTCCAAGATCCCATACAACTAGGACTTGTTTGTACAATAGCTAATTAGCTATTTCTCATCCCACATTCTTATTTTACTAATTGTTTGTACAATAGCCAACGTAGATTACTACGGGTTTAGTTTGCAACTAGATCCCATTACAAGAAAATCGGCCTTTAGCATTAGTCACAACTTTGTTGATAAATGCTAAAAAAATTACTCCTAAAAGTTTTAATTATAACCAGGTTAGTTGTTGTTGATAATGGTGTGGTTAAACGTTTCTAATTACAATCAATTGTTGCTAGTGACGATGTATAGCAACAGTCGATGTAATTGTTGTTAAGATTGTCTTTTTGCATGAAACCAAACAATGGCCCAATATTCATTATTTGGAACAATTACTATTGATTGTAAGTACAAAAGTAAATTTTGCAACAATTTGTTAATTGTAGTCATATATGTTAGTAGAAATAAGCACATTAATCATTGCTAAAGCATAGGCAACAATTGATCAATTATTGCTTATAACTATCTTTTGTAACAATTTTTATTGAAATAAAGACAATCATATAATTGTTATGAATTATTAATAAAACAATTCTAATTAATTGTTGTGAATATAATTAACAACAATTCTACAATTATTACCTATAATAATTTTAGCAACAGTAATTATAGACTATTATTAAATTAGCAACAAGTATATAATTGTTACCGATTTCACTAATTACTTTTCATTTTATTTAGTTACAATTAAAAATGGTTGTCAATATTGATTTAGTTGTTGTTATTAATATTTTTTAATTGTTGTAAATAATTTGCAAATTGTGGTTAATAGAAAATTTGCACGTATTCAAAAGTAATATGATTGTTGCCAATGATCACATAATTGGAACTATTATCAATATTAGTTTCATTTTGTTACATCCATATAACATACTTTACACATAATTTATTATGACCATTCATTTGTTCACTCAATTCAATCAATAGACAATCTTAAATCTATTAAATCTATCCATCACATAAATATATATTCATTGGTTTTTAAAAGATAACATATTCAAATCATCAAAAATTAAGATTCAAAAGTTTATATACAAAAAATTAACACTTGAATAAAAAATGCTAGTATCAAAGGAAATTTTTTCTCATTAAATTTGTTCCTCTAGTGTTTGATTTTAAGAAGCACTAGCACCCTCATTATTATTCTTCCACAAAAAATAATATATAAATAATTTTATCAATCACGATCTTAAAAAATAACTACTTAATTTAAACTTTAAATAAATTTATTCAGAAAAAATTACCTACAATGCTGAAGTTGATCCACGTAAGATATTTGATAAGTCGATAGTTCCATTTTGAGCAATATTATCTAATAATGAAGTCATGACCGATTGCATTTTGTCTTGTGTTTTCAATTGTTCTCTTTTTGCTCTTTCTTCTTCTAATTGCTTCTGTAACTTTTCATTCTTTGATTTCAATCTATCATTTTCTCTTTTTTTGCCCCAAACTTTTGATGTAGTTGGTCCAAATCCAAACAATCAAACATACCTATTATGTTCTGGACCAAGTACTTGCGAAATAGCATCTTGATGCTCATTGCTAATTTGCGAACTTTCTCTATCCATCTTTATCTCATCTAAATTTCTTTGCAATATAAATTAAACTTTAAAAGATTTTTTTAATTTCATATACATAAATTTATGAACAAATAATAATAATAATAATAATAATAATAATAGTATAATAACAATACTTACAATAGCATGAACAATATCTTTCCATTCTTTTTTTTTTTACGTGTGGCTCTAAATATCTCTGTCCGCTTAGGTTCCCTTTTTTTTTTGGATGCTTGTTTTCTTATTTTTTAACATACAATAATTATAACTTTACAACTAATGAATGTAAATTTAACTTAATTTATTTCAATTATAAATGTAAATTACCAATTCTTCTTAGATTTGTGCAAAAGACTTTGAACCAGAACATGAACCATAGTATGCTTTGCTCGGTTTGATTTACCTCTTCCACTTTGAGCCTGGATTATGCATTCATGTAAATGCATTATTTAAAATAAGAATAATAATTAAGACTAGATACATAAAAATGGTTGATATTATAACTTACATCAAATAAATCACTTGAAAAATACATAACCAATTCTTTCCACTGATCCAAATGAACATCAGGAGGGCAATTTCTAATTCTTTCCTCATCAATTTTATATTTGCCATAATAGTTCACCTTTATTTTATTCTTGTATACCCTCCTCTTATCTCCAAGATTTCTCATGACTCAATCCTTATGTTTTTCTTAAAGTTCAAACTTCTTCTGCAATTAGTTAATAAATTATAAAATTAAAATATATTAATTTTAGATTGATAAGGCAACATATAATAAAAAAAATGATCTTATATATATTATGTATATTGATAATATTACCTGGATCACTTGCCATAATGGACAGGAACAAGTCCCCAATTCCTTGCTTGTGTTCCTATATAATTTACAATTTTTTTTCTACATTCCCCAATAGGTTGTAAATCATCATTTCTTTGTAATTTAATTTTTTGGTCATTGGGTAATTCTATAATGTTTCTAAGGATTGTATGCTCTCGACCTCCAGTTTGTTTTCTTGTATTATTAGAAATTGTACCAAAATAAATAATACATATTATAGCATCATACTTAAAAATGATAGAGATATGAATTGTGAAACTTTATTCATGTAAAAATTACCCGTATGAACTGACCCAATAGAATTACCAATTATACTAACGGGAGGGGTATCTCTTTGTAAATTTGTTGCAACAAGACATTCTGAGTTTGAAGCTTCATTTCTATTATTAGTAGGCATGTTGGTTCCCAAATATGTATTAGTAGGCTGACTTTACTCCCTTTGTATTGATTGTGGGGGCAGCATCTCAGTATGATTATTGGATGGGGAGCTATAAACTGATATATCAGCCTCTCTTGATGCATTCTCTCGAAAACTTTGTAGAAATAATTGACATTTTGATCTCCTCATTTCCTATGCAACATTCCACTACATTAAAACATATACACAAATTATTCGAACAAGCACATAGCTAATAGGAACAAAGATAATGCATTAAAAAAAGGAAAATAAAAATGATTTATAACTTAATCCAAATATATTGATAAAAATTAAAAAGCTATGATAGCAACCAGATAACAAATCAACATCAATCTTAAGGGATGATGTAGCTATGCCATCAACAAAAATAAGGGAGTTAATCCTATTGATATTGGTTAATGATAAGGAAAGCTCATTTATTTATGAAAACTCTTCATAAGATAGATACTTCTTTCAACAATTTGGTAGGTAAAGGCAAGGTTCAAAGTATTGATACATATCGAGCCGTATCGGTCGATATGTATTGTATCAGGGGCTTCCCGATATGCCCCAACAGGGGGTGTTTTTGGGTCTCAACCAGTTCAAGGGGTGGTCGGACCTTAAACCGACCCCTCTGAACCAAATTAAAAAAAAACTAAAAAAAAGTAAAAGAAACATGTACTGATACGCCTTTACCAGTTTATCGGGTGTATCGATACCTTGAACCTTGGCTAAAGGTTTGGTATGTCTATAACTCTATATAAGATAGATACTTCTTCCAACAATTTATCAAGGCATTATATTTGCATTCATGACTCATTCTGCATTGATTCGGGTTCTGTTAGATAACCACAAAATAAGATATATCTAATTTTCTGACTATAGAAACAAGAAAATCAAGTATTGCTCTTTCCTTGACCCTGGCCATTTATGGGTTGCTTATAAATTCAGATTGAGAACCACATTCTTTCACAACAAGAAAATCAAGTATTGATCTTTTATAGATACATCTGCCTTTGTACCGAGCTAAGACAACATTGTTTGTGGTAGACAGTGAGTTGGACATGGTTATCAATAATACCATGCCTAATAACATAGCTTATATAAGCACTTGATACCATCACTGAACATTTACCTATATATAAATAAAAGATCTAGCTTCTATGAGGATAAAAAGAAGAAAAAATGGTTTCTATAGAAAGATGAAAAAATTATATCTTCATGGTTGTGTTCTGTTTCACTTGGTTCACAAATGCAACCAATGTTTTGAGGGATATTTTCATTTCCTTGTTGGTTCTAGAATCAACAAACCATGGTTCCAAAACCAGTAACTACAATAGAAAATGGCCTCCTCCTGTGAACAAAAATTGGAGTTGCATTATTTCTTCAATCAAGGTCTCCATGAGTTCCAGTAACTACTAGACATTTCTTAATAGATAGAATCCAAATGTTTATGTAGAACCATTAAAAACAAGTACTAAATCCTTATTAAAACTATATTTGTAGTCACTCTTACCACTACAATGTAAACCTATTGTCAGCTCCCCTCTCTTATCCAAAGTTGCAATAATAATAGTACAACCAAATGTGGAAAGACAAAAGTTATAGAGATGCTGAATATTTACATCAGTTAGTGCATATGAGATATCTGGCAACTGACCCGGAAATGGAACCGTTTTGGGCATCATTTTCTAGTTCGGTGGTTCAACCGTTCGGATCAAACGATTCAACCCATGATGTCATAAATAAATTTAAAAACAAAAAAATATTTATATATAATAAAAAATATCATAAAAATAAATAAAATACAAAAAATACAGGAAAAAAGAACAACATATGAAAAAAATAAGAATATCTAAATATAAAAATAATAAAATACAAAAAATACAAAAAAATATCCAAAAAATATAGAAAAAAAAATCCAAAAAATACAAAAGACTAAGAAAGGAGAACTATGAAGGGCCATAGGCTACATACAATAAATTCCTTCCCTTGCCTAAAGGATGAATTGTGAAGAACAAGAAAGGAGAGCGCTTGAATCAAGCCAATCAACGAGTCTTTTCAACTCTCCATTTCATTCTCAATGGATAGGTTAGCTAAACCAAAAATGTTTTTGATTGATAAAGTTTCTTGATTCTTAGTTTGCCAAACTCAATTCTTTGCACACCTAGAAGGATTATGCATTTTGGGATGCCTTCCATTCCACCCCACAAATGCTGCAAATGCAGTCAGTAATTAATTGCTGAATGCTGAAGGCCTCTTCCCCACATTATTCACTATTCCTTTTTCCATGCACCCTCAACTTCTCCATCTCGTCTCTCCTCGCATTTTTGACTGAGAAATTTTACAGCTGAGAATTTTACAGAGTATGTCAACTAAATGTGACAAAAAAATCTTGTTTCTCTATGTTGTTTTAGACTTTTTACTACCAACAATGCAAGGTGCATTATATAAAATCCAAATGGAGTGGTCACCGGCTCCAATGGATGCCTCAACCTCAGATTCTGCAGTGGCTTTCGGCTCCAATGGAGTGGTCACCGGCACAAATGGAGGTTCGGTTCCTTGAAAGATCATAGTATTGCAAAAAAAAAAAAAGAGTTAATTAAAAAACAATCAAATGGCTAAATGAGAGATAAGAACTGAAATTTGAAGTTTTGAACTGAATAATGGTGGTTCGGTTCCTTGAAAAATCACAGTGATCACTGGCTCACTTAGTTACCTAAAAAATCACAGTGGTTGTTGGCAGCCGCAACGAAGATAGTCACCGGAGGTGGTTGAGAAAGACTCGAAAGTCGAAGCTTTGGTCACTGGTGGGTGCTTGGTCGGATTTTGGGAAGGGCAGTGCCGGTGTATCGCTGCCATCGTCTTTGGTGAACGCCTAACAAAAAAATTCAAATATTATAAATATATAAATAACTATATAACAAAACATTTAGTAATATGTAATAGCTTTAAATAAATAAAATTCAAATAACAAAAAATTTAAATATTTTAATATTATTTAAATATTTAACATAACTAGATTTTAAATAGTTAAAATAACGAAAATATTTAATAAATTAAAAAAATTCATAAAATTAGAAAAATAAGTATAACATAATATTAAAATTAATAATAATTTAATATCTTACAAAATTAACAACGAAATATATGTATTAATAGTATAAATTATAAATTAATGGATTATTAAACTCAGTAAATAACAAAAAATTTAAATATTTTACATATTATTTAAATATTTAAATATCTAAATATTTAACATAACTAGTTTTTAAATAGTTAAAATAACAAAATTATGTAATAAATTAAAAAATTTCTTAAAAGTAGAAAAATAATTATAGCAGAATATTGAAATTAATAATAATGCAATATCTTAAGAAATTAATAATAAAATCATATAATAATAGTATAAATTATAATTTTATGGATTATTAAATTTAATAAATAATTAATATTTTAAAATTTAAATATTGTACATATTATTTTATTAGTTAAGTAACTAAACATTTTAAATAACAAAATATTTAACATAACTAGATTTTAAATTAGTTAAAATAAAGAAGTCGTGTAATAAATTTTAAAAAAATGAAAAGTAGAAAAATAAATATAACATAATATTGAAATTAATAAAAATTTAATATTTTACAAAATTAATAATTAAATAACTTTAATAATAATTTAATATTTTTTACATAATATTGTAAGTAACTAATTTCACTTATATCAATTAATAATTTGAGAAAACAACTTTATAAAAATTAATATTTATTAATAATAATTTTAAACTCTTAATATATATTAATTATATAATTTTGTATTCTAATATTAATATTTATTGTATTTCAGTAATTATTTATTGTTTTTGTGATTAATGAATTTTCAATAGTTATGTATAAATTTATTTTTGTTTTGTTATTTGTCAAAAAAATTTTAATAATTATTGGAGATTAAACTACTATTATTGAAAATTTAAAATTTTGTTTATCGTACTTATTATATTTATTGTATATTTTATATAACTTTTTGATTAATATTTATTAGAGATTATACTATTATTTGAGATTATACTATTTATTGACTAATTTAATATATTTTTAGTACTTATTGTATTTTTCATTATCAATATATTTTTCAATAATTGTGTATTTCTGTTATAAATTTTCAACAATTGTTGGGGATTAAAATATTGTTATTTATCAAAGATGAGACTATTAATTTATCTGAAATTATGAGTGTTCATGAGTTGGTTCAGTTCAGTTATAGGTTGTTTTGCCAACCAAATTGACCTGGTCAGTTGAAACCGACTAACCATTTGTGAAAACCAACCCACTCAAGTTGTATTAGTTTGGGTCGATTTTTTAGTTTGGTCAGTTGGTTCAAAAGATTTAAACTTGAAAATTAAATTTAAATTTTAAAAATTATAGTAAAATTATTAATAATTAAATTTATGATATAAAACATTTTAGACTAAGAAATATGGGAAATTTTCCACTTTTCCATATTAAAAATTATATTTAAAATATAAAATATTAATATATATTAATGGTCAAGTCATTTGATTTTGGTGAATTTACAAATGGCCAAAGCAAAACTGATCCAATATGGTCAGGTCAAGTTGATCGGGTTGGTCGGTTTCGTCAATTTAATGAATAAACCTAACTGAAAGTAATTATTGTTATTTTTGTATTACCAAAAATTTATTAAAAGTAGTATATAAAATATGAATGATTTAAAAATATTTAAAAATTTGAAAATATAAAATAGTTGTATACTCTTATGTGTTTCTATTAAGGTCATTTAGTAGAACACACTTTAGAGCTTTACATATTTACTTAAACCTACCTTATGGTTTTCATTTTAATAAAATATCTCATATATTTTACAACTTATTTACTTAATCAACCTTTCATCAATGAGTGTTTGTTTTGCCATTAGAGCCACGATTTTTTATTCCAAAAGTACTCTTATTATTTTTTTGTACAGAAAAAAAAATTGACCAAATATAGCCAATAGAGTGGTTGCCTATGTCTTATTAGGGGTAAAACTGATGTTTTTATTTTTATTTTTTTTGATAAAATTTATTTAAATGAACATTAGGGTCAACACTGTCATTTTCCACTGTCATCTAATGAAAGATTGATTAAATCTATAACAAATTATAAGTGGTGTTTTAGTAAAATACAAACTATAGGGAAAATTTTAGTAAATCCATGAAACTATAAGGGGTGTTTTAGTAAATAACCTTTTCTATTATTTAGCTTTCGCTTAACAAATCCCGTGCAGGTCCCTGTTAGTTACTAAATAAACTAAAGTTAATAGAACAGAATAAGGTAGATGAAATTTTCAAAGGTGTTCTATTCATCACTCATCAGAATTTGGGATTAGACCAATTCCTCCTTGCTGAGATAATCTCCCGTAATCATGAGGAAGTGTTGTGTACCTCCATGAAGAAAATTTTTAGTTTTGATGAAGAGAATTGACGATCGTGAAGAGAT
This sequence comes from Nelumbo nucifera, assembly GCF_055504915.1. Classification (NCBI taxonomy): domain Eukaryota; kingdom Viridiplantae; phylum Streptophyta; class Magnoliopsida; order Proteales; family Nelumbonaceae; genus Nelumbo; species Nelumbo nucifera. Next base: position 131,153,893 of record NC_142649.1, on the reverse strand, counting down.
TGATATGAGACAAATGACTATACTATCTTTTTTGGTTCTATACTATCTGGAGAGGTCATCCAACTAAAGTGTAGTTCCTTAATTTGGAGAATAAACCATTGTTCTTGTGTTTTTCACTATAAAGGTAGCAGATGATTTCATTAATTCTTCCAAAATCCAGGGTATTCTGATTTAACACAAATAATCTGTCATGTTTAAGACATATCTGCTGGTGGGTCAACACAGTTTTCTTTTTTAGTTGGTTTAATTTTTTATTGAATTACAGATTATCACCTTATACTTTGGGGGTACTGATAAGCCCTTACATTTATTACAAAGACCCCTTGAACAAAACTTTTTCCACTCTTCATTACTTGGATGGATGGAGAAAGTTAATTTTTTAAAATACCCTTTTGAAATTTGTAGGATGACATTTCAGAATGATAAAAAAGGTTAAGGCAAAACATGCTCTCTTTTTCGCCCATTTAGAAAGAAAGAAGAAAAAAGAAATGGAAAAGTATGGACAGGCTTAATGCAGATTTCTAAATTTCACTGCAAAATCTATAAACATTAAAAATGTCAAAAACCCACACTCTATGCACCTATACCCACCCATGAATTGGCATCAATTCCGAACTGGCACCTACCTCAAATGTACTTTGAACCTAAAAATTCTGACTTTGGGCTGGACAGTCATTCTCCCTAACAAAAGTACATGATTTACACAAATATGTAAGAGAAAGGACGAATGATCCCATAAATTAAGGAAATGGTAGTTTGGAGATTTAGAAATCTTTAACAAATTAAATGAGAATCTTTTTTGAGGTTAATTGAGGAATACCAATGGAGGGAGCAAAGTGTCACTACCACCAAAGTATAGGTAGTTATATATAATTTACCCAAAAAATTACTTTTATTTACCACACTTATTTTTGTTTAATATGATAGAATATTTATATTAGAGATGTGCCCAAATGTTTTATACAAAATTTTTGTAATTTTTATTGTTTTTATATATTTTTTTTAAATTTTATTATTTAATTAATACATCATGAATTATCCCATTTGACCTAAAATGTGAAGCCGTTGACATCTTGAATAGTAAAATGGTTTTTGTTTCTAGGTCAGTTTTAAAATTTGTATTTTATTTCCATTATCAATAATAATGCTTCTTATTTATCATATTTATATTTGTTTACTAAATTTTTATTATTTCACTATGATACCATTGTTGACCCATTTGACATTTTTGAAATAAAATAATTATTAGAAAATAAAAAAGAGGTATGTACAAGGAAAAGGCCCCGCCTTGAAAGAAAAAAAGAAAGATTAATTAGACCACCGAATAAGCTCCATGTCCCAAAAGTGCATACCAAAAAACTTAGAATGCAACCAAAACCCAAAGCCAAAGCCACAAAACTATAGAATGTACCAAACCAAAGCCACAAGACTAAATCACAGGAGCTATAGCTTCGTAGCACCCAACTTGAACCCAAAACCATTTTACAAACAGGTGTTTCACAGCATGGTTGGTTTTGTTTTTGAAAACAGAAACAACTGCCATAAGAGCAAAAAATACATTCCCCAAAGTCTTCCTACCTCTTGCACCAGTGTACTTATACCCCTAATATTCTTGCAACTCCTTCCCCTATCCCTACTGCATTTCAAGCCTCTTGGGCCCACTTGAACTACTGTGTCAACGTAGAAGTGAACCAGTTTCCTTAGTTTTTGGTCTCCAAAAAGCCCACGTTACAGTCATCCTTATGCAAAGCAGCTTGTAGAGACTCCTACTCCACTTGATCAAACACTTCTCTAGTGAAGCTCTCCCCACCAATAAAATACATGATTGCAATATTTGCTTCCTGACATCCACCTTCACCCTCCTCTCTTTAGAAAGCATCATTTCGTCAGCCTCTGAATTGCCACTCAAAGGCACACTCTGCACCCCTTGGTCTGTTGATATCTCAACAGGGGATCCAGGCATCTCTACCCCTTCCCTTTCAAATTAATCCTACCCAGAACCGCTACCCCTACTATTTCAACTTCTCTTTCCTGCCAATGGCATGACCTGACAACTTCCTTAATCTTCTGCCTAAAAGCATTAAACAACTTTCTATTCAAGAACTACTTACCCATCACTAAGGAGAAGCTGAACTCCTGGTTTTTGATTCCACGTACGCTCATAAGTGCGACCACTGCTAGGGAGGGGTTGAGGTCCCTTACCTCCAAGGCCTCAATGCTAAACCTCTAAAAAGGAATTAATAGAAAAATGGTTGAAACACAAGTGGGAAATTAGGAACAATCTTCTCAAGGATTAAGATTCTAGAAGAATCTGTGAGACAACTCCTGTGCCTACAGGAAGGATGAAGTTCCTTTTACCGAAAGCTGCATTGTGCCAAGTTATCATCTTGGATGTTGGCAAGTTGCAAGAGAGATTGAAGTTGTTAGAAGCTTGCTTGGTAGGACAATTTGTGATATCTAACCAGATGAAAAAGAGGTAGGGAATTGGGCGGCAGAGGAATGGAACACTATAAAGCCAGTTCAAGGACCTTTTATCCATGTTGTCAACTAAGGCAGAAGCTGATAATGTTTTGGAATGGGAGAGTTCCCAAATGTGCTGGCCAGAATTGAGAACAAGTAGATGGGATCTGATGGTGTGCAATCCGGTTGGTCCTAGCTGTCAACAACCTTGCCTCTGAACAAAGCTACAGGGAGCCTGAAACAGAGAAGATGGAGAAGCTCCAAGGGGAACCCGGTATGAATGCTCCGAAGCTCAAGTTAGAATTCTTAGGCAAGATAAAACCAGATGGCACAAAGTTCACGTACCTTGTTCTTGGGGGTAGGGAGCCTTTTATAGCCACCTCGTGCACTCACTCTCAAGCTTCTGTCAGGTCAGGTATGATTACCTCTGGTCTCCTGCCAGTTCGGGTGTCATCCCCTCTGCTGGACAGAACCGCCACTGCTCCCTTTTGTCGGAGCCGTCTCTGCGACTGGCGATGATGGTGGCAGGTGGCGGTGGTAGGTGACCATTGAAGTGCGGCTGTCAAGCGTCAGATCCCAAGTCAGTCAGGTGCGCCGCCCTTGGATACGGACCTCCTCAGTGTCAGGTATGGTATGTTTGTTCAGTTCGGCGTCCTGGAGGCGAAGTGCTGGAGTGGCGAACGAGGTGAAGTCTTGAGTTCGGATAGGGGAGTGTCCTAAACTGCCATGAGGCGGGCCAGTTCGGGTCACTGCCTTGTGTGGCTCGGAGCCTAAGGGAGAGTTCGGGCTCCTCGTAGGGAGTTCGGGCTCTTAGTAGGGAGATCGAGCTCTTAGTAGGGAGGTCGGGCTCCTCGTAGGAAGTTCGGACTGCTGGTTTCTTCCCTTTGGTGCTTGTGCCCTGGGTGCGCTGTTGTGCCGAGCTGTTTGCCTTTGCCACGTATTGAGTGATTACAAGGTCGGACCAAATCTTCCTTCATCAGGATCCTTCAAAATTACTCCAACAAGTTTTCTGCAGATTTATGTAACACGAATTCCATTATAGGCATTTTGAGTTCAGACATTCCATGTTACAGGTGATGCACATGGACGCTTTGTAAGCATTGATCATAATAGTGGTTTGTCATTCGTGGAATCAATCATCGGTCATGAGGATCCTCATCGAAGCAGCTTATCCTTGTCTTTTTTTTTTATTTGGTTAGTAATCACAAGGAATAGATTTATTAAATTAAAGGAAGAAGATACAACAAGGAGTTGTGAACAATAACCATGCCCAATACTAGGCAAGCTCCCCGAACACAACACATAAACTGTCTTTGAACGCCTTGTTTGGCTAGTAGACCTTCTAACCCAACGAACTTGGATGTTTAGTCCTTTTGACAGCCACAAAAATCTATGGTAATCATTCGTGCTACTCAGAACAGAGAGGCTAAAACAGTTCGTCCAGACTAGCAGCTTGTCCTTCTCTTATTCCTCCATTCAATGAATTGAGCTTTGCTGGTGAAGCATTGAACTCAGAGTGATGATTGATGAGTAGGATCTTGAGGTTTTTGAAGGTGATGGCAAAAAATCTTGAAGATATTTTTCATAGTGATGATGCTTACTATAGGGTAAGGTTGAAGGTCAATTTGCAAAGGACATGCATGGTATCACAGAGGGAAGATATAGAGTGATAGAGTCAGCATTTGAGCTGAGGTTAAAGGCAATATCATGTTTAGGAAAAGGGGCATAGCTGGTAAGATTTTGAGAAGGGGTTATTGAAAGATTTACCAAGAGATTGACAACATGGAATAAGAAGTTCATTTCAATTGGCTGGAGATTAACTCTAATAAAACCCACCTTCTCCAACCTACCCATTTACTTCTTGTCAATGTTTAAGGACCCAGAGAAAGTGATAAAAGGATTTTTTTGATAAGTAACAGGTAATTTCATTAATAGAAAACCTCTACAGCTTACCAAAAGAAGCAGCAGGCCAAAAGATATAATGTAGCTCCCGAACAAATGGAGGTTTAATACAAAGTTTCTTTTTGCTAACTTCAGTTTTGTACTTGGCCTGTTCTTCCTTTGGGGCTGGTCTGATTTATTCTGGGTTTTTTCAGATTCTTAAAGAATGTTTTTTACTTGCTACTCGTCAATAAATAAATAAATAAAAGCTTTTATTTTCTGGATAATTATTTATTTCCCATTTGGTAGAATCTGCATCTAAAAGCTATTTGCAACATCTAAGCAGGGCTTTAGTATTCTCTGGTGTTATTACTAAGTGCACATAAAAAAAATATATATATGTATTGAACTTATTATTTGTATTATTTAGACCAATGACTCTTGTAAGAACTATTGTGTTGAAACCTTTCTTGCTATAGGATCTATTAAATTGCTTATCTTGGAATTCATCACCTCAGTTCAAGCCTGTTGCAAGATCTTTAGTTTTTCAAAGTAAGAACCTAGGGTCCATGGAACTAATATGCTGAAGTGAAGGATAACCAATTGGTAATTACTTCACAGTCGGGAAATCCCATTCAACTATCATGTTGGACCATCCTGATGAAGAGACTTGTACTCTTTAATTTCTTTTTCCTTGAAGGAGTACCATTTCCTTGAAGGACTGCATTAAGGTTACAACTTATTGAATCAGTGTGTTTTTATTTGGTTGAGTATTTTTCAAGTATTTTTTAACAATTTTAAGTAATACTTATAACATGAGTTTTATGCAAATTGTTTATGATAGAAAGATTTGGCTCTTCTTAGGATATCAGGGGTTGTAGGGCACATGGACCGGTAGGGGTGGATTCGAGCCAAGCTGAGCCGAATAGTACGAGGTTCAAGCTCGACTCGAGATTGTTCTACAAGGCTCAAGCTCGAGCTTGAGCTCGATTTAAAGAAGATATTTTATAAAAATAAAAAATTATATATAAAAATATTTTTTATTTGATATTTAAAAAATTAAGAATTATAATATTTTTATTATATATATATTATTTTTTATAATTTTATTATAAATATATATATATATATATATATATATATATATATATATATTCGAATCGGCTCGCGAGCCTCAAGAGCCAAGCTTTAGTAGACTCGAGTTCGGCTCGTTTCATAATCGAGCCAGTGAATTGGGTTTGAGTTCAGTTGAAACCAAACCGAGACGAGCTTTTCACAAGTCAAGTTCGAGCAACTCATGTAAAGCTTGACTCGTTACCACCCCTATGGACCGGGTTGGACTATTGACCAGCAGAGCTTGATTGACCATCTTCTCTGATCAATGGGTCAGGATCGGACTGAATAAATTCAATGCCCATATCTTATGATCAATGGGTCAGTACTCATTACAAGGCTGGACTACAAGTATATATGATAAGCTGCATATATGAGAAAAAATAACTGCTGCACTGTTTATCCATCATGTATATTAATCATATACATGTACACACATCAACATGCTAAAGCTTTCGATGGAGAAAATAATCTTAATGAATTGAAATTTTCATCCTTTGAGTTTTCGTAAAACTAAAAGTTAATGAATTTCAGGACATCAAAATTTGATAATAAAAATGTTGAACAAAAACTTTTTCCTTGTAAATATACATAACAACTAATCACAAAGGTCATACTTTACACAGATTTCTAGAGGTTTATATGGTATAACAAAAACATTTGAAGGCTGCCAGTTTTCTCCTAGGGTGACAATATGATATGAGAGCTTAACCTGCTTCATCTGTAAATTTGGAATTTTAAATGTCCACAAAGATCTAGGATTGCAGAGATTACACAACCAATTTGCTTAAATGATCAGAACCCACACATTTCATGACTCTTCAGTCTTGACAACAGTCTAGCCCCTCCTAGATATGGACACTTGAGTACTGAACTCCCAGAAATAGATACCCCATACATTGGGAAATTGTATACATGATTCTAATTTTACTAATGGATTTAGTTTGCAACAGAGTTCAACACAATCTGATCAATAAAATAACTAGAGAACCAAGGGTTTTATCCATATTAACGAATACCCAAAAATCATCATGGATTGTTATGATTTGATGGATCTTTGATAGGACTATCTATTTACTTTCTTACTAATTTATTGCACAATAGCCGAATTGTTAGACAGTGTATGCCCTTAGCTCCAATCAGAATGAAGTACCTTATAACATTTATTGAAAATGAATAAAGTACATATTTGATTCATGTTATTATGGTGTGTTTTTGTATAATACCCTTAACTGGACAGATATGAGACTAATGTTAGTTTAGAATGTTCACAGCCGTTGGATAAGTCTGGGGCAATTTATCCTACTAAGGCTAACACTGATGTGCCGCCAAATTGGTTGTGCCAAGGTGAGACCCGAGGTACATGCAGTGTAGGTTTTCTTGAAACCCTAAACCGGACCAGAATTCCAGTATTACCCTGGACCTTGGTGATTAGTGGGAAAAACTTGAATGTTACACCTGACCCCTATACTCGATTATGATACTGCACTAGGTGTCAGATTGGGTTGTCTTTGATATGCCAATCAGTGAGATCCTTAGAGGGGGTCAAAACCTGGGTATGTTGGGACAGTCCGAGAATTCATCTGAGTGGGTGATCATAGTGACAAGATCAGCCCCTTTGTCGGACAAAGGTAATAATCGGGGATGCACTCTCTTTAATGGAAACCAAAACTGCCGGCAATTGATTTCATTCGTTGAAATTTGTTTTGCAAAACATATATATATATATATATATATATATATATATATATATATATATATGTATTATGGTTTCAAAATGCTTGCAAAAGGTTTTAATTCCCGGGATCCATGTGAGTAGAGAGTGCAACACTGTTCCTTGTAGTCGTGGTAGAGGTCCTCTCCTTGTCGGGCAGTGTTTGATCATTATGCGTTGAGAGGTTAAGTGTAAGACCATTAAGGGTAATGCCTGATGGGCTAATCTTGCATCTGCCCACAGTCCCTGGGTTTTTATAAGGTGGCTTGGCCCAGGGACCACTTAGTGTAAGTGTTGGATCCATTAAGAGCCCATGGTGATGGGCTCAGGGGTTCACTACCCATAACAGTGAATTCGGCCAGGCCTTATAATAGAGTCTAGGCTGAACCCTAAGTGCCTCTCACCCATGCTAAATGATGCCTACTTCAAGCAAAATGGATGATGCTTTATGGTAGGCATCTTAATGCCATTGTAATTATGCATAACTTTTTCAGCTGCTACATCTGAATAGAATAAAAAAATCCATAGCCCTCAGATTGAATGGTGTGCTTAACCGTTTTAGAAATAACCTCGACAATGTGAGTGAAGCAGTTATGAAGGTAACTGTTGGGGAATGAGGTCATGGAATGTTGGAAAAACTTTGAGGCATAAACGTTATTTTCCCTCACTCAATTTACTGAATTTTCTATTGAGTTACTGGCAAATTCATTCCCAAGATACAACAAAGTCTAGGGTGAGAAATTGTAACTAGCAAAGTTGAAGATTCTCCAAAAAAACCTTCTGTAAGATAATAACATATCAAAGAAAGAGAGATAAGTGTGTTTGTTGTGAGAGGTGAGTGCAAACATGTGTGTAAATTGGCTTGGTATATACCCTTTTAAAAATTCAGAGCCATCATGAAGAGAGCATGTGGCTGATGTGTAGATCAATATTTGGGTCCCACGCCATACAAAGAAACCCAACTAGGCAGCAATTTGGAAGGTAAGCGAGCACATGGACTTAATGGGCCTAAAGCCCAATTCAAACTAGTCTAATTTGATTAGTTAAAGAGGGGTGGATCTGTGATTGGATCAGCAGATAGGATTGGGAGTTATCCCTATCCACTCAGAGAGTCCATATCCAAATACAAATTTGGATTTGGAAACTCCTAATAAGATTAGGAGGGCTGATCTAATCTGCAGATAAGATAAGGCATTATCCTTATCTCTTAAAGAGAACTCCTTATCCAAATACAAATTTGGATTAAGAAACTCCAAATGAGATTAGGAGCTCTCTTTAAGGCTATAAAAGGAGGAGGGGGTGAACCATTCTACACAACTCTCAACCCCAGAGATCAGGTCTCAGATCACAGAGAGAGAAGACAGCAATAGTGTGACTGCGCCATCTTCTCCCTGCGTTCTCCTCCAGTCGCTGCCATTGCTAGTTTGATCTCCATTCTTGTAGGAGTGATCAAGAAGCGTTCTTGATATCAGTCTTTGGAGAAAGTCTGATCTGAAGTCGTGCTCACAGCCTCCATTGAATTCTTGCTGAAGGATTCAGTTCTTGGGAAGAACACTACTGATTCTGCTCCACCCTACACTGTGCCATTTTCAGTGGGAGCAGTCTTTGGAGATTTCTTTGGGCATGAACACCTTCATTGAAGGATACTGTTTCTTCGTATTAGGTATCTCCCTCTCCTGCCTTTTGGTTTCAGATCTGGTTTGGTTCTTGGTTCAAGATTGATCCTTAAAAATGCAGATTTTCTAAAACAGGGAATGTGATTCCCAGATGGGAGAGAGAAATTTTTGAAATTTCACCCTACCCTCTTGCAGGGTTCAGCCATCCATACAATGGATCTCTCATCCCTTTAGTGGTATCAGAGCCATGGTTCAAATCATGAACTGAAATAAATCAGATCTGAACCTACGCAAATGGGCAGAAGGCGTTCTACCTGATTTGTGTAGATTGTGGTTTTTTTGGGAAATTGTTTCGCAGATCAAGGGAGAATGATCTGAAATTAATTCTTTATAAATCTGAATTTTATTTAGAATTATTCTTTATAATTTTCTTGATTTATGGGTTGTTCATACAAAGGAGATCGAAATCATTAACGACGCAGAAAATCGTAGATTGACTCATTAACGGCGCAGAAAATCGTAGATAGGAATTCAAACCAACATCGTGATCAGATTCAGATTCAAACCAATATTTATGAAATATGGTCGAATCTTTTGATCAGATCAAATTTGAATATAGACTAGTTCAAATATGATTTGATCTGCTTGCATCCTTACCAAACCACTTGCCTACGATGACCTATCTAATTAAATTATTAAACCATTTGACATGGTTAATCGGGTCATGTATTAAAAATTAATGATTTTTATTTTTTATCATAATTTTTATCCCATTTCTGTCATTAATGAAAATAATTCTCATTAATCACACTTTTTTTGTATGATAAATATATAATATTACAGAATGTACCTAAAATTATCGACAATTTTCTACATTTTCTAAATTTTATGTATTTTATTATTTAATAATAACATCCATTTGACATGGATAATTTAACCACAAACCCACTGCTTGAATGGAAAAACCATTTTTCTTTTTTAGTTGATTTTAAATCATTTATTCCATTTTCCTCATCGATAAAAAGAATTCTTATTTTCACATTTATTTTTGTTTAATATGATGAATATATAACAATAGAATTGTATCCAAATGCTTTATACAAAGATTATATTTTTCTTTGAATTTATACACATCTATGTTATAATTAAGTAACAAATATTACATACATACATGCATAAATACATATTTAATATTCGTTACTTATTTATAACATCATAGATTGACCCATTTGACCTGAAATGTTAGATCATTGACCTACCTACCATCTACATATGGAAATGGTTTCATTTTCAAACTGGTTTTAAATTTGCATTTCATTTATATCATTGATAAAATAATTATTATTTATCATACTTGTTTTTGTTTATATTATAGATGTGCCCAAAATTGTTTCATATTTTTGTATTATTTTATTTTAAAAAAATTTATTTTTAGTTATACATCATGGCTTAAACTATTTGACTTGAAAGGAAAACCACTAGCCCACCCCTAAAAAGGAAGATGGTTTAATTTCCAATCGGTTTAAAGTTGTATATTTTCAAAATTCTTTTTTTTTATATATTTTGTATTTTTTTATATTTTTAAATTTGTACTATTTATTTGGGTAAACCTCTTAAACTACCCCAACTGTTGACATAATTGAAATATTGTACACTTGTTGTTTACATATTGTCTAACGCTACCCCTACTATTTATGACAATTGACTAGCTCTACCCTTACTGTTAGCATCTCTTAATGCTCTATCACGATCTATGCACATGTGACCCCACGTGACCTATAATTTTTTTTCAAATCCCAATATTACCCTCATCTCCAAAGCCCAATTAATTATTTTTATTTTTTATCATAATATTTATCCCATTTCTGTCATTAATGAAAATAATTCTCATTAATCACACTTTTTTATATGATAAATATAATATTATAGAATGTACCCAAAATTATCGACAATTTTCTATATTTTCTTAAATTTTATATATTTTATTATTTAATAATAACATCCATTTGACATGGATTGTTTAACCACTAACCCACCGCTTGAATGGAAAAACCATTTTGCTTTATTAGTTGATTTTAAATCATGTATTCCATTTTCATCATCGATAAAAAGAATTCTTATTTTCACAATTATTTTTGTTTAATATGATGAATATAAAACAATAGAAGTGTATCCAAATGCTTTATACAAAGCTTATATTTTTCTTTGAATTTAAACACATTTATGTTATAACAAAATAACAAATATTAAATACATATTTAATATTCGTTACTTATTTATAACATCATAGATTGACCCATTTGACCTGAAATGTTAGATCATTGACCTACCTACCATCTACATATGGAAATGGTTTCATTTTCAAACTGGTTTTAAATTTGCATTTCATTTATATCATTGATAAAATAATTATTATTTATCATACTTATTTTTGTTTATATTATAGATGTGCCCAAAATTGTTTCATATTTTTGTATTATTTTATTTTAAAAAAATTATTTTTAGTTATACATCATGGCTTAACCTATTTGACCTGAAAGGTTGAACCACTAACCCATCCCTAAAATGGAAGATGGTTTAATTTCCAGTCGGTTTTAAGTTGTTTATTTTCAAAATTCTTTTTTTTTATATATTTTGTATTTTTTTATATTTTTAAATTTGTATTATTTATTTGGGTAAATCTCTTAAACTACCCCCACTGTTGACGTAATTGAAATATTGTACCCTTGTTGTTCACATATTGTCTAACCCTACCCCTATTATTTATGATAATTGACTAGCTCTACCCTTACTATTAGCATCTGTTAATGCTCTATCACGATCTATGCACAAGTGACCCCACGTGACCTATAATTTTTTTTTCAAATCCCAATATTACCCTCATCTCCAAAGCCCAATTAATGATTTTTATTTTTTATCATAATTTCTATCCCGTTTCTGTCATTAATGAAAATAATTCTCATTAATCACACTTTTTTATATGATAAATATATAATATTATAGAATGTACCTAAAATTATCGATAATTTTCTACATTTTCTTAAATTTTACGTATTTTATTATTTAATAATAACATCCATTTGACATGGATAGTTTAACCACTAACCCACCGCTTGAATGGAAAAACCATTTTGCTTTTTTAGTTGATTTTAAATCATGTATTCCATTTTCATCATCGATAAAAAGAATTCTTATTTTCACATTTATTTTTGTTTAATATGATGAATATAAAACAATAGAATTGTATCCAAACGCTTTATACAAAGCTTATATTTTTCTTTGAATTTATAAACATTTATGTTATAACTAAGTAACAAATATTACATACATACATGCATAAAAACAAATTTAATATTCGTTACTTATTTATAACATCATAGATTGACCCATTTGACCTGAAATGTTAGATCAGTGATCTACCTACCATCTAGATATGGAAAAGGTTTCATTTTCAAACTGGTTTTAAATTTTCATCTCATTTATATCATAGATAAAATAATTATTATTTATCATACTTATTTTTGTTTATATTATAGATGTGCCCAAAATTGTTTCATATTTTTGTATTATTTTATTTTAAAAAATTTTTTTTTAGTTATACATCATGGCTTAACCTATTTGGCCTCAAAGGTTGAACCACTAACCCACCCCTAAAAAGGAAGATGGTTTAATTTCCAATCGGTTTTAAGTTGTATATTTTCAAAATTCTTTTTTTTTATATTTTATATTTTTTATATTTAAAAATTTGTTTTATTTATTTGGGTAAATCTCTTAAACTACGCCTACTGTTGACGTAATTGAAATATTGTACCATTGTTGTTTACATATTGTCTAACGCTACCCCTACTATTTATGACAATTGACTAGCTCTACCTTTACTGTTAGCATCTGTTAATACTCTATCACAATCTTTGCACATGTGACCCCACGTGACTTATAATTTTTTTTCAAATCCCAATATTACCCTCATCTCCAAAGCCCAATTAATGATTTTTATTTTTTATCATAATTTTTATCCCATTTCTGTCATTAATGAAAATAATTATCATTAATCACACTTTTTTATATGATAAATATATAATATTACAGAATGTACCTAAAATTATCGACAATTTTCTACATTTTCTTAAATTTTATGTATTTTATTATTTAATAATAACATCCATTTGACATGGATAGTTTAACCGCTAACACACCGCTTGAATGGAAAAACCATTTTGCTTTTTTAGTTTATTTTAAATCATGTATTCCATTTTCATCATCGATAAAAAGAATTCTTATTTTCACATTTATTTTTGTTTAATATGATGAATATATAACAATAGAAGTGTATCCAAATGCTTTATACAAGGCTTATATTTTTCTTTGAATTTATATACATTTATGTTATAATAAGCAACAAATATTAAATACATGCATGCATAAATACATATTTAATATTCGTTACTTATTTATAACATCATAGATTGACTCATTTGACCTGAAATGTTAGATCATTGACCTACCTACCATCTAGATATAGAAATGGTTTCATTTTCAAACTGGTTTTAAATTTGCATTTCATTTATATCATTGATAAAATAATTATTATTTATCATACTTATTTTTGTTTATATTATAGATGTGCCCAAAATTGCTTCATATTTTTGTATTATTTTATTTTAAAAAATTTATTTTTAGTTATACGTCATGGCTTAACCTATTTGACCTGAAAGGTTGAACCACTAACCCACCCATAAAAAGGAAGATGGTTTAATTTCCAATTGGTTTTAAGTTGTATATTTTCAAAATTCTTTTTTTGATATATTTTTTATTTTTTTATATTTTTAAATTTGTATTATTTATTTGGGTAAATCTCTTAAACTAACCCTACTGTTGACGTAATTGAAATACTGTACCCTTGTTGTTTACATATTGTGTAACGCTACCCCTACTATTTATGACAATTGACTAGCTCTACCCTTACTGTTAGCATCTGTTAATGCTCTATCACAAACTATGCACATGTGACCCCACGTGACTTATAACTTTTTTTTCAAATCCCAATATTATCCTCATCTCCAAAGCCCAATTAATGATTTTTATTTTTTATCATAATTTTTATCCCATTTCTGTCATTAATGAAAATAATTCTCATTAATCACATTTTTTTATATGATAAATATATAATATTACAGAATGTACCTAAAATTGTTGACAATTTTCTATATTTTCTTAAATTTTATGTATTTTATTATTTAATAATAACATCCATTTGACATAGATAGTTTAACCACTAACCCACCACTTGAATGGAAAAACCATTTTGCTTTTTTAGTTGATTTTAAATCATGTATTCCATTTTCATCATCGATAAAAAGAATTCTTATTTTCACATTTATTTTTGTTTAATATGATGAATATATAACAATAGAATTGTATCCAAATGCTTTATATGAAGATTGTATTTTTCTTTGAATTTATACACATTTATGTTATAACTAAGTAACAAATATTACATACATACATGCATAAATACATATTTAATATTCGTTATTTATTTATAATATCATAGATTGACCCATTTGACCTGAAATGTTAGATCATTGACCTACCTACCATCTAGATATGGAAATGGTTTCATTTTCAAACTGGTTTAAATTTGCATTTCATTTATATCATTGATAAAATATTTATTATTTATCATACTTATTTTTGTTTATATTATAAATGTGCCCAAAATTGTTTCATATTTTTGTATTATTTTATTTTAATAAAATTATTTTTAGTTATACATCATGGCTTAACCTATTTGACCTGAAAGGTTGAACCACTAACCCACCCCTAAAATGGAAGATGGTTTAATTCCAATCGGTTTTAAGTTGTATATTTTCAAAATTCTTTTTTTATATATTTTGAATTTTTTTATAATTTTAAATTTGTATTATTTATTTGGGTAAATCTCTTAAACTACCCTACTGTTGACGTAATTGAAATATTGTACCCTTGTTGTTTACATATTGTCTACCGCTATCCCTATTATTTATGACAATTAACAAGCTCTACCCTTACTATTAGCATCTGTTAATGCTCTGTCACGATCTATGCACATGTGACCCCACGTGACCTATAATTTTTTTTTCAAATCCCAATATTACCCTCATCTCCAAAGCCCAATTAATGATTTTTATTTTTTATCATAATTTTTATCCCATTTCTGTAATTAATGAAAATAATTCTCATTTATCACACTTTTTTATATGATAAATATATAATATTACAGAATGTAACTAAAATTATCGACAATTTTCTACATTTTCTTAAATTTTATGTATTTTATTATTTAATAATAACATCCATTTGACATGGATAGTTTAACCACTAACCCACCGCTTGAATGGAAAAACCATTTTGCTTTTTTAGTTGATTTTAAATCATGTATTCCATTCTCCTCATCGATAAAAAGAATTCTTATTTTCACATTTATTTTTGTTTAATATGATGAATATATAACAATAGAATTGTATCCAAATGCTTTATACAAAGCTTAAATTTTTTTTGAATTTATACACCTTTATGTTATAACTAAGTAACAAATATTACATACATACATGCACAAATACATATTTAATATTCGTTACTTATTTATAACATCATAGATTGACCCATTTGACCTGAAATGTTAGATCATTGACCTACCTACCATCTAGATATGGAAATGGTTTCATTTTCAAACTGGTTTTAAATTTGCATTTCATTTATATCGTTGATAAAATAATTATTATTTATCATACTTATTTTTGTTTATATTATAGATGTGCCCAAAATTGTTTCATATTTTTGTATTATTTTATTTTAAAAAAAAATTATTTTTAGTTATACATCATGGCTTAACCTATTTGACCTGAAAGGTTGAACCACTAACCCACCCCTAAAATGGAAGATGGTTTAATTCCAATCAGTTTTAAGTTGTATATTTTCAAAATTCTTTTTTTTATATATTTTGTATTTTTTTATATTTTTAAATTTGTATTATTTATTTGGGTAAATCTCTTAAACTACCCCCACTGTTGACGTAATTGAAATATTGTACCCTTGTTGTTTACATATTGTCTAACCCTACCCCTATTATTTATGACAATTGACAAGCTCTACCCTTACTGTTAGCCTCTGTTAATGCTCTATCACGATCTATGCACATGTGACCCCACGTGACCTATAATTTTTTTTTCAAATCCCAATATTACTCTCATCTCCAAAGCCCAATTAATGATTTTTATTTTTTATCCAAATTTTTATCCCATTTCTATCATTAATGAAAATAATTCTCATTAATCACACTTTTTTATATGATAAATATATAATATTACAGAATGTACTTAAAATTATCGACAATTTTCTACATTTTTTTAAATTTTATGTATTTTATTATTTAATAATAACATCCATTTGGCATGGATTGTTTAACCACTAACCCACCGCTTGAATGGAAAAACCATTTTGCTTTTTTAGTTGATTTTAAATCATGTATTCCATTTTCATCATCGATAAAAGGAATTCTTATTTTCACAATTATTTTTGTTTAATATGATGAATATATAACAATAGAATTGTATCCAAATGCTTTATACAAAGCTTAAATTATTTTTGAATTTATACACATTTATGTTATAACTAAGTAACAAATATTACATACATACATGCACAAATACATATTTAATATTCGTTACTTATTTATAACATCATAGATTGACCCATTTGACCTGAAATGTTTGATCATTGACCTACCTACCATCTAGATATGGAAATGGTTTCATTTTCAAAATGGTTTTAAATTTGCATTTCATTTATATCATTGATAAAATAATTATTATTTATCATACTTATTTTTGTTTATTATAGATGTGCCCAAAATTGTTTCATATTTTTGTATTATTTTATTTTAAATAATTTATTTTTAGTTATACGTCATGGCTTAACCTATTTGACCTAAAAGGTTGAACCACTAACCCACCCTTAAAAAGGAAGATGGTTTAATTTCCAATCGGTTTTAAGTTGTATATTTTCAAAATTCTTTTTTTTTATATATTTTTTATTTTTTTTATATTTTTAAATTTGTTTTATTTATTTGGGTAAATCTCTTAAACTACCCCTACTGTTGACGTAATTGAAATATTGTACCCTTGTTGTTTACATATTGTCTAACGCTACCCCTATTATTTATGACAATTGACTAGCTCTACCCTTACTGTTAGCATCTGTTAATGATCTATCACAATCTATGCATATGTGACCCCACGTGACTTGTAATTTTTTTTTCAAATCCCAATATTACCCTCATCTCCAAAGCCCAATTAATGATTTTTATTTTTTATTATAATTTTTATCTCATTTCTGTCATTAATGAAAATAATTCTCATTAATCACAGTTTTTTATATGATAAATATATAATATTACAGAATGTACCTAAAATTATTGACAATTTTCTTTATTTTCTTAAATTTTATGTATTTTATTATTTAATAATAACGTCCATTTGACATGGATAGTTTAAGCACTAACCCACCGCTTGAATGGAAAAACCATTTTGCTTTTTTAGTTTATTTTAAATCATATATTCCATTTTCATCATCGATAAAAAGAATTCTTATTTTCACATTTATTTTTGTTTAATATGATGAATATATAACAAAAGAATTGTATCCAAATTCTTTTTACGAAGATTATATTTTTCTTTGAATTTATACACATTTATGTTATAACTAAGTAACAAATATTACATACATACATGCATAAATACATATTTAATATTCGTTATTTATTTATAACATCATAGATTGACCCATTTGACCTGAAATGTTAGATCATTGACCTACCTACCATCTAGATATGGAAATGGTTTCATTTTCAAACTAGTTTTAAATTTGCATTTCATTTATATCATTGATAAAATAATTATTAGTTATCATACTTATTTTTGTTTATATTATAGATGTGCCCAAAATTGTTTCATATTTTTGTATTATTTTATTTTAAAAAAATTATTTTTAGTTATACATCATGGTTTAACCTATTTGACCTGAAAGGTTGAACCACTAACCCACCCCTAAAATGGAAGATGGTTTAATTTCCAATCGGTTTTAAGTTGTATATTTTCAAAATTCTTTTTTTTATATATTTTGTATTTTTTTATATTTTTAAATTTGTATTATTTATTTGGGTAAATCTCTTAAAGTACCCCTATTGTTGATGTAATTGAAATATTGTACCCTTGTTGTTTACATATTGTCTAACGCTACCCCTATTATTTATGACAATTGACTAGTTCTACCCTTAATGTTAGCATCTGTTAATGCTCTATCACAATCTATGCACATGTGACTCCACGTGACCTATAATTTTTTTTTCGGCATATCCATATATATTAAGGGTTAGAAATCCTGCCGTGAATTAATAGTTTAAACTAACAATCTTTCCCACACTCCTCAATCGTCGCCTCTCTTGCAGAGACCTCAACACTATTTCTATTTCTCAAATTACAGAGTTATACGAGAACACAGTTGCCAATCTCATTTGGGATTTGTCCGATTAATCAATTCCCTTTCAAATCTCTGCTCATTAAACAAAGAAGCGACAACATTGGTATTAGCTTTATTGGCATGCTTTGCAACCTTGCAAGGTCAACCATGCCCCATAGAGGTAACAGGGGAATCGTCCTCTCCAATTTCAACATTGTTGAAGGCATTAATTCTTCTCCCCTTCTCGCCAAGAAGGTTTTGTGTTCTAATAGCTCGAATGATGATCTCAGTGCGCATTGGAGTTACACGAACTTCAATGCTCGAATACCCATCCTTAGCGAGCTCATTTGAGTTGGCATGACTGGAGCTGGTAGGGGGCACAACAACGGTTGCTCCCAATGGATGGACACTTACAGAGAATCTCGATAGGTTTCAGCTCACCTTGACTCAACAATGGTTTCACTCCATAATCCATCGGCGTTCAACTTGTTACACCCTGTCTCCTCTTTTGGTCTCCCATATGATATTAGGGCATTTTTTTGTTCTTCTACAATAGGTAACTTTTCTGGTCTGGGGGAATGCCCACATGGAGACGGAGGACAGATGACCAATGAGAGTCTTGAAAAAGATCTACATACCCCTACGGAGACGGAGGACCAGGTGCATGGTAGACTCCTTCTGGATGTTGTAGTTCGTCAGAATCCTGCCATCCTCAAGCTGCTTCCCAGTAATGATCAACATTTGCTAGTCTGGGGGAGTACCCTCCTAGAAGGACATCGCCGGTAATGACTAACAAAAACGGTACAGCCAAATAATATGCCTCTCCCTTTCTCTTTTAATGAGACAGAAGGAGGGTGAGAGAGAGAGAGAGAGCGCTTTACAACAGATTCGTTATTCCTCCTATCTATTTGAACAGCTCTTTCCGTGGCCTATTGTTCTTGGTTGGATTTTATTTTGAAAGTTGAGGAATAGTGAATGACAAATTTGATATTTCATTTCTTTTCGTTAGTATTTAATAGCGATGTGAATTTTTAGAAATAGTAAGAGTACTTTAAAACAATATCTCAACAGTAAAGGTACAGTTTGTCAATTTCATAATTAGTAGGGATAGTTTAAGAGATTTACCGTATTTATTTATGATATCATGAAATTATCCATTTGATTCAAATGGTTGAAATACTTACTCACAACGTAGATGGAAAATATGATTTTATTTCTACATTTATTTTAAAAATATAAAATTTCATTCTATTAATAATTATTGTGTATGGATTTATTAGTAGAATTTCATGATGATAAATAAAAGTATTTTTTATATTTTTAAATTTATATTATTTATTTATGACTTCATAAAATTATCCATTTGACCCAAATGGTTGAACTACTTATCCACTACCTAGATGAAAATTATGATTTCATTTCTATGTTTATTTTAAAAATATAAAATTTTATTCTATTAATAATTATTGTGTATGGATTTTTTAGTGTAATGATGATAAACAAAAGTATAAATTTTGGATTCAATGAGAGTGAATGTGATTTATTTAATGACTTAAATGTGAGACTTAATGAGAGGTAATTGAATGTACTTAATGTTATTCTTTTAAATACATTTTCTACCATTTCAATGAAGATGAACTAAATTCAAGATGAGGGGTATTTCAGTAAAAAAAAATTCTAGAACCCAATACCTCCTATCTGAATGAACTAATCAGGGCAGGGTGGACAAATGTCATCCCCGCCCCATCCCAATCCCTAGAATTTTGGATTTCCCAAAACCTTGATCAATGTCTAAAAACCACCCTGATCGAGTGAGACCCCACGAGGATGGATCAAATTGCTCTCTACTAGAAGAAGTAATAGCAATGAAGGAAGGCACTTTGCTGGTATGTCAATTGTATTTTAACAGGGTTATTTTTAAAATTAACTCATTAAAGTATTGAACAGTACCATACCTTTTGCTTGTCCAGAGGAGAGGATGATCTTTTCATTCTTTCTTACCCCAGCATAAACTGGTCCACATATTTTATATTTTATGTTAATATTTATATAAACTAGCAAAGGGGCCCCTACGTTGCAGGGGCTAGTCGAATTGTCAAAGTTGAATGTAAAGTATTGGATTTAAAAGGGTGAGGGAAAAAACTTAATAGTTTCAATAAAATGATAAAAAAGTGAACTAAGTTTTTATCATTATCTTTGTAGTCAAAACTATTTTAGCTCATTTTTCATTTATTAATTTTTATTTACATGACTAGTGGAATTGTAAAAGTCGATGTAAACTATTTGCTTTAAAAGAGTGAGGGAAAAAATTTAATAATTTCAATAAAATGACAAAAATGATCCAAGTTTTTATTACTATCTTTGTAGTCAAAACTATTTTAATTCATTTTTAATTTATTAATTATTATTTATCGATAAGATATCCTTATGAGTAAAATTAATTATACATTTAAAAATAACAATGCCAAAGTACGGATAAGCCTATTTCAGAATTCTGAAATCCAGGCCAGCCCATGCAGAACCCAAAATGACATTCAAATTCAACTTTTTCCATCTTAAGACAGATTCCCACGCCAACTCAGATTTCTCTTATTTTTGTAATTTCAAAATTACAAATTAACCTGTGAAGATTAAAACGACCCTGATGGGACCCACTGTTTAGATCTCTCTCCGGCTCTCCCGCTCTCCCTCCACTTTCGTTGTCTCTCCCACTCTCAACTCTCCTTGTTCCTGCAACTTTCTTCCTCCTAAACCCAGAACTCCTCTTTCGCTTTCTCTCTCCCGCTCTCCCTCTCTCCCTCTGCTGTAACCGCTTTCGTTTCTATCGTTTCTCTCATCCGCTTCGACGATATGGGAGGCGGCAGAGATGTTTGTCTCATTAGTGGACGTCCAACCATTATAGATATATAAATGAAGAAATGATTCTAACCTAATATTATACGTGTAGTTCATCGATCGTCTGAGCTTTAACCGGAGGGGAACTATCGTCGTGATAGATTCCATTTCGTTTCTTATGAGTTTGGATCCTCGCGAGCCGTTGCCAGCAGCTGCAACGTTCTTGAAGCTGAATTCTTCATTCCCGTTTCTAGTTCCGTTCGCCGCCATCTCCTCTCAGCAACCTTGTTGTTGGTTGATCAACAAATATAAAATCTCAGATACTCGAACAAGCGAAAAACATCCTCAAAGAATATATACATATGAAGATTCAAATAGAGCATCACAAAAGTATAGAAAAAATATAGACAAATGACTTAAAAAATCTAAAAAAATTCGGATTTTTTAAAAGCTAATATAATTTGGAGATAAATTTTCATGTAATTTTTTGTTTCATATGCAACACAACACTATCCAGTACTTGTCAGACATTATAAAATAGTTGTGTATGGACTTCTCGCATATGAGCGTTGAAGTTTTAAAGGTTTGGGCCATATACAAGGATGTAGATAATTTACTCATATTAATTTCTCTATGAAATGTTCTCGATCGATGGCATTGTTATTTCTGTCGAAGGTTTCTGAATTCACGTAGAATTCTTCTTTAAGTTTAAGGCAAATAAAATTTAAAACAATAAAACCACCAAAAACCAGAGGAACAAATCCAGAGGCTTTACAATGCAACATGTTGAAATTGAGACAGATGATTATGCCCCCAAAGATACAGGAGGGGGGTGATTGACTGAGCTCATCAAACAAAACGAAAGCGTAGGAATAGGATTAACAGGGAGGGAGCACACCAGAAAGGCAGAAACTGGAAGCTGGAAACAAGAAAGAAGAACAAAATGAAACCCTAAAACAAATGAAAAGCGGAAGGGGAAATGGAGGTGTCCACCATCCAGTTTCAGTAGAGGGAAGGCTTCGAATAAAGCGGACGGGAAGGGTGCGAAAATAGAGTAGTGACTGGTGACTGGTGAGCACTCCCCTTTTAAAGCCATCTACTAACCCAAGTTTAACCCAACTCCAGCCCAATGCTTCGAAACCATTCTAACCATGGTTAAATCCTAACACATTTGGGATTGAGCCCAAGGATCAAAACGGTTAAATACACGTATAATATTATGTTTGAATCGTTTCTTCATTTATCTACAATGGCTGGACGTCCACTAATGAGGCAGATATCTCTGCCTCCTCCCGTATCGTCGAAGCGGGTGAGAGAAACGGTAGAAACGGAAGCGGTTACAGTAGAGGAAGAGTGGGAGAGCGAAAGCGAAAGAGGAGTTCTGGGTTTGGGAGGAAGAAAGTTGCAGGAATAGGAGAGTTGAGAGTGGGAGAGACAACGAAAGAGGAGGGAGAGCGGGAGAGAGATCTAAACAGTGGACTACATCAGAGTCATTCTAGTCTTCACAGGTTAATTAGTAACTTTGAAATTACAAAAATAATGAAAATCCGAATTGCCCGTGGGAATTTGTCTTAATATTGAAAAAGTTGAATTTAAATGCCATTTTAGGTTGTGTATAGGCTGGCCTCGATTTCAGAATTCTGAAATGGGTTTATTCGTACTTTTCCCCAGTACACTGACAGCCCCGAATCCAACTCAGGCTTACTTCAACTTAGCACCTAGTGACGTGTTGAAATGTGATTGGACTCGAAGAGAAAATTCCTTCGAGTCCAAACCATTAGATCTAAAGTGCATCCTGCTCTTCCCGGTTAAGAAAATAATGTCCACCCCACTGACCTCAAGTCCCCACCATACGGCTATCATCAGCTACTACCTACACCCAGTAGAATATGATTGTTAAGAACGAAACCAACTAATCTTGCAAAGTCTTTGATATCATCCTTAGACTCCAGTTGCGGTCTTAGTAATTCGTCCATATGATGTAATTCTTGCGGGAAGAAAAATTGTGGAAGTTGAGAAGAAGAATAGACCGGTTGATAAAGGAGAGTTCTGGTTCTCCCTTCCTAATAGTTACTCTTTGTATTGTAAATAAAGAATAAAATAGAGAAGAGCACCACCATCTCACACCAATCTCCATTCCTATTGCAAGCAAATATAGAAGAAACACAATTAAACCTCCACACTTCCAGAAACCATCAAAATAAGAAGGAAAAGAAAATACACAAGTACAATAGAGTAGGCACAATGAAGACAACCTCAATGGTCAATCATACTTAAATTGCAAAACAGAGGGAGTCGAATCTTGTAAAAAAAATAAACATAAAGAAGGAGAAAGAGATCACATCAAACTGGGAAAAAACAAAGTAATTTGAAAAAAAAAATAATAGATGAAAAGCCATCTGTCCTAATCGACTATCTTAAATCATACAAACATATGAACTTGAATAGAAATGCAGAAACAAGATGAAACCTACAAAGCACCGAGAGAAACACATGCATCAAACCAACCTGAATAGAAATGCAAGTGCAACTTATGCGGGCTTGGGTTGGGTTTTTGTCGAAAATTGAATGGGCCTGGCCCAAAGGTTTAAAGTCGAAACAGTGTAAAATGTTGACTGGGTTGCTCTCTATCGTTCTTCGTGTTTTAAATAAATAATGCAATTATGCAAACACACCCTTTCCAGTAATTGTCTGATTGTCTCCATCAACACTGATGTAAATTACATTGGAAATTACTACCAAAAGGTGATTCACCATATATTGAAGTGGGATTTCATTGCTCAATTCATCCTTTGGACAACAAAGATCAAGTTTGGGTTGAATTTAACTTCACCTACTAACAAAAACGCCATACTCAAACCATTTGAAAAAGACAACAGCCATGTTCACGGTGCACGTACATTCAAGGGCATAGATGTTTTCATTACAGGATGCATTTGCATTTTATTTGAAGGGTTAAATTTATGAATTATGATGCTTAGTGCCACTTTAATGATTTAAGTTATCGGTTATAAATTTTTCTGGTATTGGATTTAGATTTCTTCCTCAAAAAATAGATACTCACACCCATCTGAAACGAATCAGGATTTGCGCCTCACACGAAACCTTACAGCACATCTCACCATATATTGAGAATACTTTATGGATAAAAACATACAAGTATGAAAAATATTAATTTATTATTATTATATTTCTGAGGCTACAACTACAAAAAGCCTTTCCAACCCTGGTGGCAGAAGGATTATCCCACGTCTCTACTCTCTTTTGATAAGCTACTCCGGGTCTCCTGCCCACGAGAATGGCTCGTTATAAATTCCAAGGTAGAATTAGTGGCTCAATCTCAATCATGTTATAACACGTCAACCTGATGTGTGGGCCACATATTTACGTAGATGAACCGTATCGTGATCGGTCCAATCACTGTTACGGGATTCTCTTGGCCACTAGAAGGGTGGGTGGGCAGTTCTATTTGTTCCTACAAGAAAGGAAATAGCTCCATACACGTGGAACATTATGATTGGTTCAATATCCTACTTCTCTAGAGAATTCGGCGGAAATTATGCTCATCTTGTGGTGGTCGTCCACTCAACCTCATAAGTCATAACTCATGGGGTGGAGCCGTAGAACTGAAAAGCCTGGCGAAGATTTTGGTTTTATTTTCAAGGAAACCGGCTGTACCTGTTAGCCAGTGAGGGCGCTCATACGCGTCATTTAACAGACGTGCAGTTACACTCTAGGTACGTTCATTGGGCCCGAAAAGATTTGATACGGATGTGTATCAACCCGTACCGGACCCGAAGCAACTTCTACCCGGTTTCGGCTGGGGTAGTTAAAGCTAAGGAGCTGAACCCGATCTTACACATAATTTCACCCGTGTCATCGTGTACAAGTATTGATGCCCCATGTATGTTCTCAATATATTGGCAGAGATGTACTATAGGACATTGTGGAGGCAGTCTTGTGGAGAACATCTTTCGATGACATCATCATTTTTGGTATTATCATCGGGAGATGTTCTTAATTTACAGCGGGGATGTGCCGTGGGACATTGTGAGATGCCCCCTTGTTGGCTGATATTCTGAGGGGAGTTTGATAATTCCTTAGGCTCTGTTTGGGAACGATGCAAATATGAAGTGTAAAACGTTTCATGTAAATGCAAAGTTGGATTAATTTTATATTAACAAATTTACTTTCTTACCAATGAATTCTAATAAAATATATGTTTTTTTTTTAACAAAAGCCTACATTGAATACAAATTTACTTCTTTTTTTTATCAATGTACATTTATATCTTATTTTGAATGTAAATATGCATTGAAAAATAAATTTTCTGTCATTTGTCAATGCATAATTGTCATTTATCAAAACTGAATCAGAATACATAGGGTAAACCAGAGTTTACACTTCATTTGCATGGTTCCCAAATGCAGCCTTAAAGGTTATCCACTACGATCATAGAGTCTCCTTTAATGATACTACGCCTCCTAGGAAATTTAGCTGTAATGATGTGGGCTTCATAGACCACAAAACGAGCATTCATTGTTACTATTCATGCCCCATCTATCTAACCTATCCTTAGTTAATAGTTTGTTATTGACTATTGAGTAGTAGGTAAATGAAGAAGTTTACCTTTAGGGGGACTTTCCAGTTCGAAAGGTTTCGGTTAGGGTTTCCCATACTTGCTTCATCTTCTTTCAATTTATAGGTCGACCTGACCGTGAAGGTTCCTTCTGGGTCCGGATTCCATTTAATTTCATCCTCTTTCTGACCTGTTGGTATAGGGATAGTTCTAATTTTAACACATATCTCCTGGGGAACAAGAGTTAGAATCTTCTCTTTATCCCTATCTTGTGGGCTTTTTAAATAACGTTATACGTATGTGGGTTTCACCATCTAGCTCATGGTATCTATCCATATTATGTTCATTTGGTTGGTTCAATTCGGTTCGGTTCAAAAATAGAACCTAATCAACATTTCATTTAGGTCATTTTCATGAGCTGAATCGAACCGAATTAGATTTGAAAACCAAATGGAACTGAATTCAAATAGGATTCGGTTCAGTTTGGTTTTAATTTGATTAATTTGATTAGCTAAAATATAAATGTATTTTATATTTGTCTTAATAATTATTATTAAAATATATCGACATTTATAATTAAAATACATATTAATATAAATAGTAATGATAATATGTATTAATATTAATATTTATAATTAAAATATAAATATGTATTTATTTTGATTAATTTGGTTTTCGGTTTGGTTTGGTTGTTTTTTTTTTTTCAAATTGAACTGAAAATAGAAAACTGATATTTCTAAAATCATAAAGCCAAACCAAACCAAAAACCGAAGTAACCAACTGAATTGGACTATTCAGTTTGGTTTAGTTTAGTTTTCAATTTAATAACTGAATTTGCACACCCCTAATATTCATCAATATCACTGCATGCACATTCATGTGAAATGCATGCTACTTTGTGGGCATAGGTAGAATATCTACAATATTTGTTAGGGATGGCAATTTCTACCCTACCTGGTGAATTTTTTGCTTGAAGGACAGATTTTGAGATTCTACAACCCGTATGGATATGGGTAAGGTTATAGTATTAGGCTAAACCTGACCTTCTTTGACTCGCATATTTCTAGAGAGCATATGAACTGTATGGATCAAGTGTTGAATTAAATAATATTTTGAATTTATGTAAAGGATAATTGATATTTTATGTGTCTTTACATATCTTAATCAAAGAATTGGAAATTTTGTTGTTTGTTTACCTTATTTTACATATTGATTGCTTATATATAACAAGAAATAATAGGAAATTAGAAGCAGGTTCTAAATCCAACCCACCCTACCCTTGAATGCAACGAAGGCAGGGTTAGGGAGGCTGGGAGGGTTTTACTTTTACATTTTCATGTGCAAGGACGATTTGGATTCTTAAAATCCAACCCGCTATGGGCCGGTTTTTGGGCAGGTGTAGGTTGTGAGGTTTAGGGAGGCGATTGGGTCTAGAATTTACAAAAACCCTCCTCGAACTCATCCTATTGTCATCCCTAATATTTGTTCAATTCACTTCTGCTAAGTATCTAGGCCTTAGAATACCAATTAGGCCTGTAAATGGATCGAATTCGAATCAAATCTGGCTAGATTCAAATTCGAAACTGATTATGTATATTAATATTCGAATTCGATTCGTTATCCAATAGATCATGCATTCCGCGAGTGCGATTGAGACGATAGTGGTGACCGATGATGCTGGCCGGCGATTGAAACGATATATATAACATATATATCTATTATATATTCAGTTTGGATATTTATCAGATCAGATCAATGCATATCCAAATTCGAGCTGATAATTCAATCGATAAGAAAATGATATTCAAATTCGACAGAATATCCAATTCAAACTATCCAATTTCAATTTGATTATGCCGAATCTCGGATTTGAATTTGGATTTTTGAATACTATTTATAGGCCTAATGATATTCCCCACATTGGATGCATAGGTTCAAGGTTCACTTCAACTTGAACCGACCCAAAATCCAATCATGGTTGACCTGGCCCAAGCTCAATAAATTCAGGTCAATGAGGCTTTGCCACTTCACCCAACGAATTGACATCCTATCGGAATTCAGCTAGGAATGACCCCTTTAGTAAGGGGCCATAATGTAAACTATTTGATTTTTTTTTAAATTATATATATTAGAAATTTATGTTATAAGGTTTTTTAATTCATTTTTATAGATTTTTATTTGATTTAAAAGACTTACCATATTTTATCTAGGCCCCACACCATTTATTATTTCATTTGACATTTGCAACTTATATGATAAATATGATTTTTGTTTCTTATTTAATTTAAAATTTTGATTCAGGTTTAATTTACAATTAACAACCTATTTTGTCTAAAAAGTGGGACCCACATCATATAAAGTCTTAATAACGACTCTTTATCTAAGTTAGTCTCATGTCTACTATTTTTAATCCATTTATATAATATTTATTCATGTTTTATTATTTAACGATTTCATTAATGTAATATTTATTCCATTTATGTAATATGTGCCATTTTTCAAGAACGTGGAGTTAACCGCCAACACCTTATAGAGTGGTAGTCATCATGTTCGGAGTGGATGCTTTATCATTAGGTTTTTCTTTTTTTTTTATGTTTGAATGAGGAAACCTAATAACATAGGTTGGTATGGATCCCACATTATATTCGCTTTCTTTTGAATTAGGAAGTTGTTTAAAGGGAAAATTCCCGATTAATATCGTGTACTTTGGGTCTAGTGCCACTTTGGTCCCAAATTTTAAAATGCGACAATTTAGTGCTCAAACTTTTAAGACGTGACAATCCAATACCTACCATTAACCAACCGTTAATCAATCATTAAGTGGCATTTGTAAAGATACAAATGCCCTTTGGATGCTATCTAATTTTTTTGTCAACCATCCAAATGTCAGTCCTAAATCCTTCATCTTCTATTTAAGAAAGTTGGAGTCACATCTCACCCGGCATTCTGGTGGCCCCCACTTTCTTGAATCGAAGAGGGAAGGATTTGGGACAGTTCATTTTTTATCAACGTTTAGATGGTTAATAAAGAAAATTAGATGACATTCGAAGGACATTTATATCTTTTCAAATGCCACTCAATGACTGGTTAATGATAGATAACAGATTGTCATGCTTTGAAAGTTTGAATACTGAATTATGGCATTTTAAAATTTGGGGACCAAAGTGACACTAAACCCAAAATAGAAGTTACTAATCGAAAATTTTTCTTTATTTAAATTGATTGATTTTTGAAGATTGAGTTATTTAGTTGCAATCATCCGCTTCATAAATGCTATTTCCTGAAATAATAGAATGCCACTTTGTTTGAGGGGAATCTTTAGTCTAACTACTTTAATATGATGTGCAGACTTGTCATAGGTAGAGATGCAAATGTATCATCAAATTCGGATGGTTCTGAATTTTATTCGATAATGTAAATCCTTTATCCGATCCAATTCCATGATCTGATGGATCTCATAAACACCCATCCAAATTCGAATTCTCTCTAAGCTAGATTTGATTTGATGTAATTACTCGTAGGTCTGTAAAATTTAATAAATTATTAATTAAAAATGAAATAATCCATTAAATAATATAAAAATGGGAATATACATATGCTTTTATAAAACAACGTATGTGTATATATGATGTGGGCTAGCCAGGCCCAGCCCACTAACGCCTGACAGCGTCAGCCACAGCAGGGGGGAAGCCTTACTGCCTTCGTACGGAGCCAACCATGAAGCATTTAGTCATACTCGCAAGGACCTGTCGCATGATTTCGTATGGCTCTCATCTGATACGCTCATCTCCACCTACCTCCAGCTCGCTCAAGAATAAATATGAGGTAACTCTCCCTTGACAAGGGATCCAGTTTCCAGAATTCTAGTACAACTCCCTCATTTACTTCCAATGCCTTGATTTAAATTCTTGCACCTACCTCGCTTCATTAGCATTTACTCGTGGGGACTCAGTGCATCCAAGGACTACCATAGAGATCTCGTCTGCACCTTCCCCCCACCTCACACCTCGTACTGACTTGAGCGTCGGAGTCTCCACCTTGGGTCTTCACCCGAGGCCTCTGACATCTCTTGCTTTGTAGTATCTCGGATCTCCAGGAATCTTGCCACCGAGCTGACAACCCATAGTCCTCGTCTTCTATTATATAGAGAAGGGAGCATCTCGCCTTAGCCTATAGTCCTCGGCCTCGACTTATCCTCTTCAGAATCCTCAAAGCCTTTGGCTTGCCTTCAGAACTTGGGGGTGAATTTATGTCGTTGCCCTCGGCTAATACAAGCGGCAACAATTGGCACCATCTATGGGAAACGTTGCTAAGACGATTCCTTAAAACTCACAAGAAGAAAAATCTTTAAGTCTGCCTAAGTTCTAAAGTCATGGTGCGAAGAACCAGGAATAATCAAAACCAGGTCACCTACGTGCAGTTTCAGGCAGTCCCTGATCATTTGGATCGCCTCACTCAGCGCATGGAAGAAGTCTGCCCCCGAGTAGGAGGTTCCTCTCGAGGCGACCACTCCACTGGGTTGTCAAAGGATCAGAGCCGACGCGAGTACGCCCCCAGTTCACCTCGGAGGAATATCTGACCTCCCAACCAAAGAGAAGAAGTGCCCGCTCGATTCGAAGACAGTCACCAACCCTCAGAGCAGCATCACCGCCGCCGAAGGAAGATCCCCAGGGACGATGGCAAACACCTCGGCCACCCTAGAGTTCGCTCCCAAGGCGAGAGCCGACGTCGTGCCACTCCCCCTCTTGTCTTGGATCTCTAGGATGTTCTAAATGATCTTCGTGCTCGTAGGGGAGCGCATGACCTGGCCTTAGAGTACTCAGGAATCTGAACTGATACCCACCGAGTCCGCGAAGAAAGAAGCGGGGCCCACACCCCCGCTGATTCGGGGCTGAACGAGTTGTGAGCCGAGCTTGGGGTCGTCAAAGATAAGCTCCGCCAAGTCAAGGAGAGCCAAGATGACACATCCGCTAGTCACGACAATTCCGCCGGCCGCATGGACGCGTTCACCCCGAAAATCATTTCGGAGCCTCTCCCCCCACACTTCAAGGCTCCTTCTTTGGAGATGTACGATGGCTCCTCAGACCCTAACGACCAGGTGGAAAGTTTCAGAGCACTCATGATACTCTACGGGTATTCCGACGCCTTGACGTGCTGAACTTTCCAGGCCACCTTCAAAGGGGCAGCACACCGCTATTTCTCCGACCTCCCCCCGAGGTCAATCAATGGGAGCAGTTCACCAACATGTTCCTCGCCCGCTCCATCAGTAGCAGACGGTGCCAGAAGAGCGTTGTCTCGCTCATGTCCATCAAGAAGAAACCAGGCAAAAGCTTGCGGTCTTACATCATTCGCTTCAAAAAATAAGAGCTCGAGGTCAGGGACCTTGACCCCATGGTCTCAATGCATGCCGCCATCAACATGACTCCAAGCTGGCTCCACCCTTAAGTGCTCGGTTGCCAAGACCCCATCGAAGACAAAGCTGAAGTTCCTCAAAAAGGCCCAAAAGTACATTGTGGCCGAAGAGGCTTTGGCCGGGGACCACCAGGAGAAGGAGACTGAATGCGGCGGCGAGCCCTCACGGAAGAAAAGGAAGAATGGAGACTGCCAAGGTGATAGTGACAAAGATAACAGAAAGCTGTCAGCCCCGACCACAACTTACAGCCAATATACGCCACTCAACTCTTCCCGGACCCAAATCTTGATGCAAATCAGCGAGGAGAAGTTCGTGAAGTGGCCAGAGAAGATGAAGAGGAACCCCAAGAGGGGGAACCCTAAAAGTACTACAAGTTTAACCGTGGTGTCGGCCACAACACCGAGGACTACTATGAGTTGAAGAACGAAATAAAGGTCCTCATCTGCCGCGGGCATTTGAAGCAGTTCATCAGGGGCAAAGCTGGTGCTTCGTCCTCCCAGTAGCAGCACCACCACCAGTAGGTCGCCAGAGTCATCGACGTCATCGTCGGGGGCTCGGCCTCAGCCCACAAGGCCTACGCTAGGCAACTGAACGTCTAGAGACCACCCCCCAAGAGGTCCAAGCAGTAGGAGGACCTCTCCTTTACGAGCGAGGACCTCAATGGGATCACAATTCCCCATGACGATGCACTGGTGATTTTGACACTAGTGGAAAACTTCTTAGTCAAGAGGATTCTCGTCGACAGTGGCTCCTTGACAGACATCCTCTTCTATGAAGCCTTTGAAAGGATGAAGATAGTGCCAGAGCGTCTTCAGCCTGCCGACATCCCACTAGTTGGCTTCTCTGGCAATGTCGTTAGGTTGGAAGGAAAGATCACCCTACCAATCACGGTAGGAACTGAGCCTCGACAGGTGACGAGGATGACGGAGTTCCTTGTCGTGAGGATTAGCTCCCCTTACAACGCAATCATGGGGAAACCGACTCTTCACGCGCTGCGAGCCGCCATGTCCTCCTACCACCTTGCCCTTAAATTCCCAACCGAGCACGGCGTTGGAGTTGTTCGGGAGGATTAGCATACTACCCAACAGTGCTATGTGGCGGTGCTGAAGGGCAAGAACAAAGAAGCATTGCCACTTGAGGGCCTTGACCTCAGGGAGGAGCCAGTGAACCAAGGCCAACTAGACAAGGACCACGTTTCAGTTCCCCTAGACGAGGATGAGCCCGAGAAGATGGTCCGCGTCGGGTCCAACCTTCCCACGGAGAGCCTATCCGAACTAGTAAGTTTCCTCAAAACTAACGCCGACGTCTTCGCTTGGTCTGCCGCTGAAATGCCTAGATTTGACCCTTCGGTTATTACTCATAGGCTAAGTGTTGACCCGAGCTCTAGGCTGGTTCGACAGAAGAAGATGAACTTTACACTAGAACTATGGAATGCCATAGGAGAGGAAGTTGACAATCTACTTGACGTCGGATTCATTCGAGAGGTATACTATCCTAACTGGTTGTTGAATGTGGTTTTGGTTAAGAAAGCTAATGGGAAATGGCGAATCTTTATTGACTTCATAGAACTTAACCGAGCCTGCCCCAAGGACAGTTTTCCTTTGCCAAGAATAGACCACTCTGTTGATGCCACTATAGGATATGAATTGCTTAGCTTCATGGATGACTTCTCCAGATACAATCAGATAAAGATGCACCCCGAAGACGAAGAGAAGACTTCATTCATCACAGAACATGGTACATATTGCTACAAGGTGATGCCCTTCAGGCTTAAAAACGTAGGAGCTACCTACCAACATCTTGTTAATAAAGTGTTCAAGGATCAGATGGGGAGGAACATAGAAGCCTATGTAGATGATATGGTGGTGAAGAGCCTAAAAGCCGAAGCACACAGCTCGGACTTGGCCGAGACCTTCGACACTCTATGGAAGTTTAATATGAAGTTGAATCCCAACAAGTGTGCCTTTGGCGTCACCTCGGGCAAGTTCTTAGGCTTCATTGTCACTCAATGAGGCATTGAGGCTAACCCTGAGAAGATATAGGCCATATTGGACATGGCACCTCCTCGGTCGGTGAAGGAAACACAAAATCTCACTGGCAGAGTAGCGGCACTCAACCGCTTCATGTCAAAGTCAACTGACCGATGTCTTCCCTTCTTTTGAGCCATCAAGAAACTGAAAGACTTCTAGTGGACGGAGGAATGTCAGTGAGCTTTCAATGAACTCAGGGAATACCTTGCCTCACCTCCCCTCCTGGCCCGCCTGGTCCCAAGAGAAACTCTATACTTGTACCTGTCAGCCGAGGACGAAGCAGTCAACTCAGTCCTAATCAAAGAAGATGGAGCATAGAAACCGATATACTACGTTTGCAAGGTACTGTGCGATGCCGAAACCAGATACCCCGAAGTGGAGAAGTTGGCCTTCGCTCTCGTGGTTTTAGCCAGGAAGCTTAGGCCATATTTCTAAGCTCACACCGTTATAGTGTTGACAAATCAGCCCCTCAGAGCAGTCCTCGCCAAGCTTGAGACCTCAGGGTGTTTGATCAAATGGGCCATTGAGCTTTCCGAATTTGACATATGATACCAGCCGAGGCCTACCATCAAAGCACAAGCCCTCGCAGATTTTGTGACAGAGTATACTTTCAGCTAAACTCTCCCTCGGGCCCTAGGAGATGAACCAGAAGAAGGGCGCCCAACTAGAGATGTTCCCCCTGCTTGGAAGCTTTTTGTGGATGGGTCGTCCAATGCCAAAGGAAGCGGCGCTGGCCTTATCCTCCTCACCTCAGACAACTCAACCCTCGAGTACGTGCTGAGGTTCGACTTCCAAGCATCCAACAATGAAACTGAGTACGAGGCCCTCCTCACTGTGCTGCAACTAGCCAAGGACCTCGGCTCCTCACATGTTGAAGCCTTCAAAAACTCCCAGTTGGTGGTGAACCAGGTGAACGAGTATGAAGCCAGAGAACAAAGCATGTCCAAGTATCTTGCCAAAGTCCAAGAGCTAGCCCGCCATTTCCAGTGCTTTACCCTGCAACAAGTCCCGTGAACTTACAACGCGAGGGCCGGGGACCTATCCAAGTTGGCAAGCACCTCGGGCATGATCATCGGCCGCACAATTCTTATAGAGAAGCTACCTCGGCCATCCATTGAAGAGGCTCAAGTACTATCAATAGAGGCCGAGCCATCATGGATGGACCCCATCATCAATTTTCTCTTGACGGAATAGCTGCTCGACGATAGAAACAAGGCCAGATGACTCCTACGTCAGGCGGCCCACTATACCTTGCTTGAAGGAAAATTATATAAAAGATCTTTCACTTTGCCTTACCTTCGATGCCTCTGCCCCGAGGAAGGGGAGTACGTGCTCAAAGAAATTCACGAAGGCATCTGTGGAAATCACCTTGGCGGTAAGGCCCTCGCACAGAAGACATTAAGACAGGGATACTTCTGGCCAACACTTCACAAAGACGCAGTCGAAATCATGCGAAGATGTGATCAATGCCAGAGACACGCCAACATATGTCATCAACCTGCGACAACCCTCTCAGCCCTCAGCAACCCCTGGCCCTTCGCTAAATGGGGGATGGACCTCCTCGGCCCTTTCCCACAAGCAATGGGGGCAAGAAGTACCTTGTCATCGCCGTGGACTACTTTACAAAGTGGGTCAAAGCCGAGCCCTTAGCCACTATCACAACTCGGATAATCCAAAGCTTCTTCTGGAAAAACATCATATGTCGCTCCGGCCTCCCTCACATTCTAGTCACCGATAACAGAAAGCAGTTCGATGATGTCAAATTTCGGGAGTGGTGTAACTCCCTCGACATCAAACAGCACCTCGGTGGGCTACCCCCAAACAAATGGCCTAGCCGAGGTCACCAACAGAACCATCCTAAACGGACTGAAGACAATGTTAGACCAAGCTAAAGGCTTATGGGCCGACGAGTTGAATAGTGTACTCTGGGCATACCGAACCACACCTCGGACGGCTATGAGAGAAACTCCCTTAAGCTTGACCTATGGTTTGGAGGCTGTAATCCCAGTAGAGATCAGCTAGCCAATGCTCCGAGTCAAAGCCTACAACGAAGCAGAGAACAGCAAAGCCCTTAGAGCCAACCTGGATCTATTGGAAGAAGCCTGGGAGCAAGCGCAGATCAAGGTAGCTGCCTACCAGAAATGCGTGACCTGCTACTACAACTTGAAAGTAAAAGAAAGACACTTCCGAAAAGGAGACCTCGTCCTCAAAAAGGTCATTGTCCCCAAACTCGGAGTAGGAAAGCTGGGCCCCAACTGGGAAGGCCCTACAAAGTCAAACGCGTCCTCGGCCCCGGAACATTTCACATGGAACACTTGAATGGAAGACCCATCCCCCGGACATGGAACTTGGAGAACCTTTGAATGTACTTTCAATAAATGTAATTGCCTATGGCTAAGTGATGAATGAATGAAGCAAAAGTTCCTCTTCGCTTCAAATGTTGAATAAATGTGTGTCCTAAGTCCTAAAAGAACCCTCGGCTTCGTGACCTGCCAACGCGCGAAGCCCTCCTCTAAGGGATGAGCGCTCAGTACAAAATGATGCAAAAGACTGTGATGACCCTAGGACGAGCACCTCGCCAAAAGCATGTAGGCCAGGGCAAACGAGGCCTTTTATGCCTCATCACCTCCTTGATGGACGGTGGCCCCCTCGGCACGCCAAGGCGAACGAGGCCCTACACGCCTCGTTACCTCCGTAGAGGACGATGACCCCCCTTGGCTACCTACACTTAGCACAACAACCCTGATTGCCTCGGTGGTTCGCCTCGGCTCGAGCCCCCAGTTTCACCGGTGTGATGCCTCGGCCTCCCCTGAGGAAACACTTGGTGGGAAACAAGCCAGGTGAACTGCACCCCGATAGTGTCGCTCCACCTCGGCTCCTCATCCTCCTAAGTACCTCGACGATATACCTCGGCCAACGACCTCGGCTACGGTGCCATATCACCTCAGCCTTGCCTAAGTTAACACTTAAAGGAATTCTGGAGCTGAGCCAGCCTCTCTTCGAACGTGTGGCTCCGCCTTGTCTCCCAATTCCCTAACTACTTAAAGTGAGCGTGCAAGCAAACTATACGAGCTATGAACGAACTGTACGTGTTTTTGTGTGTTGTGATCCCATTGTTTGGAGAGGCAAGGACCTCTCGAAGGAGAAGAAAAAAGAAGAAAGAAGAAGGAGAAGAAAACAACATACAAAAGGCACATCATATACAAAAATTGGCTTCATTCATCATTGTATTCCTATACTGCCTTTACAAAAAGTTTTTTGAAGGCCTCATAGGCCAAGCATATGTACATTCACAAAAAAAAGAGAAGAAAAGGAAACAACACAACAACAAAACAAAAAGAAAAAGGGGGGGATCCATGCCTAGGCCTTGCCACTAGTAGGAGGAGCGGAGTCATCAACAGCCTGGGCTTTGTTAGGAGCATCTGGAATCACCTGCAGCCCCTCGACGTCAAAATCTAGCATCACATGCAGGAGTGCCTTCTTCGTGTCTTCAATCCCGTCGAGGTAGGATGCTGACACATACTCCGCGAGCGCATCCAGATACTCAGAGGACTTCTTGTATGCCTCCATTGCTTCGGTTGTTGCCTTATTAGCCTTCTCCACCAATGCCGCGGCCTCGGCAGCCCTTCCTTCAGCCTTGGTTGTTCGCCTCTCCCCCTCGGAGATAATGTTCTCTAGACGAACTCTTTCCATCTACTCCTTGGAAAGACCTTGCCGCGCCTCCTTCATCTATATCTCAAGGCATTCCTGAACTAACTGCTCGTCCAAGAACACCTTCCTAAACTTTTGATATTTTTCTTTGGCAGTAGCAACTGTCTTCTGGAGCTTCTCCCTTTCCTTTTGGAGCTTCTCCTCAGCAAACTTCTGGAGCTTGTCCTTCTCCTTCTCCAGCTTGTCGATGCGGGACATCGCCAGCCTTGTCTAGTCCCCCAAACTAACGAAGTGTAGGTAGGCCTGCAACAGAGCCAGTTAGTAAACAAAGGAGGAAAAACATAAGATATAAAGCAGTAGAAAAATAATAATAAAAAATATATGTCTTACCTCGGCCAGATGGTACAGGCCCTCATCATAGATGGCCTTGGGGCCACTCAGCAACAAGCGGTAGCGGTCCCTTGGCAAGATCACCCCGGGCACGGATCTCCTTGCCACCTCTTCCGTCGGGCATTCAATGTTGGCCACCTTCCGTAGCGGCTCCTCCCATGGCGTGTTTGCGGAAGGCCTCTTCCAACCCATCTCGGCTCCCTCCGTGGGCCTCTTCGGCACCTCAGCCCCCTCGGCTAGCTTCTTTGGCACCTCCACTGACTTCTTGGCCCCCTCTGAGGGCCTCCTGACCCCACCGGCGAGCTGCTGGGGCACCACCACCGGTTGCTTCCCCTTGGTGGGGACTTGTTGATTTCCCCCCTTCACCGAGACAGGGGGCAACCTCTTCACCAGGCCACTTCGGTGTCTATGCCCTGGCCTTCTTCCCAGCCTGCTTCACGCGAGCCTTCTCGAGCAGTCGTTGCTTTGTGTCCATTGGTACCTTTGTGAACAACAAAATAAGACAGTCAGTGTAACAAGCCGAAGATGTGAAAGGCGAGCGAAGTAACTACAAAACCTCTCCTACCGAGGGGGGCAGGGCTAATCCCAACGAACACTAGGGGGACCTCCTTCTCCACCAACAGCTTCGCCTGGAATGTCCCCATCACAAGCAGATGAGCCACGGCAGCAACCTCTTTGTCTCGGAGCGGAGGGGGACATCTTTCGATGACTACACAGACCTCCCCCTAGCCAGACCTGAACCTCCAGCCTTCGGGGCAGGAGACGTAGAAGAACTTGTCCTTCCACCCATGGACGGATGATGGGTTGTGCACTGGCTTCCCTCTTCAGGGATGGAAGTAATTAATGTTGGCCTCGGAAGTGTGCTTCTTCGGCGCGAACATGGCACAAAACATTTTTAATGTTAGCTCCATGTCCTGAAGCCGAGCCCACATTATCATCGCCATGATGGTCCTAAGGGCATTAGGGACGAGTTGACTGGTGGTGATACCGTACCACTCCAATAACTTAGAAACTAAGGAAGGGAGGGAAAACCTAAGGCCATACTCTAAAAAATACTGGTAAACACAGATTTCCCCCTTGTCAGGGGTCCACGGTCGATCACCTATGTTAGGAACCTTGAGATCATAGGACCGGGGTACATGGAATCTCCTCGCCAGAGATTTGACCTGGCCCATATCCAAGGAGCTGTCAAACTCCAAGCATTGGACACCAGCGTCAGCCACCCTTCAGGCAGCGCTCCCTTCCACCGGTCCAGCGGTGAGCTCTACAACATCCTCCTCCTCGGCTAGAGGAGACCCTTCGAGCTCCCTTGATGATGCCGACGCGACGCTTTCATGGGGAGAGTCATTGCCCCGGCAGTAGCCCTCAGTGCCCCTAGAGGCTACCCTTTCCCTCAATACCTCTATCTCCCGCCGAAGAGGGGCTATGGCCAAAGAACCTAAGGAGGAGAGAGGGGAAGGGGTTTGAGGAGAGCTCCCTCCCGAGGTATTCGGGAGTTCATGGAACTCAGGGCTAGAGTCTGAGAAAGACATCATGAATTACCTAGATGGTGAAGAAGGTGAAGACGAGGCGCCTTGAAGGATTGAGAACCTGGGAATGTCCTAAAGGATTGAGAACTTAGGAGTTTAGTTCACTCAACAGCAAGGGTGCCTAAGTTCAAATGATGGCGAAAGTCACCACTAGGGCTCCTATTTAAAGGAAAACGGACGACCCATATCTCGCTGGATCCGACGGCTGAGGCACCTCTACTTCCACCATCCAACCATAATGCACCACCTGGCACTCGTCCTCGGAAGACGAAACGATGCCCAAGCAATGACTCAGATCACTACGGATCCGACGGTCATAGGGACCCTCCACTTTTGCAAACTAGTTTTACCGCATCTCTCAACACGTGCCCTCGGAAGACGAAACGACGCTAGGCGAACCGCGAGGCTCACCCGTCGCAAATCGCCGGGCGAACCGCTCAGCCCGAAAAACGCGTGCCTATCTAGGTGACCGTCCTCCTCATGGTGGACCCCTGACACGACCTAGTCGTATGTGATACAGACCATCCCCACTAACCCAAGGCATCCATGCCACACGCATCTCCGAATCGATGAGGAGGGAAGACGCATACGAAGTGAAAGTGACACCATTGCAGAATACCCCTCGGCTGACGAACCCGAAGGTATAACGATCACTACTCTCAACGACCGAAGCCAAGGCCTTACCTCAACCATCATCTCCATTACTAGCCGAAGTCAAGACCTCGCCTCGGCCTCGGGAGTGGGGGGCAAGTGATGTGGGCTAGCCAGGCCTAGCCCATTATGGTCTGGGAGGCCCAACCCACTAACGCCTGACAACACTAGCCACAACATGGGGGGAAGCCCTCCTTCCTTCGTACGAAGCCAACCGCGGAGCAGTTAGGTGTACTCGCAAGGACATGTCGTCTGATTTCGTATGGCTCTCATCTGGTGTGTTCATCTCTAACTGCCTCCAACTCGCTCAAGTATAAATATGAGGTAACTCTCCCTTGACAAGGGATCCAGGTCCCAGAATTCTGGTACAACTCCCTCATTTACTTCCAGTGCCTTGAATTAAATTCTTGCACCTACATCGCTTCATTAGCATTTACTCTTGGGGACTTCTGAGGACTACCATAGAGACCTCGTCTGCACCTTTCCCCCACCTCACACCTTGTACTAACTTGAGCATCCGAGTCTATGCCTCGGGTCTTTACCCGAGACCTTTGACATCTCTTGTTTTGTAGTATCTTGGATCTCCAAGAATCTCGCCACCGAGCCATCGACCCGCAGTCCTAGACTTCTACTGTATAGAAAAGGGAGCATCTTCAAAGCCTTTGGCCTGCCTTGGGAACTTGCGGGTGAATTCACCTCGTTGTCCTCACTAATACGAGCGGCAACAATATATATAGATAAGATCGAAGGGGTGATTCGAATTCGATCCGACGAATTTTTAAACGGACCATCCAAAATATCCGAATCTGGTGAAAAAGATTGGGTTTAAAATCGAATCGGATAATGATCCGATCCATTTGCATCCCAACCCTACGTAAGCGAGCTCTCAAATCCAACGTCGTCAATAAAAAAACGATAAAAATAGAACTCCGTTTATTGTGATGAAAGATGGAACACGCGATCTGTGTCTGGAGTGCAGAGTGCTCTTGTGGTCGTCACGTCATCCTCATACTTGCTCCAGGAGCGCCAACAAAATGCATGTTCGTTTGGATTTGTCACTCATCCATCTTTTACTACGTATCTACAGATGAAGAACCGAGCTTCCACGGGAGTTATCACTATGCTCCAACGGGATCCCTCTATCCATTCGCTCTCCCCCCTTCTCCTCTTCTTCCTCCTTCTCCTCCTCATAGTATTGAATCCCACAAGAAAGCAAAAACAAAGACGATTCCTCCAGGTTCGAGCCACGAAAGAAGACGTGAAGGAGGGGACGGAGAACTACTGGTCTAGGAAATGGGGTTTTCGAGCGAACCAGGACCTGACTACATCTACGGGAATCACCATTAGAGGCCTTCTCCAAATGCTCGATGTTGCTCTCGATGCCGGAGACCCCAGGCCCATGATTCGGCTCGGCCATGGCGACCCTTCTCTGTTTCCGTGTTTTCGGACGTCTCAGATTGCCGAAGACGCCATTGTTGAGGCTGTTCGTTCTGCCAAGTTTAATCATTATCCTCCCTTTGTTGGAATGCTTCCGGCCAGAAGGTAGTAGTACTTCCAAGAGATTAATAACTAGCTTTTTTTAGCTTGTTCTGAGTACTTTGAACTAATGATGAAGCTACTCTCTCGCGTGTGCTTTCTGGTTTATTCCAGCCTTTTATCTTTATTGGCCTTTCACAGTTTTAGACTGCACGCTTTCAGTCCGAAAAGTTGTCCAGATTCTGTCTCTTTTATCGGCAATTTATGATTTTGTCATCTCTTAGCTAGCTAACAGTGTATTTTCTTAATCTATTTGAAATTTGCGTAGGATTTACCGATTTAGATAAATCAAATCCATCTCTCTCTCTCTCTCTCTTGTCGGTTTAGATTTTATTGCATTCATTTAGTAAGGATGGCGAACTTTCCTTTGAATAACTCCTTTAATTGGTGTTTATGTTGCTCTTTGAACAGAGCTGTTGCTGAGTATCTTTCTCTTGATCTTCCATACAAGTTATCGCCGGATGATGTTTTCCTCACTCTTGGTTGTACACAAGCAATTGAGATTGCTCTATCAGTCCTCGCTTGCCCTGGCGCAAATATTTTGCTTCCAAGGCCAGGGTTCCCATTGTATGAAGCTCGAGCAGCTTTTAATCATCTTGAAATTCGTCATTATGATCTTCTCCCTGAAAAGGGTTGGGAGGTCGATATCGATTCCATTGAAAATCTTGCAGATGAGAACACAGTTGCTATGGTTATCATAAACCCGGGAAATCCTTGTGGGAATGTCTTCACTTATCAGCACTTGCGGAAGGTGAGTTGTATTTGGATCTAGTAGCAGTCTATATACATGATTTCTGTTGAGAAGTTCACTTCTTGTTTAACATCCTTGGAAAGGAACCCAGTTGGGTGTGATGTTAATTACTGCTTCTGGATTGTATTTAGGTGTCTGAGACTGCAAAAAAGCTTGGAATTCTGGTAATTTCGGATGAAGTTTATGGTCATCTCACATTTGGGAATAATCCTTTTGTGCCGATGGGAGTGTTTGGATCAATTGTTCCTGTCCTTACCCTTGGGTCCATATCCAAAAGATGGATAGTGCCTGGTTGGAGACTTGGTTGGCTTGTGACTAGTGACCCCAATGGAATGCTTAAAAGGACCCAGGTTATTTTGTGTTTCTTCTGTTTTCATTCTTCCTTGATTATTAATGTTATCTTCAGATCATTTTATGACATAGATCCAAAGTTGCTATAGCAGTTACGATTGAGACTTCTATAGAGCAGTTGATTGATGTATATCTTTTCAAGTCTATCACGGTTATGCATGTAGGAGCTGAATGAAGTTTTCTTAGGGTGCCTTGTGGTTGTGGAGCAAACATTCCCTTGTTTTTTACTGCTTTTTCCTTGACCCAACATGTTGTCAAGGAGACAACAGTAATGAGATTACTAATCAGACTGTTTACAACTTGACTAATATGCACATTTGTTCATTGTAGCATGTAAGAAAGATCTTAGGTATTTTGTAACTTGCTAGTTGTTCATGCTTATTATCCATCATGACATTATGAAGGATCATTCATTCAGTTTGAGGGATCTCATCTCTCCATCATTTAATGTACAAATTTCGGTGGTATAATTGATTGCCTGTTGAGGTCTGCTTCCTTTAGGCATAATACATGAGTGGTCTTTGATAAGAAATTATTGGGGGAATGGACATGAAATGTCTGTTTTCCCTAATTGTTCAATTATCATGCTCTTTATTGTTGACTTTATGCATTTGACATGGACCACTGCTTACTTTCTTACTTCTGTTTCTCAGATTGTTGATTGCATTAAGGTCTGTCTCAATATTTCTTCTGACCCTGCGACTTTTGTTCAGGTTTGTATCTGACCTTCAGTTTAAGGAACATGTGCCCTCTAAAATTCCATTGTTAATGCTACTTTACTTTTTTTGAATAAATAATTGTTTATATTGTGTT
Source organism: Nelumbo nucifera (assembly GCF_055504915.1). NCBI lineage: Eukaryota > Viridiplantae > Streptophyta > Magnoliopsida > Proteales > Nelumbonaceae > Nelumbo > Nelumbo nucifera. The sequence continues at coordinate 131,111,082 of NC_142649.1, read as the reverse complement.
ATATGGTGCAATCCTAAAATCTTTTATTGCAGTAAACTAATTGAACCCACAAGATAAAAAGTGAGTGATCCTAAATAAATGAGAAAGCTTGAAGCTAGGGTCTAAAACTTAAAATGGCAATCAAGGTTGCAAAATCCATATAATAACAATCCACTTAATGAAAAAATGTAGCACTAGAACAAACCAATAGAGTAAATAAAATGCATTCCTTTTATCGTTTCCAAACCCTAGATTATTCACCATATAGCTACTTCAAATCTTAGTCCTGGAGTGGCATGTTATTTGAGCCCTAAACTGACATGGCACCTAGTTTATCCAACAATACAGAGAAAACTCCTAAACTTTTCTCCCAATTTCATAGATAGAGAGGGACTATGAGAAAACCAATCTAAACTCATCCTTTCCAAAATTTATTTATAGATAGAGGGACTATGATTCCGGCAGCTGTGTTTTTGGGTTTTGTGACAGGAGAGGAATTCAAGGATATTCAAAGCTAAGAAATTATTAGATGAAGTTGTTTTTCAGAAGATAATGGGAAAACTACATTCTTGGCTAGCCAGTCATAAGTTATTTAGAAGGAGGAGCAGTTTTTTGTAAGATCAATACGTACATCCACTTGTTGTACAGGGATTTTTGTTATTAATGAATATTGCTTTACCTTCTCTCAAAATTATTTATTTAACTGAAGGACTTAAAAAAATGGTTAATTGCTATAGTATTGGTTAATAGATACTTGTAAACTCCACTTTAATCTATGTATATACAGACTACAGACACTTTAGTTCTAGTTTGAGCAACCATACCAACCAATTGATTCTAATGTCAAAAGTGCAAGAAGATCCAGTCACTATTATTCTTTTTGTTGTCTGTTTCCTCATTCATTAAGAACCCAATTTTAGCTCTATTTAGGATTTTGTGCATCCTCATTTTGGTATGAAGGGTTCAATAAGGAATTCATAATTCCATTCCTCAAGTATGATTAGCTATAGTTGTGCCTGTTTTTCTAAGATAACTTAATCATTCTTTTGCCATTATAAATGTGGTGCATTAGTTAATTTTAGAGGTCTACATTCTGACTCTTAGTCTTAGGATTGAGCCTTGATAGTGGAGTCCCCCCTTCCTCCTCCCCCTAATGTAAATCATGTGTCAACAGTTTCCTCTCATGCATAATGCCATCAAACTCAATTATGGCTGATAATTGATATTCAGCTGAAAAATCAGGTGCAACTGGTGTGGAGGGGCTTTCATTTTTTTCCCGTTCTTTCTACCGCTACAGCACCATATGCTATGTCATTTTTTAGATGCAGTTAAAGGAGATTATTGTAGGGTAAAGGCATATATTTTGGTCTATTTTATCAAGCTTCCTTGTGCAATTGCATCTCTTTCTCCATTCTTCATTGATCCAAATTAGAGGCTAAAGTTTTTGGTTTTCATGATGAATACCTATTTCTTAAGTGTCCCAATTCCTTGGACACATTGAAATGATATCTGCAGGGAAAGTTTTGTTTTCTGGGGATATTTTGTATGTTTGGGTATGCTTACTCTAGGTTGACTAGGCTCCTTCTTTTTGCATTCATTTATCTTTTCAATAAATTTGTGTAATTATTGATGACAAGGGGTGGCACTTTCTTCTTTGTGATTGTTGTATCAAACAATTCAAACAACTGGTCATCAACACTAATATTTGTTGCATCTAGCATGCCCCTTAGCTGTTCACTTTTCACTTACCATGACACTATGATTCTGGCAACTATATTCATAGTTTCTTATACAGATGAAACATCGGCTAAAAATTTTCAATAAGTTAAGCATGACAATGGGGTCATTATCTTATCTTCATTTCTTCTATGTTGTATGTTGTATAACAAAATCTTTGATGTAATAGGGTGCACTTCCACAAATCCTTGGGAAAACACAAGAAGATTTCTTTAAGAAGATTGCTAGTATACTGAGGCAAACTTCAGAAATTTGTTTTGAGAAAATAAAGGAGATTGATTGCATTACTTGCCCACAAAGACCTGAGGGTTCCATGTTTGTAATGGTGAGGATGTACAAATACCTGGGCTGTGTTTGAAAATAAAGGGGCTGTTGGAGATATTCTTACTTGTACTTTCATAACACAGGTGAAATTGAATGTGTCACTTCTAGAAGATATTAATGATGATATAGACTTCTGCTACAAGCTGGCTAAAGAGGAATCTGTAATTGTTCTGCCAGGTGAGGAAAATATGCCAACTTTTTCAGAATGCATTCACATTAAGACTGGATATCTGCCTTTCAATCTTAATTACTAGAGGCATTGTTATAATTGCCTCCAGACCATTGTTTTTGTGCACACGACTCATGTACTGAAGGAGGTTGATCTCACTTTCCTGCTGACATACAACTGTGCTTCAATGTGTGAAACATGATTTGGCACTGCTTCATATTCTTCTGTCAGCTTTGTCTATAACTATTGTTACCCACACATTTGCTTTGTGAAGGTAGAATTGCAAATTTATGTAATGCTGGATCCCTGAGACTCTTAGAAGACATGTAGAAGCTCATTTTAGGGGCCATTTAACATCTTCCGAAGGCTTCAAAAGCTTTGCACTCCTTTTGGCATTCCTTTTTGGTCTATCACTACCTTGTGCAATTAGACAATTCTACCTCTCTTTCTTGAACTTACTAATAACTTCATCTATTATCAATTTAAGAAGAAAAAGTAAAAGGAAAAAAGGTACAAGGTGGAAATCAGCCAACAAACATGAGACCAAGTAAGTGGAACAATTTGTACTTCTTATAAACTTTGCATTGGTAATTGGGACTCACTATATATGTCCACCCTTGAACATCAGATCTATCAAACTCATCAGCCCAGTCAAAACTCCCCAGGAATCCATCTCAAAAGAAAATGGTTCCAAGAGGTCACAAGCATTATCTAATTAAGCAGGTGAGGTAATTTCTAGAGGCCCTTCCTGATTCCATTGCCCTGGCTGATGGAGTTGGTTGAATCCCATTCCACCAATTGATGGGAATTGAGAGCTGTCAATCCTCAATGGATAAAAAGGCAAGACCATCACCTCTTCCTTGTAATTTCTAGAGACCCTTCCTGATTCCATTGCCCTGGCTGATGGAGTTGGTCGAATCCCATTCCACCAATTGATGGGAATTGAGAGCTGTCAATCCTCAAAGGATAGAAAGGCAAGACCATCACCTCTTCTTGGAACTTACATCTCTACATTTAGATTTTGAACCATAAAAAAGACTAAAAAATGATGTCATCTCTACCTTAGAGGTGATCTCCAATTGCAGGACCAGATTTACCAGAAGAATTGCTGTCAAACCAGAATATGCTATAGGTTCGTTGTTTGTATTTTCCATTTGGAAATTCCAGATCAAAATGTGACAACGATGCACCAGATTTACCAGCATTCTCCATCAGATCCTGTTTTAGAACATTACAACCATGTGTAGAATGATTTTTTGCTCTTTCTTTGCATTTACCAATGTTTGATTGATATACAAGTGTTAATCAAACAGATGGTATATAGTCCTTTACGTGTTGATGGTCTTTAGATACTGGATGAGCTAGGACCAAAACAAAGCTGCAAATAGAATACATGACAAAGGCTGTTGGCTAGAGGGCCATAAAGTCATCATCAGTGATTATTATGTCATAGGTTTAACATTGCAGAGGCCAGAGGGTAAAGACTGGTTATGAAGTTGAGGATTAACAGTCACTTTTGTACAATAGGTTGTGTGGTTCATGGTGATGCATAGATAACCATATACATGGTTAAGTCAAGTGTCTATGCAATTCTCTTTGGGCATAATGTTGGATTCTATGCTTTTTCCTGGTTTCAGAGTTTGCAAGAGCCAGTTAGTAGTTAGTCCATATTATTTGATTAATGACTTTGTAATTAACATTTATTGCAGGAATCGCTGTTGGAATGAAAAATTGGCTACGGATAACATTCGCAGTCGAGCCATCTTCCCTTGAAGATGCCATGGGGAGGATAAGATCCTTCTGCCAGAGGCATAAAAAGCGACAATAGGAGAATCACAAAATAATTACTTGTCCAGGAAAAAAGAAAGAGAGAAATAATTGTTCTCATCAACCAATCTGGTGGAGCTGATCTTGCCCATTAGCAGATGTGAACTGAGACCACCAACATGTGGTTCATCTTTAGGAGATCCACTCGGAGAAGGTTCCCCAATTGGGTCAACTAGGGAACTTCCCTCCTATTCTATTTTAACCATATGGAAGAATCTTGGAGACAATCCAGACTGTTTCATCAGATAGAGAACCCTCTACATTGGCCATAGAGCCCTGCAATCCATATTAACCTCGTTCATGACTTCATGTATCAATATCAACCCTTTTCCAACCTTGGATTGGAGTTTTATTTGACTAACACCAGAACCTATTTATCCATCCATATACATATGGATCTAGATTTGGCTGAGATGTTTTAAATCCAACATTTCTCGGATAAGACCAGTACAAAGATTAATAGAAATTACATCATGAGCTAGCTAGTCAGCAGCTTGAATTGCTTCACGGAAGACATGTTTGTAGACCAGCCCATTCTCGAGCAACTCATGGTGTAATTTTCATTGGTTTCAATCCATGGTACACCCAAATGTTGTTTGTTTGAACTTTGAAGGTGTAGCGTGAGACCAGGGTTCCACAACAAAATCTTGTGGATCAGTCCACACCATGGTAGATTTAATGATTATTGTGATAAATGGTTAATATTACTAAAAAATGACCAAGACATTTTATTTAAAATTTTGCTGACAATACATCCACACCACAGTGCAAATTGTAAGTGGCTGAAACCATATGAATATTTACAGAAAAAAAAACCGATTTCAATTTTCAACCACTCCATAGTGGGGCCCAGTAGATCCAAACACACACCACACATCACGAAAATCACAGTACCAAACACTGCCTTAATGCCCCAGTGCTTAATTTTTAAGAACTTGTTAAGATGATTATGGTTATTCATTTGTGGTTTATCGGACAAAATGATCAGTTGAGTTCCTTCCAAAAGTCTTGCAGAAGACGATGCAAAGAGGGTCAATCTTGGCGACCAGGATTAGAACAATGGAAAATAATTCAGTAGGCAAAGAGGGTCAATCTGGGCCCGCCTCAGGTAGCCCTTATTTAGACCATTTGAAAATCCATATCAAAGAATCTGCTGAAGAGACTGTTGACCATGAAGGAAGCCTACTTGCGGCTTCAGTTGATGTAACCAGGCAGCTGCAAATTTAGACAAGCAGATGGTCCCAACTCTACCATATTTGTTCCATATTTTATTTAAATGGCTCGCTAAAAGAATCAACAGATGAGGAGATCATCCAATCTGTTGAACTAGTAGAAGTGGGAGGATACCTCTGTTGATTAGTCGAATACTTAATTTTCTTCTTGAATTCAATTTGCAGCTGCTTGGCAAACTGCAGGTGGAAATCAGGGAAGAAAGAAGTCATTCCTAGTAATTCCATTTGATGTTGTTTTAATTGCTTTTGCTTTAAAATAACTCCACACTCATGTCATACAAGTCATGTCACAGCTTTGTAGCAATATTAACTCTAAATCTTACACCCAGAAATCTCCTCCCAACTGTTGCACTTCTTAACCTTGTTCTTTCTAGTTGCTTATATGAGTTAGACAATCATCTGACTGAACCGGTTGCTGAGTTCAACATCAAAAGCAAAAAAATCAGATAAACTCTAACAAGCATTCATCCATCCGATCACATTCCCAGACTCTCCTTCCACCACCACCGAAGATGGCCATGGAGATTTAACAGTATTCTCATGAGATTAAAGAAACTACTTGTTCCTTACGTTGCTGTTTCAGGTGGATCCCTAGAGATCTTAATTGTGTGGCTGATAGTCTAGCCAAAGCAAGCTGGATAAAAAATATATGTCCGTCTTCGGTTTTCCTCAACTTTCTGTTTCTTTCTTATTTTCAAACGATCCAAACACAGCCTAACACAAATGCAGGCATTGAGAATTGGATGAATTTCTTCTTTTCCCATGTCTTATATGTTGCAAGGACCATTACTTGGTGCATTGGTAAAATCTCAGACTGACAAGTGTGAGAATGTTGGTTCGAGTACGAGATAGACTACTTTATGCAAAAGGTTAGGTTTCCAACTAATCTACCCATCCCAAGACGGCGGATGGCCAGGACCATCACTGGGTAATGGCCCTGTAATTTTCAAGGGTGAATCTTAATGAATGGCTGCCATTGGGCTAACATACATCTGGAGAAAAGGGCAAAGTAGCCAACCAAATTGCACCTGATGCATTGTCCTTTAACCAGAGTATGAAAACTTTCATGCTGAAGTACTGAAGCTATATTTTCACCTCTTCAACAATTGAAATATGTCCACATGTCATTTACATCAAAGCAAATTAAAAGGGGTGCAAAACAAAGTATTCACTGCAAAAGAGAAGAAATAATAGCTGAACTATTTTAATCTAAAACTCTCCATTCATTTTACAGAGAAAGATTGGAAACTTTGGCATTCAATCTTTAGATCACTTGAATCATATTAAACAACCACTGAAAAAATAGTCTGAAATCCATTTTAATATAGGGTCAATTTGTGGTCCAGACTCCAAACAAACCATTTGACCCAAAAAGATAATGTCAACCTCTGAGAAATTGCATCCACCCATTTGGACAGGGTCATGCTAGGTAGCGAAGTACACTGACACCGGATTATAGCAATAGAAATATCCCAAGATTAATTTTTGTGTTAGTGTGCTGATGGTTTTAGGAGGAAAACTGTAATCAAGCACCATTTCTGTATACCTTGAGAAAGGCCAATGTAGAAACAAGTTTGTAAATGTTTCTTTTCAGTGTGAAAGATCTCTTGATAGGTTGATTTTAACTCTATGATCAGATCCTTTTCTTCTGTACTGTTAACAATATTTTATTGGGAAAGAAAAAAATGTCAGAACACCCCCAATTTGATTAAATCTTGGGTGAGACCTCCTCAGCAGAATTTGTAAATCTAAGAGAATGGTTCTGAACAAAGATGCAACCATACCAAGAACAGATTCGATTCTCACAAAAGTATCAATATCAAGTAACTTATAAATTTACATGTCTGTGTAGCAATATTTGCAAAAAATAACACCAAGAGATTAAATCAGTGGGTTGATTCCATCCACTTTCAAGAGACGGTCGAGGATAAGGAATAGCCATGATTCAATTGTATAATAGAGAACAAATATAAATGACTTACATAGATTTATCAGTACATATTTTACCTTCAACTGTGGATGGATACAGAAAAGAGTCTGACAGGAGAGAAACATTAAACTTCTAAGGTAGTGTCAGTTGCATTGATCTTCTGTTTATGAGCTACTTCAAATAATGTTCTACAATTTCCTTACTGTTTTGTCATGGGTCCTCTATGAATTATTCTGAGATGCACAGCTGCATCCATTGTTCGCGGCCAATATGAGTAAATCTTTTATGTTAACACCGTCTGTGATCTTAACCTGCAAGAGATAAGATAACACACTTTGCCACTCTCTGTGATCTTCCACTTTCTTTAAATAAATAAAGAGAACAATTTGTTGATCTTGTTACAGAACAACTACTAGTTCTCTTCCATAACCTTGACAAATACAAGTTAGATTTCCCATACCACCCATACCCATAATCAAAAGCACGATCTGTATGCGTCTCCTTGTCAAGGAATCGCGACCCACCATCACCACCACTCGAACCTTGAAGAAGATGAAATTGGGATCATTCAGATGATAAGATGATGGACTCTTCTTTGGCACCCGCCTCTCAAAGTACCCTTGACTTTCAAAACTATTAGGCTTCATCTCCTACACAGCCTGATGAAGATGAAGCCTTGGGAAACAAACTTTCAGATTGAATTCTAATTCTAATTGATAGGAAGCATTTGGGAAAACCTCGCAGGTCAACATCTTTAAAGGTGGAAGACTCGGTCTCAGGTAGAGAATTATTCCTGACAAGCAACAACTGGGGAAGGCTTAACCCACAATGCCTACTAATTCTCACATCTAGCGCGATCCGGTCACTCCTAGCTGGCACTCACGTGGCTCCTGGAAGGTACCTGAGATGAGGAAGAAGAAGAATCCCCAGGGAGTTTACCCGGTGGGGATACTCCGATGCTTAAGTTAGTATTACGTAGGAGAAGCAAGAAGGAGACGAAGGCTAAGAGTGCAGATAGCACGCTCTCACTATACTTGAGAGATTAGAGGTCTCAAGAAGAAGTTTCTCTTCTGCCCTGAGGGCTTTTATAGGGACATTTACGTCAGGTCAGGTATAACCGCCACTGGGCTCCTGCCACAGCCGTTACCTGCCAGGGCTGCGCAGGTGGCCGTTGTGGCATACGTCTCGCCCGGGTGAATGACACGTCTCCGGAGTGACAGGCACACCCTTGCCTGCTGTGAGACATGGATGCAGACTGCCGAAAGGACTAGGACTGCGCCGTCAGTAAGGGATATGGCGCAGTCTGACCAGTACGGTCTGTCAGTCGGAAACTTCCTGGGGCGTGCTCGTGTGGTTCATTCGCGAGCTATTCTGTAGCGAACTTGGAACACTCCAGGGTTACCCTTAGTAGAATTGGCCCTAGGGATAGCTTGTCTGCTTGGGAGCTCGGACGAGCTAATGACTTTAGCTTGCGAGCTACAATTGCCTTGGAGTATCTCTTCAAAGGTAGCTCGGGGAGCCCAGGGTTCGCGTCGTGGCGAACTCCTTTTGTGAGCTACAATGTAGCGAGCTGCTTTGTAGGCTCATCACTTGGTCGTACCAGATTACAACGCTGAGTTATCGCTCGTGCTGATTCAGTGTCCATGTGTCACCGTTTCATAGGTGGGGTCAAATCACCTCCATCAATTGCCCCCCACTCCTTGGGCTAAGAGCACTGCCTTAGTGCAGGGAGTTTGTAAAGCGCGCTGGACTGATTTGACCGAAATTCAAACTTGATTGACTACCCACATTAAATGCATTTGCGGGAATCAAGAGATTTTTTGACTTTCCTGACTTTTCGGATTCCGAAAACTTGTTGAGGTGGCTTTTAACTCCGAACGTCGTGCGGCCGCGATTACCTTAATTACGGAAGACGTGCCACCAATCACCTTCGGTTTTCAGAAGGCATGCGGTCAGGGCGCCCGCAGGCCGTTGGATTTGTCTTGATCCGGACCGTCAACTTGGAAGGGTGGAGACTATAAATAGGGGGACCCCTTGGGCCTCGCTTTCTCCCACACCATCTTGCTGTCTTCGGATTCTGAGGTCGCGCACTTCGTCTAGTCTACCCGAATTCCTCAGTTTGCTTCGCTTTGTCTCTTCTGGTGAGTCCCAATCGTTGTCAGCCATGTCTGGGTACCCGTACCACACCTACCACAGGGGCGATAGCCTGGACGACGATGCTCCCTCGAGCTCAGGGGGAGCCTGGGAGTAGATCCCGGAGGTTCGGGAGGCCTTTGGCGACATAGTATCTACTTCTAGGGGGAGGGAGCCTGACGCCTTTGGCTCTTCCTTGATGACAGTGGAGAGACTAAAATCTCTAATCCGCTACTTTCACCTCCCTGGGGACCTGTTTACAGCCTCCCTACTGGCAACTTCCCCTGGGAGCATGGTCCCAATGACATAGTAATCTTCCAGGAACAACTCGAGGCTGGCTTGCGTCTCCCCCTACACCCCTTGATAGTGGAGGTGTTAAATCACTTTAACGTCACCATTGACCAGTTTCATCCCAATGCCATTCGAAACATGGTTGAGACTATATCTTTGTGTTATGAGTACTATCTTCCTCTGGACCTGGACATTTTTTGCCTCTATCCTCTGTATAAAAAATGCTGCTCTTGGGGTTCCTTCGGAGAGGCACTTTTACTACCTCTCTCCCCATTGCGGCTATAAGCTCTTGTGCGAGCTGCCGAACAAGATTCCCGCCTGGAAGTGGGACTACTTTGTGGTCCGTAACCCTGAGGGTGGCCCTTCCCAACTGCTTGGAGGGGCGCCATCCAAGACCCCAGGGCCGAGCTGGACCCCAAAGTTCGGAAAATGATGCTGTCCTGGGCATCGGTAGGCTTCCTTTGCTTGGACTACTTGGCCGAGGAGAAGCTCATGCCTACCGGCTTGAGCCCGGGTAGGTTGTCCTTTTAGGTCGCGTGGTTTCTGTAACGATGTCATACTCACATTTGTATGCACATATTTCATTCTTCTTGGACTAACACTGATGCTTTTCTTGGCAGCCATCATGTCTAGTGCCGATTTGTGCCACCTTCTCTCGAGTAGCCAGAGGCGCCATGCGAAGAGGACGCGCCCCTACCGGACTCCCCCCTCAGGAGGTACTGAGTTTGGGTTTGCCGAGCCGGTTTTATCCTCCCTTCCGCTCGAGATTCCGGCACCCCCTCCCGAGGGAACTAGTGGGGTTGACTTCGGAGGGGATGAGCTCCCTCAGCAGGGGGAGGCTTCCTGTAACCCCCTCCAGCCACGCCCTTACCCCCGGTTCCTAGTGAGGAAATGGGAAGGGGTGAACGATTACCTTGTGGCTCACCGGAGGAGCCAGAAGGCGATTACTAACAATGAGGTTGCTCAGTGGGGGAATATAGAGCCTGGGGACCTCGCCGTGTTCGCCTCTGCCCACTGCATGGTGGTAAGTGACCCCTTTCCCTTTTCTTCTCTCATTTTGCTCCTCTTCGTTGTCCTCTGATCTTCTCTTCTATCGGCAGGTGAATTCCACCATCCATGCCATGGCTCTCCAGATGCACGTCCATCGTGTCGACGCCCTCGACCAGCGGGCTGCTAACAAGAAGTTCCAGGGCGAGCTCGACCGGATCCAGGGTGAGCTCCATCACACTCGCAAGGGGAGCGAATCTCAAGAGCCGCTCGTCCATGACCAGGAGGCTCAAATCGCCCGGCTTTCTGAAGAGAGCACGCGTTACAGGAAGGAATCGTCGAGGATGGCGGCGAAGAGGGAGCTCCTCAGGCAGCAGGTGCGGGACTTGGAGTCCACTCTTCTAAATCGGACTCAAAACTTTGATCAGATGGTGGAGGCTGAACGAGAGAAAGCGGTCTGGGATTTTAAAGACTCCTAGGAATTCCACGACCTCCAGGTGGAATATGGTTCGGGTTCGTACCACTCTAGGTTTAAGCTTTGCCGGTGGCTGGTTCGGAAGAAGTTCTTCGGACTCAACCTCGACGGCATTACTATGAAGGGTCTGTTTCCTAAGACGGCGGACCAAGCGGAGGAAGAGGAGCCTAACTCCCCAGAGGATGAGGAGGCAGATCCCTGAGGCGGTGTTTCTCTGGACTTCTGGTGGCTTCTGGGTGCCATAAACCCGGTCTTTCACAAGTCTTTGGTTGGGCGGTTGTGCCCTGTGATAGTTAGACTTTTTCGAGCTATTTAGCTCGGTTATCGCATTGTTATTTTTCTTCTTTCTTTTTTTTCTTTTTTTTTTGAAGTGACAATGAAAGTTCTCCCTTTTTTCTTCCAAGTATGATGTGCTCTCTTTATCTTTGCTAAGGCGATCTCAACACCCGAGCTATTAGAGGTACGTACCCGAAGTAGAACTCCTCGATAATTGTTACCTCGAACTGTTCCTTAAACCATTTAAGGCATCTTTATGGTGCACAACAAAGTGATTACCACATGTGCCCGAACTATATGCTCGTTGGTTGTTCTCTAATTCAATCATCGTACTAGAACAAGCTATGCTTGGCGGGGTTTAAGCCTGAGCTGCTTACACTCCTCACTTGAAGTTCGCCCATGTCATGAAGACAACTGGGTCTGATTGCGCCGAGATCATGTTAGCTCGGCGTTTTGGCCCTTAGGCTCTGGGAGCGATTTATAGTTCACTTTTGAAGTTCGTCCGTGCCTCAAAGGCGATTGGGTCTTATTGCGCCGAGATCGTGTTAGCTCGGCATTTTGGCCCTTAGGCTTTGGGAGTGACCCGTGGCCTACTCAGTTGTTACAGATGGTATTATCTTAAGTTGAAAATATTCCATGCCCGAGGTACTTGTTTCCCTTCGAGCTCATACGTTCCTTCCCCGATTACTCGTTTCACTCGGTAAGGTTCTTCCCAGTTAGACCCAAGCTTGCCAACGCCGGGCTCAAGTACCATAACTTTTCGAAGAACCAGGTCGCCGACACGGAGGTTCCGCTTCTTAACCCTGGCGTTATAGTACGAAGCTACTCTTTGCTGGTAGGCTGCAGTCCTGATATACGCGAGGTCCCTTACTTCGTCGAGTAGATCGAGGTTGACACGGAGCTTGTCTTCATTCGTCTAATCACTGTATGCTTCTAGTCGCGGCGTAGGCACCTCAATCTCTGCAGGGATCACTGCTTCGGTGCCGAAGGTGAGATTGAAGGGTATTTCTCCCGTGGCAGTCTTCTCCGTGGTCCGGTAAGCCCATAGGAAACTAGGTAACTCATCTACCCACAACCCTTTAGCCCGGTCCAGCCGTGCTTTCAGTCCGCAGAGGATGGCTCTGTTCATGACTTCTGCCTGACTGTTTGCTTGAGGGTGCGCGACTGAAGTAAAATTCTGTCGGATTCCCATGTCTTGGCACCAGTCTTGAAATTTGATGTCCTCGAACTGCTTGTCGTTGTCAGAAATCAATACCCGAGGTAATCCGAAGCAACACACGATGTTCTTCCAAAAAACGTTTTGGACGTTCCGGGCTGTGATCGTTACAAGGGGTTCAGCTTCTACCCACTTGGTGAAGTAGTCCATTGCTACTACTAAAAACTTCCTCCCACCCGTTGCCGGCGGGAATGGCCCGAGTAGGTCGATGCCCCATTGTGCGAAGGGCCACGGGCTGGTGAGATACTTGAGATCGGCGGCAGGTCGGTGGTGAATATTGGCGTGCTTCTGGCATTTGTCGCATTTTTTAACAAGCTCAATAGCGTCTACCTTCATTGTTGGCCAATAATACCCCTATTGAAGTGCCTTCTGGGCGAGGGCCCTACCCCCCAAGTATCTGCCACACAATCCTTCATGAGTGTCACGGAGTACGAGCTCCGCTTCGGTAGGTCGCAAACAACGCAGATAGGGGAGCGTGTAAGATCTCCGGTATAGTCGTTCGTCTATCATGACATATTTGGCTGCCTGGTGCTGCACCCTTCTGGCAGCATTGCGATCTACAGGGAGGGTCCCGTGTAGCAAGAAGCTCGTGAGCGGGTCAATCCAGCTCGGCTCTGCTTGAACGACGGGAGCAACCTCCTCTGCCCCCCCGAGAATGCTAGGCTGAGGCAAGTCCTCTATGTACACGATTCTCATGGTGATGTCGCTGGTGCTGGCTAATCTGGACAAAGCATCGGCCTTAGTGTTCTCCGACCTTGGGATTTGCCTGACAAAGTGTGATTGGAAGTTGAGCAGGGCCTCTCTGACTTTGGCTAAGTAAGCTATCATGGTTGGCTCGCGAGTTTCGTACTCGTCGGTGACCTGGTTGACCACGAGCTGGGAGTCGCTACAGATAACGATGTGCTTTGCTTTTACTTCTCTGACTAGGGCCAGTCCAGCTATCAACGCCTTGTACTCCGCTTCATTGTTAGATGCCGCGAACTCGAAGCGTAGCGCGTACTCCAGTTTTGTGCCACTTGGGCCGTGCAGAACTATTCCAGCTCCGCTGCCCTATTGGTTCGAGGAGCCATCTACGTGAAGGATTCAGGGCTCCTCATCCCAGCTCGTGGTTGGCCGAGCTAGGAGAGATGCCACACTGGCTGCTACCTCACGGGGTTCGGACTCGACCGGCCTAGGAGCTTCGGGCTCACCCGAGCTGGGAGCCTTGTGCTCAACCGGCCTGGGGACTTCGGAGCTGAATGTGCATTCGGCTATGAAATCTGCTAAGGCTTGGGCCTTGATGGCAGTTCACGGCTTGTACTGGAGGTCGTACTCGCTGAGCTCAATGGCTCACTTCATCAACCAACCAGAGACATCGGGCTTAAGTAAGACTTGCCTCAGAGGCTTGTCGGTGAGAACGATAATAGTGTGAGTCTGGAAGTACGGGTGGAGCTTCCGGGCTGCAATTACCAGTGCGTAAGCCAGCTTTTCTATCTCTGGGTATCTCGTCTCTGCTCCCTACAATACTTTACTAACATAATAGATGGGTCGCTGAACCCGATCTACTTCTTTTATTAGTACCGAACTGACCACTTCGTCGCTTGCCGAGAGGTATAGTTCTAAAATATCACCCTCCTCGAGCCAGGTTAAGATTGACACACTAGCAAGGTATTTCTTGAGCTCGTCAAACACGAGCTGACAGTCTTGGGTCCATTCAAACCCTTTGCTTTTGATTGCCTTAAAGAACGGCAGACAGCGGTCCGCCGATTTGGACATGAAGCGGCTCAGGGCGGCTATGCAGCCATTCAACCTCTGAACCTCCTTCAACTTCCGGGGTGGTCTCATATCTAAGATGGCATTAATTTTGTTTAGGTTAACCTCAATGCCATGCCGGTTAATGTATCCTAGGAACTTTCCCGAGGTCACACCGATACACTTATTTGGATTCAACCTCATATTAAACTTACGCAAAATTTCAAAAACAGAATGCAGGTCTTGTATTAATTCATGCGATAATTGGGTTTTGACGACCATGGCGTCTACATAGCATTCTACTTTTCTGCCAATTAGTGGCACAAACAACTTATTTACAAGCCTTTGAAAGGTTGCCCCTGCGTTTTTCAACCCGAAGGACATAACCTTGTAACAGTATAGACCGAACTCTGTAACGAAGGCAGTCTTTTCTTCGTCCGCCGGGTCCATCTTGATTTGGTTATAGCCCGAATAGGCATCCAAGAAACTTAGTAACTCGTGCTTTGAGGTCGCGTCCACCGAGCGGTCAATTCTGGGGAGTGGGAAGTAGTCTTTTGGGCAAGCCCGATTTAGGTCGGTGTAGTCGACGCACATGCGCCACTTGCCGTTGGCCTTCTTTACCAGGACGGGGTTGGCTACCCAACTAGGGTAGTGAACTTCTCTTATGAAGTCAGCTGTGAGGAGCTTCCCGACCTCCTCGTCGACCGCTTTCCACCGCTCCAGGGCTAGGTTGCGTTTCTTCTATCTAACGGGCCTAACTATAGGATCAGTATTCAGCTTGTGAGTCATGAGTTCGGGGTCTATACCGGGCATCTCTGTCGCGGACCATGCAAAAATATCTAAATTTTGAAGTAAGAAACTTACTTGTTCGGACCGTAGAGGTTCCTGGACGGAAGCGCCGATTTGAAGCGTCCGAGCTGGGTCTCCTGCCAAGGTCGGGACTGCGACTGTTTCTTCCTTGGGCGTGGCTCGTTCTTCACCTTGCTTCGTAGGCCGCTCTAGTTCGAGGTCGTCGGCCACCTTGGTCTTTCCCTTCAGCACTTGCGGGACTCGAGCTGGTCGCCCCGTGCTACCCCCACACCAAAGTTTGTAGGGAACTTCATTGCCAAATGGTAAGTGGAGACCACCGCCTGTAGGATATGGGTGATCGGCCAACCTATTATGGCATTGTATGGAGAGGGGGTCGCGACCACCAGGAAGTCGTGGCTGAGTCTAACTACGCAGGGCCATGTGCCAACTTCCATAGGTACTGTTATTTTCCCAAGGGGCCGGACTTCTTCTCCGCTGAAGTCCACCAAAGGAGTGTCCGCAGGTTTCAAGTCACTTTTCCGCAACTGAAGTTGGTTGAAGGCAGCTTTGAAGAGGATATTTGCCAAGTTGCCCGAGTCAACGAGTACACGCTTGACCTCAAAGTCGTTGATCCTCAGCTTTATCACGAGGGTGTCATCGTGGGGGTAGTGGACCCCTCGCGCGTCATCTTCTGTGAAGAAAATTGGCTCTTCTGTTCTCGGGCGGCCTCATGAACTGACGTCCGAGCCGCTACTGAAGTACAACCCACAACGATCGAGCCTCCCACTATCATGTGGATGGTTCCCCGAACCGGCCTCTCTTTCGAAGGCTGCCTCTGTGGCTGTTCGGTCGGCCTGTTGCTGGACTCGGGAGCATCCTTACCGTGCTCCCCTTGCCGACCTGCTTTATTATTACTATTACCATTATGTACAAAATTTCTTAAATACCCACGACGGATGAGCTCTTCAATCTCGTTGCGGAGGTTTTTACAATTTTCGGTACTATGACTGTGATCTCTATGAAAACTACAGTACAAATTCTTATTTCTTTCATTGGGATTCCCCCTCAAACAAGGTGGCCATTTCACATACGGGGCGTGCTTGATCGCCATCAGGATTTTGGCCCGCTTCGCGTTCAGTGGAGTGTAATCAGTTCGGTCTGCTGTAGGAGCTTAGAACGATTGACCTGGCTTGGCCCCCCGAGTTGCATCCTTTTTCTTTCGGTTGTCCCCTTGACTGGAAGGCTCTCCTTCCCTTTTCCTTTTTTCGGGCGCGCCTTCGCCCTTCTGGTTGATCTCTTCCTCGGTGGCTATAAACCTGTCTGTGAGCTTAAGGAATTCGGTTATGGTCGTTGGTTGGTTGACGACCATGTGCCACTTGAACTCCTTGTGCGTCACGCCTTTCTTGGCTGCTACAAGGCGCACGGCGGGGTCCAGGATGGACTCTCCCTCTCTTTGCACTATGTTGAGGAGACTCTCTTCATTTCGTGGACATCGCTTGCTGGTAACGAAGTGGGACGTGAAGGCTTGCGCGAACTGCGCCCAACTTCTTATCGACCCAGGTGCCAAGTTCCGGTACCATGTACGGGCTACTCCTCTAAAAGTGGTGGAGAAGGCCACGCACATGCACGACTCGCTGGCTCTTGCTAGGTGCATCTGCGATTGGAAGGCATCTATGTGATCATTTGGGTCGAACGACCCATCGTACTTATCAAGAGGGGGGAGCTTGAAATCCTTAGGCATTGGGACTACTAGAAGCTCGGGAGATAGGGGGATTGAACTGAAAGGATGGGTGCCTTGACCTCACCCGAGCTTACTTCTTCTTTGCCTCTAAGCTCGGACAGGCCGTGGGTGGCAGACCGGCGAGCTCGGCGGCGTCGTCTCTGCTTCTTGGCGGGCTCGACGTTCATGCTGCTCACTCCTGCACTGTCAAGAACAGTGTGTGCAAGAAGCAGCTCAGGCCACTAGTGATGGCTACGAACAGAGGGCTCCTGCTTGGAGCCTATGGCCAGGATTTCGAATCGGTTTTCCAGAAACGGGGTACCAGGCCTTGAGGGCTGAGGCGACATGGGCCTGGCGAGCTGAGGTCCTCCCGACCTGATTGCCCGTGGCGAGGTCAGAGCGGCCGATCTTTCTTGTCTGTCGCGGGAGGAGGCCTGGCTCCTTGGAGGGTTCTAGGGGGCCTCTCCTTGGCAAGATGGGTGCTCCTCCTGACGGCGAGACCTAGCTCACTACGAGACTGGGTGCCGAGGGGGGAGCTGCGATTGCTGAAGCTGAGGTTGAGGTAACTGGGGAAACTGCTGCTGATACTGATACTGGGAGACCTGGTGCAACACAGGTTGTTGATAGAGCTGAAATTGTTGGAACTGTTGCATTTGGGCCTGCATGGCCCGCATGCATTGCATCAAGTCCTCCAGTTGGTTCGGGCTGGCCGCTGGGGGCATAACCGAGGGTTTAGTGAAGGTTGTTCTGATTGTGGTAGGGAGTGGAGCAACGACGGGTGCCCCCACAAGAGGCACGTTCAAACTAGGGGTCCCGTCCGCTGAGAGGGGGACGGTGAACTGTCCGATACAGACAGTAGGAAGTTGGGGCTGTTCCGTGGAGTTATTCACCTCAGTGCTTCGTCCGATGTTGCTAGAGGAAGCCATGAGCGTTGAGTTTTTGGAGAGCAAAAAGATGTGAAAGTTTAGAGAAAGGCTTTTCGAAGCGATATACCACAGACGGCGCCAAATGATGTAGCGCGATCCGGTCACTCCCAGCTGGCACTCACGTGGCTCCTGGAAGGTACCTGAGATGAGAAAGAAGAAGAATCCTCGGGGAGTTTACTCGGTGGGGATACTCCGATGCTTAAGTTAGTACTATGTAGGAGAAGCAAGAATGAGACGAAGGCTAAGAGTGCAGATAGTGCGTTCTCACTATATTTGAGAGATTAGAGGTCTCAAGAAGAAGTTTCTCTTCTTCCCTAAGGGCTTTTATAGGGACATTTATGTCATGTCGGGTATAACTGCCACTGGGCTCCTGCCACAGCCGTTACTTGTCAGGGCTGCGCAGGTAGCCGTTGTGGCGTACGTCTCGCCCGAGTGAATGACACGTCTTCGGAGTGACAGGCACACCCTTGCCTGCTGTGAGACGTGGACGCAGACTGCCGAAAGGACTAGGACTACGCCGTCAGTAAGGGATATGGCGCAGTTTGACCAGTACGGTCTGTCAGTCGGAAACTTCCTGGGGCGTGCTCGTGCGGTTCATTCGCGAGCTATTCTATAGCGAACTTGGAACACTCTAGGGTTACCCTTAGTAGAATTGGCCCTAAGGATGGCTTGTCTGCTTGGGAGCTCGGACGAGCTAATGACTTTAGCTCGCAAGCTACAATTGCCTCGGAGTATCTCTTCAAAGGTAGTTCGGGGAGCCTGGGGTTCGCGTCGTGGCAAACTCTTTTCGCAAGCTACAATGTAGCGAGCTACTTTGTAGACTCGTCACTTGGTCGTACCAAGTTACAACGCTGAGCTGTCGCTCGTGCTGATTCAATGTCCATGTGTCACCGTTTCACAGGTGGGATCAAAACACCCTCCATCAACTTGGTCTCTTGTGCTTGTTTATAAAGCATCATCGTTTAATATATTTATTTATTATTAAAAAAAACAAACAAAACGGGAATCTCATTTTGTCCACTTACATCTTGTAGATAATCAGTTGTGAAGAGAGAATGGACCCCAATAAATAAATAAAATAAATTGTAAAACTCAGCTTTCCCAAATTGTGGAGCAGTTAAGGCGATTCTAAACCACCAGGCACCAACCAGTGGTGGAGCATTGTTGTAGCGAGTGGCTGTATCTTTCTGATTCTAAACCCGACTATTATGATACCTAAAAAACTGATAAAAAATCAACCAAATATCACTCAGTTCTGGGTTTCGGATTTGATTGAAGTTTAGAAAGACGAGTTGAGACAATGGGGCATATGCTTATGGGGTAGGTGGAGATAACGGCAAACGGTCTATATTAGATTAATGGAATGACTTCTTCACAAGGTTTGAAATTAAAGCAGTTTTCAAAAAATAAAAAATAAAAAAAAAGTGAGAGAGATGTAAAAAGGGGATGGGAATGGAATTGGGATCTGTTCGTCACCCCACGCGCCTCACAGCCATATCCACCCTAATGTGAATATCTTTTAAGTATGGGAGATGTTTCAGATGTTCGGCACACTCTGCGACGAACAGATCCGGAGGGAAAGAAAGAATCAAGAATTATGAAGATGAAGTGACCTATTGGTGGGGCCACTATAAGCTACGGTTTTCGGTTTTAGCCCTACAGTGTCGCAGCAAAAATGTGAACTCTTTAGTCTTTCCCTCTCATATGCTGCTGGGAGTCCCCATTCCCAAATGGCCAAAGGAAAACACTATCTTGGGTTTCTTTTGGGTGTGAAGCAGCATGCATCAAGCTATTCTATATGAAAGTTGTCAGACCCATAGTTCGTATTAAGTAAGGTTTTTAAAATTGAATTGGACAATGAACTGGTCAGGGTTTAATTCCTGAGTCGAACGGTCTGATTGTTTGAACTAAATGGATGGCCCGTTCTTATAAAAATATAAAAAAAATAAATAAAAACGGCCAAAACTGCTGAATGGTTTGAATGGCCAGGTCAACGATTTGCTAACCAAATCAATGTTTTTGGACAAATTAACGATTTTGGGGAAAAACGGAACTGATCACCTAACTAGTTCTTGATTTTTCTAGTTCGACCATCCAGTTCGGTCTGGTCCAGTTTTGAAAACTATGGTATTAAGAGTACACTAACATGAATCAATGTTTTATAAACCAATCTTGCCTTCTGGTCATGGGTCACTGATTCAATGATAGTTTGCATAAACATTGAGTTTGTAACTTGTGATCCAGTAAAAACACCGGATCTAGTCTCAATAACCTTTGCAGTATTGCATTGGAAATATGTCCCTTTCCTCCATGATCAGATATTCTCCATACATGACTGTAAAGGCTGTTGTAATTGGTTGTTGGGATTATGGTTTTCAAATTGCCATCATCCAAACTGTTCAGCCCGGGAACCATTCAGACAACCAATTCTGTTTTACCCCAAACTCGGTCTTTGGCCAAAAACCATTGAATTGATCAATGATCCGTTAATCCGAACGACCGAACCATCAACCCGTTCAACGATTTTTGGTCATTTTTTATTTTTTAAATTTTGTTGTCAGAACAAGAACCAGATAATCGAACCGTCAGCTTAAAAACCGGTGGCCATAACGGTTTTATTTCCAGGTCATTTTTTAAAACCATGATTGGGACCTGATCCAAACTCGACCTGCTGATCGGGTCGAATGGATCAATGGTTCAATTGCCTAAGGCTGAAAACACTATCCTAAATTAGTTTTTTTCTTCATAAAAAATGCAGATTATAATAAAAAAAAAAGACTTTTCTATTCTAAGTTTTCATCATCTTATATATATATCTATTAATAGAAAATGGGGATACATGGACACCTTCACCGTTCAGTAAATGGTATCAGTACATGTCTAGCTTAATGTGCGCATGCGAGGTCAATAATTACTCGCTTAACCCTATCCAAGTGTGCCAGATATATGTGTTCCCACTAATTTTTTGAAATGCCATGTGTTCACACTAATTTTTTGAAATGCCATGTATTCCAATTTCCCACTAATAATTAATGACAATGCTATTTTTGTATTATTTTATATAACTCTCTTTGACACTTGGTGGTTTTTGTCGAGTTTGAGAGTATTCTACCATCTCTCTCCCACTTTTTCCCTGCAATCATTTTTTCCTCGAGAATGCTTGACGTCCTTCACTTATATTAAGCATAATTTTTCTCTCATCTCTTCCTCTCTTAACCCTCATCTCTCTCGGTTTAGAAGAATCCCTAGGCTTTTTTCCTTATTATTTGCAATGTTTTGGAAAAACTGTTGTTTGAATTAGTTATGTGGTCTATTTGATTTGCTTTTCATTGTAACGACACTAATATTTTCATTTTCTTTTTTTTTCAGATTTTCATTCTTTTTAGGGTGTTCCTTGAAGTATTCTTCAGGTTTGGGTTACAATGGTGGTTTGGTTTGAGTTTAGGGTTTCAGCTGTTTTTCATTTTACTTGTCTTTTTATCATCTAACTTGATCTCCTTCGCTATTTGTTTTGTCTTTTTTCTGTTCACATGCTTCTTTGTCTATTTTGCAGATTTCCCTTTTGTTCATTCTATGTTTGCAAGATTCCCTTTCATTCGCTGATATAGATGAATTTCATTGTGACCATAGAGCATGTAGGTAATTTCTTCATTCTATGTTCGTAGGTTTCCCTTTTGTTTGTGGTACAAATGTAATTCAAGGGTGGGAACTGGTTAGTGATAGGCCTAGGAAACAAGTATGTTTCTTCCTTGTGTTTTCTTGGTTTCATGAATGTGTTTTTTAGGGTTCTTCCTTTTTTGTCTTCCTTATGCATTTCTATTCAGGTTGATTTGATGCATGTGTTTCTCATGGTGTACTGTAGGTCTCCTCATATTTCTGCATTTCTATTCAAGTTCATATGTTTGTATGATTTAAGATTGTCAATTAGGATAGATGGCTTTTCGTATGTTATTTTTCTTTTCCAAATTACTTTGTTTTTTCCCAGCTTGATGTGATCTATTTCTCCTTCTTTATGTTTATTTTTTTACAAGATTTGACTCCCTCTGTTTTGCAATTTAAGTATTATTGACTATTGAGGTTTTGTTCATTGTGCCTACTCTATTGTACTTCTATATTTTCTTTTTTCCTTTTTATTTCGATGGTTTCTAGAGGTGTTGAGGTTTGATTGTGTTTCTTCTATATTTGTTTGTAGTTGGAATGGAGATTGGTGTGACATGGCGGTGCTCTTCTCTATTTTATTTTTTATTTAGAATACAAGGAGTAACTATTAGGGGGGAAGAACCAGAACTCTCCTTTATCAACAATCTATTCGCCTTCAACTTTTATCTTGACTTTTCAACATTTCTTCCCACAAGAATTACATCATGATGGACGAACTACAAAGACTGCAGCTGGAGTCTAAGGATGATATGTAGGAATGGACACGTTTTGACCAAAGGGAAGACTTTGCAAGATTAGTTGGTTTCTTTCTTAACAATCATATTCTATTGGGTGTAGGTTGTAGCTAACTATTCGTATGGTGGGAACTCGAGGCCAGCGAGGTGGACATTATTTTCTTATCTGGGAAGAGTTGGATGCACTTTGGATCTAATGCGTTTGGACTCAAAGGGATGCTCTTTTCGAATCCAATCACATTTCAACACATCACTAGGTGCTAAGTTGGAGTAAACCTGAGTTGGATCATGAGTGTGAGCTGTCAGTGTACCTTTATTTGTATGGCATTGTTATTTTTAAATGTATAATTAATTTTACTTGCTGTTATTCAAATATCTTATGAAGAAGTATGATCAGGCCCAATACAGATTTCTGATTTCCACTGCAAAAGGTCAAAAACACACTCTATGCACTTATATCAGCCTATAAATTGACATCAATTCTAAGTTGGCATCTACCCAAAATGTATTTTGAGCCTACCTACAATGAAAAATGAGTTAAAATAGTTTTGACTACAAAGATAATGATAAAAACTTAGATTATTTTTATCATTTTACCGAAACTATTAGATTTTTTTCTCTTTTAAAGCAAATAGTTTACATTCGACTTTCAGAATTCCACTAGCCCTGTAAATAAAAATTAATAAATGAAAAATGAGTTAAAATAGTTTTGATTATAAAAATCGTGATAAAAATTTAGATCATTTTTATCATTTTACTGAAACTACTAAATTATTTTTCCCTCATCCTTTTTAAACATTGAACTTTCACAATTCCACTAGCCCCTGCAACGTAGTGGCCCGTTAAAACATGGTACTATCTCAAACGCTACTTTTTCTCATAGTATAAGATTTTTCAGATCACAAGACACAAGCTACACACTCAGCAGAAGAAAGATATCAATAACAATTGACCAAACTGCTGAAGCAGTGAAGGAACTCTGACCATTGGAAGGGAAAATTCAGAAGTCCTCTGCAAATGACGCTGAAATTCATGACACGCCAAAAAGGAAAAACAACCGTCCTCGACAAACTCAGCGTTCCCGAAGCCTGAGTAAGTGTTTGGCACCGATGCGTTTCTTTAAAGCCGTTTTTTTTTAGCATTGGTCCACATATTTAATGTTTTACATAATGTTCGGTTTCAAAAACGAGACGTTTTCTCAAGCCACGCTTTCCCAAATTCCAATGCATATGACTGTTTTTCATAACAACGGTTCCAAACAAAGTTGTGTTTCTTGACGCACTGTTTTTTCTGATATAACGATGCCAAACACCGCCTGAATCAATAAAACACAAACTAGCTAGAAAAAGCTATACCAAGAAGCAAACCCCAATGTAAATTATTTCTTTAATAAACCTGAAAAAACCTAACCATTTAACCACACCTTTTATTTAGTTTCAGTGTTAAAGGTAATAAAAGCGCTAAATAGGTGGGGCCATAACTTAGGGCCCTCTCCAACACCTGAGAGTTCCAAGCTCTATAAAAATCGAATGGCTCCTTGTGCGGATTTCAATTCAGACTCGCCAGACAGCCCCCTGAGGAGAGAGAGAGAATCATCTTCAACGTTCAGGCCTTCGGGCATAAGGATGTCAGTACATCAAGAAATCGGCTTCGGTACTATGTTCACATCATTTGCATCAAGGTTTTTAAAACTGATTAAATTGGTCAGGGGTCTGGTTTTCAGGTCAAACGGTTTGACTGTTCAAATTGAACGATCGGCCTATTCTTTGACAAAAAAAAATAAAAAATAAAAACAGTCAAAATCATCGAACGGTTCAAACCGTTCACCTGACCGATTCCCGATTTTTCTAGTCCGACCGTCCGATCTGGTCCAGTCCAATTTTGAAAACTATGGTTCCCATAGTCTCTTGCAGTCTTGTATTGAGAATAACTCTCCATAAAAAAAATAAAAAATAAAAACAGTCAAAATCATCGAACGGTTCAAACCGTTCACCTAACCGATTCCCGATTTTTCTAGTCCGACCGTCCAATCTGGTCCAGTCCAATTTTGAAAACTATGGTTCCCATAGTCTCTTGCAGTCTTGTATTGAGAATAACTCTCCATAAAAATAGAGTAAATTACAAAGGCCCCTTATACTATGGGGTTAGTGACAAAAACCCCTTGCACTTTTTTTATGACAAAGACCCCCTTGAATTTTGGCCATTAGACAAGAACCCCCTCGACCATTAAGTCAATGATGGAAGGCATTAAATTACTAAAATACCCTAATAAACTTTCTCTATTTTCTTTCTCTTGCCATTCTCTCTTAAAACCCAATTGACCCAAAAATACTTTTAATCGTCATCCAAAAAAGAAAAAAAAATCCAACTTTCTTTGATGAGAAATCTCTGGCAGTGAGAAATCTGACAATCTCGCCAGTAATCTCGTTGGAAAGGGAAAAAAATCTCAAGCAAACTGCAACCAAAAACCAAAACTACAAGAAACTTCACTTTCCACATGGAAACTTGATTCGTAGGTCCCAAAAAGAAGCCCAACGCAATGTACCGTGCCAACATATTCCCTCCACTTCCACATTGGCTAATTTGGTTTGGGGGCTATCAATCAAACTAGCCACCTTGACCCTTGATCTTGAACCAACGCATCAAACTATCCTCGCTCTGTTGAGGATTTGTTCCATGGTAATTGGTGAGGTTCACTTGACATTAACAGGTTTAAGAGATTGAACTTCTAGAAAATTTTCTTCCAGCTACTTTGGGTCTTTCAGCTTGACAAAGCTTCTAGCATCAGACATCACTTTGGCCCCCGTCCTCGCTTAGGTGTAACTGTAGTCTAGCTTCCTTTGGGGCTTTAATAAGTTGACATGCATAACCTCTGACGTCAGAACTTAGAAGCAAGCCAATGAGCCATAGCAGTGGGATGCTCTGCAACTTTGAATTGTTTAAGGAAAATTTGAATACAGAGGCATTTCTACGAATGTTTAATCTGCCACACACAACTATAAGGTCATTTTTTGAAGTGCTTAAAAATAAGTGTTTATTTGAGTCATTAAACACTTATTAGTATTTGGGAAATAAGTCCGGAATAAGTGATTATTTTAAAAATAAAGGCTTATTTTTAAGTCCAAATTTCTAGTTTTTTTTAAGTGCTTATACAATAAGCATTTATTCAATTTTTTTCTTCCAAAATTATCCCAAGTTGAATTTTAAACTACCACTTATAAAATTATCCCTAGTTGAATTTTATAAAAGTACTTTTATGAAAACACTTTTAAGAAAGGGTTTTTATGAAAGTATTTTTACAAAAGCACTTTTATAAATAAAATAATAGAGATTTTTAGAAAAATATTTGATTAACTTGTATGTACTAGGGTTGAATCAACCCTATTTATAGTTATAGTGAGACTGTACAAGGATAAGAGATAAAACTTATCTAGGTTAGTTTAGGGTTATCTAGGATAATTCTTATCTGGAGGTAGGATTAAGATTATCCCAGTTTGTTATCTTGAGATAGGATTAGAAGAACCTAGATGGTTAAGTTTTCTTGATGGGCCTAAAGATTTACATAGGTGTGCATGGGCCATGCATGGGCCCATGGACGTATACGTTATTATCCCCTCGCAAGCTGAACGGGATGACAAGAAGCTTGTCCCGAAGATTAGTGAATATGGAGAGTGGTTTGGTGAAGATGTCTGCTATCTGATCTGTTGTTGGAACATATCGAATTTGAAGCTGCTTCTGAGTGACAAGGTCACGCAGGAAATGGTAGTCCACCTCCATTTGCTTCGTACGGGCATGAAAAATGGGTTGGCGGCCAGGTGGGTAGCA
The DNA here is from genome assembly GCF_055504915.1 of Nelumbo nucifera. NCBI lineage: Eukaryota > Viridiplantae > Streptophyta > Magnoliopsida > Proteales > Nelumbonaceae > Nelumbo > Nelumbo nucifera. Next base: position 131,085,121 of record NC_142649.1, on the reverse strand, counting down.
CCCATATTATCACACTAGAGAATAGGGGGAGGAGCTAGAAAGCCAATGTCTCATAGCAAAGACTGAATCCATAACAACTCTGTGACTGTGTTGGCGAGAGATCTGAACTCGGATTCGGTGCTGGAGCGAACAATGGTATGTTGCTTTTTGGAGCTCTAGGAAATCAGGTTGGAGCCAAGATAAACTGTATAACCCCTTGTGGAACATCGATCATTAGGACAGATGGCCCAATCGGCGTTAGTGTACGCAATCAATTATCGGGAAGAGGATCCCTAAAAATGAAGATTGTGAGTGAGAGTGCCCTTGAAATAGCAAAGTATTCATTGTACCACTACCCAATGTTCATCAGTGGGAGAGTGAAGAAACTAGCAGACTTTGTTGACTGCGAAGGAGATATCCGGATGAGTGATGGTGACATACTGTAGAGCCCCAACAATGCTCTGATACTCCGTTGGGTTAGATAAGGGCTCACCGGAATCTTTTGAGAGTCGACCAGAGGTGGACATGGGCGAGCTTGTAGGTTTGGCCCCTTCAAGGTTGGTTCGATGCAATAGATCCAGGATGTAGCACTATTGGGAGAGGAACAAACTGCCAAATTTGCGGCTTACCACAACCCCCAGAAAATACTAGAGTGACCCTAAGTCCTTTAATGGAAAAACTAAGGAGAGTGACTTGAAAAACCCACTAATAGCAATGGTAGAGTTTCCAGTTAAAATAATGTCATCAACATATACCAACAAAAGTAGGGTCGTTTGTTGGGAGGAGGAAATAAACAGAGATGGATCAATAGAAGAGTTGCGAAAACCCATCTGTTTGAGAACAGAGCTCAACCGGGAATACCAGGCTCGCGGTGCTTGTTTTAGGCCATAGAGAGCCTTCTTCAATTTGTAGACATGATTAGGGTATCTGGGATCAATGAACCCTTTCGGTTGATTCACATAAATATTTTCATTAAGGATGCCATGAAGGAAGGAATTGTCAATATCCAGTTGATGAACTCACCAGTTCTACGCAAGAGCAATAGAGAGGATTGTCCGTACGATTACCGGTTTGACAAATAGACTAAAAGTATCAAAGTAATCTAGGCCAGGGACCTGGTTAAAGCCCTGAGCAACCAGTCGGGTTTTATAGCAATCAATGGTTCCATCCTCCTTCTTCTTTATTCTGTATATCCACTTAGTTCCGACTATGTTCATGGAGGGATCATAGGGAACCAAGTGCCAAGTGTCATTTTTAATGAGGGCTTGGTATCTTTTTGAATAGCGAGTTGCCAGTTTGGTGATTTGGTGGCTTGGTTAAAATTTTTAGGTTCTTGATCCTATAAGAGAGTGAGAAGAGCAGACAGGATTGGATACCTTGTCACAAGTTGGGACCGAGGAAGGGTCATGTCCATGGACCGCGTACGCATAGAATGAGTGTGTACCGATTGAGAAATTGGGGCTGTAGAGTTCAGTAAATCTTGCATACTTTGATGCTTGTGTGGCCGATCAAAAGAGGATTGTTCCAAAGGTCCTGAGTTTGGAGAGATGGTTGCTGAACTAGAGATGGATGCTGGTGCAGATGAAGGCTACGATGAAGAAGGTATTGGCAGTGTTGCAGGTTGCAGAGGTGCAGGACCTAAAATGATAATTCCTGTGGAAGCAGGAGGTGTGCTAGGTGGTGCTTCAGGAATTCCCGAAAATAAAGTTTCATCAAAATCCACATGGCAAGCTATAATAATACGCTCTGTAGGGACATGGAGACACTTGTACCCTTTGTGAGAGGTACTGTAGCCAATAAAAATGCATTGAAGTGATCGAAATTGCAACTTATTCTTGTTGTAGGGTCACAGAAAGGGATAGCACGTACACCCAAAACACTGCAATAGAGAGTAATTAGGAGTTGTCTGAAAGAGTTTCTCATGAGGGGACATACCATGCAATACCTTTGTTGGCAGTCGATTTATCATAAAATTTGTAGTTTCTATCGCATCAGCCTAGAAGGAGAAGGGGAGCTTGGAGGAGACCAATAGAGATAAAGCAGATTCAACCACATGTCTGTGCTTCTGTTCAACTAATCCGTTTTGTTCGTATGTATGGGGGCACGCCAATCGGACTAAAAGACTTTTATTTTGGCATTGAACAGAACCTCTACATGTCTCTTAAATTTAATAAACAAATCACAAACATCTGATTTTCGAGCCATAGGATACACCCAAGAAAATTTTGAAAAATCTTCCATAAAAATAACATAATAAGAAAATCCATTATTTGACTTAACGGGAGCAGGTCCCCATACATCTGAAAAAATCAAATCTAATGGACACTTGGACTGAGAACTAGATGACTTCAAGGGCATTCTATGACTCTTGCCCATTTGACAAGACTCACAAATAGACTCATTAACACTAGATCTAATAAACAAAATACCAAACTTTTGCCATACATTTCGCATAGCTGCATGACCAAGGCGATGATGCCAACCATGAAGTGAGGTACGTTCTCCAAGAAGCGCTTCAGGTGTGATTGTGGCTAACGTAGGAAAACTGTATAACCCATTTCTACTAGCCCCTCGAAGGAGGATTCTCCCTATATAATCCTTCACATTGCAACAGTCACGGTGAAACTGAAAAAACAAATCCTTATCCTTTGTAAATCGACTAATAGAAAGTAAATTATTGCAGATAGAAGGAACATGACAGATATCTTTCAAAGAAAAAGCATGCTGATTAAAAATCATAAAAGAAGATCCTGTATGATGAATATTCAAACCTTGACCGTTACCAACCTTCACTTGATCTGGTCTAGTATACTCAGTACGATTCTGCAAATTATCTAGATCTGGGGTCATGTGATGAGTAGCCCCAGAGTACCAATTGGGATCAAAATTATTTTCATATTGATTATGGGGTGTATTTACCCCTCCATGAAATGCAGAAGGATCATTGCAAGAATTATCAGAAAAACCAAAGGCATATTTTGCTTTACTACACTACAGGGCACTGTGTCTAAATTTATTACAGATCTGGCAAGTGACATTATTTTTACTTGCGCGCCTCCAAAAAATTGCTAAGATTGATTTTGAAAGGATTGATGATTATATTGTGGAGTACCACGTCCACGCCCCTTACCTTTGTTGTTGTTGAAGTTTGGAGAGAACTGTTGCAGGGGCTTCTGAAAATTATTTTTCTTAGGAGGGACACCAGCCAGATTTGTACTTCGAGTGTCTGATGCAAGAGCTAGGTCTTCAAGCCAGATCTCATGGTTCAGAAGTGCTCCCATAATATCAGCAATACTGAGATCTGCTGCATCTGGTCGATTGATAAGTGCTGTAACCACCGACTCATATTCACTCCCTAAGCCAGATAAAATGTAAAGCACCAGTTCGGACTTGAGCACTGGTTCAGATACTGTAGAAAGACTGTCAGCGATGGATTTTACTCGTTGTATATAGGTAGAAATAGAAAGAGACCCTTTTTTAAGACAACTGCAGTACCCTGGATCGGGAGTGTGTAGAATAACTATGAGCAAGGGAAGTCCATACCTCGATGTCTATCCATTTTTTTTCAAATCGGGGTTCGCAATCATCCCTGTATCATTTGGATTGGGTATAACTTTAGGCGGTGGCTTCTTCTTCCCTTCTACGAGTCCTACTAGATGGTGGTGTCGAAGGATGGGAAGAAACTGAGCACGCCACAGTAGGTAGTTGCCGCTTCCTAATTTGATAGGAAGATAATGAGTGACGTTCTGGATTGAAGGGAGCACACTACTTGACGTTGAGCCATTGTTGGATGCTGTTGGTCTACTACCATGTGTGCCTATCTCTGTCGACATGGCTCTGATACCAAGTTGAAATAGAAAAAATAGAAATAAAATAATAGAGATTTTGAGAAAAAGATTTGATTAACTTGTATGTATTAGGGTTGAATCATCCCTATTTATAGTTATAGTGGTTGAGTTACAGTAAGACTGTATAAGGATAAGAGGTAAAGCTTATCTAGGTTAGTTTAGGGTTATCTAGGATAATTCTTATCTGGAGGTAGGATTATGATTATCCTAGTTTGTTATCTTGAGATAGGATTAGAAAAACCTAGACGGTTAGGTTTTCTTGATGGGCCTGAAGATTTACGTAGGCGTGCATGAGCCATGCATGGGCCCATAGACGTCTACGTTATTAATCGTCAACGAGCCGTCCGACGTAGCCCTGTTACTCCACACCTCCGGCACCACAAGCCAACCAAAAGGAGTGCCGATTACGCAGCTCAACCTTGCGGCCTCAGTACAGAACATCAAATTGGTGTATAAAATAATTTAGTCCTTTCTCTGCAAAGAGAAAGGATGGGTTTGTACTTGGGAGAATGAGCGAATTGGCAAGCGACAGTGGAGAATAAATAGAGGGACGAGAAGAGGAGGAAGAGGGAGATACGCTGGTGGGATGTGGGATGTTTTTGGGTTAAAGGCTCGGTGGAGGAGAGGAGGAAGAGGGAGTTTGAATGGACTTAATATATTTTTTTGTCTTTTTGCATCCGATTCAACCGGATTCCAGTTGCTAATGGTAGAAAACCCATTAACTAGAACCAAAAATCAAAATGCTACATGATAGCTCCTGGTGGGTTCATGCATCCAGTGCACCCATGAGTGCACAAAACGCGGACTTGGCAGGGACAACTTCAAGGATGGAGGCGGCGTTTTGTTCCCACCAAACAGCATGGAAGGAGTTCGCCTTCAGTTAGGGCAAAGCCCATTCGAGCAGCCTTTACTGTCTTGCATTGAGAATATCTCCATACTGATGTGCTTTATTTCATGGGGAAATATTCCCAATGCAAGGTTGGGAAAGGTTGTTAGCTTGGTGTGGACACAGGTTTGCCCTTATGGAAGCCGATCTCGCATGGAAGATGGAACTTGCTTTCCCTCTCTCAAGTCTCACCTTAGTAGTCAGTACTAGTGTTATTTTGCACCCCACCGAGTTTCAAATTTCAACAATAAATTTATCTTATATTTTAGTTAATTAATTTTCTAAAAATGTAATAATCTTCAAATAGTTTCTGAGGATTTAATAATTTATCTTTTATTTTTCAATATAATTTAATTATCTTTTATTTTCCAAATTAACTAATTCAATAATGTTCTGAATATGTAATAATTAACTTTCTGAAAGTGTAATAATTTTCAATAATTTATTGATAAATTAATAAATAACTTCAATTTCCAATAAACATGAATCATAAATTAATCAAAATTTATTATCTTCTTTCTTCTAATATAAATTAATCAATAATTACTTTTCAAATTACATAATTAACTTATCTTTTATTTTTCAATATAAGTTAATTAATAATTTTTCTGAAGATGCAATAATTTACCAATACTTTTCTGACAATGAAATAATTTATCTTTTGTTTTAATAATTATTGCAATAATTTTCAATAAATTTCTGAAAATTTAATAATGTATCCTTTATTTTCCAAATTCATTATCTTTTATTCTCTAATATAAATTAATCAATAATTTTCTGAAAATGAAATAGTTTATCTTTTTTTCAACATTTTTCTAAAAATGTAAACACCATTTAATCATTGATATTTTATTTTTAAATATAAATTAATCAATAAATTATTAATTTGTAATAATTAACTGAAATTAATTAATTTTTTGGTAAATGAATTTTACAAATTTACCAAAAATGATATATCTAAATTAATTATGAAATTTACAAAAACATTTTACCACAATTAACTACCAAAATTATCAGAGTTAATTTGTCCAAATTAACCAATATTTATTTCGTAATTCGACAAAAATTTATTATATTAATTTTTTAAATTACAAAAATTAACAAAATAATAATTGTGCAAACTTATCAAATTTATTATTTCATAAATTAGAAAAAGTAATAACTTTTGGTAAGATTAATTTATCAAAAATTAGCACAATTAATATACTAAAATTATTTTTGTTAATATACCTAAACTTTATTATATTAATTTTTGTTAAATTAGTTTTCCAAAATTACAAAATTCAATTTGAAAATTTACCCTATTTTTTCATTTTTTCATATTTTGAAAATTAATTAATAATTTTGGGTAAAATATTAATATAATGGATTAAACAAAAGTAATTTACTAAAATAACTAGCATATGGGTGGAATGTAATTGTCGACCTATTGATCCATTGACCCGGTCCCTAGCCAAAAATAGTTGATTCGGTCCACGATCCATTGACCTGAGCAGTCGAATCGTCGACCTATTGATCTGTTCAAGGGTTTTTGGTCTTTTTTTTTTAATTGGGAACCATCCAGGCAATCGGTTCCGTTTTATCCTAATCTCAGTCCTCGGTGAAAAACCGTTGAATCGGTCAACGACCCATTGACCTAGGCGATCGAACCGTTGACCCGTTCAATGGTTTTTGGTCATTTTTTTATTTTTTTATTTTTGTTGTCAGAACGGACCATCCGTTTGAACCGAACAATCAAACCGTCGACCCAAAAACCGGTGGCTAGAATGGTTTCGTTTTCAAGTCGTATAAGTCAAAGCTCGAATGACATAACACGTATGGTACTGCTTAATGAACCTCACACACTCAATTTTTTGCTTGTAATTTTTTTGTGAGAAAGGGTCATCTGTTTTTTTTTTTAATTGAGAACCATCTAGGAACCATTTCCATTTTACCTCAATCCCGGTCCCTGACCAAAAAACGTTGATTCGGTCAATGACCCATTGACTTGAGTGGTCGAACCATTAAGTTTTTGTTGTCAGCACGGGTCGTCCGTTCAATCCGAATAGTCGAACCGTCGATCCAAAAACCGGTGGCCAGAACGGTTCCATTTTCAAGTCATATCAGTCACACGCTCGAATGGCATAACACGTATGATACTACTTAATGGACCTCACAAACTCAATTTTTTGCCTATAATTTTTGTTGTCAGAACAGACCATCCATTCAAATTGGATGATCAAACCGTCGGCCCAAAAACCGGTGGCCAGAACGGTTCCATAATTTTTTGCTTGTAATTTTTGTTGTCAGAACAGGCCATCCGTTCGAACCGGATAGTTGAACCGTTGGTTATCAGAATGTTATTAACAACATTTATCAATAATAGTAAGTAATTATACTATTTAATTAAATAATCATTAGTGATAGTTTTAATAATATTATTTAGTTATTTTTGATATAACAGTAAATATTAAATTTATGAATAGGATTTATTAACAATATTCATTAAATTAATAATTACCAAAATTAAATTAAATTAACAGTATTTATCAGTAATAGTCAACAATTATAATAATTTATTAAATAATCAATAACAATACTTTTAATAACATTTTTAATTATTTTTAGTATAACAATAATTACTAAATTTATTAATAGTATTTATTAATAACAATAGTTATGATTTTGATTTAAAGTAAAATTAAAGAAAATATCTATTTATTAACAATATTTATAATAACAATAATTATTAATTATAATCACCAATTATATATTTATTAAATTACTGTAAAAATCAGTAATTTATTAACAGTATTTATAATTTTAAAATAAATATCTAGTTATTAACAGCATTTATAATAACAGTAATTATTAATCAAAATTAGATTAAATTAATAGTATTTATCAATAATAGTCAGTAATTATAATATTTTATTAAAATAATCAATAACAATACTTTTAATAACATTTTAATTATTTTTAATATAACAATAATTACTAAATTTATTAATAACAATATTTATAATTTTAATTTAAAGTAAAATTAAAGTAAATATCTATTTATTAACAATATTTATAATTTTAAAGTAAATATCTAGTTATTAACAATATTTTAAAGTAAATATCATCATTAATTATATATTTATTAAATTTTTGTAATAATAATAATTATATTTTATTAAAATTTTAAATTACAGTAATTAATTACTATAATAACCAGTAGATTCCATTAATTACTGTAATTACTGGGCTATGAGCTCTCACGTGGGAATCCATTTGCTGCACGGAGAGAACATCCATTTTTCTATTAAGGGATGGGGCAGGGGCATTTGAATTCGAAGTCGAGGACAGGGCACGGAAAGATCAGCCCCGCCCTACGCAGTTGCCATTCCTACATGTCCATTTCAAAATAATAGAAATTAGAAACTAAAAGTAAAAGATGCCCTTTTGGTGGATTGAACAAGATCTACTAAAACAGAAACAAAAGAACAAGGTGATACAATATAATAGAAACAAAACTAAAACAACTAGTTTTAGTTTTGACCATCTTCACTAGTTTCACGTTCATGCCCTGCACTCCCGCACTCATGTCCCGCACTCCCACGTTCATGTCCCCCATTTCCCTCAGTAGTTTCACGTTCGTTTCCCCCAATTCCCCCATTTCCCTTAGTAGTTTCACATCTGTTTCCCCCAATTTCCTCCATTTCCCTCAATAGTTTCACGTCTGTTTCCCCCATTTCCTTCAGTAGTTTCACGTTCGTTTCCCCCAATTCCCTCATTCTCGCGTTCATTGCCTCCAACATTTCCCCCATTTAGCTTAGCATTCTCGCGTTTTCCATCAGCAGTTTCCCTATTTCCCCCATTTCGCTCGTCATTCTCACCTTCATTTCCCTCATCATTTCTTCCATTTCGCTCATCCTTTTCCTCATCATTTCTCTCGTTTCCAAATCCATTTGTCTCATCTCCCTCATCAATTCTATATTTTCATCCTTGATTTTCTTTTCAATGTACTGCATCTCTTGCATGGACATTTTCACCTTCATTTCCCTCATCATTTCTTCCATTTCGCTCATCCTTTTCCTCATCATTTCTCTCGTTTCCAAATCCATTTGTCTCATCTCCCTCATCAATTCTACATTTTCCATGCAAGATGTTCCTTCTTCTCAGCTTCTTCCATTACTTCAATGATTTTATTTCCCCTCTCGTTAATTTTATCCAGAATACGATGGCATCCCTCTCTGTCTCCTGCTCCGGTCGTCGCCATGAAAATAAACGAAACAGAGTAAGTAAGAGAAAAACAAAAACTTGGAGGAAAGAAGATAGAATGCATAACCCCATAAAAAGACTCATTTTATAGAGGCGCACAACGACCTTACATTATTTACTTTTGCCGTTAAATTGATTTGAATCGGCTTAATCATTTAACCAAACTAAAACCTAGGGGTGTCCATGAAAAACTGAAAAACCAAACCAAACCGAGAAAACTGAACCTCAAAATGCGGTTACCGAACCGATCGATTCGGTTTTGGTTTGGTATTTTTGAAAAACTAAAGACCAGTTTGATTTTCGGTTAACCAACAAAAAAAACGATGGTTAACCGAACCGACTGGTATATATATTTATATGTATATTTTTAATATATGTCACATATTTTCTATATATTATATATAAATATATATTCATTATATATATAAATATATACATATATTATATCTATAATAATCTATTTGTAAATATATTATGTATATAATATTTTTAAATATTTATAATATTATATATCATTTATAATTTTTAATATAATATTATACATATATTTATATAATATATATTATAAATATAAAAAACCGAAAAACCAAAGAACCGAACTGATCAAAAACCGAAACTGGCAAATCGGTTAACCAGTGGTACCGGTTCGATTTTGGTTTGGATAAATGGAAAAACTGGTGGTACCGGTTTGGTTTGCAAAAATTGCCCATGGTTCAGTTAACCAAACCGTGGACACCCCTACTAAAACTAGTCTTTCTTGAGGGAACTCCTTTGTGCTCGCTAATATTCTACCATGGCCTATTATATTCCTTGGATCGGTGAAGGATAAGAGGACAAAGTAAAGGAAGAAGAGAAATGGAGCGGATTATGGCAATTAGACTTGTTCGTGGGCTGGGTCAGGCCGAGTTCAAATAGGGCTTTGCCTTTGTATTAACGAAATATACTCAGGCCCAAGCCCGACCCAACCTGACCATCAGGCCTAGGTCTTGAGCACGAGCTTGACACTTATATAAAACCTGAAGCCCAAGCCCGACCAAAAAATTGGAAAAAGATTCTTTTCTTTTTCTATTCAGTAAAAAACCATTTTATTTATATTAAAAGATCTCAAAACCGAAAAAACGATGAAAGATCTCACTATTGCTTGAAAAAAAGAATAATAAAGAAAAAATATAATATATATGTTTATTATATAAAATATATTTTTATTTTAATATATTATCAAGTCCGGTTCGAGCTTATGCCATGCTTTTTCGAGAAAACCCAAACCCGGCCCAAAAAAGGTCGGGCCTGATGTTTTAGGCCCAAGCCCGAGCCCGTAGGCCTGAAATCTTGTCCAAGCCCGACTTAGATCGGGTCAGGCCAAGCTGGCCCGTTGGGCTACCTAGCCAATGAACATGTATAATGGCAATTGCAAAAGGAGAGGATGATAATGAACAAAATAAGAAAGGAGAAAAGGGGAAGAAATGACATGAAAAGAAAGAAAAACTATTATGTAAAAATAGAATAAGAAAATAGAAAAGCAGAGAAACTGGTGGCAACTATCTAACTTACCTAAGGTGGAGAGAAGAAGAAGAAGATGATGAATGGGGTGGGAAAGAGGAGAAGATGAAAAGAAATAGAATAAAATAACAATGGGTTAGAGGAAAGAATAAAAAATAACAGAGAATGTTGTTACCTGAGAGTGTTAATATAATTGTTTCCCCTTAGCCGTTTGATGCTATTTTAAATGATTTCCTAGAATTATTAATTAATACGAGTAAAATAATATTTTTAATAGTTAATCAACTATTTTTTTGAAAGTTATCACATATTTGTGTTATTTGGAAGCTTTAATATCTCTAGATTATTTAACCTATTTTTCATTATTTCAATAATATTTAAAAAACTTTAAATTATTTATATTTTATATTCTTATTATCAAATATTGTTAAACCTACTATAATTATTTATGTGATTTTTATAAAATTTTTAAAGTTATTACGTAATTTCGCTATTCAATTTATTTTTTATTTTTAAATAATATTTAAACCATGGTTTAATTATCAAAGTTTTTTATTTAAGAAAATTTTTAAAATTTTTACATAACTTTGTTATTTTAGATATTGAAAATGTAGTTACATTAAATATTTTGTTATTTAAAATTTAAATAATTTTTATTGAAATTTGTAAAATAATATTTAGTTATGAAATTGAATAATCTGTAAAGTTATAATTTATAATGTAATTACATAATTTTGTTATGAATCTCATAAAAATATAAAATTATTAATAATCTAAACATTTTTAAATCAATTACAATTATTTTTGTGTTTTTAATAAATATTTTAAAGTCATTACATAATTTCATTATTATATTTAAATATTTATTAAAAATTTTAATTCAAACTTTCTTTAGATAGATATTAGCGGGGACGAGTGTGATGCACAAACTTAGTTAAGTGAAAGCTAAATAATAGAAACACATAAGAGTAGGCAATTGTTTTGTATATTAACTTTTTAAATAATTAATAATTATTTATACTTTATATATTATTTTTAACAAGTGTTTTTTGCAATACAAAAATAATAATAATTAATTTCAGCTAGGGTCATTCATCAAATTGATGAAACTGACCAACTCGAAGGATAGGTAAGCTAAGCCAAACCAACTCTAAGAATTAAGTGAACCCCATGCCTTTCTCTCCTCAAGCCCAAAGCTTAGCCAAGCCCATTTTAACCTAGGCTTGTGCCATATTTTTTTTCCATGTATTACATTTGATTTTATTTAAAAATTTAAATAATTAGATTTGTATTATTGATGTCATAGGCTAAACTCATTACTCATTAGGCCCAAAAAAAAACCATAAGCCCGACCTGGGCATGTGTAGGGCTGAGCTTGGGCTTGCAATCTAGGCCCGGGGTGTGGGCCAAGTTGGGCCTGGGCTTAGGTTAAAGCTCTTATCATTAGTACTAAAACCAACCCAACCTAGCCCGACCCATGACCACCCCTACAGACATAGAATGGTGTGAACCATTTGACCTGGATGGTCGAAACGGTGACATGTGACTTGGAGGAAAAAATGGCTCGGCTTCTTAATCAATTTTTAAAACATTGATCAGTACAACTCAAGTTTTCCAGTTTTCACTAATGGTTGGTTAGTTTCAAGTGACCAACTCCCCAACTCGACCAAGTCAGTTTGGTTGGTCAAATAATCTATAACCAAGGTTTATAATTTCGATAAGATAAGCCCAATACGGGGCGTATCGTATCGTATCTTTGAAAAATAGATACAAGATATGCATGGAAATCAGATGTTTCATCTTTTTTCATGCGTATCGGGTCCATATTAGGGGTGTATCGGGGCGTATCGGTAGCGTATGGACGAAAAAGATAGAACCAACAACTAAATAAAAAATTAAAGGGGGAAAGCAAGATTCTTTTCCCCGAAATAAGCCTTCTTTCACCCCCAAATGACTCTAAAACTCCAAACTTCATTCCTAGGGTGCTAGATATGCAAAAGTTTGCAAGAAACAAGTGTGAATTGTTACTTTTTTTTTTAAGATTTTTCAAATTTTGGAGAAATATGGAAGAATAGGTAATTTTTTTTCAAATTTTTATAATATCTTGTGATTTCTCTTTTTTTCTTGAATGTTTAAATTTTTGTTGATCTACATTTCTTACATTCAAAATCACAATTTTTTTAGTGTTATCAGTAGATTTATTGAAATTTCATGAATATATTTGGGAAAATATAAATTAATAAAAAATTTAAAAATGTAATTTTTTTCTCTACCTATAAAGACTAAATATGTTTTAGATCTATTGATTTATCCATCATATCCATAGAGCAATTGAAATTTCTTCTTAATATATTTTTTTTATTTTTTATATTTTTAGAATTAAAAGTAAATAATAATTAATTATACTTTATCATTTGATCACAACAATTGAATATATTATAATTCTATGGATGATCTATCATATCCACAGAACAATTGAAATTTCTATTATACTTATATTTTTAGAATTAAAAATAAATAATTAATTAATTATATTTTATCATATGATCACATTGATTGAATATATTATAATTATATCGATGATCTATCATATCCACAAAGCAATTGGAATTTCTTCTTTAATAACTATTTTTTGAATATATTATATAATGTTTATTTTTTTATAATTTTTGGAAATGAATAATAAAAAATAATTATTAATTATATTTTCACATAGAAGTTGTGCCAATGCATGTTTTATGGTTGGATAGGAGAGTTGGGTTTTTCCCATCCCATAAAACATTAAAACTTAAGAATTATAATTTATAAAGTATAATTAAGCATAGGATTTTTAATAAAATTAATTAACTGCGATATATTTCTTCATAAAACCATTAAAATGCATTAATTTAATGTATATACACCTCATTGAGGTCTTATATTTAGTGTTATTGATGTTTTTCTATGATTTATTAAAGTATTTATAGTGTTTCCAAGTGTATCTATGCATGTGTATCTTAGTTTTTTCTCCGATTCACATGCGTACCCAAGGCGTATCCCAATACATCTCTTAAAATTGCCTTTCTGATACACTTGGCATTTCCAAAACTTTGAATGTTGTTCGTAACTAAACTGAACTAACTAGTGAACTCTCTTAATTTCAACAAAATTAATGGTATAATCTGTAACAAATAACAATGACTTAATCTCCAATAGTTATTCAAAATTTATAAATAAAATACGCAATTACTAAAAAACATTATAATGAAAATACAATAAATAATTAATAAAAATATAGTAAATACATTACATACTAAAAATATATTAAATTAGACAATAAATAGTGTAATATGAAATAATAGTTTAATCGATAATAAAAATAATTCAATTAATTATAAAAAAATACATAACTACTAAAAATAAATTTCTAACAAAAATACAATAAATCCAATAAGTACAATAAATTAAAGTTAAAAAGTTAAACAACAATATTTTAATCTCCAATAAGTATTGAGAACTTTCTTTTAAATAACAAAACAAAAATAGATTTATACATAATTGTTGAAAATATATTTATCACAAAATTACAATATATAATTATTGAAAATACAATAAATATTTATTTTAGTGCATATAAATATATAATAAATATTGATAAATATTTTAAAATTATTACTAATTGAAGTTATTTTCTAGAATTATTAATTGATATAAGTGAACCAATATTACAATTATCAGTGCATTAATAAATGTAGTTATTATTCTACTTTTTAATATCTGTTAAAATTATTTTATTGAACGTTATTACATAAATTTGCTATTTGGAAGCTTAAATACCTATAAGGTATTTAATATGTTTTCATTATTTCAATAATATTTAAAAAATTTTATTTACCTATATTTTATATTCTTATTGTTGAATATTATTAAATCTATTATACTTAATTTTGTGTTTTGATAAACTTTTTAAGTAATTACATAATTTTGCTATTTTATCTATTTCTTGTTTTTAAATAAATTTAAAATATGTTTTGGTTATAAAATCTTTTGATATTTAAAATACTTAAAAATTTGTTATTTATAACATTATTTAGTTATTTAAATAGTAATATTATTTAAAATTTAAATTATTAATTGTTTATTACATTTAATAATCCATAAAAATATAAATTATACTATTATTACATAAATTCATTATTAATTTTGTAAAATCTAAATTTATTATTAATTATAATATTATGAAATCTATTATAATTTTTTTTCTAAATTTATTACATAATTTCTTTATTTTTAACTGTTTAAAATTTAGTTAAGTTAAATATTTCATTATTTAAATATCTCGTTACTTAATTATTTGAATACTATGTTAAATATTTAAAATTATTTGTTATTTACCTTTTATTTATTTTAAGGTTATTACGCAATATAAAGTATTTTGTTATATAAATATTTAGCTATTTTTAATACTTTGTTTTTTAAATATTTAGTTATGGAAATATTTAAATAGTATTTTTTTTCAAAATTTAATTTTTATTTTTTTAATTTTGTTTAAATAATTTTTGTCATTTTATTTTTAAAATATTGTTTATTAATTAAACTAAGGAATCTATGAAATTATAATTTAAATTGTTATTACATAATTGCATTTTGAATTTCATAAAAATATATGGTTGTTAATAATATGAATATTATTAAATCTATTAATATTAATTTTTTTATGTTTTTAATAAATATTTTAAAATTACTACATAATTTGATTATAATATTTAAACAATTGTTAAGTTTTTTACTCAAACTTTCTTTAGATAGATAGAGATGAAAAGTGGGGGAGAGGATAAATCAAAATTAGAGATGATTTAATAGAGAAACTCTCTCATAAATTGGAGATAATTTATGAGATAAATAGGAATAAGACATAATTAGAGATAATTTAGGGGAAAGTGGGTGATAGTGGTGTGACGTGGATAATAAGGGATATGAACAAATTTGGAGTATGAATTGGCTTTAGAAAGGATTCTTTTTTTATCTTTCCTAAAAAATAGGTGCTCACTATATTAGTTTTGAGTTTTATTAGTTTCCTAATAAAAATTAGAGAAAAAAAATGAGGTTAGGCATGCTGAGGTGGCAACTCCATGTACTTGGAAAGGGAATAATGCACCCCCCCCCCCCCCCCCCCCCCCTAGAATTGCAAGGTTGGGTTAATGGAGCAAGGAGAGGTTATCTTGCATAATCTGCCTTATTTTAGTACTATACAAAGATGAAAGGTGGGGGAGAGGATAAATAAGGAATAGAGATAATTTAGGAGAAAACTCTTTCCTAAATTAGAGATAATTTTGTAGATAAAATAAAATAAGAGATCATTGAAGATAATTTAAGAGCAAATAGGGATAGTGGTGCCGCGTGGTTAGAGATTAGAAAAACAACTCTCCCTTTCTTTATCAATTAGTTGTTTGTGAAAATGACATGGAATAAAATAAAATAAAAAATTAAAAAATGAGAAAAAAGATAGACTTCCTTGATTTAGTGTTTGTGTGTGTACATAATGAGATGATAAGCGGGGATGTGGAACTTTCATATAATGACAATATAATTTTTATATTAGGTCTTTCTAAGCAGGGATGGGGAAATTTATTGACGTTTTTATGAGGCATTACATGACCTACACCATCTCATCTGAATAGGGCATACATTAATTATAGTGGTGGCAATAAAAAATGAGTGATATATAAAGTTCTATATTTCTTCTCAAGGAATTTGGAACAAAGTATTATGAAATCTCACAATTCTTATCTTATTGCCAATGGAGTTAGCCCAAATGTAAAGAGCATTGGTGCCTAGTGGACTATTTTGTTGAGAAACTCAACTACTTTACCACTACATTAAAGTCTTGGGCTAAAACTGTGAATCATGACCCTCAATGTAATAATTTTTATTACTTTGCTTTTACTTATTTTAATTTTTAAAGTTTAACAGTTTAACTTATACAATGTCTTTGAAAGGTGGAGAGAGAGAGAGAGAGAGGTTAGATAGTACATTGGGGATGTGAAATAATATTTAAGAGATGCTTTAGGAAGAATTACAAGGAGATAGTTTAAGAGAAATTTTAGGAAATGGCCATGTTTTAGGAATGATTCAATGAGATGGCATAATTAATTAGGGAATTAAAAATAATAAAATGGAAAAATTACAATGACGATTTGGAGTTTGATGTGGATTAATCTTAAAGGGGATAACTTGATTGGTTGAAGCATGCCCAATACCATGTCTTTCAAGTATCATAAATTTTGGATAAATATATAGATAGATAAATTTATTTTTGTGAGGTGCCATGATGATTGTGTGTGTTTGGGGGTGGAGAAGAAAGATCTATATTGAGAATGACAAATATATTATTAAAGATCCATAAAATATTTATTTGCATCGGCTTTTGTTTCTCTCTCTCTCTCCAGAGATTGAATGCCTATGATGACTAATGACTCTACTTTTTGCTTCATTCGTATTTCCTATCAAACCAAACATAACTTAAAGTGCATCAAGAAGATTAATTGCTCCATATTCATGACATGAATAATGGACTGTCTGTCTATTTATGTTAATTTATTATATATAAAAGTTGAAAAATAAATAAAATTTTAAATTTTCTAATATTTTAGAGAATTTAAAGTGGAATCGGATCCGAACAAGAAATTTGTGGGGCTGGATCAATAGACTGACTCATGGGTCTCCTAAATCTATCTGTTTTGCATCTATTGTATTCTCTGTAACAACAACCATGGTTAAAATGGATAGTTAGAGAAGAAGAGAAAGCAGGAGAAAGAACAATGGTAAGAGTGTTTGATTAGTTTGTGGTGTTATGAAAGTGGAGAAAAGGAACTATGTTTCCTTTTTCACAATTTTATTCTTTTTAATTTCAAGGGAAATTGTCTAAAACTCACCATGAATTTTCAGCATTTTCCTTAAACTCATCACAACTTTTCAAAATCTCTAAAACTCACCATGTCAATAAATTTTTATTTTCCAAAACTAACATTCCATTAGTGCACCGTTAATGCTTCTTAACAGAGGTGTCCATGTCAGCATAAATAACAATTTTCATGACTAAATTACCCTTGAATGGTGAGTTAGAGGAAAAATGGTCTTTTTCAGTTTTCAATTTTCTTTTTTTTTTTTGCATTTTTAGTGTTTTGTTATAATTTCCAATATTTTTTATAATTTCTGTTTTTTTTTTTTTACATTTTCAATTTTCTACAATCTATAAATGTTCCTATATTTTTTGTTATTTATTTGTAATTTCTGTGTTTTTCTATAATTTTTTGTGTTTTTTCTACAATTTTTATTTTCTGATTTTGTTTTTGAATTTCTATAGTTTCTATAATTTGAAAATATATTTTTTATTTTGTTTGCAATTTCTATAATTTTTTCTATTTTTGTAATTTCTATGTTTATATGTTTTATATTTGAAAATATTTTTTGAACTTTTTCCTTTTTTTCATGTCTAAATATTAAAATGGTAATATATTAACACCTGTTAATTTATTTTGTATATATTTTATATTTTTCTATAAAGGTTAAAATGGTAATATATTAACACCCGTTAGTCTGTTTAACGTTAAGTTAGTGACATGGTGAATTTTAGACATTTTGAAAAGTTGTGGTGAGTTTAAGAGAAATGCTGAGAACTCATGGTGAGTTTTAGACAATTTCCCTAATTTTAAATTTCAAAAATTGTATCTTAAAAACCTAACAGGGCAAATTTATATCGTTTAGTTCTTCATACACATTTGATTGAGCTGGTCATGGAATTTAAAATAGAGAACACAGAATCGCAAAATCTCAACCAGGTTGTGATTAAATAGACTTAGCAAGACACCTGACAATGACAAACAGAAGACATTGATACAAAAAAGGCCATTAGACATAGCCAGACATTTAATAGCACAAGTCATATAGAAAATCTTCTCCCTACAAGTACATGCTACAGGGACCGTGCTGGATTCAACTTCTTCTAGCACCCATTTCAACCGAACCGACCAACCAACCAACCAGGGCATGTGCGACACCGTCAGTTGGTATTTCACAGTTGGCTCTTGTTTGCTACTATTTTTATGGGAGAGGATTTAGTAGGTACATCAAAATAAACAAGTTAAATGAGCACTTGATAAATATTTTGATAACTGTTAAAAGTGGATATTAATCTTTTTCAAGGGTGGGGTGAAAGGTATTTTATGGGACAGATGTCAAAAAAATTTTCAAGTGCTCATTGAACAAACTTACAACTTCGTGCCTAACTCATCCGAACATGTCCTTCACGGGCAGGGATAGCTTCAAGGATGGAAATGGAGTTCACATTTCCAGCGTGTTCAAAATTCATTGGAGGGTCTCGGGACGAGGAATAACAAATCTTCCCACTTCCGAGGCCGTAGGGTATTGTATAATTTCATACACGCCTTCATGTCAGTGATGTTGCTCTATTCAATATTGCCAGCCGATCGAGATTGATATCTGCAACATGTATTGGGAGCCGGGATCTGCTCCTCACAAATGGGCGCCTCACAGGCACATCTATCGTGCATTGGGAACATCTCCCATGAATAATAACTAATAAGTACGGGAGATGTTCCCGATATGTCTGTGAGGCGCCAGGTGTGAGTAGCAGATCCAGTCTCATATTTTGGGGTGTTTCGGTATTTCCCACTAAACCACATAGAAGATGGAACTTGCTTTCCCTCTCTCAAGTCTCACCTTAGTAGTCAGTACCGGTGTTATCTGCACACCGCTGAGTTTCAATAATAAATTTATCTTATATTTTAGTTAATTAATTTTTTAAAAATGTAATGATCTTCAAGCTTTTTAGGGTTTAATAATTTATCTTTTATTTTTCAATATAAATTAATTATCTTTTATTTTCCAAATTAACTAATTCAATAATGTTCTGAAATATGTAATAATTAACTTTCTATAAGTGTATTAGTTTTCAATAATTTATTGAAAATTTAATAAATAACTTTTATTTCAAATAAAAATGAATCATAAACTAATCAAAATTTATTATCTTATTTCTTCTAATATAAATTAACCAATAATTATTTTTCAAATTACATTAACTTATCTTTTATTTTTCAATATAAATTAATTAATAATTTTTCTGAAGATGTAATAATTTACCAATACTTTCTTGACAATGAAGTAATTTATCTTTTGTTTTCAATAATTACTGCAATAATTTTAAATAAATTTCTGAATATTTAATAATGCATCCTTTATTTTCCAATAAAAAATAATAAAAAATCATTATCTTTTACTTTATAATATAAATTAATCAATAATTTTCTGAAAATGAAATAGTTTATCTTTTTTCAACAATTATTGCAACATTTTTTCTAAAAATGTAAACACCATTTAATTATTGATATTTTAATTTTCAATATAAATTAATCAATAAATTATTAATTTGTCATGATTTACTGAAATTAATTATTTTTTTGGTAAATTAATTTTACAAAATTACCAAAACTAATTTACAAACATTAGTTACCCAAGTTACCAAAAATAATATATCTAAATTAATTATGAAATTTTAAAAAATAGTTTACCACAATTAAATACCAAAATTATTAGAGTTAATTTGTCCAAATTAACCAATATTAATTTCGTAAATCCAAAAAATCGTATTATATTAATTTTTTTTAAATTACGAAAATTAATAAAATAATAATTTTGCAAACTTATCAAATTTATTGTTTCATAAATTAGAAAAAGTAATAACTTTTGGTAAGTTATTAATATACCAAAACTTTATTATATTAATTTTCTAAATTACAAAGATCAATTTAAAAATTTACCCTATTTTTTCATATTTCCATATTTTTTCATATTAATTAATAATTTTGGGTAAAATATTAATATAATGGATTAAGCAAAAGTAATTTATTAAAATAATTATGCATATGTATAACTTTTAATATATATTATACTATATTGCAAACTATAAAATGGTTCTAGGTTTGTTTTAGAAAAAGAAAAAAGAAAAAAAAAATACTTGCAAGTATGCAAATTGGAATGACCAGGGTGGGGCAGGGTAATTTTGAGGATGCCCATTCCTTATAGGGATGATGGAGTTAAGATGTCTAGCTGACTAGCTCTGGTAGCGTTCATGGAGGGGACGGAGCAGGAGCATTTGAATTCGAAGTCGAGGACAGGACATGTAGCAATTGCCATTCCTACATGTCCATTTCAAAATAATAGAAATTGGAAACTAATTAGATGCCCATTTATAATTATTATTACTTTGTTTCAATGGGATGCAATTTAGATACTGCGGCTATGGATGATCATTAGGTTAGGAGTGAACCCAGGTGTGTAACTTGGACGGTCCCAACAGAGCCCAACGTGGGATTGTGGAAGGTTTGGGCTTGGGCCAGAAAGCTTGGACCTGATCTAAACTCAAATTGGAATTGGGTTTAGGTCTCAAGTAGTGTAAGCTTGGGTTAGACTTGGCCCAACACAGCCTAAGACCCGAACCTAGAATATGTTAAGCTTGGGTTGTGCCTTCATTGGTAAATTTGGGTCTTAAATTGACATTTTATCCACTACACTCTACCCGCCGTGCCATATATTGCCATTTTGAATTCTGAGATGTGTGGCCGCAATTCATGACCGAGATAAGTGTGGGTAGAAAAGTGAAAAGGTTTTATGAGCCTTCCCTAGCGGAGTAACCCGTGTTGAGTAGGGGAGTAACTTTGTCGTTTGAAATTTCCTCAAAGCAGATACAATTATACAAATGCTAGGAAAAAGTGAAGGTCACTTCCCATGCATTAGATTTGTGTAAAACTTAATAAGCTACGGAATGGATGAATTGCAAAGGTTTGGGCGTCAGGCAACGGTGTAGCTGACCAGACCCCTACATAGTCAATGGAGACATGCTAAAACCCAACCAATATGGCTATTGCCAGATTTGTGGCTTTTTACCATGAAAGTTGTGACATGTGAATCTATGATTCGGCCCAAGTCAAGGTGGGAAATTCCAGCTCCAAAACTCTCCCAGGTAGAATGGGGGAGTACTGTTTAAATAAGCATAGTTAACCTCCTCAAAAACTAGTGCAGAGTTTAGGCGCCATGGAATGAAGGTTCAAGACAAAATCGATCAGAGGGCCTCGGACAGCTAAGTATCATGTTAATCAACAATTATACAATATAACACATAAGAAAAATTAGGAATTGTTTAGTAAATACCGAAAAATGCAAAAAATTAAGGCTCAGTTCGGAAGGAGTACAAATACAAATATGCAGAGCGCAAAATCTCGAGGTCATTTGATCTGCTTTCTACTCCGAAGTTAAATCTGCTTTACCAGGTGTTCATTGTGCAAAATCTTTAAGGTGCTTGAAGATTAGTCTTAAATCGGGATGCCTACGGAGATGATTTAAGTTAAGGCGGTGGAGAAAATATTTAGGTTGGTGGGGAGGTGGAGAAAGGAGCTGAGCATTGAAACTAAGAGATTCATCTTCGAGGGGTAAAGAGTACCTGAAAGTCAGGGAAGGTAGTAGGGCTACGATCCTTTTACCAAAGGAAGCCTGTTTCTGGTTGAAAGGCTTCGTAGATGGAACAGTCAACTCTATCAAGGCAGAAGGATGGAAGAATTCTTTCGGCTGCTGTGGAAAAAGAAAAGATATGAAGCCATTCTGAAGAGGAACGAGAGAGACTGGTTTTTCGCAGTTTCAGAGCACTTTGGCATTAATAAAAAGCAGATGATCTGCGTGCCTGAAGGTTTGAGGGAGCAAGGGTGGGCCTCCTTTCCTGGCAATCTTCAATCGTTTCTCTTGAAGGTTGAGAGTGAGGTAGCGGAAGAACCACTGAGGAGGCCGAAGGGAAGTAACTCCTCCTCCCAGTGGTTACCTAATACCAACTTGGACCAGACCCCTGTCTGTCAAGAAGTTACGGCTGAAAGGGAAGTGAAGGACTGGACAAAAGTCCTAGATGCAGTCGCGCAAAAATTAAAGTTGGAAGGTGATGCTGTATTATTTGCATTTCTCTGAGAAGAAAGCTATTCTGGAGATTGATGTTCAGAAGTGGAGCTTCAACACGATACAGGTTGAAGGCAGACTGGTACAGATTCAAAAAGGGGTCCCGATATGTAATGAAATCGAACTAGAAGAAGGTAGCTACCGGATTAAGTTGCTTAGACTTCCTTTTCACCTCTGGAACGAAACAACTTTGGAAAAAATAGCAAAGACCTTGGGTGGAGTCATGCTGGAGATAAATCAGAGGAGCTTGCAAGCAGTAGAACTTAGAGTTGCAGGATTGAAACCAGAACAGGTGCCTCGTTCGATTGAAATTTGCTCGGAAGGTGCCTGGTACAAAGTATGGGTTGCCTCAGAAGCTGAGGCGTCGCTATGGGGAAGACGATCAGCTGAAAGGGGAGATGCTGAGGTGGCCGGTTGGAGTACACGTGGCTCTCAGGGGTTGAAGGAGAAAATTGGTAGAGTGAAAACAGAAGGGGAACAGTCGCAGGAGGTTAATCAATTACAAAGCATTCCATTTAAAGCAATTAATTCAAATTTTTTTGAACTAAAGACTTTTGGCTATGGTCGACACGACAGTCCTATGCCGATGTGGCAAGGAAGGGTTTGGGTTCGGATGGTTTTAATCATGGTGCACACTCTGAGCCGGTTCGAAGAATGGGTGAGCCGGGTAGCAGACCATATGACAATCTTAGAGGCCCACGTGACACTTTAAGTTGTCATGTGGGTCGGGAAAGAAAGTGGAAGATGATAGAGGAAAAATCCCATCTATTATCTTCCAAAACAGTCCTGACCGAACTGAAACAAAGGAAGAAATGCCGAACAGAGAGAGAAACTCGATCTCTGTGTTGGGTCCTTCGACGGGATGCTGAGGAACAGGACCCTAGTGCAGTAGATCGCCCTAATCCGTCCTACTTGAGGGATAAGAAAGAAGAAAGGGATATAGACGACCAAGGGTGGATAAGCTGTGGTTCAGACAGTGACTTTGAGGAGGAGAGTTCAAACGACATTTCAAGCTTCGGAAGTCTGGAAGATGAAGGATCTCAAGAGGATCATAACAGGGAGTCCCTAAACTTGGACTGCCTATTCCGTGGAGATATGGTGGGAGAACAAGAAGGGAACGCGGAGGTAGGGATAACAGAGTGACTCATATTCAAAGAGGTGGGGGGCAATTCTGGTGCCCAGAACTGGAAAAGCCTCTCCCAAGTGTTAGTGCTATACGGAAAACAGAGGTGTTAGCTCACGTTAACCCAGAACTGAACAAGAATACATCACAGAATGGTAAACAATTGGGTAAGGGGAGCAGTCATTGTGAAAACAGAATGATGGGGAATATTTTCCTCCAAGATGAGGAAACAGAAAACCCCAACTTTGACCTACAGGGCTTGAAAACCAACAGTCCTGTGATCCCAGCTTTCTTTTCTCAGCCGAACCCAGGTAACTCTACTAACCTTGTTCCTTTAGCTTTTGCTACTGATGCGGCTTCTGTTTCCCTTATTCCAGATTCCTTCCCCAGTCCTGTTTCAGAAGCCCATGAAAAGGAGGCCACACTGAGACCTCAGGGAGAGAAGGGGGGAAAGGTGAGGATGGATGAAACATTAAAGGAGAAAAGAATATGGGAATCATTGAGAGTATAATGGGTGAATTCGAGAAAAATGAGCTACAAAGGAGAGATACGGCTGGGACTAAAATGGTGTGCAATGGGGAGAAGGAGATTAGAATGGAGGAGAGGACTAGATATGGAGAGAACAGAAATGTAAGAGGGAAGGAGACTAGGAAGGAAGATTCGATAGCTGAATTTGTTGGAAAGTTGGGGTGTAAACTGAAGAATCCAAATGATCTAAAAGCTTTTCTAATAAAAAGAAATGAGGAGAGCAAGATTAAGAAAAGAAAACTGAGTGAAGTGGGGAGGTTAAAAAGAAATATCGAGGGGGATAAGAAGTTTGGGGTGAGAGGGGATAGAAGGAAAGGGTTCAAATAGATATCTGGTGGCTCTTTAGGGTTAAATTCTAAAGTTGAAATGAGAATCCTAAGCTGGAATGTGAGGGGATTGGATAGTGCAAGGAAGAGAGCAACCATCAAAGAAGTGATTAGGAAATTCAATCCAGATGTGGTGTTAATCCAGGAGTCCAAGAGAATGGACTTTGATAGCAGATGGGCAAGGAGTGTCTGGAGATCCAAGGGGATAAAGTGGGTGGCTACTCCATCTTGGGGAGCCTCAGGTGGGATCATAACATTGTGGAAAGAAGACGTGGTGATAAGTCTGGAGGAACTAATAAGGGATCATTCAATTTCTATGAAATTC
Source organism: Nelumbo nucifera (assembly GCF_055504915.1). Taxonomy (NCBI): domain Eukaryota; kingdom Viridiplantae; phylum Streptophyta; class Magnoliopsida; order Proteales; family Nelumbonaceae; genus Nelumbo; species Nelumbo nucifera. The sequence continues at coordinate 131,060,361 of NC_142649.1, read as the reverse complement.
AGGCAGGTGGAAGATGGCTTTGAATGGGTTCTAACAAATGTATATCGCCCCAATGACTATGGGAAGAGGAAGAAATTATGGGAAGAACTGAGTGATATTAGGGGCCTATTGGAAGGATCTTGGTGTGTGGGGGGTGATAAATCTATATTTTGATGCCTTAAGGGCATCATTTCACGGGTATTTTAGGCCTTAGAATAGTCAAAATGTGCCATTTTCCTAGTTAAATTCAATATTGTGACCTCTGAGGGTCCCTGTGCAAATCCTTAGGAAAACTGGGGATGTTTCAGGGCTGAAATGCAGTTTTTGGGAAGCGAGTGTGAATTCTAGTTGAGAGAGGGGGTGTTTCTTTGAAAAACTAAGCACAAGAGGGCGCCTCCTATCTGCCAAACCTAGATAGGCGCCCCTCCTACTATATTAGCATACTTCCCTCTCCTTAGCAAACCCTAGGGTGCCTCTCCACTCATTCTTTTCACCTCTAGCAAACCCTAGCCACCCCTAACTACTAAATCTTCACCTTCCACTCCTCCCTAACATCTAATCTCAACCATCCAAGCCTTAGTAGCCTTCATACTCTTAGATTTCTCCCTAGACAACATCCTAGCCTTACACCTCACTCCTTAAACCTTAACCAATCACCTTAGGGCGCCACTGAAGGGATGAGAGATCCATCATATGGATGGCCAAACCCTGCAAGAAGGTTAGGCGAAATTTCAAAAATTTCTCTCTCCCATGTGGGAATCACATTCACTATTTTAGAAAACTGCATTTTCAATGATCATTCTTGAAACCAAATGGGACCATATCTAAAACCAAAAGGGAGTAGAGGGATATACCTGATACGGAGTAATAATAAACCCCCAATGAAGGTGTTCACGCCCAAGGAGAAGGCCAAAGACTGCTTCCAACGAAAATGACACGGTGTGAGGTGAAGCAGAATCAGTAGGACGATTCTTCAGCAAGAATGTGATGGAGGGCAGGTGAGCACGACCTCAGATTGCCTTTTCTACCAAAAGACAATATCAAGAACTGTTCTTGATCATTCCCACTGGTGGAGATCGAACTAGTAGGGCGGAAAGAGCACGAGAGAAGAAGACAGTGCAGTCAAACTGTGTTGTCTCTCTCTGTAATTCAACAGTCTGTGAGATCATCTGGAGGTTCGCCCTGCTCTTCTATTTGTAGCCTTAAAGAGAGGTTCTCCTAATCCTACTAGGAGTTTCCTAATCCAAATCTTTTATTTGGATCTAGACTCTCTTTAGGAGATAAGGATAATCCCTTATCTTATCTGTAGATAAAGATTAGCCTTCCTAATATAATTAGGAGTTTCCTGATCCAAATCTTTATTTGGATCTAGACTCTTTGACTGGATAAGGATAATCCCTTATCTTATCTGCTAATCTAAACCCCAGAACCACCCTCTTTTAATTAATCTTATTAAGCTAGTTCGAATTGGGCTTTAGGCCCATTAAGTCTATGTGCTCACTAGCCCCTCAATCTGCTGCCCAATTGGTTATCCTTGTATGGCGTGGGACCCAAACATTGATCTACACATCAGCCACATGGGTTCAACCCAGCCTCTGTTACAAGATCTGGCCGAATTCACTGTAGGAGACAGTGAACCCCTGAGTCCATCACCATGGACTCTTAATGGGCCCAACATTTACACTAAATGGTCATTGGGTCAAGCCACCTAAAAAATCCCAAGGACTGTGGGCAGATGCAAGATTAGCCCATCAGGTATTACCCTTAATAGTCTTACACTTAACCTCTCAGCCCTTAATGATCAAACACTGCCCGACAAGAGAGGACCTCTCCCTCGGCTGCAAAGTACAGTGCTGCACTCTCTACTCACATGGATCCCGGGAATTAAAACCTTTTGCAAACATTTTAAAACCATAATATATATGTATATAAATATATTTTGCAAAAACAAATTTCAACGGCTTAAAATCAACTACCGACAGTTATGGTTTCCATCAGAGAGACTGCATCCCTAATCATTCACTTTGTCCGACAAAGGGGCTGATCCTGTCACTATGATCACTCACTCAGATGAATTCTCGGACTGCCCCAACATACCCAGGTTTTGACCCTCTCTAAGGATCTCACTGATTGGCATATCAAAGACAACCCAATCTAACACCTAGTGTAGTATCATAGTCGAGTCTAGGGGTCAGGTGTAACATTCTAGTTTTGTCCATCTATCTCCAAGGTCCAGGGCAATGCTGAAATTTTGGTCCGGTTCAGGGTTTCAAGAAAACCCACACTACATGTACCTCAGGTCTCACCCTAACAGCTAAGACAAGCCACCCCAACCAACTTGGCGGCACATCAATGTCAGCCTTGGCAGAATAAATCTCCCCAGATCTATTCAACGGCTGTGAAGATTCTAAACTAACATGAGTCTCATATGTGTCCAGTTTAAGGGTATTACACAGAAACACACCATAATAACATGAATCAAATATGTATTTTATTCATTTACATTAAATTTCATAATGTACTTCATTCTGATTGGAGCTAAGGGCATACACTGTCTAACAACCACATCACACCAACCAATCACATTTCTCCAGCTCTAGGCACCCAAATCTGCTCCCTCCATTATAGGCGCCCAAATTTCAGCCCTACATAATATTGGGCGCCCTCTCCTTCTCTTCTCAGCCTTGGGATCACCTTAAAACAATCCTAATCCTCCATTCTTAACCCTAGGGCACCCATATTTCTGCAAAAACCCAATTGCCGCCCCTCTCTTTCTCTCTAATCCCAGTTTTCTCCACCCTTCTCTATAAAAAGGACCCCAAGGGCCCTGGAGAAGGGGTTGGTCAATTCACCCAGTTCAAGGCTAAGGTTTCTTGAGGAGTTCAAGGGTTGTAGAAAGGAAGGATGCCCAGATCTTGTCAGGAGGGGTTCTTGCAAACAGTCCAACCAATTTGCAACTATCGCCACTGGATTTGATTAGCCATCCCTTTCGGCTTTTTTATTTTCTTTTATGTTATTTTGGGTTGGATTCTACCCCCAGGAAAGACAGAAGGTTGTTCTTGAGACGTTCAGGGGTAGAGGAAGAGAACAATGCCCAGGCAAGAGGAGGGGTTATTGCTTGCAATTCGCCTAGCCACTACTGTCATCTCTGGACCCGGATCCCAACCAGTTTCCCATAGTTTTAGATTTACTTTTTACATGTGTTTTTATTTTTTGTTCTTTAATTTCTAGTTTTTATTTTATTTCTGTAATTTATTTTTATCAAATTTAATTTTTGTCTTCCTTTCTGTAGATCTGAAATTCGGCCAAGTAAGACGAAAGGCCTAACTCGAGGAGTTCAAGGGTCAAAGGATAGATCCGGAGACTGCAACCTCTAACTGAGTTGCAGATTTTTTATTTAGTTTTTCTATTTCTGTTATTTATTTATTTTTCTACAATTTTATTTTCAGCATTGTTAGAATTTTATTTTAATGGATTTCAGTTCAGTTAATTAAATTGTGTTTCTGCAATATCAAATCTTGTTCTTTTGTCCGAATTGAAGTATGTAACAATTTTTCCCTCGTTTCCCTATGGATACGATCCCTTTTTCACCACTAACTGCATTTTGTAGTTATTTTAAGAATCGAAAAATTTATAAATATTGAAATTGGTGCTCCGAAGTGGTTAACAACACGCTTCCGGACACACCAAGGGGGACTTTAATGTAGTGAGACTCATAGAGGAAACCAACAACCCCAGAGAGAGAGTGACAACCAGCATGAGAAATTTCAATCATTTTGTGGAGACTTTTGAGCTTAAGGAATTCCCGATCCAAAGCAATGTCTACACTTGGTCCAACCTTCAATCTAACCCCATTTGTTTCTAAGTTAGATAGATTCTTGTTCTCAACAGATAGGGAGGAGCATTAGGAGAACATAAATTCTAGGGCACTCCCTAGACTCACTTCATACCATTGGCCTATAGTGCCGTGTAAGGAGGACTTAAGAGGAGGTGGACCTGCTCCCTTTAGGTTTGAGAATATGTGGTTGATCCATCCGGGATTCATAGATAAGATCAGAGAATGGTGGGAACAACACAATCCGTCAGTTGAATGGGAGGGGATGAGATTCCACAAGAAGATTTAATTCCTAAAATCTCAAATAAAGGAGTGGAACCATCTGGAATTTGGAAGAGTAGATGAAAGAAAGAAGCTTCTAATGGAGTAGATTGAGGAACTGGATTTGAAGGAGGAAAGGGGTTCTTTTGGAGAAGAAGAGAGAGATTTGAGATGGAGTGTTAGAAAACAGTTGGAGGATCTTTTGTTGTAGGAGGAAATAAGTTGGAGACAACAGTCTAGATGTAAATGGTTAAAGGAGGGAGATAGAAACACTAGATTTTTTCACTCTGTGGCAAACAGTAGAAGAAGGAAGAATATCATTTCTAAGCTGGAAGTTGATGAAGTTGTTCTTTTCCACCCAATCAAAATAGTAGAGGCTTTTGCAACCCATTTTAAATCAATTTTTGGAAGGCCTCTAAATGAGAGGATTTGGGTGGAGGGACTAGAGTGGCCAACTCTTAGTTTAGAAACCAGAGTGGGGTTAGAGAATAACTTTGACTTAGAGGAGATAAAGGAAGCAATGTTTTCAATGGATAGGACAAAAGCTCCAGGCCCAGATGGATTCACAATGGCATTTTATCAGGATTGTTGGGATATTGTGAAGGACCTAGTGTTGGTTTTTGAGGAGTTTCACATAAGGGGAGTCATTAATCCGAGTTTAAACTCCACATTCATTGCATTGGTCCCTAAGAAGAAAGATGCATCACAACCAAGGGATTTCAGACCAATTAGTTTGGTGAATAGTCTGTACAAGATAATTACAAAAGTGTTGTCTCTAAGAATTAAGAAAGTTCTTCCAGCCATTACCACACCCAACCAAAGAGCTTTTGTGAAGGGGAGGCAAATCACTGATCAAATTCTGATTGCGAATGAGAGTTTAGAGAATTTTAGGAAATCTAAGAAAAATGGAGTGGTATGCAAACTAGACTTAGAGAAGGCTTATGACCTAGTTGACTAGTCCTTCTTGATGGAGGTAATGAGAAGTTTTGGCTTTGGAGACAGATGGTGTAGATGGATTTAGGGTTGTATTAAGAGTTGCCATTATTCGATATTGGTGAATGGAATTGCGATGGATTTCTTTCCAACCATGAGAGGAATAAGACAAGGTGATCCGCTCTCCCCCTTTCTCTTTACTTTGATTGCAAATGTCCTAGGGAGGTTGATACATAGAGTTGATTCTAGAGACTTAATAAGAGGATGGAGAATCGGAAGGGGGGAAGTACCGATTACACACTTGCAGTTTGCAAATGACGCAATCCTGTTTTGTGAGGGTGGGGATCTAAATTGGATCAAAAACTTAAAACTGACAATACAACTCTTTGAGTAGATGTCTAATCTTAAAGTGGACTTCGATAAGAGTTGTATGGTGGGAGTGAATTTGGAGGAAAGGGAAGTAAGTGATTATGCAGGTGTATTAGGTTGTGCTATCTCGGATTGTCCTATCACTTATTTGGGCCTCCCCATAAGAGATAACCCTAGGAATGAAAGCTTTTGAAACCCGGTAGTAGAGAGATTTGAGAAGAGGTTTGCTTCTTGGAGGAAAAATTATCTTTCTCTTGGGGGGAGAATCACCTTGATCAAGTCTATCCTTTCTAATCTTCCTGTTTACTTCATGTTAGCGTTTAAGATTCCTACAAAGGTCTCTAACATGGTGGAAAAACTAATAAAGGATTTTTTATGGGAACCAAGAGTGGAGAAAAAAGACCATAGGGTGAGTTGGGAAATGGTAAATAGGAGCAAGAAGCTAGTGGGGCTTGGGATTGGGAATATCAGGAAAAGGAACATGGCATTATTGGGGAAATGGTTGCGGAGGTTCCCGTTGGAAAGGGACAAATTGTGGACAAATATTGTGGCTAGCATACATGGGCTGAATGAGAATGAATGGGATCTAAGAATTTTGGCATGGGCTATTGCCGCATCCCCGTGAAAAGCCATTCATGATCTACTTCTAGTTTTCTCCCCTTGGATCAGGTATGATCTGAACTCCGGTAATCGAATAAAATTCTGGGAGCAAATTTGGGTTGGGGACCTACCCCTAAGAAACCGATTTCCCTCATTGTTTGCTTTGTCAAGTTTGAAAAATGAACCCATTTCCTCTTTCTTAGTTCCTTTTGATTCTTCTTCTAGGTTTTGGTGGAATCTGGGGTTGAGAAGGGCGGTAAGGGATATAGATTTGGGGTGTATCTCATCTTTTCAAACCATCCTTGAAAATGTTTTCTTGAACCCCAGTAAGGAAGACACCAGAATCTGGACCCTTTCCTCCTCCGGCTCTTTCTCTTGTGCCTCATTTTTTGAGACATTAGTTCAACGTACTGCTCCACTTGGGCTGTCATTCCTTGTTAAAGAGATTTGGAGCAAACCCATTCCTCCTCGGGTTGGTAGTTTTTGTTGGGAAATTTTCCTAGAAAGAGTTAACACAAACGGCTTGCTTCAAAGAAAGAGGCCAAATTGCTGTTTATCTCCCAATAGGTGTATTCTTTGCAAAGCTAATGGAGAAACAGGTTACCACATTATGGTTACTTGTCCAATTACTAAGACTGTTTGGGAATGGGTGTTTTCCCTTTTTGGGTATACTTGAAATCCCCCCGTGAGTGTTCAATGCTTGTTTTCTCCCTCATTCTTTAGATGGCCTAAGAAAAGGGGGAAGGTTATGTGGAGAAGCATTAGGGCTATAGTGTGTTGGTCAATATGGGAAGAAAGAAATTCATGAATTTTTTCAGATAAGGAAAGAACCACAGAAAACCTAATAGACTTGATACATCCAAGGGTAGCTCACTGGCTGAAATCAATGGAGATATTCTCTGATTTTTCTATGGAAAACTTGTTGAGAAAGTGGAAAGAGGTAGCTACTGCTGCTCTTTGTAAAAGGACCTGTAGACCCTCTTGGACCCCCCTCCCACCGGATTCATAAAACTGAACTTTGATGGATGTAGCTTAAGGAATCCAGGGCCTTCTGGGATAGGGGGTGTTTTCAGGAACGAGGAGGGATATATTATTGCCATGTTCTCTGGGCCAATTGGAGAGTGTGACTTTCTTAGGCCCGAAATTCTAGCAATTCTTGAAGGAATCCAAAGAGCAAGAGAATTAAGCATCAGATGTCTAATTATTGAGAGGGACTCGGAGGTGGTGATTAGGTGGTTGAAAGGAGATATCAATGGCTTGTGGAGCTACAACAATGAGAAGAAAAAATTTAATTGGTTGAGTAAGGACTTAGAGGTGCAATACAGCTAGGTGAAGAGAAGTGCTAGCTCAATGGCTGATGGGTTAGCTAAGCAAGGGGTGGCTAAGGATTTTTTGTTTTGGGCAAACTTTTAGTGTCTTCTTTGTCATTTTGAAGTTGGGGAGTTAAGATAGTTTACCTCCCCTTTTTCTGTAATTAAATTTCACAAGTATTACTCATTAATAAAGCTTTCTGTTATTGATAGAAAAAAATCTTGTATTTTGTATTATTTAGTATACATTTGTACTGTACATATTTGTATTTCAAATGCAAATATGTATAATACAAATACATACAAAATAAAGTTTTGAACTCTACATATTTGCATTTGTACTCCTTGCAAACTAAGCCTAGTTAAAAAGACAAAAAAGTCAAAGGAGAATAAAACCTATCATAGAGGAGTCTAGTGTGTTTGTGTTCACTGTTTATGGTATTTCTTCACTATTCCCACCCTCAAATGAAACCATTTGGAACTTACAATAACTCTCCAATTAACAAGTTTCTTTTTCCATAATAACCCAAAAAAGACAAAAAAAAAGAAAGAAAAATTATTGGGCTTTCTACGGTGAACTAACTATGTTAGAATCTATGCAAGTCAAACAAAAAATCAAATGAGTTTCTAAAGCTCATCATGAGTCATCACTTTCATCTGATCCATCAAGAGCTCCACCAGTTCTCTGATAGACAACAACTAGTGATGATTAGGTTGCAGATAGCCTCTATTTCTTTGAGCTTCTCATCATAATCCTCCTCAGCGCTCCGGTTCTCATTTAGCCACACTTGACTCTCCTTATATAAGAAGCATTAGTAAATGATGCTTACCAAACACCCTTACCTGGCTTTTTTTAACAGAACTTTATAAACTGGACTTTTTAAAAGACCAATAAGCTACGTTACCTAATTGTCAAATGCAGCCCAAGGACTATTAAAACTTGGGGTGCAACTCGGGTTGGCCCGAGTTAGCATTATACACTTCTGTCCATACAAATTTTGACAAAAGCCCAATCCGAGCCCACCCAAATTGCATCCCTGATTAAAACTTATAAAGAGAATGGGCCGAATGGCCCATTGGCTGTTCTCATTTATTTATGTTTCTATTTCTTTTGTTAATGGGCCTTTTATGTTTCTTTATGTTTATGTTTAATTAAGTTAATTGCCCAACTAATCTCCCAAAGCCCTACTGCTGCCAACTTCTTCTTCTTTTCTCTTTGCTGCTGATATCTAATCTTTTTCACAACTTTTTAAATCAATCATCTCATTCTTTTGGACTATTTTTCTTCTTGGTATCAGAGCAAACTCTTTTCCTCTTCCTTTTTCTCTTTTTTCCCATACATAGTGTGTATAGAGATCTGAATCGAATGAGTGATTGAAGATAGATCCAACCCATTTGTTAGTGGGTGTTTGGAGAAAATGATGTTGTCTTTCTAATAGTTCTTGGAGTTTTTTTGCCCCAAACCCTAATCAATTGGAGAATTCTGATTGCAGGCCCCATGTGGAGCTTCACTTTGGTGCTTATTGATTGAATGGGTTCTTCTTCTTTATCTTGAAGGTCAATCCAAGTCTTGTGCAGTTCTTTAAAGTCTATAGGGAGTAGCTGCTACTTTCCTATTTCTCCCGAGATCCGGGTGAGATGCAACTGGCAGATACGACTTCATAGAGGTTGGTGCTTGGTGTCTATTTTTTCCTGTCTTCCTTGTTTATCATTTGAAGTCTTTTGGTGTTGTTTGAGGAAGATGGATGTCTCAGGAGTTGAAAATAAGTGTGGCGCAGAATCTGGATAGGTTCTTGGAGCACTCGTAGACTCATTATTGGTTGTGACCACAGTCAATCTCGATGGAACTAACTATCTAGCATGATCACAATCAATAAAAATACATGTTTGTAGTAGAGGCAAGTGGGGGTATATCTCCGAAGCAAAAAAACACCATCGGAAGATGACCCATCTTATGAGAAATGGTTACAAGAGAATTATACTGTTTTTGGGTGGTTAGTAAACTCAATGCAACCACAAATTAGTCAGCATTATTTATGGATGAATTCAGCCAAGAAAATATGGGATAGTGTTGCCGAAACTTATTCACAAAAATTGAATGTGTCCAAGGCATATAAGTAAAGGAGTGATGTGAATAATCTAAGGTAGGGGAGAGCCCTTTAGTAGTATACTTTTCAATGTTGAAATTCTTGTGGCAAGAGATAGATCTAATGGAAACTGTTGTTTGGGAAAGCATGAATGATGCTGAGACATACAGGAAATTAGTTGAGAGGAATAGGGTATTTGAATTCTTGACAGGGCTCAATCCTGAGTTTGACATTACCAGACAGAATATCCTAGCTAAGGATAATGTATCTTTGTCTCAGGCCTATGCCATGGTGAGTAGTGAAGAGAGCAAGAGGTTGGTCCAGGTTCAAGGGACTATCCCAAGTGACCATTTTGCTAATATGGGGCTGAAAACGAAAGTGACTACAGGTAATTCAAGTGGTTCAGGGAAGGAGGTTATATGTGAGTACTGCAAGAAACCAAAACATACAAAAGGTAAATGTTGGAAATTGCATCTAGAACTCTTTCCACATCATTTTCAAAAGAATGTTGATAACTGGAAGTCAGGAAGTGCCAACACAGCCACAGTCTCAGATCATGACAAGTGTTTCACAGATGAGAGGACTGCTAACGATCAGTCACCTTGAGAGTGCAACCTCCTCCTCCAACTCTTCGGGCAATCCAACTACTTATGCATTTGGACATTCAGGTATACATGCTACTGCCAATCATGCAACTATCTCAGGTAATCATAGGATCCCTTGGATTATTGATTCTGGTGCTTTTGATCATATGACCAGCCTTTCAACTCTGTTTATTTCTTATGATTTGTTTCCTGGCCGTGATAAGATTACCCTAATTGATGGCTCGCTTTCCCTATCTTTGGTAAGGGAACCATCAAGGCTACAAATTCTCTTTCTCTTTCTCTTTCTTCTGTCCTTCATGTCCCTAGGCTGAATACTAATTTATTATCTATGAGTAGCCTAACTAAACCTTTAAACTACAGTGCAACCTTCTTCCCTTCTTATTGTATTTTTCAGGACTTGAAGTCTCAGAAAGTGATTGGGAGTGGCCATGAGGTGAATGGAATATACCTGTTGGATACTCTTGGACAAAGCCTAGGACAACATGAAAAAGCTACTTTTGGATCTACTTCTTCAAAATCTTTTAGTCGTGTCATGTTATGTCATTTTCATTTGGGTCATATATCTTTTTTTGCTTTGAGTCATTTATTCCCATAATTGTTTAATGGGATTAACTTGTCTAGCCTTCACTGTGAGTCCCGTAAGTAATGAAAACATTATAGAAACAGTTATCCTTTAAGTAATAAAAGATCATCATTTTCTTTTCATATTGTGCATTCTGATGTGTGGCGGCTATACCACTTACTCTCTATGGGAGGATATAGATACTTTATCTTGTTCATTGACGATTCCTCTCGATATACTTGGTTATTTTTTATGAGATCTCGAGATGAAGTTCCCAAGCTTGTGAGGTTGTTTCATTAATTTGTTCTTACCTAGTTTGATACAAGAATCAAAATATTCAGATCCGATAATGCAAAAGAATACTTTGAGAAAAACCTAACCTCTTATCTAACTGATTTTGGAGTCGTTCACCAAAGTTCTTGTATTCATACTCCAAAACAAAATGTAGCTGAGAGAAATAACCGCCACATAGTTGAAGTTGCAAGAAACATTTTGTTTGCCTCACATGTCCCTAAAAGATTTTGGGGGGATGTTGTTCTCACTGCTATCTACCTAATCAACCGTATGCCATCCAAAGTGTTGGGCTTTAAGTCCTCTTTTAACCTCCTTCATCCAGATAAGGACTTTTTCTCTATTCCCCTTCATGTCTTTGGCTACACTTGTTATGTCACATTTTTAGTATCCAGAGACATAAATTTGAACCAAAGGCCCATAAGTGCATCTTCCTTAGTTATGCCTCAACACAGAAGGGTTATTATTGTTTTGATCCTAACACTGGAACTAATTATGTTTCAATGGATATTACCTTTGATGAGTTCACTCCTTTCTATGATTCATCTCAAGAAAGGCATTGTTCACAAGGGGAGCATTTGTCACAATTGTTTGCACTCCCCTTTTTGTCCTTGTTGAGTCTCCTCTTAAGTCTCCTTTTATTCTTGATGAGTCAAAGGGGGAACAATCAACTCCTACTCTTTCTAATATTCCTATTCCTCCTCTATTACCTCATTGCTCGCTTTTTAATCCCAGATGGTACCAGCGGCAAAGGACTAGGAGTGAGCAGATTGTTTCCACTACATCACACGAGTCTCCTGCACTTCCAGTTACTGAAGAGACAACATATACTAATACCATCCCTTTGCAGCCTCCCTTTTTAGATCTTGATGTCCCTATTGCTATTAGGAAAGGTAAACGGAAGTGTACTGCACATTGCATTTCCAAACATCTTTCCTATGGCCTTATTTGTCCTTCATATTATGCCTTTCTTTCTTCTATTGCTTCTAACCCTATACTTAGGTCTGTATCAGAAGCTCTTACTATTCCAGAATGGAGGGATGCTATGAGAATTGAAATAGATGCTCTGCACAAGAATGACACATGGTAAGTGGTTGATTTGCCTGAAGGAAAGAAGCCAGTGGGATATAAGTGGGTGTATACCATTAAATATCATGCTAATGGCTCCATTGAGAGGTACAAAGCTCGGTTCGTTGCAAAAGGCTATACACAAACTTATGGGATTGACTATCTGGAGACTTTTACTCCTATTACAAAGATGACATCTATGCAGGTTCTACTATCTTTGGCAGCCCATTCAGACTGGCATCTTTATTAGTTAGATATGAAAAATGCATTATTGAATGGAGAATTACATGAGGAAGTTTATATGTCTCTCCCACTAGGGATGTATGGCACAAACATGAAGGGAAAAGTGTGCAAGTTGAAGTAGTCTCTATGTGGACTCAAATAGTCACCTAGGGTGTGGTTTGAAAGGTTTAGGGCTGCCCTTATTAAGTTTGGTTAAGTACAAACTCAATCTGATCATACCCTCTTTGTAAAGATGAGAGATTCATTGGTGGTATATCTCATAGTCTATGTTGATTATATTGTAGTGACTGACACTGATGTAACAAGGATTGATGACCTTAAATCCTTCATATAGAGTTTGAGATCAAAGATCTTGGGGAGTTGAAGTATTTCCTTGGCATTGAAGTGGCTTGGTCTAAGGATGAAATATTTATTTCTCAGTGAAGGTACGTGCTGGACTTGCTCACTGAAACAAGCAAAATGGGTGCAAGACCAGTGGCTACTCCTATTGATATGAGTCATAAACTTTCTACCTCTAATGGAGAATTGATGAAGGATAAGAGAGTGTTTCAAAGGTTACTAGGGAAACTGTTATATCTTTGTATGACTCGGCCTGATATTGCATATGTTGTTAGTTGCATTAGCCAGTTCATGCATGCTCCCAAGGACACTCATATGGCAACAACATAACGGATTTTATGTTATTTGAAGAGTACTCCTGGGAAGGGCATTCTGTTTGCTAAGCATGGTCATATGAAACTGAAGGATTACACAGATGCTGACTGGGCAAGAAACATTGATGATAGGAGGTCAACTTCGGGATACTATAGTATGGTGGCAAGTAATATTGTTTATTGGAGAAGCAAGAAATAATTTATTGTTGCCAGATCTTCAGCTGAAGCCAAGTACAGGGCTATGGCTCATGGAGTCTTTGAGTTACTTTGGCTTCGATCCCTGATGGAGGAACTAGGTGTTGAGTATGATAAGCCATTAATGCTATATTGTGATAATCAGGCTGCCATCAACATTGCCCATAATCCGATACAACATGGTAGAACTAAACATATTAAAGTTGGCAGGCATTTTATCAGAGAAAGAGTGGCTTCTGGAGAAGTTTGTCTACCATTTATTACATTTGAAGAACAGTTACCTGACATTCTTACCAAGGGAATCTCCAAGGCCAAACTATAACATGGCACTGGCAATCTGGGCATGATTGACATTTATGCAATGCACAGTTTGAGGGGGAGTGTAGAAAGAATGGGCCGAATGGCCCATAGGCTGTTCTTATTTATTTATGTTTCTATTTCTTTTGTCAATGGGCCTTTAACTAATGAGCCTTTTATGTTTCTTTGTGTTTATGTTTAATTAAGTTAATCGCCCAATTAAGGGCCTCTTTGTAAATACAAAAACTTTGTAAATTACTTTTTAATGAAAGGACTAGGGAAGGGAGAAATGTTCGAACAACTAATCTCTCAAAATCCTATTGCCGCCAACTTCTTCTTCTCTCTTTGCTTGTTGATATCTAATCTTTTTCACAACTTTTTAAATCAGTCCTCTCATTCTTTTGGACCGTTTTTCTTCTCAAGACAAATTGACTGTGTTTGTTTTTATTTGTTTTTGAAATTACAAGAAAAAAGACAAACACAAACAGATGTTCTAAACCAATGTTTTTGCTTTTGTTTCAAAAAGCAATTTATATTTTGAAGCCATCAAAATGATGGGGTTTGGAACAAAAACAACTTTTATTATATGATTTATGAAACATGATATTAAATAACCACATGAAAACTTGTTCTTTAAATTAGAAAATCGAAAACATGTTTTTAGTTTTAGCTTCGAAACCAACTTATTTTTTAGGGGGCATTCTTTTTCTGGATTTTGAGAGGGGGAAAGTCAATGGAATTTTGATTTCCATTTACCAAGAATCCCGTGTTCTTTTTTCAGATTTATGTGGGGACCAGGGAAAGTTTATTTTCCTGGGTATCACTTACTTGGTTAAGTGGTACACATCTCCTAGGTGGGTAAATAACTTTCCCATCTAGGGGGAAAATTGCCAACATTTGAATGGAACCAAAATGCCCCTTTTAATAATGGATTTTTATGGCTAAAATGGTCATTGCCTTATTTACATGGGAAATTAAAGAACATGTGTAAATGTACTTACCCGAATAAGTCTTTCTTGGGAAACACTTACCCAATTAAGTACATTTACCTAGGTAAATAATTTACCAAAAAGCAAATAGAGCCTTATTTATTTTTAGAATTTTAAATAAAAAAAATAATTCACATTGACCCCCTTTAATTAGCCCATTTGGACAAAGTAATATTAACATAAAATAAAAAATCCTGTTTCAACAATTGTATTGAATTTCTAAAGATGACCACCTGGTTTGAATTTCAACAATGGAACATGCTAGGCATAATAAATCGTACCTAATAACAACAATGGTACCAAAAACAACCTTATTTGCAATCACTCCAATCTCGTAAATATACTTTCTGATTTATTGACATAAGCTGGGTTTTCAAGAAAAGATTTATTGACATAAGCTCAGGGCCTTCAATGATCTTGTTGATGAACTCTTGAACCGGACCTAGAGACAGGGAAGAAGCTAAGCTCTGTCCTTTTATAGTCCCATGATAAAAACATCTGAACCGTCAAAAAGGAAGTATTAGAACCCGAAGGTGGACCCATTAAAGTAACAAACTGGTCGGAGGGAATTGATATCCATATGGTTTCCTACCGTTTTGGGCCCTACAAAGCCCATGCAGCCCAAAATTTTCAAACTTTGAATTGAAAGAAAAAGAAACGAAAGAGAAAGAAGACTCCTCGCTTTTCCAACGGCTATGGCGATAGCTCTCCACCCTCGCAAGAGAGCAATAATAAAAGGCAGAAAACCCTCAAAAGCCCCTCCATCTTTTCCTCGTCTTCTCACAATCTTCAGACAAGATAATTCCTGCAACCAGTCAGTCTGAGAGAGACTCAGATGATGAGCTCAGTCATGGATTCCACCCCTCCGTCTCGTCGTTCGGAACCCCGCCTGCGTATCAAATCGGCTTCTCGATTTGCTCGAACGGAGGATTTCGGTGCTGATGCCGAGGACATCCCACACTTCTCTGTTGAAGTCATCCCTTCTTCGCCTAATGTAACTCTATCGCCCTCTCTTCTCTCTCGGCAGGGGGTTCCTCTTCAAGAGCTTCTGCTCCTTTCTCCTTCTTCCCATTCCCCCCTAAGAAGATCCAAATCACGGCTAAACGAAAGGACAGAAATGGCAGAAGAGCCAATTGATCAGTTGGGTTCTCGCAGGCGATGCAAGAGCAGAGCTTCTTCAATGGCTGTATTGGGCTGTGCGTCCCCAAGAAACGGCCGGCGGACACGGAGGCGATTGGAGCAAGAGATTCGAGAAGAAAAGGATGTGGGTTTGGGAGTTGAGATTGGAAAAGCAAGAAGAAGAAAGAGCACTCGATCCTGTAAAGAAAATCCGAGTATAGTCCCTTCAGTCCGTTCTCCAAGTATGTTCAATTATCCCCCTCCTTGAATCTTCCCTTTGAGGTTTCTTTCCGTTTCATTCGTGCCCGTTCTAATGCTCATTTTGGGACCCAGAAACCGGCGATGATGATCCGTGTAACCTAGATCATATCTGGCAGCTGATATCCGACCAGGTTATGTGGAAGGATGTAGCTAAGTCGAGCCTCTGGTTTGGCTTTGGGTCTCTCTGTTTCTTGTCTTCTTGCTTTACAAGAGGATTAAACTTTAGGTATTGTAAAGCTCCACTCCATCTACTATTCTACTAATTTGCAGTGCATGAAGATAATCAATAAATCAATTGTCAACTTTTGCAGCATTATCTCTGCAGTTTCTCAACTGGGACTTCTGTTTTTGGGTGCATCATTTTTCTTTAACTCAATCTCCCAAAGGTAGAGCTCCATTTTCTCTTTATCTTTTATCTCTTTCCAATCGTCCTCCTCTGTTTCCTGACCTCTTAGATGTGATCAAGTTACAGCCACGAGGATCACAAGAAGCAAGAGTTTAAGCTGAAAGAAGATGACATTTTGAGGGTAGCTCGAGTAATGCTTCCTGCTGCAAACCTTGTAATTGCAAAGACAAAAGAGCTTTTCTCAGGGGAGCCGTCCATGACTCTCAAAGTAAATAACAACTAACCTTCCTACTTCATCCCCATCTTAAGGTTGCCCAGGTTGGCATTTAACGTTATCATTTTATCTGGTTGCAGGCAGCACCCATCCTCCTTTTTGGAGCTGAATATGGTCACTTGATAACCCTGTGGAGACTATGTGCAACTGGTAAAATTCAGTGCCTCAGATCTACCACCCAATTTCTTTTTCCAGTTCATTTGGAATTCTCAATTATATTGTTGTTTCCATTATGTGCAACTCCATAATGGAATTTGTAAATTTGAGCAGGTTTTTTTGTCAGCTTCACTGCCCCCAAACTATACTCTTGCCACTCTGAGAAGATAAAAAAACAAGGTATATGGGAATGGGACCTGCCCATGTGTATATCTATAGGGTTCTGCATGTAATATAAATAATTTGATTGTTTTCTGTCTCTGGTATTGTTCAATCCTAATATGGAGAAGATGATTTTGACTAAGCAGTTGAAAACTGGAGAAGTTGGATGAGGGAAAAATGGGTAGCTTGCTCCCGCAAGAAGATTGTGGCAGCATCTGCAGCTACTGTCCTTTGGAATTTGTCCTCTTTAAAGACACGCATGTTTGCAGGTATTATCATGTTCCGTTTGTCATATCACTATATGTTAATTGAAACAACTCCTTAACGTCCATAGTTGGGCATATATCAGAATTCAAATTTATCCAAATAAATTTGGATATGATCAGCAAATAAACTCCAAATGGTTTCCAGACCTTGACCCAAAGTTGCTAATGTCCACTACAAGATGCAAATAAGTGACCAAACCAGACACTTTTCTCCTTTAATTTGCTATTTTGGAAGACCTTTATTTATCAGCTACAGAAATGTGAAAATTAGAGATTTTTAGCATTTTCTTGCATGAAGTGACCCCTCTCAATCGGATTCTTGTTTTCTTGGACTATGAGCTTTAGCACATTGGCTGATCTTGGTATATACCATATACCCTTAGTATGTAAACATAAATAGCTACTATATACATCATTCCTCCATGCACAATTTGCATATACAAACATGTTTGCCAGATGTATCTGGTAGGGGTCTCCTTTTTAATTTAATATGTTTTTTTAGTGTTTATTTTGTTGGTAATACTCCGATTCCACCGACAACACTCACAAGTAGAAGTGAAAGAATTGGAAGGGGAAAAGCATCAGCAGCAACAGGACTCGGTTATAGTAACTGAAATAGAAGAGCAGCAGCAGAAGCAGCAAGCCTTAGTTGTTGTAGCCCAAGAGAGATCAAACAAAAGCAGTTAGCTTCAGCCCGTTTCTTTTACTAAGATATGAGGCTAGCATCTATGTATAAAATTTTGCAATGTTATGCTGGTGGTCAGTATATTGATTGTTACATAAAACAAATAGAATGCTCTTTTCTATTTGAGTAGAAACATTATGTTTCAAGGATGGTGGTCGGTATGCTGGTGGTCAGTTCCTCTACCTCTACTAATTCAATTAGCATGGAAAAAAAAACAAGCGTCTATTTTATTTTAATCTATCATAACAGGCAAACTGCAGCTGAGGGCTGAGGGCCAAACAATCGAGATAAACTACCTTCTAAAATTAAACATGACAACAGATCATCAGATGAAAACATTTTTCTCAAACCAGTAATCTAGAACACGTTTTTTTGTTTTAATTTAAAAACCAATCTGTTTTCATTTTAACTGTTTGTGCTTTTACTGCAGAACTAAAATAACCAGTAATCTAGAACAACATTATGTGCTTTTCAATGTGAATTGTTGTGAGTTTAAAAATCAAATCAAAAGTCGGTTCTTAAAATAAAAAAAATATATATACAGAAAAACGTATTCTTAAATTATTGATGTGAGAAAACTGCTTTCAATTAACGATTTGTCATCATGAATTAAGATTTTGATAATAGTTTTGTGGGTGTTTGGCATCAATGTCGTTTTCTGAGAAAGTGGTGTCATATACCACATCAGAGAGCGGTGCTTCAAACAACGCTCTCTTGTTTGGTATCGTTTTTCTAGAAAAAAATATTGTTCTAGACCATTCCTTGGAAATTGGGGAAGTGTGGTATGAAGCAACGTCAAATTCAATGTTTTCTGAGAAAACAGTGCGTTGCTGACAACGGTGCAATGATGTGGCATTATCTTGGACGTTGGATAATGTAGATTCAATGTTGAAAATGTTGTTGCCAGTACTGGTAGCAAACAAAACCAGTGCTATTTTCTCAGAAAATGCCTATGTGGCAGCATCGGTTCCAAACAAAAAATAAACGATGGTATTTACAACTCCACATGCCCAGCACTGTTTTTACAAGAAAACGGTGCAATGTTCCCAACACCGATGCCAGACCTACTTCGTAAAACAAAATCAATAGGATCGTTCCTCCCAGAAAACAAAAAACACTGTTCAAGAACGTTTCAATTTTTTTGCTGAATGGCCACTTCAAAAGGATGGCGCATATGGGCTTTTATCAAATTCATCTTCGCCCTATAAAACAGTCAAAAACGGTTTTGGTTTTTGAATTAACTTCTTAAATTAATTTGGGCCCTCCAATTCTGACTTCCAAAATTTCTTCATCCACTCTTTAGTTTCTTGACCATTCAACCCTGCCTGGACCGGTTGCAGGATTGGACCTGTTTTGAAAATCTCAGAATCTCAGCTACATGTTTTCGTTTCCCCCGACCACACAAATGCACATGGTAGGTAGGAGTCAAAAATGACAATAAAAGGGGGCATTTTAATGGCATACCGTGGGGGAAGCAACTGTAGAAAATTGCTTTCAGCGCAGTCTAGATTCCAAGGCCATACGCATTGAAAAAACGTAATATAACCAGACTCTGAGCAATCTAGTATATGTTTGGCATCGATGTAGAAAAACGTTGCTGTATATGTGTAGGATAGAAGCACCATTTTTGGAGAAACGATGTCTTTTTTTTTTTTTTTTTTAGAAACGTTGCTGCCAAGTAGGGCGTTTCCAATCTGAGAAAATGCCAAATTTGGCATTGTTCCAAACTACGCCTTCTCGATTTCCAAGATGTAACTTGAAACACCATTTTTTATGAAAAAACGGTTCCAAATATATTGACATTTTCTGAAGCACCATGTTTTCCAATATGACACTGATGTGTCACCGTTTTCTGGAGCAATGGCATCGACACCAAACAGACGCCTAGGTTTTAATGTCTGAAAGTGGAATGAAACCGTCATGAATTGAAATCTGGCTAATCGATTAGGTGAGAATCAATGTGCTGCAACTTGTGGGCACCAAATTTGCTGCTCAGTTCTTGCCTTGTTAGTAGACCCACATAGCACAAAGAAGCTCTTCTTGGTTTTGGGGGCACCAAACGAAGCAATAGTTTAGCAGGGAACCATCACCATTATTTTTTTCTAAATCTCTTAGTTTTGGCATTTCATGTTTAATGTTCAAGGCTTTAAGCTTGTTTCTTAAAATCACAAAGATCGTACATTTTCCAGGCAATGATGGTGAAAGTAGACATTGATCAAGTATTCCACTGGCTATTTCCCCCCAGAATGAGTAGTCTATAGAAATTATAGGATCCGCCACAGAAGTTTAATCCAACTCTGTTTCTTACTACTAATAAATTAAGCATGAATCGTCTGAACATAGAATAGGTGAAACTATGGGAGGAAGCATTAAGATGGTAAATCCAAGAATATCATCCCTTCTTCAGTTGTAGGCTTGTAGCATATTTGTGGTCAACAGACAGCAAATTGGATGGGATGTTCCCATCATTGATGGCTGTCGAATTGAGAGAAGCATCCAGCGAAGGCTTGTAGTTTGGTGTCCCATGGTATACTGTGCCTAACCACCATTAGGACCCCAAAACTGCCTCCGATGAGGATCACGAAGTTGCTTGTTTACCTCTTGTTTCTGGGGCCCTCCTACTTCCATTAGTCTCCTAACAGAGTCGAAAGAAGCAGATCCTGAACGAAACCAGCTCTCACAGTAGCCTGTCTGATTTTCTGTTCTCGCTCTTCGTGACTTAATGAAGAATCAAAACTGAAAGCAAATATAAAATAAAGTAAAATGCCAGAACCTAATCTTCAGGAATCTTCAATTTCAACAACCATTGGTGTACTTCAAAGATTTTTATCTTTCAGTTTCAAGCATATATACCAATCGTCCATACAAAAGCTAAGATTCTCTAATAAATTTTCTAATAGTTTATGTATTGCAGGTGAGAATCCATCTTCCTTGGGCGAAACTAATATGTTAGAAAGTCATGAACTATTATAATCAATTAAGGACCTACCTGAATTTTCAATCATGGTTATAAATACCAACACACTGAAATACATCCCTCCTTTTCAATTCATCCTTGCTGCAATCCACCTCACCCCCCAAAAAATGGTACCACTTGACAACATGTTTCACCGAAGCTGTCTGCACTATCATCTTAAATTGCAACTATAACAAATTCAAACTCTAAAATAATATAAAGAAAGAATATGACTACTACACTTCTTTGTGCAGATTTACATCAACTCAAACTAGGTAAAGCCCCATAATCTTAATCCCAACTCTTTAAACCTATAACTGGTCCTATCAGCACCACCTCTTGGTAAATTAGTTTTACATTGTGTTCCCCCATTTCAACTTAAAATTATATGCTGCTATCAAACAACTATTAGATAAACTTATTTGTGTTTATTCAGTTAAGACATATCCCAGACTTCCTATAGAGATCAGAAGCTAATTTCTAATTTTGATGGGTGTTTCAGGATGGTAATTGGGAAAATCCTTTTCTTTGATAAATCACATACCCCAAAATAGTTGTGAAGAAACACTTGTTTTAAATACTAAAACCTCATGATGATTTGTACATTATCTTTTATATTCATAAATAAGGGTGTATCATGTCTTTTATATGGGATATATGCACAGATTATTGAAAGGGGGCAGCATCCCTGTTTTGAACAGATCCTGATATTTTTAATTCTTGAATTTCTGCATTAGCCTTTATACAGTGAAAGGCAGCACGCAGATGATGTGAGTTGTGTATGTTCAACCACCTTTCATCACCTTGTACCCTTGTTGCTCCCATGGTTGTCAAGGTGATGCCTAGGCAATAAGGCACTCTTGGAGGGTTGCCTCGTCCAAACGCCTAAATATTTATATGCAAGACAACACACACGCACATGAATTTTGATGCGGAAAAGATATATATATATATATAAATGGGAAAATCTATGATGCGGAAAAGATATGGTATGGGAAGACTTTTGGCCAATCAAAATCCACCCATGAATTTTGATAAAACACCTGATTGACTACCACGTTTATGATACCAATTGACTGGTTAGAAGTTTTTCAGATATCATATCTGTTCCATATCATAGTCGAACCCATATATATATAGATAGATAGATATATATATAGAGAGAGAGAGAGAGATGAAGAAAAGGTAAAATCAGTGACATAGGGGCTGTTTGATAGCAACTGAAGTTGCTGAACTGAAACATTTATTGATTTGTCTTTTAGTTAACAAATAATAAAATTTCCAAGGGTATAGTGAACAATCCAATTTCAGTTTCATCCATTAAGGAACCCACAACCTCCTTAAAGCTAGCTTGTTCACTAAAAGACAAAGCAATAAGCTTCTCAGTTCAGCATCTGTTATCAGACGGCATCTTCAAGTTACTTTTTACTTACCAATTCAGATTTTATTGAAATCTTAACTTATCAAAAAAACAACATAAAATCTGAATTGGTAAGTAAAAAGTAACTTGAAGATTTTATCCAATCGACACACAATAATAATCAATTCATCATCATCTTCTTAGGACCAAAACAAGGGCTCAGCTGTTATGTTTTGTATGTTTTCTTTCCTTTCTTACTTTTCTTCTCATAAATATATTGATTTTCTATCTTTTGATATGGGATTTATACATATTTCACTAGGACTATCATAATTATTCGTTAAATGTTGTTGCTTATTGCTGTTAAACCTAGGGAACTACCCTAGGATTTTTTTTATTATTTTAATAACTCATCGCCTAGGTGACTAGGCAACAAGGCACCCCCTATGCATAGCTTCGCCTTGGCACCTTGAAGGAACATGTCTGTGATGCCATGCAAAACTTCCCAAGAAACTCAACTATCTCCAACAATTTGCAACCAATGTTACATGGGTTACATGAACACTTGAAAATTGGTTTAATACTCATTTCAGACACATAGACACTGCCACCGACATGGCACTTGAAGGGAACTCTTCTCTTTGCCACATTGTAGAATCTGGACATGTATGGTAAATTTGTAATACTTGACATATTAATACAATCAATCTTTATTTGCTTAATGTTGTTTGCACTGAGTTATTTGCTTAGGCTCCATTTGGAAGGAATACAAATACAAATATGTAGAGTGCACAACCTTGTATTTTGTATTATTTTGTATATATTTGCACTGTACATGTTTGTATTTGTACTCTTTCCAAACTGAGCCTTAGTGTTTTTTCTTTGCTAACAATTATCACATTATTTATAATTCATATAACATATAAGCTACACCATTAACCTCCACTAGTGTGAGCTATCTTACACTTCTAGCCCAAAGCCTGGATAAAGGAGGTTGTGCCAGGTTCACAACCAGCATTAAAACATTTGCCAAATTCTTATAAACATGGATCCTGAATTTTCACTCCATGTCTGTGCTATGTTCTCCCCGAAAGTGATGAACTACACCTTAACCCAAACAATGGATATGGCAGAACAGAATGAAATGGTGGAACAAGGTTTATAGCTGACCCCATATGGTTGGGATTAGTCCTAGTTGAGTTGGATTGAAAAACTATGTAATTAAAAAATATAACTAAAAACTAATGTAAAGCACCCAAGTCTTCAAATCCCATGAACAGAGAGAGTGACATAATAGGTACGTTGCAAACAAAATAGATAAATGCAAAAAAAAAGAAGGAAAAGTGGTATCCGGGTGCATAAACAAATTACTTCTTTAGCTAAATATCCACAAAATCTACATACTACACTAAAGTTCTTTTAAGTGGTACACCATTATACTACCCACAATACATATTTTGGAATCAAGTAAAGGAAGGGTTATTATTAAACTATTAGTGCATAAATATCATGTATCAAACTAATCCTAAATTTCAAAAACTTTTAAGGCATCACCATAAAAGGAATAACGAAGTCAATTAAAGAACCTATAAAAAGCACAGGAGTGTCCTCAAGAACAAGTACCTTGATTTCCAAGTCTGTGTTGATGTTACATTCTTTACAAGAGTGTCCTCGACACTGGAAACCGCAGATTTTGATATTTCTTCTGCTTCAGATGCCGGGAAATTCAATACAAATGATGAAAGGAATGGATCGGTAACTGCATTAGATGTATTAGCATTGTTGGACCGGTATCCACCACCTCCTAACAGCACCTGCAGATGGGCCTCACGAAGATCTCGCCCCAGCAGAGACAATGCCTGACTGTTGGGAATAGCAACTCTGCGTAACCTGCGACGCCTTTGCAAGTAATCTTTTAGTCAAGGCAAGCAACTATAAGATTTAGATTCAACTAAATGGCTACAACCAAACAGCTGTACCAGCATACTCTTCCAGAATCATTTAAAAGGAAACATTAAATAAGGCAATTTCATTTCCAAAAAGGGAACTCTTTGAAAAGGATATCTTATATAATTGAGCATGTTGCAGAGTAATATGATTTAGCAAGTCCCGTGCGACCTTGACAGAGCAAATGGGGCAAACCTGAAAGCATAAGGGCAAAGAGAAAAGTGTGGAAAAAAAAGTAAGAAGCTTGAACCAAGCAACTTGTAATAAAATGATTAGTCAAACCAATCGCTGCCTATAACCACATTATTTTCATCTATCTAACAAGTTGGAGACTGAACAAGCATTTAGATGAACAAATATGTGTCACACAATGGACCAACAAACTTGTAACTATTCTCTTTTTAACCTTATACAATAAGAAAGAGTAAAAATAGCCCCTAGGTAGAGAAAGTAGGGGGGAACATTTTTCAAGATTTCTATCTTCTTGATGCTGGGACTGAAAAAATATCAGACCATAATATGTGAATATTACAGTGACTGTCATGCTAGCCAAGTCATGTCTTCATCAATCCCCACAAGTTGGAAACAGCAGCACTTTGGAAGCCAAACATAACCTACACCCACTAAAAATAATTCCCAACAATTACAAATGTACACCTGATGACATGAGGAAGCACCCTCAGACTAACCAATGATAGACATTCTATACTTCTTTTCTTATCTTTCTTTAACTAAGTTTTACCAAGAGCTACATATTCAAGCATCAGAATAACAAGGCAGTTTATCTCATAGGCCGTTGTTATGGAAAATGATTATTGATTCAGTGAATAATTCACTTTAAGTGTATTGGTTACTTCTTTTGTTTTTAGGTTGTAAAGGTTTTAGAAGAGACTATTATCGAAATAGTAAATAACAACTCAAAGTATGAAATAAACTAAGTTAAACTTCTAGTACTTGGTCTACTTCACAACACTATTGCTAATTCTCTCCTTATGGTTAACTTTAAAGGAACTGCAGAATCACAACTCTGTTAAGAACCAAAAAAAAATCCCTCCCACAACAAAAAAAAGGTAAGAAAGCTGGTTCATTCTTAATTTTGCTAAAACTTAGCAAGTAATAGTCTTTTAGCACTTAAGGAACCCAAGAAGATAAAGGAAGTAATACATTTAATGTGCTATAAAATAAAAACTAAAAGAATAATATTGTATAAGTGCCTAACTGATGGAATACTTCAAGACATCTATCAAGAATTCTGTAACTTTTACATCCATCTGAAATGAAAACAGCAAGAATTCCAACACCGGATTATCAGAGGAGAAAATGTATATTAAATACGTGCACTAGAGGCCTGTGGTTAAGATCCCATGGGTTGGGCATTGTAATAAGGTGTTCCTAAGAACTGTACTTAAAAGAACACCACAATTTATTCCGACACCTAAGTTTAGAAATCTGCAATGAAATTAACAAGGAGATGAAACAGAAAAGAGGAGAATTTGTCACACCAGATTATCTACCTCTTTGATAACTTTGAGAATTATCAACCCCCATCCCCCAATCCAAAGCCAAAGACCAAGACTGAGCTGGAAACTTAGCTTGGTACCTTAAAATTCACTCGGTATTAAAAATCAATTACATGCAATATAATTGGGACACAAGAAAAACAATCTCAAATACAAAAACAACGAGACCTAAACAACAGACTGAAAACAAATGACTCGTAATAAATGCCAAAGACCACCCCACTCCTTGTTCTGCACTGGCATATTCCTCCGATCAAAATCGGGGTAACTGGCTTAGAAAGGTCCAAGTGATGCTCCAAATCTAACGGTTAGCCAGCCTGATAATGAGAGGCATACTCCAACATCATGCCATTAAGCTTAACCTCCAGAAAGTGCAAGTGATATAATGACAATCGGGAGAGGTATCAAAGCTACAGGCTGACTAATCTTGTATCCTTACAAACTCTCATTTATCAATAAGTATACAACAACGGGAAGAAAAATTAGCGCTAATGTAAAGTCAGTAGATGTAGTTGCTATTAAACTGGATCAAATCCAGCCCGCCCCCCAGGTTTGATTAGCAGAAAAATGAGCACTAATCGTAATCTTCACTCCCAAAACACAAGGTTCCCCGGAGAACATTCTCGTAACTCGTATGTTCTTTGTAAGAAGAAAGTGCAGCGAAATCATAACATTTCTGATAAATAATAAAACGGTAACTCTACAACAAAACCAGACGAGATGAACCGACCTGTCACAATAAAGGATCCTTTGTTTCATCTACCAAAAGAGAAGGAATGATTGAGATTCTTTTGCTTGGGAAGCATCGGCAACCCATACACAAATAAGTTTAAAAAAAGTTTTAGCCTCTGTTTTCTTTGAACAGCAGATAAGTTAATTCGGGAAAAATGGTAATATTCCAATATAGACATATCAGATAACCATGTGATCACAGATGCCAAGATTCTTTCATTCCACAACATCAATTAGAATCAAATTCTGAATGAACAGAATTATAAAATAAATAAAATACAACTCAACTCACAGTGACTTTAGATTCAAAAGGATGCTCGTCTTCGAGATGCGAACATAGAGAAGCAATATCATAATCCTCATAGCAATACGGGCAGGGGAAATCAGGGCGAACCTCCTCTTCAACCTCAAAGTCGTCGAAGCTCAACCGATCTAATATCCATACCCACAGGGGAAGGGGAGGGGGGAGGGGGGAAGGAAGATCATTTTTTACAGAAAACAAATCGAGAACCAGAAAACCAAACATCCATAGATCGAACCAAAAACAGTTTGGGGGCGTGCTACCCCCCGGCTTGTGTAGAACCTCTTGTTTTCTATCAAAAAAAAAAACAAAAACAACAACATACCTAATTGAGAGGTCTGATGATGCTGCAACGTGTATTGGCGTTTCGCGGCCGCAAGGCGTGATGTCCATAGATCGGAATCCATTGAAGACCAGAGGCCGAGGGAGGATCAAACAAATATCTTTTTCCCTTCAAAACGATTAAAAAAAATTAATTAATAAACAACCAAAAATCAATCTTTTTGGCTTTTACTTCTCCTCTCTTCTTCTTCTTCTTCTTCTTCTTCTTCTTCTTCTTCTTCTTCCGATATTTTCCTGGTATTCTCCTGTTTTTTATTTTTTTCGGGTTTGTTTGACTTTTTCTTAACGCGAGAAAGAGAGAGAGAGAGAGAGAGAGGATTTTATTTCATCTTTCGGAGGTCTCTGGTTATGTGGCCATGGCTGGAGGCTGACGTGGCAGTTGCAGTGAGAAGGATGAGAGAGAGAGAAAGAGAGGGGGGAGGAAAAAAAACGTTGGGACAATTTTATTAGAAAATATTTAATTAATTTATAATTATTTTAATTATTTTTTTTATCTACCGTAGAAATTAAAACTCTATCTCTCTCTCTCATGCAATGTCGATGTCGGTCTCTTGTTAGACACGATTTTCTGTGATGTATTTCTGCGATTCTGTCCTTATCCTAAGCTATAAGCATAGCCCCGTCCAAACGTTAATCGGACCGTCCAACAGCAACTTCGTTGTTCTTAAATCTGGACCGTACGACGCACAATATCTGTACCTGGACTTAGTTGTCTCTATCAAAATACAGTGCAGCCCTTATCTCAACTCGTACATTTTCAGGTGGGTAGTGGGAAGCTAACAGTCCATAAGATGAACGGTCCAGATTATACATTTCGGTGTCAGATTTTCCAATAGCGATTTTGATCGTCCAGGTCCTGAGCGCCACAATTTTACTCTTTGGATACGATACGACCCAAATCTCAATTTGCTATTATCCATCAAAAAATTTTCTTTTACCCCACGTGTTTTTCCATTGTAGCACAAGTTACCGACTGCAGTCTGCAGACAGCTGTATGTTAGAAATGTTATCTCACGGTTTACCTATAAAAACTGCGATTAATATTGTAATTTCACTAGAGATTCAGGGATAACCGAGGGAAGCACAGTCGGTTATGACTTATGATGTATGTAGACCTGTTCATGGGCCGGGTAGTCCGATTGCCGGCCCGGCCCGCACCCCGGTCGAGTTGGACATGTAATTAGGCCCGCGGATCTCATCTCAGGCCCAAAATACTAAGCCCGATTGTATTTCGGGCCGGGCTCAGGATTTGTAAAAAATATATATATATATATATATTAATAATTTAATATATACATTTTTTATTTTTTTTCTTTATAATTTCTCTCTCTCTGTTCAGCCCCTTCAGCAATAGCAACAATATGAGCTTTAAACTTTAGGTTCGGGTTCAGGCCCGAACTTCGAGCTTTTTATGAGGGACAGGCTTGGGCCCAAGTTGTAGGCCCGATGGTCGAGTCGGGCTTGGGTTCGGGCCTTAAAAAAAATCTGTTAATGATGAGTGAAAGCCCAGCTCGAGCCCGACCCATAAACAGGTCTAGATGTATGGATCCCGATAGGCCCATAATCCCATTTTTAAGGCTACGTTTGTCTTCCGTGTAAATGAAAACCGAGGTGTAGCCCGATTCTATTTTGCTCGGAGGTGTTGTTTTACACCGTAAATGAGCATAAACTCCGCTCTACATTGAGATTTGATGGAAAGTTTTCATCGAAAAAATCGATATAAAACTCTTATCTTCTTTAGTTAGTGTTAAATCCTTGCTCCCACTTCTTCTCAACAGCTCAATGATCAAATAGTATTGGCATTTCCACCATCTCATAACACAGAAGATGAATGGGAAGAACGTCATCTTGTTCCCATTCATAGCGCAACCAGGGATGTAAACGGATCGAATTCGAATCAGATCACGCAATATTTGAATTTGAATCAAATATCCGAATTCGATTCGATATTCGACGGATATTAAAAATTAATATCCGAATTTGAATCCGATTAAATATTCGAATATTCGATTCGATTCGAATTTGATTAATTAATTATTTTAGATAATTAATAAATATATAAAATAAATATTTAATTAATATAAAGTATATAAATATATAAATTATTTATATAAATTAATTATTATATATATATATATTATATAAGATATTTTATATATTATATATAAGAATTAAATAATCGATCGAATTCGGATATTTGTCGAATCGAATCAAGTCATATCTGAATTCGAATCCGATTAACTATTCGGTAAGAATAGGATATCCGAATTCGACCGATTAGATATTCGAATTATCCGAATTCGACTGATTAGATATTCAAATTATCCGAATTCGATTCGATTATGTCGAATATCGAATTCGAAATTGGATTTTCGAATACTGTTGACACCCCTAAGCGCAGGGCCACCTCAACTCTTTCCTTGATCTGGCCCGTCTCTTCACCTTCCGTGAAGACCTTGATCTAGCCCATTCATGGCACAAACAGACATGGCATCCACAGTTTTCAAAGGAGATGTTGGAGATGTAGAATTTTATAAGTTCGCAGTGAGGGAAGCCAGAGGCATGGCTACAAAGGCAAGAATCGCTAGTTACAAGGTCTGCTAAAAACTTGGTTGCTTTGATTCTGATATTTTAACCGTAATGGATCAGGCCATCGCTGATGGCATACATATAGGGGGTGTTCTATAGTGTGGATGAGAAATTGGTGGGTGTGGACTGATCCACACCACACCTTGTGGTAGGGACCAATCCACACCACACCATAGTCCACAACTGTTCTAAACTGTGGATAGATTGTGTGGACCGAAACAGTCCACACCCACGGTGACGCTCTGTAGGTGTGGTGTGGACACACCACACTTTTTGATTCCATGTATCTCATATATATTTTATGGGATATCTACACAGTCGATCACAAATGTCTAATTTTTGCATTTTATATGATAAATAATTTGAAAAAAGCATCAATATGTAAACAATAATTGTATTTTTAAATAATTAAAAAATATTATTTTAAATATTAAAAAAATAAAAAAAAATATTATTTTAAATATAATTTTATTGATAAAAATTAATATTTAAATCTATGACCATTAATAAAAATGAGAACGGTCATTCTCGTTTTCGTCAAACACCTTGATTTTGTTACCAATTTTATCCTTCAAATCTGAAGTTATATCAAGTATATAGACAGTAAGAAAGAGTGCGCATATAAAAATAAAAAAAATAATGTATGGTTTGGACACTCGTTACAAACCACTGCATGTTTTGGACATTTGTGATAGACCCAATGTTAAGTGTTCTCCAATTCTTTTTTGGACGAAAATGAGAGACCAACAAAACTATGACAATTTAACATGGGATACATGCCTCGATGCCCAAAACATTTTCAACGTCGTCAATTTCTTAACGGCAAAGGTCATTATAAGTTAACAATCAACTTTGTTTGATTTACTAATTGGAGGTTCATATTTTGTTTTTTGGTTCTTTTTGTCTTCAGTAATCTTTGGCTTTCTTGGTGGATTGATTGAGACAACCTTTCTGATTCAAAAAAAAATGGAGCGGGTAGAGGATGCTGGAATTAAGTGATTATTTAACCAATTAGTAAAAGAGGTAAGTCTGTTCTATAAATCAATTTCCTTTGTATTATAATCTTACTAGCGGAGGAGCCCCTGCGTTACAGGGCAAAACATGATTGTAAGTGGCTTGTCAAAGGTAAATTATTATATAGGAAAAAAATTGCGAAAGGTAAATTTTTTAATTAAAAGTTTATTGGAAAAAGGATCTATTTAAAATAAATATAAAAAAATGGATAATAATATATTTAATTTAATAAAATAAATAAATAAACAATCACGTCCATGGGCAATAGAGAGAAAGAGGGAGAAATGACTTTTGTCATTGTATTTTTTGTTTTATATAGTGGAATAATTGTAAATAGTTAAATAATAATAATAAATTTATAAAATAAATGAGATAAATAGACAATCATGTGAGAGTATGTATATATATACAAACACACGATTCTTTGTCTTACTTTGCTAGAAATAATAATTTGTTAGATTATAAAATTATTAACCAATTAAATAATTTAGTAAAATAAGTAAATAAAAAACTTGTGTATTATCAACGCAAGATTGGTAAAGGCTAGCTATCTAAAATTATTTAATTAATTAATTTAGCATTGTTAATGGGTCGGGCTGAACTACTGGGCCACCGAGCCCATGAATAGGCTTAGCCCAATTCGTGGCCCGGCCTAGCCTAAGACTTGGCCTGTAGACCAGTTCGTCACGGGCCCATGCGGGCTCGAGCTAAAATAAAGTTTTCTGATCTTCTTTATTTCTGTCTATTTTTTAAATTTATGTTAAATTTTTCATTATTTTTTTTTCAAAATTTAAAAAAAAACATGGCTTAGCCCAGCTCATGGCTTGGCCTGGCCTAAGACTTGGCTTGCGGACCAGCCTAGTTTGGGCTTAGGCCGTATATTATATACAATAATTATATAATATATTAATACATAAATTTATTTTCAATTTTATTATATTATTTCATTTTATTATTGCATATATAAACAATTGTATACATCAAAATTCATATAAAATAAAATTTTAAGATCTTTTTTAATTTTTAATTTATGTTAACCTTTTCATTATTTCTTTTTCAAAATTTTTAAAAAACATGGATTAGTTTGGTTCGTGGCCCGGCCTGGCCTAAGACTTGGCTCGCGAACCAGCCCGATCCACAGCACAACGTAGGCCTGCGTAGGCTCGGGCCGAGGGCTATGTTGGGCCAACCCCTAAAGTATCCCAAGGGAGGGAAATATGGCCCAACACAACCCAATTGTAAATAAAATGAGAGATAAAGGCGGTTTTTAACAAATATGAAAAAGATAGAAGTTTAGTGGCATTATTGTAAATAGTTAGTAGTGGCACCATGGTAAAGGAGAAATGACATGCTATGAATGTTTTTTTATTGTTTTATTCAATGGCATCATTTTAATTAATCAAATTTGTAATGGTAATGGTTAAAAGCACGAAAAGGGAAAGATTATAAGATTATAAAATTTCATTTAGGTTATATAAAAAAAATCCCATTTGGCAAAAGCACAACAATCAACAGTACAACCTTTTGCTTTTTTTTAAAAAAAAAAACTTTCGCTTTTAGGTTATGTATATAGATTTAAAAACAAAGCTACAGCTTCATGAACCAGTTGACGATGGTGAAAGATCAATGTTTCCTTATGAACTAGTTGCAGCTAAGTGGGTTTTCTTCTGGGCAAAGGCTTCTCACTGTTATTGTGCTATATATGTTGGGTTTGGAAGTTGCTTAAAGCAAAATATGTTTATAGGGTCTTGGATGTCAAAAGGCTAGGTCATTTGAACTCTTAAGTCCCCCCTTCTTTTAATTTCATTACTTGTCTCAAACTTTAAAATTACATTTTTTTTTGTTTAAACCACTTCTTGAGCTATGACATTGAAACATTATAAGGGGTGGTTTTTTGTTCTTTTTTTTTTTGATAGAATAGTAGTATTTTAGAGATTATTTGTATAGATTACAGGTATGTATGCTTATTTTCTCTCTCTCTCTCTCTCTCTCTCTCTCTCTCTCTCTCTCTCTCATCTCCATGTTGAGTCCAATAACAACCAAATCGAATTATTTTGCATGTAAAATCTATGTACTCCACTAATTAAAAAAATGGAGTAATTGTGAAATACTTGGTTTAAAAATAACTAAAAATGAATTATAATTATTTATTATTAATTATTCTTTTTACCTTGTTATAATTATTTACTATTAATTATTCTTTTTACCCTGTGCATCAGACATGCTTTTTACTAGTAATGAAAAAAGAGTTGAGAAGGAGAACCATCAGACTTGTGCTAGAATTAACATTAAAAAATACTATTTTATTGATAAAATATTGAAAATTTAAAATTTAAAAATTATTAAAAGATTAAATAAAATTAGAATAATTAGATCAATGTAATGTAGGTGCGTTACACTGAAACCTTCTCACAAACAATCCACACCATGGTGTGGATCGTCCACGAGAAAATACTGTGGATGATAAATTGGGGTGTGGCCATGTTGTTCATGCCATATGTTACCATGGACAGGACCAAAACGGTCCCATCCACGATATATACACGCTATTGAACGCCGCCATAATCTCTCTTTCCATTGGTGCAACTGCCTACACACCTTTATATATACACGCTATCGCCATCAAATTGTTTGGCACCATTCATAAGCGTGTGCTCGTTTTTTTATTTGGTATCCAAGTCATAGTTGCGGCATGGGTAGAGAGGACGTTTGGATCTCTACTAAAGGCAACAATTGTAGCCTTCTTTGGTTCTCTGGGAGAGGTCGGGGGAAGAAGACGTTTGCTTCATTTCCTGCCATTAGGAGGAATTTTCTCTTTTTCCATGACAAAATCAAAGAGCCCATAGCACTAGTTTGCATTCAAAGTTCATTTCACTTTTGCTCCATCGACACCTAGTGAATCTAAGGACTGATTTAGATGTAGAGGTGGCCTTATTGCAAAGGTGACTTCCTTACCTTTATATCCATCAGAAGCCTTTCATCTGGGTTCGATGGTAAGGAGAGTTTCAGAGCAGAAACAGAGTGGAAAGCCTTTAACTTTTACATTGTAACAACCAAACAATATTAGCGTAAAATTCAAAAATACCCCGGTTCTATTTTCCATAGATGACTGAATCAAAATCTCCTTTTTCAATGATGTAAAAGTGAATTTACACCTAAAAAAAACATAGACTTATTAACATGGTAGAGTCAGTTTGGGGCATTTTTGTGTAGACAGAGTAGTTTAGGTTGAGACGTGGTGTTCTTCCCCTATGTGTGATTCCCATCCTGGCGAAGAGAGCTACCCTTGTGCTCTAGCAATGAGCTGAGATTACCCTTGAAAGCGATGATAACTCTTAATTCTCATCCCCTTCCAGCTGTTGTAAAAGGAGAACTAGAAAAAAACTAATGGATAACCTTGATATGCTGAAGATGAAGACTTTCAAAAAAGTTTAAGAAGCAAAGGGCTTTGGAAACAGTAGCTTGTATGGGAAAATCCTCTAAGATAGGCCTTTAAACACTGGGGAAGTTATTCAACAAATCCACAGGCTATGGAGATGGATGAAAGAGGATTATGAAGGGATGAGAGATCCATCATATGGATGGCCGAACCCTGCAGGTATGTTGGGCGAAATTTCAAAAGTTTCCTCTCCCCTCATCTAGGAATCATATTCCCTGTTTTAGAAAATCTGCATTTTCAAGAATCAATCTTGAAACATAAATCGAACCAGATCTGAAACCAGAAGCAGGAGAGGGATATACCTGATACAGAGAAACAATATCTCCCAATGGAGGTGTTCACGCCCAAGGAAGGAACCAAAGACTGCTCCCACTGAAGATGGCGTAGTGTAGGATGGAGCAGAATCAGTAGTGTTCTTCCAAAGAACCAGATCCTTCGCAAGAATCAGTTGGACGACACGTGAGCACGACTTCCAATCAGCCCTTTCACAAAGGACTGATATGAAGAACTGTTCTTGATTACTCCTACTGCCATGAAGATGCACTGGCAATGGTGGTGGCGGCAGGGAGAAATCAGCGTAGTCTTACTGGATGCTGGTTTCTCTCTTCTGTAATCTTTTCTCTGTAGGTCAGAATCTGTTAGTGAATGCTGCCCCCTCCTCCTTTTATAACCTTAAAGGGATCAGCTCCTAATCCTATTAGGAGTTGCTGATCCAAATCTTATTTGGATCTAAATCTCCTTTAAGTGATAAGGATGAGTCCTTATCTTATCTGCAGATTAGATCAGCCCTTCCTGATCTTATTTGGATATGGACTCTCTGGACTCTCTGAGTGGATAGGGATAAGACCCTATCCTATCTGCTAATCTAATATCAGATCTGCCCCCTTCTTTAACTGATCAAATCAGCCCAGCTCAAAATGGGCTTTAGACCCAATAAGTACATGTGCTCACTTAGTATTCCAAACTACTGCCCAGTTGGGCTTCCTTGTATGGCGTGGGACCCAAGCATTGATCTACACATCAGCCATAAGGGTTTGGCTCAGCCTTTGTTACAAGGCCTAGCCGAATTCACTGAAAAGCCCAGTGAACCCCTTGAGCCCATCACATGGACTCTATGGGCCCAACACTTACACTAAGTGGTCCATAGGCCAAGCCACCTTGTAACACCCAGGGACTGTGGGAAGATGCAAGATTAGCCCATCAGGTATAACCCTCAATGGCCTTACACTTAACCTCTCAGCCCATAATGATCAAACACTGCCCGACAAGAGATGACCTCTCCCTTGGTTGCAAGGAACAGTGCTGCACTCTCTACTTACATGGATCCCGGGAATTAAAACATTTTGCAAACATTTAGAAGCCGTAATATATATCTTTTATATAAATATATTTTGTAAAACAAAATTTCAACAATTGAAATCGGCTGCCGGCAGTCTTGGTTTCCATCGGAGAGAGTGCTTCCCCGATCATTACCTTTGTCCGACAAAGGGGCTGATCCTATCACTATGATCACCCACTCAGATGAATTCTCAAATTGTCCCAACATACCCGGGTTTTGACCCCCTCTAAGGATCTCACTGATTGGCATATCAAAGACAATCCAATCCGACACCTAGTGCAGTATCATAATCGAGTCTAGGGGTCAGGTGTAACATTCCAGTTTTGCCCACTCATCACCAAGGTGCAGGGCAATACTGGAATTCTGGTCCGGTTCAGGGTTTCAATCCGACACCTAGTGCAGTATCATAAAGTGTCACCTCTCCTTTACTCAGCCTTTTGCTTAAACCTTGAACCCCTGTAGTGAGTTACATGCATGAGTTGAAGCCCCAGAATCAATACACCAGGACACAGAAACTACCAACAAATTGGTTTCTATGACACAAGATTCAAAATTACCTTTCTTGGATTCCAGGTATTGAGGACAATTCCTCTTCCAGTGGCCGGTCTGCTTGCAAAAGTGACAAGCATCCGATGCCTTGTTTTTCCTCTGCTTTTTGGGTTTGGTGGCCTTCTTTTGTGGCTTCCTCTTTGCCCTCTGAAGGGATGGGATATCCATCACATGGACGCCCAAGTCTTGCGGAATGGATAGGGCGAATTTCAAAAATTTCTCCCATCTTTGCAGGGAATCGAATTCCATATATTTAGAAAAACATGTTTTTCAATGATCAATCTTGAATCAAGAACCAAACCAGATCTGAACCAAAAGGAGTAGGAGGGAGGATGTACCTGATACAGAGAAGCAATATCTCCCAATGGAGGTGTTCACGCCCAAGGAATGATCCAAAATCTGCTCCCACTAAAGACGGCGCAGTGCAGGATGGAGTAGAATCAACAATGTTCTTCTAAAAGAACTTGACCCTTCACAAAAATCAACTGGACGGCTTGTGAGTACAGCTCCAACCAATCTTTTCCCAAAAGATTGGAATCAAGATCAGATCTTAATTTCTCCCAAGAATTGGAGATCGAACTGAAGGTGATGGAGGCGGCAGGAAGGAGGCGGCAAGAGAGAATTCGCAGGGTGCAGAAATTTCTCTTCTTGTGATTTTTAGCTCTGAAGAAAATTGAACATCAATCACTAACTGTTGCCACCCCTTTCTCCTTTCATAATCTTAAAGGGATTAGCTCCGAATCCCATTAGGAGTTGCTAATCCAAATCATATTTGGATTAGAAGTCCCTTTAAGTGATAAGGGATAACCCTTATCTTATCTACAGATCAGATCAGCCATCTCCTAATCTAATTAGGAGGCTTCCAGATCTAAATCTCATTTAGATCTTGGACTTTCTAAGTGAATAGGGTCTAGGCCCAATCCTATCAGCTGATCCATCTCAGAATTCGCCCCCTTTAATTGACTGATCAAATCAGCCCAGTTCGAAATGGGCTTAAGGCCCATTTAAGGTTATGTACTCACTTATCCTTCCAAACTGCTGCCCAGTTGGGCTTCCTTGTATGGCGTGGGACCCAAACATTGATCTACACATCAGCCACATGGGTTCAGCCCAGCCTTTGTTACAAGGCCTGGCCGAATACACTGTTATGGACAGTGCACTACCTGAAACCCATCTTATGGGCTCTATGGACCCAACATTTACCCTAAGTGGTCCCTGGGCCAAGCCACCTTGTAACACCCAGGGACTGTGGGCAAATGCAAGATTAGCCTATCAGGTATTATCCTCAATGGTCTTACACTTAACCTCTCAGTCCATAATGATCAAACACTGCCCGACAAAGGATGACCTCTCCCTCGACTGCAAGGAATAGTGTTGCACTCTCCGCTTACATGGATCCCGGGAATTAAAACCTTTTGCAAATCATTTCGAAACCATAACTTATATATATATATCTTTATATATAAATATATTTTGCAAAACAAAATCTCAACACTTGAAATCGGATGCCAGCAGTCTTGGTTTCCATCAGAGAGAGTGCATCCCCGATCATTACCTTTGTCCGACAAAGGGGCTCATCCTGTCACTATGATCACCCACTCAGATGAATTCTCGGACTGTCCCAACATACCCAGGTTTTGACCCCCGCTAAGGATCTCACTGATTGGTACATCAAAGACAGCCCAATCCAACACCTAGTGTAGTATCATAATCGAGTCTAGGGGTCAGGTGTAATTTTCCAGTTTTGCCCATCTATCTCCAAGGTCCAGGGCAATACTGGAAATCTAGTCCAGTTCAGAGGTTCTATTAATCCTACACTGCATGTGCTTCGGGTCTCACCCTGGTAGCTGAGACAAGCCACCCCAACAGTTGGCCGCATATCAGTGTCAGCCTTGGCAGGATAAATCTCCCCAGACTTACCCAATGGCTGTGAACATTCTAAACTAGCACAAGTCTCATTAAGTGTCCAGTTTAAGGGTATTACACAGAAACACACCACAAGAACATGAATCAAATGTGTACTTTATTCATTTACAATAAATTCGTAATGTACATAATTCTGATTGAAGCTAAGGGCATACAACTGTCTAACACCTCCTACTTTTACTTGGGTCCAATTTGGTTTAAGTCGGAGTCTCATACTTTCCACGTGTTTCTCGAACACTTTCTGTGTCAATGGCTTAGTCAATGGGTCTACCACATTCTCCGTTGATGCTATCTGTTAACATCATCTTCCCGTAGGTCCAGTGTTGTCATACAATAGTGGAATGGGCAATGTGCTGAATTCTAAATTCAGGAATGAACACCTTCATTCATAAGGCAACCTCACTTACGGTAATGCGCTCGGCTTGGGTTGTGGACTGTTAATTTGCTACTCAGGACCTTCCTATCGTGAAAACATATCCCGATATAGACTTTCTATCATCCGGATCCGATTGGAAATCCGCATCTGTATACCTTTGGATCTGTAGTGAACTACCATCGAATACCAGGCAAAACTCTTTTGTCCATCGAAGGTACTTAAGTATGTATTTCACAACAGTCCAATGCTCCTGCCCTGGGTTGGCCTGGAATCTGCTTACTACACTCATTGCCTGGGCGATGTTAGGATGAGTGCACAGCATGGCATATATGATGCTCCCTATGGCTGAGGCATAGGGAACGTCTTTCATGCTCTCGATCTCCTGAGAGGTCTTTGGAGACATCTTCTTGGAGAGATTGACTCCTTGCCTGAAAGGAACATTTCCTTTCTTGGAGTTTTCCATGCTGTATCTCTTGACTATTTTGTCAATATAAGCAGATTGGGATAATCCTATTATCCGCTTCGATCTATCTCTATAGAGTCGAAGACCCAGTATATAGGAGGCTTCTCCAAGGTCTTTCATGGAGAATTGCTGTGATAGCCATACTTTTATCGTAGTTAACATTCCTACATCATTCCCAATGAGCAGAATGTCATCTACATACAGAACCAGAAACGTAATCTTGTCACCACTGGTCTTCCTGTAAACACAGGGTTCATCCGGATTTTGCTCAAAATCAAACTTTTGACCGTAGAGTCAAATCGGATGTTCCAACTTCTAGAAGCTTGCTTGAGTCCATATATGGATCTATTCAACTTATAGACCATGTGTTCCTGACCCGTAGCTACAAAACCTTGCGGTTGCTGCATATAGATATCTTCAGTAAGATCTCCATTCAGGAATGCAGTTTTGACATCCATCTGCCAAATCTCATAGTCATAGTAAGCTGTTACAGGTAGCAGGATCCTAATGGATTTAAGCATGGCCACAGGCGAAAGGGTTTCCTCATAATCAATGCCTTCTTTCTGAGTGTATCCTTTTGCCACCAGACGAGCTTTGTAGGTCTCAACCCTGCCATCGGGGCCTTTCTTCCTCTTGTAGATCCATTTGCAACCAATTGCTTTTACCCCGAAGGGCGGATCCACTAGAGTCCAGACTCCATTGGTCTCCATTTAAGAGAGTCTATGTCCAACATAACTTCCGTATAAGTTACGGGATCCTCTTCACTAGTCAAGGTTTCGACCAGGTAACTATCCTGATCGTAACCAAAACGGACTGGTGGCCTGGACACCCGGGTAGATCTTCTAGGTTGGTCACTACCTGGAACTTGTGGGGCACCTCCCACTGCATCTGATCTCTCCTCATCAAGAACAACTTCTTGACGAAGATTGTCCAGGATGTAGTCATTTTCCAAGAATTGTGCATTCCGACTACAGAACACCTTCTGCTCATAGAATAGGTAGCCCACTGAGCCCTTTGGGTAGCCTACGATCAGGCAACGACTGGTCTTGGATTCCAATTTGTCCGAATTAGTTCTTTTAACGTGAGCCGGAAACCCCAAATCTTCAAGTATCGTACACTTGGTTTCTTTCCGGTCCAAAGCTCATAGGGAGTCTTAGGAACCGATTTGGTTGGAACCCGGTTCAGCACGTATATCGCAGTCTCAAATGCGTATCCCCAAAAGGATGTGGGTAACTCTGAATGGATGAGAAGTGACCGGACCATATCTAATAGGGTCCTATTCCTCCTCTCTGAAACACCGTTAAGTTATGGTGTAGCAGGAGGAGCTAACTGTGATACTATCCCGTTTACCTTCAAGTAGTCCCTGAATTCGTCAAAGAGATATTCGCCGCCTCGATCTGATCGAAGGGACTTAATTTCTCTCCCTAACTGTTTCTTGATGTCTTGTCTAAACTCTTTGAACTTTTCAAAGGATTCAAACTTATGTCTTATTAGGTACACGTAACCATACCGAGAATAGTCATCGGTGAATGTAATGAATACACGTGTTGGTTACGGGTCCTAATACTCAGGGGACCACATACATCAGTATGTATAAGGTCAAGCGTGCCTGTACATCTTTCAGGCTTACCGATAAATGGCCTCTTTGTGATCTTACCCTGAAGGCAAGGCTCACAAGTGGGAAGATCTTCTACAGTTAGAAAATCCAAAGGACCATCCTTTACCAGTCTTGTGATTCGGTCAATACCGATATGGCCAAGTCGGTAATGCCACAGGCACGTGGGATTAACTGTATCACATGCTCTTTTCTTGGGGATTTCGGCCGACGTAGTTTCGACTATGTTAGTTTTACTGAAAAAGACAGAATATCCATCCGCACATAGTTTTGAGACAGAAATCAAATTTCTTCTTAGATTTTGCACAAAAAGACAATCTTTAAGTACAATATTTCCTTCTCTAAATTTTAATTCTACGGTGCCTATTGCCATAGCTGCAACGTTTGCAGAAGTCCCCAAGTAGAGCATCACTTCTCCATCATTCAGCCTTCTGCTTACCTTGAACCCCTGTAGTGAGTTACACGCATGTGTTGAAGCCCCAGAGTCAATACACCAGGACGCAGAAGCCACCAATAAGTTAGTTTCTATGACACAAGATTCGAAATTACCTTTCTTGGATTCCAGGTACTGAGGACAGTTCCTCTTCCAGTGGGCTGTTTGTTTGCAGAAGTGACATGCATCTGCTGTCCTGTCCTTCTTCTTCTTGGGCTTGGTAGTCTTCTTCTGAGGCTTTTTTGCCTTCCTCTTTTTCTTGCCTGTTTTGTTAGCTTCAACAAGCATCACCACAGGCTCATCCTTCTTAAGTAAGTCCTCGGCCCTTTGCAACATATTGCTCAGCTCTTGGACGCTGACATTCAGCTTATTCATATTGTAGTTTAATATGAACCTATTGAAGGAAGAGGGCAAGGAGTTCAGAATGGCATCTACTTGAGTGCCAAGATCTAGCCCAGATCCAAGGGCTTCTAGCTCGTTAATGTATCCCATCATCCGAAGACAATGGTCGTGAACTTTCTGCCCCTTGGACATCTGAGCAGTCATGAACATTTTCAAGACCTTCTGCCGAGTAGAACAGTTCTGCTCTTCGTACATTATTTTCAGACTGTCCAATAAGTCCTTAGCGAGTTCGATCTGATCGAACTGCCTCTGTATTGAGTTGTCCAAAAAAACAACAACATATCAACGGGCTAGGGAGTTTTTATCCTCCCAATCTTGGAATTCTCTCCTACGGGCTTCAGAAGCCCTATCACCCGGACGTTCCGGAGTAGGAGACTTGACTACCTTGTCCAATTTTTCAGATGTTAAAACCAGCATTAGGTTACGGTACCAGTCGGCATAGTTTGGGCCCTTAAGCTTGTGGTCGTCAAGAAGCTTTGCAAATTGTCCGTTTGCCATTTTCTGATAAAACAGCAAATATCAGTCCACAACCTTATTTGATTCATGTTCAAATCATAGACATGGATTTTAATCTATGTTCCATTCCCATTTGTTCATCTCTGAGTTTTTCCTCTTGCTCAGGGACGGAGACAACGACTTGTCTCTGGAAATGTGGGAAACCACGTAGGGTGCATGGAGCCAACTGTTTCAGCTGCAAAACCCCACCACCTTTTTGTGAAGGATCATATCCACTCATCATATGAGTTTTCCCTTTGGCCTCTGTCTGACAAGGTTCAGAGCCATTTTTAGGTAAACCTTTCTGTCTAGTGAGTGCTCACCCATCATATTCGTGAACGCCAAGGTACCATGAGAGAGTTCCCATTTTTTGGTGAAGCCCCTCCCACATCGGTCTATGACGCCCCTATCATCTTATGAAACACTTAGACAAGCCCAACAGCAAATGGATAACCCATTTTCTGGTGCGTTTCCTCATTACTGAAGGACCCATCCTCATGCTAATGCTGGAAGGCCTTTAGAGAGTTCATCACATGAATCTCCCTATCACGTGCACTCATATTTACTAGAGGGAACAAGAATTACGCCCTAGTTTATTTTAGGTCAAACCAAAGTGGCTCCCACGGACTTTCATAAAATTAGATTTCGGTGGGCCTAAATCGGCTAGGGTTCCGCACGTAACCTCTTCAGGAGGTGTGGGGGCCCACCATTGAGGGAGGTCATCCAATGACCAAGAGGGACACCATGACAATGATGTGCATTCAGCCATGGTGTGCGCAAGAGCCACTATCGAATCTGCATGGGCCAAGC
This sequence comes from Nelumbo nucifera, assembly GCF_055504915.1. Classification (NCBI taxonomy): domain Eukaryota; kingdom Viridiplantae; phylum Streptophyta; class Magnoliopsida; order Proteales; family Nelumbonaceae; genus Nelumbo; species Nelumbo nucifera. The sequence continues at coordinate 131,018,207 of NC_142649.1, read as the reverse complement.
ACATATGGCCCATGAACGTAGCACATCACACATCCATACATCACATGCAGGGAGGAATTGATCCAATCAATTAATTATCTGTAAAAGCCCATTTGAAGCCCATTTTAATCCATAATATTAACAATTAATATCATCTAGGTATATGGGCTGAATTGGGGTTACCCAGTTCGGCCCATATAGCTTGTTCTTTTGAAGTGGGCTTTTGGCAGTTTTAACAATTTAAAACTGGGCCTTACAGGTTGGGCCAAATTAAATATCCAATTAATTATCAATCCTTAGGCCCATATGAACAAAAATTAGGGCTGATATGCAGCCTTAATCGAACCCTAGATTCGGTCCAAACAATTTGAACCAATCTTGGTTCAAATGGGTCTAGGGTTTGATTTTTAATTAAATCTTTAATTCAAGGAAATAATCTGAAATTAAAGAACTGATAAAAGAAAACAAGAATCAGTCAATCCGGAGATGTTCGTACAATCCATCCTACAAAACAGAGGTTAAATCACATAATGCAGTTTCATAAACTGCATATCGCAAGTAGAGAATGTCCCATCTGCGAAATCTCCTTCCTTGCGCCGCCATCTTTGATCCAAAATAAAATGAATAGAAAACCTAATTTCTATTATATTTACATCAGATCGAATACCTAATACATTGAGTCTAAAAATAAAAAAAAAAATTATTTACAGACCAAATGTAATGAATAAACCAAGAAACTGCAGATCTTGCAGGTTCCCTACGCAAACCAAGAATTCGATCTCCTCTTGTACGAACAGCCCATAAATCAAGAAAATCATAAAGAACTATTCTAAACAATAATCAGATTTATATAAAATTAATTTCAGATTATTCGCCCATTAATTTTGGGAACAAATTTCCCGAAACCCATATCTGCGCAAATCGGGTAGAACACCTTTTGCCCATTTTCACAGGTTCAGATCTGAATTAAATTGATTCAAGATTTGAACCATAGCTCTGATACCACTGAAGGGATGGGATATCCATCACATGGACGCCCAAGTCTTGCGGAATGGATAGGGCGAATTTCAAAAATTTCTCCCATTTTTGCAAGGAATCGAATTCCCTATATTTAAAAAAATATGTTTTTCAAGGATCAATCTTGAATCAAGAACCAAACCAGATCTGAACCAAAAGGAGTAGGAGGGAGGATGTACATGATACAGAGAAGCAATATCTCCCAATGGAGGTGTTCACGCCCAATGAAGGATCCAAAATCTGCTCCCACTGAAGATGGTGCAGTGCAGGATGGAGCAGAATCAACAATGTTCTTCCGAAAGAACTTGACCATTCGCAAGAATCAACTGGATGGCTTGTGAGTACAGCTCCAACCAATCTTTTCCCAAAAGAATGGAATCAAGATCAGATCTTGATTTCTCCCAAGAACTGGAGATCGAACTAAAGGTGATGGAGGCGGCAAGAGAGAATTCGCAGGGTGCAGAAATCTCTCTTCTTGTGATTTTCAGCTCTAAAGAAAATTGAACATCAATCACTAACTGTTGCCGCCCCTTTCTCCTTTCGTAATCTTAAAGGGATCAGCTCCTAATCCCATTAGGAGTTGCTAATCCAAATCATATTTGGATTAGAAGTCCCTTTAAGTGATAAGGGATAACCCTTATCTTATCTGCAGATCAGATCAGCCATCTCCTAATCTAATTAGGAGGCTTCCAGATGTAAATCTCATTTAGATCTTGGACTTTCTAAGTGGATAGGGTCTAGGCCCAATCCTATCAGCTGATCCATCTTAGAATTCGCCCCCTTTAATTGACTGATCAAATCAGCCCAGTTCGAAATGGGCTTAAGGCCCATTTAAGGTTATGTACTCACTTAGCCTTCCAAACTGCTGCCCAATACTTACACTAAGTGGTCCCTGGGCCAAGCCTCCTTGTAACACCTAGGGACTGTGGGCAGATGCAAGATTAGCCCATCAGGTATAACCCTCAATGGCCTTACACTTAACCTCTCAGCCCATAATGATCAAACACTGCCCGACAAGAAAGGACCTCTCCTTTGGCTGCAAGGAACAATGTTGCACTCTCTGCTCACATGGATCCCGGGAATTAAAACCTTTTACAAACATTTAGAAACCGTAATATATATATGTATATCTTTTATATAAATATATTTTGCAAAACAAAATTTCAACGATTGAAATCGGCTACTGGTAGTCTTGGTTTCCATCAGAGAGAGTGCTTCCCCGATCATTACCTTTATTCGACAAAGGGGTTGATCCTGTCACTATGATCACCCATTCAGATGAATTCTCAGATTGTCCCAACATACCTAGGTTTTGACCCCCTCTAAGAATCTCAGTGGTTGACATATCAAAGACAACCCAATCCGACACCTAGTGTAGTATCATAATCGAGTCTAGGGGTCAGGTGTAACATTCCAGTTTTGTCCACTCATCACCAAGGTCTAGGGCAATACTGGAATTCTGGTCCGGTTCAGGGTTTCAAGTAAACCTATACTGCATGTGCCTCGGGTCTCACCCTGGCGGCTGAGACAGGCCACCCCAACATTTGGCAACACACCAGTGTCAGCCTTGATAGGATAAATCTCCCCAGACTTATCCAACGGCTGTGAACATTCTAAACTAACACGAGTCTCATAAGTGTCAAGTTTAAGGGTATTACACAAAAACACCACAAGAACATGAATCAAATATGTACTTTATTCATTTACAATAAATGTCATAATGTACATCATTCTGATTGGAGTTAAGGGCATACAACTGTCTAACAGATTACTATGTGGAAAAATCGATAGTAACATCCTTTGGATTCATTTTGGGAACTCCAAGGACATGGAGGATGTTCTCTCCAATGAACCATGGACCATCGATGAGTTCCCTCTTCTGCTGCATAGATGGTCACCGGGAATGAAACATAGCACTGTAATCTCTGACTCGATGGATATTTGGGTTCAAGTATTAGATGTTCTGGTGGAATATGGGTCGGAGGAGACTACAGACCTTCTAGCCAAGGATGCTAGAAGGTTAGTGCCAATGAATGAGGCAAAGTCTAGGAATAGTAGAAGAAGGCCTTCGTGGGACAAGGGGCTGTGTGTTCGAGTTAGGATTAATGTAAAGGAGCCTTTGGCCAAAGGGTCTTGAGGAGTTCTTGAAGAAGGGAAGGAAGATTGGTTTCCTTTTCAATACGAGAAGCTAGCATTATTCTACTATAGGTTTGGAAGGCTTGGTCATGTTAAGAAGAACTGTTCTATGAAAAATGACTCAAGAGACACAGTAGTAGAACGACTAATTAAAAGATTGGGATCAAATATGATGGAGGAATCAAGAGGCCCCTTGGCTTACGGGCTATGGCTCAAGGCAGATGATGGGACCGAAGAAGATAGGTTCATCAATGCTAATCTCAAAGAAGTAGGTAGGAAAAAAAAACAAGGGCTTTGAGATGAGAAGAACCTAGGTGAGGATGTGACTTGGAAAGTAGAGAAGAATCCAAGGACAGTTGAAGTCCCAAGCACAGAACAAAACCAAACCAAGATGTCTAGGTCCGGAAAGGATCAATTTCAAGGAGAAAACAATGACCAAGCTAGAGATCTGTTAAGCTCTGACAACTTCCAAGGCAACTTCAACGTGGTTATCTCTCCAATGAAAGTTTTCCGGCCAGAACCAACTTTCCTTTTCGATGGGAACTATGCTTGAGGTGGAAACAATGGTGCAGCCTCTGACATTACTTTTTTGGTGAGAGACTGCAAAATTGATCAGGCCCAAGTTTCCCTTATTAACCAGTTAAGGAAAGACCAAAATCTTGTGATAGAAGAAATTCTGGAATCAAGCAGCATCGTTATAGGCCCGAAGCTCCTAGCTCCTCGAATAGAAGACAGAGGTAAAAAAATAGCTTCTGCTGAGACTGAAAATCACTCCTTTACGAAGATCAGGTCTAAGTTTCCCTTATTAACTAGTTAAGGAAAAGCCGAAATCTTGTGATAGAAGAAATTATGGAATCAAGCAGCGTCGTTATAGGCCCGAAGCTCCTAGCTCCTCGAACAGAAGACAGAGGTAAAAAAATATCATTTGCTCAGACTGAGAACTACTCCTTTACGAAGAAAACTGAGGAAGGTCTAACCCCCAAAAAATATTGATTTTTATAAATGAGATCTCAAACCCAAACTCGGGTAAGGATCTAGGCTTTATCTGCTTAGGACCCGAACCACCCCTACCATAAAGGGTTATTGGGCAAAGATAAACAACAGATTGAGAATGAAGGAGCGTAAGGGACGAAGAGATCTCATTGTGATGGTCAAGAAATCGAACGTGAGGTCCTAAAATGTTTCAGCTCGGGTGTTCCCCTTTTTTAGGTGAAGGAAGGCACATAATTTGTTTAGAAACGACTAATGGAGGTACAAAACTGTTTTCTGTTAGAAATTTGTAGCAATATTTTCATTCAGTTGATAATATTTTTTTTGGATAATATTTGTTACCAAGTCCCTCAGAATCCTAAGATCCCCTGTGCTCATCATCCTCACCCTGATTGTTCAATTGGTGAAAAAGAAGGGTGCCCCTCGAAAAAGAAGTCCAAACTAAAGGAAACAAAAAAAGAGAAAATGGAAAAGAAAAAAAATTAATGAAGAACTCATTGTACTTTCTTGAGTGCCTAGAACCCAAAAGGTTCAACTCTCTTCCTAATACCAATGTAAAACAAGAGTCTGAGCCTAAGATGAATAGTCTTCTGGTGTTCAGTCATCCGCTACCAAGAGTAGAAACCAGTGAAACTATTGTGGATTTACTGTGTTTATTGCTTAAAATCTTCAGTTTGAGTGTCAATAAGAATGGGCTTGTGAAGTTGTCATTGAACACTCCCTTGGTAGAGCTGTAAAATGGGTCGTGTTGGGCCGTCACGACATGGTCCGCGTGTGGCCCGCGCAAAGTGCATGTCTTGCAGTGCTGGTCCACAGGCTATCCAGGGTCGTGCCTCCCTCCCGTGGCCAAAGCTATTTATTTAAAAAATTGAAAAAAAAATCTTAAAAGTTTTATTTTATATGAATTTTGATGTATATAATTGATTATTTTATTAATATTATGTATGTAAATATATAAATATGGGTCGTGTCGTAGGCTACACAGTCCGCTCAGTCGTGTCGTACCGACCTGGCCCGCGGACGTGAAACCCCAAGCCCGACACAACCTATACAATTGTGGCGTGCCTGTAAAACAATCGTATTGGGTTGGGCCGACTCAAAATCATGCCAGGCCATGGGCGGAACAACCTGATTTACACCTCTATCCCTTGGTGCCAATGAAAATTTGGTGTTGGAACTGTCAATGGATAGGGTCCCCCAAGATAGTTTGAGCAACAAAAGAGTTCCTAAGAAAAGAGAAACCTAGTATAATCTTTCTAAGTGAAACAAAATTCTCTCTCAATGCCTATAAAAATAAGTTTAGGAATCTTCTTTCTTGGAATTGTTGTGGGTGGATGTGATTAGCCTATCCGATGGATTGGCTTTATTCTAGGATAGAGATATCTATACTACGATAAAAAGTACAAATAACCTCTAAAATTTCTGGAAGTTTTTTGACTAAAGTACCCCTTTTTTGAAATATGGTTTCTTTATTTTAAGGGTAAAAATATAAATTCAATACTATTATTCAATGCATTCAATTCCCTCATTAAATCCCACATTTAAGGTATTAACTCCCATTCACCCTCATTGAATCATATATTTAAATCACTTTTATTTATTCTTATCACTAAATTATATTAATTAAATCCATACATAATAAATTAATAATTCCAATAACATAAAAACTTATGCTTTTAAAATCTACATTGATAGAATAGTGTTTCATCTAGGTGGTGGTAAGAAATTAAACCATTTTGGGTCAAATGGGCCAACTCATGTTGCTACAATTAAATAGTAAAAAAAATTCAAAAATAGATAAAATGCAAAAGAAAATATATAGAAATTAAAGAAAAGTTTAGAAACATTTTTAATATCATATAAATAAGAAATATTTTAATAATTATTATTAAACAATAATAATTATGATAAATAAGAAATATTTTTATTAAATATAGAAATTGAATATAAAATTTAAAACCAACTAGAAATAAAACTAATTTCCTATTCTATCTCATTAAATTTCATATCTAAGTTATATTTTCTCATTAAATCCTATATTTGAGATATATTTTTTTCATAATTAAATTCTATTAATTAATTATATCAAACAAATATATATAAAAAATTTGTACACATCTCTAATATATTAATTATATCAAACAAAGATTAAGTATAATAAGTAAAACATATTTATATAATGTAGATGAAATATATAATTTAAAACTGATTTAAAAGCAAATCTATTTTCCTATTTAGATGGTGTGTCAGCTATCCAACTTTTCAAATAAACTCATGGTGTCCTAATTGAATAATAAATAATTAAAAAAAGATAAAATACAAAAAATGAAAAAATATAGAATTTTGTCTAAAACATTTGGGAACATTTCTAATGTTATATATTCATCATATTAAATAAAAATAATTGTTAAAATAAATTTATTTTTATTTATGATGAAAATGGAATACAAAATTTAATAATAATAATTTTTTATTGTAATTTAAAATTTCCACATGGAATCCACGTGAAGTCAAAATTTTTTGTTCACATGCATACATACATATAGTATATTTATTTATATACCACTAAAAGTACCGATGAGGGGTGGAGCTTTACTAAACTACTCCTATTTTTAAATTTAATCCCTCTTTAATTCTAAGGGCTAACAATGTAATATCATTTCTAATTTTCACCTTATTTAATTCCTTCTCATTAAGTCTTATATTTAAGGTATTAACTCACATTCTCTTACATTAAATCTTGTATTTAAGGTATTTTTTATTTAATAATTCTAATAATTAGATATTTATCAAATACATAAATATTTTTTAACAATATGAAACCCATGTTTTTAAAGGGTAAAATGCTAAAACATCCCCTAAAATTTCTAACCATTATTGAAAACCTCCCCTGAAGTTTGGTAATTGCAATCATCTCCCTTGAACTTTAACATAGTTGCAAGTGGAACCTTTCTCTTATAATCCTCTAATAAGAAGCATGAAAATGTCAAAAATAACCATGTAGTTACTTTGACTAAAATGTTTATTTTCCTAGTTTTTCCTTCATGTCAATCACTACCCAGAACCCTTCCAATCTTTTATGAAGTTGATTTATTTTATAACTTTTCCCTTCATATGAATACCTCAAAGGTAAAGTTGCAATTTTCAACCTTTTTGTTGTTTAAAGTTAATATTGTTTTTTATGCAAAATCTAGCCTCAATAGTAACCACATGGGTATTTTTGGACATTTATTTAACTCTTTTTAGAGGATTCTAAGAGAGGGGGTCTACTTGCAACTGCATTAGAAAATTCAAGGGAAGCGATTGCAATTACCAAACTTCATAGGAGATTTTAGCAAAGGTAAAAAACCTTAGGGGAGGTTTCAATAATTTATCCTTTTTTTTCAAATTAACCAAAAAAAAAAACATTCTTCCATCCAAGTGGGGGGTAAGCCAATCCAACCATCTAGGTCGATTGGGTGAATCCATGATGTCATAGTTAAATAAAAATGTAGATAACATGGGTCATTTCTCTAATATTTTATATTAATCATATTAATGAAAAAATAAGTGTCATAAGCAAGAATTATTTTAATTAATAATGCAAATGAAATACAAATTTTAAAACCAATAAAAAATGAAATTGATTTCCTATTTGGTCTAGGTCAATAGTTCAATTTTTAGGTCAAATGTGTCAATATTTGATGCCAAAAAGGTTAAGGACATTTAAAAGGAGTTGGACATCCTTTTGAAAAGAGAATAAATTTTGTATGATAAAAAATCTAGAATTAATTGGCTAAAACTAGGAGATAAAAATACAAGGTTTTTTCGTAATGCCACTATCATGAGGAGAGCCAAAAACAGAATCCTCAAAATAAAAAATGAGGATGGGGATTGGGTAGAAGGGCATAATCAGATTGAAAAAGTAATGGTTAATCACTTTGAGTCTATTTATTCCTCCTCTTACCCCTTACAGATGGAGGCAACCTTAGAAAAGGTTCAGTCTTGAATTAGTGAGGATAATGAGAACCTTCGGAAATCCATCTCAGTAGATGAGATTGAAGCTGCTCTTTTCCAAATGGCTCCCAAAAAAGCCCCAGGATGGATGCTCAAATTTGTTTTTATTCAAAAATATTGGGGTATTACAAAGGAGGATGTGATAAATGAAAATTTTACTTTCTTCAATGAAAGAGTACTAAACTAGAAAGTTAACTAGACCTTTATCGCCCTAATCCCCAAGGTCAAGAATCCAGATTCCCCCTCTCAATTCAAACCCATCAGTCTGTGCAACACTGTTTACAAGATTATAGGAAAAGTTCTAACCAATAGAATCAAGCCAATCATGGAAAAAATTATCTCAAAAAACCAGAGTGCTTTCCTTTTGAGAAGAGTAATCTCTGACAACATACTCTTAGCACATGAGTTAATTCATTATATAAATCACACCAAATATATAAGGGGTCTAATGGTTGTGAAGTTGGACATGAACAAGGCCTATGACATGTATGGCAGATTGTGAATCTTCTCTTCATGCTCTAGTTCAATGTTGTAAGCCTAGGTGCATTTGGCTTAGGTTAGGGTTAGGCCTGAAAACCGACTTGGTGTCACAGTTCATTGGTTTTGGTAATTGGTTCTTGGAATCTATCATTCAAACCACCTAGCTATCTGCCTTAACCTCTTTCCCTTACCATAAATCAAGAAAAATATGTTTCATTTTGAGGGGTTGTAGATGACTCATGAGGGTTGTGAAATAGTTCTCCAAAACTCTTGGGAAGCAAGTTCAAGCTATAGAAGGGTAAGGGATGTTAGTACCAAGTGTGAAAATCTGAAACAGATCCTAAAGCAATGGAATAAGGAGAAATCTGGAAAAGTCCAAGAGAATATAGAAAGAAAAAAAAAGGCAGAATTTGAAAAAGGAAAATGGGTTCAAACTTTGATGCCAAAAAGGTTAAAGACATTTAAAAGGAGTTGGACATCCTTTTGAAAAGAGAAGAAACTTCGTAGGCAAAAAAATCTAGAATTAATTGGCCAAAACTAGGAGATAAAAATACAAGATTTTTTCGTAATGCCACTATCATGAGGAGAGCCAAAAACAGAATCCTCAAAATAAAAAATGAGGATGGGAATTGGGTAGAAGGGCATGATCAGATTGAAAAAGTAATGGTTAATCACTTTGAGTCTATTTATTCCTCCTCTTACCCCTTATAGATGGAGGCAACCTTAGAAAAGGTTCAGTCTTGAATTAGTGAGGATAATGAGAACCTTCGGAAATCCATCTCAGTAGATGAGATTGAAGCTGCTCTTTTCCAAATGGCTCCCAAAAAAGCCCCAGGATGGATGCTCAAATTTATTTATTTTTTTCAAAAAATATTGGGGTATTATAAAGGAGGATGTGATAAATGAAAATTTTACTTTCTTCAATGAAAGAGTACTAAACTAGAAAGTTAACTAGACCTTTATCACCCTAATCCCCAAGGTCAAGAATCCAGATTCCCCCTTTCAATTCAAACCCATCAGTCCATGCAACACCGTTTACAAGATTATAGGAACAACATACTCTTAGCACATGAGTTAATTCATTATATAAATCACACCAAATATATAAGGGGTCTAATGGTTGTGAAGTTGGACATGAACAAGGCCTGTGACATGTGTGGCAGATTGTGAATCTTCTCTTCATGCTCTAGTTCAATGTTGTAAGCCTAGGTGCATTTGGTTTAGGTTAGGATTAGGCCTGAAAACCGACTTGGTGTCACAATTCATAGGTTTTGGTAATTGGTTCTTGGAATCTATCACTCAAAATGGCTCATTTAATCCTAAGATTGGGGCTAGGATGGTGATTTGTCTGTGGTTGATTTGGAAAGATAGGAATGCATTTTATTTTGAAAATTCTAATGCTAGATTGCCTCTGTTAACGATATTAACAGGTTAACAATGGAGACTTTTCAGCTATTGCCTCTGGAATTGGCAAGCTATTCCAGTTCGAGGAATAAAGATGACACCCAAAGTTTTTGGCTTCCCTCAACCTAGGGTGTTTTGCAAGTGAATGTGGATGGGGCTTTTTTTGAACTAGGCAAGTTTTTTTTTTGGTTTTTTGGCTCGAGATAGTGAGGGTAAAGGTGTAAATCGGGTCGTGCCACCCGCAACCCTGCACGATGGTCTACGAGCTGTGCCAGGCTCGGGGTTTTAGGTTGGCAGGCCAGGCTGGCATGGCCCGCATTGCCATGCCGTGCCGCCTGTGGCCCGTGAGCTAGCACGACTAGGAGTGGTCACGAGTCGAGCTTTTCACGACTATTCAAGCTCGACTCATCTTGTCCTCCCATGCAATAAATGCAAATCTACCATAGCAAAGGGGAAAGAACCCATTCGAGAAGCCAAGAGAGTTCGCGAGATTGGTGGTGAGACACATTTAAATCACTCGCATGTGAAAGTGTTTATCTACTCGTACGAGTAGACTCCATTTAGCGTAAGGAGAACACACCCATTCCATAATAATATATAGGGAAAATTCCCGATAGGTACCCTGTACTTTAGGCCAAGGGCCAATTTAGTACCCAAACTTTAAAACGTGACAATCTAGTATCTGAACTTTCATTTTGCGATAATTTAGTACCCAGCGTTAACTCACCGTTAGTTAGAAGAATCACGTGATATCAGGTGCGGGTTAAATATTTTTGAAATACCAAAACTAACCTTTACAAAAATATACAGACCATTTTATCCATCCTGAAGCATGCTCATCATCTCACTATCCAACTACTGTATCAATGGTGGCGACGAATTCCTCTTCCTCTTCCTCGAACCCAACTTCTTGTTGTCTTCCTCGTCCTCACGTCCACCCCCTTCTTCTGCTCCTCCATGCTCACTACTATGGCCCCTTCCATCATTTTCCATAAATTCCTCGTCATCATCATTATCGTCATCTTCATCGTTGCAATCCTCCTCTTCACAGCCACTTCCAATCCTCATCTTTAACCCCTCGATCTCCCCCCTGCTTAAGCCTTTCGGGTTGCTAATAACAGAAGGACCCTCAGACGAATAGAAGCAATGTTGTTGCTGCTGATGATTTGTCGATTCCGTCGCCACCTCCGACGAATGGTGGCCACTGCCAGCTCCACCTCCCAGACCACCACTGTCACAGCTGTTGTGGTAGGCACACATCTCCCTGAAGAAGAGATGCTTAGAATTGAGAAGCTTTTGGACCTCCTTCGTCTTAGGCAAGAGCTAGTCCATTGTGTCCAGCAAGCTCTGGTTCTCCACAACCTTGCAATCCGTACCTCTTCCCAAAATATCTGTAACTCTCTTATACCTGTTGCTTAGGTCATTGAATTTGTCCTCGCACTACTGCGGAGAAACATAGAAACCCTTCTCCATCATGGCCCTGAACACCGATTTCCACTTGCCTTTCTTCTGCAGGAGCCCGCCGAAGGGGTCGTTGCCTTCAGAGCCACCGTCACTGACATAGAAAACCACCATGATGAGAAGCCTCACCATGTTGTTCGTCCACTTCATTCTTTGCCACAGAGACATCCTCTTTCTCCCATCTGCTCCACCGTCTTCCCTCGCGAATCCCTGCCACTACTGAAAAATTCATCTATAGAGGCAGCCATAATTGCCTCTAAAAGCTTAAAAAATGCCTATAAAGAAATAGGAGGTGGCCAAGTGAGTGCCTCTAAAAGCCCTGCCGCTAAGGCTATTGTATTGGTTTCCCTGTCTTTCCCTTCCTTTCCCTACCTTTTCCTTCAAACCAAACATAACCTAAATGTTTTAGAGGCGCTTGGTTGAGCATTAGAGGCAGATTTATAATCTGCCTCTAAATTGGACTTTTAGAGGCACATATGACTGCCTCTATTGCACTAACACTAAAAGTCCTATATAGAGGCAGTTACAAGTGCCTCTGAAAGTTCAATTTAGAGGCACATTTGAATGCCTTTAAATGATTTTGCGGTGATTTTATGTGTCACTAAAAGGGATCTAAGAAAAGGAAAAATCTCAATTAAAATGTTTTAACGACATTTTTGGCTGATACGTAAATTTGTAATATTACAAAAAATGAAGGCCATGCAATAGTAGCTTCGACAAATATTCCAATTGTCTTATAACGTCCATGGGGTCTTATTAAAGGCTCCTCACGAATTAATTGTATCTCAACATATTCCTCCCAAAAATCTTGACCCAATTCAATATCTCCTACTTTTTTACATGAGTCTTTGCTTACAACAACTGCTTTGGCCTACTGAAAATGGAATTAGATGAAAGACAAGGTATGCAATGGGATAAGGTTTAAAAGTGCTAAAGTTTATGTGAAAATTTATTGTGAATGCATTGTACTTTCTTAGAGTTTCAGGTTGCTACCTTGGTTATATCAGACATATACACAAAAAAAGGCTAGGATTCATAATTGTAGTTCAAGGGTTCAAGAGTTTGATGATTAAGAATGTTTCCATAAGGGACTCACTGCTGATTATTTTTGTTTTTACTGTTTATAAGGTAGTGGGCAAAGGCTATGTTTTCATTTCTAAAAAGATGAATGATCCTAGCATGGGTACCTTTGGAAGGGATTTGTTAGATGACTAAGAAACTCAGAGCTGTTATACCTGCCAGTTCTCTTTGCAGGGTTAGAATTTTGTTTTTTATTGTATGTCATAGTAGGACAACTCAAATCCTCTTCATACTGTGCTCAAAAGGTAACCACACTTGGTCCCCTCAATGATGATGTTCTGTTCTAGTTCCTTCTTGATCCATACTTGCAATCAGGTGTAGACTTTGTTTAGGCCTTTGTTCCACCCAATTGATGGCAAACATTAGGCCTGTTTTGCTCCTTTTACCTTTGAATTTAACCGACACTCATACTTGCCTTGAAGTGTGAAGCAACCCCTCTTTGGTTCTATAGCCATTAAGCCATTCTGATCTCAGACCATTCTAATAGGGCGATTGTTATGGGCCCGGGAATAGGATCTCGTCATGGGTTAGTCCACGGGGAAAACCTCCTGTTTTCCCTTGTTCCTTCCTGCTCTTGATGAACCTATCTTGGCGCCTTGGTGATTTGTTCAAGAGATCACCAACTCTCCTAATTCACTTCTTTAACTGAATATTCGATATCTTCATTCAATAAGGGTGTCTCCTTAAATAGGAGATTACAAGAGTCCTAATCTTAGGGAGACTCCTTGCTGATTAGGGAGACCCCCCCTTCTACTCTATCTTGATAACTACTCTATCTTGATAAGATAGGACTGATAAGATAAGATAAGTCTCTCTTAATCCTAATCTATTAAGATAAGATAATCTAATCTACTAATCTAATAAGATAAGATAAGAATAACAAGATAATCTAATCCAATCTGTCGAATGGATAAGAATTGTTGTTGTCGCATTGGATAGGATGAGAACACCGAATCACTGCTGCTGCTGCACTAAATTGTTGCTACCGGCATCCACATCATTACTCTCCTCCTGGACTACGAGCTTGTCCTCAAGCTCGAATTCAGGATGGGTGTCTTGAAACACAGCCAAACGTTGCTGCAATTTCATGTTGAGCCTTGTTAACCATGGCAAGTCCTGCACATGCTATCCGAAGCTCAATTGTTGTAGAGTCCCCTTCTCTGAGTATTGAAGCCATTTCATTCGCAGCCCATGAAAGTTGTTCAGTGGGATCCTGAGAACTTTCTGCATCCTTAATACGATGAAGCGTAACAACATATCGATTTGATATGCAATTAGGCTCCAGTTTTGCTGCCTTCTCCAGGCACTTTCCAGCACTCCTATGAACACTAGCCAAATAGTATGCATTAGCAAGATTCGCCCAGATATGTGCAGCCCTAGGATCTGATCTGACTGCATCTAACAATCTTTTGCAACATTTGCAGCCGCAACATGAGGCATACAAGCTCCCTCACCAGTGATGACGACCTTGGAGTAGTTGCTCTTATTCTTCTTTGAGTTCTCGTCGATGGAATCCTCGAGGACACCGGATTCCTGTTTAATCGAAACATTCTGGGTGTTGATAACTTGCGCTAGGGCAACGACCTACTGTTCGTCGGACGACTCCATCAAGTCTGGTCGGCGGCTGTTTGTGGTTACAGCCCCTTCTGGATTCCTCTCCTTGTTAGAGAAATACGATTCCAGCAAGCATCGCAACTCCTGGACATCGTCTTTGACCTCACGAACCTCCACGCTGGTTTCCATGAGCCTATGCTCCAGTTCGTGGACCCTGGATGATAGCTACTCCAGATCTCCCATGACGGTTGGCTCTGATACCAAGTTGTTATGGGCTCGGGAATAGGATCTCGTCATGGGTCGGTCCATGGGGAAAACCTCATGTTTTCCCTTGTTCCTTCCTACTCTTGATGAACCTATCTTGGCGCCTCTGGTGATCTCTTGGACAAATCACCAGAGGTGCCAAGATAGGTTCATCAAGAGCAGGAAGGAACAAGGGAAAACAAGAGGTTTTCCCCGTGGACCGACCCGTGACAAGATCCTATTCCCGGGTCCATAACAGCGATATGATATGTTTTTTGTGTAAATTGGTCATCATTTTGATAGGTAAGAGAATTGGTTCACTGTGATATCTATTAGTACAGCTAGACATGGCCTACTGGTTCCTAAGAAGGTCCTGAATCATTAAGAGTAGGGTTTGATCACTAAGAGGGAGGAGTGGTTAGATGTAAACTAGATCTTGATTAGCTCATTGCAGCAACAACACTAGCAATTCCCTACAACTACATAAGAAGCAGGACCTAATGTCCCTTTCTAGTTCCAACTGTCATTAACCTTTGGTACCCACCCTGCAATTACATACTCCTTTGCAAACTTGGTCTTTGTGAATGACTCTCGAGAGAAAAGTAACTGCACAGAATCACACAAGATCATTGTCACCAGGAAACTCCAGACAAGTATACTATACTGTTTTAGATAGGAGGTGGGGACCACAGTAGTTATGTGAGTCCAAATTTCATTATGTTTTTTGAGTGTTATATATGCTGTTTTATGTTGTGCCGCCCTATAAGGGCATAGTTGTCTTTGTACTGTTCTATTATTTTAGTATAAATAATAAGTGAAGGGGGCGGCTAGAATTATTGCTCTCTTTTCTCTCAACTTCTCTTCTTCTTTTCTTCTCCTTCTCTCTTCCTTCTCTCTTCAAAAAACTACTTTCTTTCATATTTTTTAATTCAGCAGGTTTCTACTCATGGCATGACAATAAATTGACTTTCATATCAAGCAGGTGTGTGTGTTACTGTTGTAAAGCTGTCTTTGATTGATGCAATAAGATTAACCAGTTGCAGGCCTTGACCAATTCATTACAGAGGTGGCTAGGTTTCTGATGTGTACGAAGTGATTTCTTGGCTAAGAAAAGGAAAATGTGATGTGGACAATGAGTATTAGATTAGATTGGATTGGACCTGGTCCATCCGAATATCAAGAAAAACAAAATATATATATATATATAGAGAGAGAGATTCTTATGATAAGATTCATACCTGAAACAAATATTAACCGAACTGAGTGTCTCTTTGGGAGGACTTTCAGACAGCCCCTTGAAATAGGTCCCACATAAAAAACCATAAGTTATGTATGGAGATCACATCCCCCACATGCACACCTCACCGTACATTGGAAACATCTTCCATATTATCATTGAAAGATGTTCCCAATACACAGTTGTGATGTGCAGCGCCGGTCGATGTGAACTCTTATGTTTGGTGAAAATTTGGAAATCCCACATTAATCTAAAATAAGTCTTTCTTGACTTTATCTGCAACCTTTAAAAGTTTCTTCTAACTTTTAAGTGCCTCCAAGGGTCCCCTAGTTACAAGACAGTCTGGAAAATTGACAAACTGAATATGCAAAATTACCTTTCTACCCATCCTTGATTTTTTGGTAAAGAAGATGCATGCATTGATTGAGCTTCAAAAAAAAAAAAAAATTGTTAAGAGTTTACAAAGGTCAATGAGAAAGCAGGGGGGAGAAGAACACCATTACCCATCTCTCTGCTGATCATATGCTTCCAAAGGACCCTGTATATATATGTAGGACTTTTGAATAAATTGATCAATAAAGAACAGATGAAACGGTGCCAGTTCAATTAATGATCCTTTAAAGATAAAGGTTGTATATGATCGATTCTAGCTAGCTTAGTACCTTAGTCGTACAACTACTTGCATGTAGAGGAAGAAGAGAGAGATTGGTTAAATGTGGCATAGGGTCATCTAATTATTCCTAGCTAATAAGTAATAACCCTTTAATTTGAAGAATCAAGTTTCTACCATATTCAAAAATAATATTATTTAGTATTTACCTTTGAAGTTTCCAAAACACATGTGGAAAGGACCTACTAAATGCCCTCCAATCTCATTCACAGAGCTCAGCCCAGGCCACACATGTGTCCTCAATGTAATACATGTCCGGATCTGATTGTTTGTACAGCAGATATGATCCACACTCCTAGACCAAGGCCCCCTGATAAGAAGGGTGTTTGAATGTTCCATTGGTACTGCAGGCGCAGAGAGAGAGAGAGAGTATTTGAAGGAGTATGTATGGTGGTGACTCAGTATACCAAACAACTACAGCCCCTATTCCTAATTAAAGAGTAAGACACAATACATGAGCTTAAAAAGCACATGACCAAAACAGCCAATTTGATTGATAAACTAAGTGCAATGGATATCATGATAAAAATCTGAGGCTCAAATCAATTTGGTTTTAGATGAGTTGTGTATTGTCCAATTCAATCATTAGCACTGTGATGCAGTAGGGCTGGATCACTCCAAGGGGTCCTAGAATCACTCTAGGGTTTGTAGAAAGGGTAGAGAAAGAGAAAAAAGAGAGAAATCCCAAGGAATCACTCCAAGGGGTCCTAAAATCATTCTAGGGTTTGTAGGAATCACTCCATACAGCAAGAGAGGTCTTAAGAAATCTTCATTCATTCATTAGCCTCAAAAGGAAGAGAATACATCTGTTTATAGAGTGACTTGTGTGGCTCGGAACACTGTTCACCATAATTACAAAAAGTGCCACTCTTTGTCTTGTGCAACAAGAAACACAATAACTTTCTATCTACTAATGCAAATAAACTAAAAATTGAAAGACAAGCACTACTAAGATATAGGAACAAGATGCTATAGCCCAAGTCCACATTGGGATGGTCAAAATGAAGAAAATACGCCTGACCAGATCAGTCCAAGTCCCAAGAGTCTTCTCCATGCCAAATCAGAACCTGTTTGTTGGCCTTCTTACGAGAATAGGCCTTATAATGCATAGACCGGTCCCCATCATCTCTCCCCGGCTTGAAAGAACTCGACCCTAGCGAGTTAAAGGCATGATATTGCTCATAAAGTTATGGATTAAGATGATACAAATCTTCAGCTGTAATCCATGAACATTCTGAAAGAGGTAGATTCTTCCACTTTACAAGAAACTTTTGATAACCCCCACTTACTGTAGAAATCAACTTCTCATCAAGGATGTCTTCAGGCACATTAGTAGGTGGAACCTAAGGTAGCTTAGGCAATGGGACTATGGGACAATTACTATGGCCATGATATGCACTTAGGTCTTCAACATTAAAGATTGGGCTAATTCCCATTTTGCTTGGCAGCTCTAGAACATAAGCATTAGAACTGATTTTCTTAGTGATCTTATATGGACCTGCACTCTTGGAGTGAAGCTTCTTATAAAAGCCCTTAGGAAAGCGTCTAGGACGTATACGCACCATAACCATATCACCCTCTTGAAAATCAGCTAGGCACCTATGTAAATCAACTTTGGCTTCGTATGCATCATTGCTAAGAGCAATCTTGCGTCTAACTTTATCATGGATTTCTCTCATGTGGCAAGCAAAGCCTTCATCCTCTATGCTAGTCCTGGCTTCTTGTGGCAAAGACACTAAATCAATAAGCCTCTTAGGCTGAATTCCAGTAACTATCTCAAAGGGACTTCTTCTAGTTGACCTGTTAACTTGAACTATTGTAAGCAAATTCAGCCATAGGTAGGATGAGATCCCACCTGGAAGTATGGTCACCAACTAAGTAACGTAGCAAATCACCGAGGCTCCTATTAACTATCTCAGTTTGGCCATCAGTCTGAGGATGGAAAGAAGATGAGAACTTCAACTTTGTATTGAGGAGTTTTCAAAGTGTCTTCCAAAAGTAACTCATAAACTTAGCATCACGATCAGAAACAATAGTAATAGGAACACCATGTAAACGAACAATTTTCCTAAAGAATAGACTTGCCACATGTAAGGCATCTGATGTCTTATTGCAAGGAATAAAGTGGATCATTTTTGAGAACCTGTCTACCACAACATAAATTGAATCATGACCCTTTATTGTCTTGGGCAGACCTAGGACAAAATCCATAGAGAGATCTTGCCAAGGCTCATGTGGAATTGGTAAAGGAGTGTACAACCCTATATTTTTCTTTCTCCCTTTTGCCAATTGACAAATTCTGCACTGTTTGATCACATGATTAACATCAACCTTAAGGCTAGGCCAATAAAAGCGATCTTCTACCATAGCAATGGTCTTGTCCCGACCAAAATGCCCAGCAATTCCACCTGCATGTAACTCTCATATAACATAATCACGTAGTGAAGTGTTAGGAACACACAAGCAAGTTCCTTTGAACAAATAACCATCATGGATAGAAAAGCCAGGATATTCAGATTGTTGTGCTGTCCAGCTTGTAAAGAACTATAAATGATGTTGAAATCCTTGCAACCATCATAATCTTTCTTCAAATGATCGAACCCCACAACCTGTACAGACATAGAATGAAGTATATACACCACTCGGCTCAATGCATCGGCTACTCGGTTCTCGGCACCAGCTATATGCTTAATGACAAAGTTATATTCTGCTAAAAATTCAACCCATTTCTGATGTCAACTACTAAGATGCTTCTGAGATTTGAGATATTTGAGTGCCTCGTGATTTGAATATAAAACAAACTCTTGGGAAATTAAATAATGACGCCAATGTCGAAGACATTGCACAACAACATAGAATTCTTTGTCATATGTACAGTACTTTTGTCTAGCTTCATTAAGTTTTTCACTGTGAAAAGCTATAGGATGTCCTTCTTGCATAAGCACACCACCTATTCCAACTTGGGAAGCATCACAAAACACCTCAAAGATTTTTGAAAAGTTGGGCAAATGTAACACTGGGGTCTTAGTCATTGCTTGATAGTCTCAAAGGCTTTAGTTGCAGCCTTAGACCAAACAAATTCCCCCTTTTTCATAGCTTCTGTAATTGGTGCCATAATAGTGCTGAAATTCCTTATGAAACGCCTATAGAAAGTAGCCAATCCATGAAAGCTTCTCACTTCATGGATGTTAGTGGGAATGGGCCAATCAAGTGTAGCTTTCACTTTGTCAGGATCAGCCTTGACACCTTTAGAGGATATTACAAATCCTAAAACGATAACAGTAGGTGTCAAGCACTTCTTTAAGTTGATGTAGAGCTTTTCCTGGCGTAAAACTCTCATCACTTGATGTAAATGGTCAAGATGATCATCAGGAGTATGACTGTATATAAGAATGTCATCAAAGTAAACAACCAAGAAACGACTAATAAAAGGATGAAATACCTGAATCATAACTCTCATGAAAGTGCTAGGAGTATTAGTTAAGCCAAAAGGCATAACCAACCACTCATAGAGGCCATTCTTTGTCTTAAAAGCGGTTTTCTATTCATCTCCAAGTCGAATCTTAATTTGGTGATATCCGCTTCTAAGATCAATCTTAGAGAATATTGTAGCTCCGCTCATCATATCCAGCATGTCATCTAAGCGTGGAATAGGAAACCGACACTTGATTGTAATCTTATTGATCGCTCTGCTATCAACGCACATCCTCCATGAGCCATCCTTCTTAGGAGTGAGTAGAGCCGGTACAACACATGGGCTGAGACTCTCTCTAATGAAGCCCTTCTTCAATAGATCATCCACTTGCCTCTTCAACTCAGCATGTTCTATGGGATTAATCTGGTGTGCAGGCAAATTAGGTAGTTGAGACTCGAGAATCAAGTCTATTGCATGTTGGACATCACGTAGAGGTGGTAATTCATTAGACAACTCTTTTGGGATCAAACCTGAAAAATCAGCCAGCAAGTCTTCAACCTCTTTTGGCACCTTTGAAATAGGGGCATGTGCTGGTTTATTCACTTCTTTCACTATTAGGGCATAAACAAGGCCTAATTCTTTGCTTTCCTCCTCAAATTGCTTCTTGGACAACAAGAAAGGTTGCTTCTTTTGTTCAACTACTGGTTTTTGGGCTGGAGCTCTCTTTTGAGGGGTCTTAGTTCGCTTCTTGATCTCATCAGGTGACATAGGTTTGATAACAATTCTCTTCCCATTAAATAGAAAGTAATATGTATTCTCTTTTCCACAATGGTATACATCCCTATTGTAAAGCCATGGTCGGCCTAATAAAATATGTGTAACATTCATAGGAACAACATCACACCAAATATCATCAACATAAGACCCATAGGAAATAGAAACAAGAGTTCTTTGTTCTACCTGAAGTGTCATCTTGTTTAACCAAGCAATCTTGTATGGTTCAGGATGAGGTTATGCAACTAGATTGAGCCTTTCAACAGTTGCTGCAGAAACCACATTCATGCTATTACCACCATCAATTATTAGCTTGCAAAGCTTGTCTCTGCTCTTGACAAAGGTGAGGAAGATCGCTGTATGAAGCCAATCTTCTTTCTTTTCTTCTTTAGAGGATGCTAAAATGCGTCTAACACTCCAACAAGATTGCTGTCATCTTCTTCTTCATGTTCAGACCCAATGTACCCCTCTTCACCAATGCCTCCTTCATCATCTTCCACTTGTCCTTCCTTCTCACACCCTATCTGTAGACTTTTATTAGGGCATTGAAATGCATAGTGGCCCTTTCCACCACACTTGAAACAAGTATTTTCTATTGTTCCCCTTTTATTAGCATCAATCATGATGTTCTTCCCCTTGTTATCAGCACCCTGATACTTGGAACCATTAGACCTTACTGGAACCACATTATGAGATGATGTAGGTCTAGTGACTCTACCCTCATCTAAACTTTTACGTGCTACTGCCTCCCCAGCTTGAATACCAAACCTCCTACTATTCACTTCAAGAGCCATCTGAAAAACATCATCTACATCATAAAATTGTGCAGTCATCATTTTCCTTTGAATATCAACCCTTAAACCATTCCGAAATCGGGCTAATTTTTTCTTCTCACTTTCTGTAGACTGACATCTAATAGTAAGCTCATCAAACTTCTGCATGTACTCAGACATAGATAAGCTGCATTGCCTCAATGTCATCATCTCATCATGAAGAGCATATTGGAAGTCATTAGGCAAATATTTCTCTTCCAAGAAATGCTTCATATCTTCCCAACGGGTGATAGAACTCTTACCCATATTCTGTAATCTATTCTCCACACTCCTCCACCATACTTTTGCATGGTCTACAAGTTTAAGTTTAGCAAATCTAACCCATCTTTCATCTGACATATCAAACCAATCAAAGTATTCCTCTAGTTCTACTAACCAATTGGAGAAAACTTGTGGATTGATGTCACCTCTAAAACTAGGAACTATCTTCACTTTACTAGTAATATCATCCCGATAGTCATCTATATTAGTCTTAGAATGCTCCACCAACTCATCATATAAATCATTTAAAGTACCTTGAGTTTGTAGAGTTCGAGACCTTAGGGGCTTCATGGCATTCCTTAGTAGGTGGTTCACATGTGGACCAGTAGGGTTATTGGTGTTAGAACCCTTTGCTTCAGTTCCTCCATGTGGAACATTAGTGCTTTTTTTTTCTCTTGTTCTTCCATCAACACTTTGACTTGAGCTTCTAGGATGTCCACTCGATTAATAAGTGCAAGCAACAACTCTTCTTTAGCTTGTTCACTTAATCTTCCTCTCATGTTTCTACCATGGTAATGGGCCATTTGAATCATGATGCTCTGATACCAAAACTGATGCAGTAGGGTTGGAACAAACTAACACAAGACAGAAAGAGAAAAAATAGAGAAATCCCAAGGAATCACTCCAAGGGGTCCTAAAATCACTCTAGGGTTTGTAGGAATCACTCCATACAGCAAGAGAGCTCTTAAGAAATCTTCATTCATTCATTAGCCTCAAAAGGAAGAGAATACATCTATTTATAGAGTGACTTGTGTGGCCCAGAACAATGTTCACCATAATTACAAAAAGTGCCACTCTTTGTCTTGTGCAACAAGAAACACAATAACTTTCTATCTACTAATGCAAATAAACTGAAAATTGAAAGACAAGCACTACTAAGCTATAGGAACAAAATTCTATAGCCCAAGTCCACATTGGGCTGGTCAAAATGATAAAAATATCCCAGACCAGATCAATCCAAGTCCCAAGAGTCTTCTCCATGCCAAATCAGAACCTGTTTGTTGGCCTTCTTACAAGAATAGGCCTTATAATGCATAGACCGATCCCCATCACATTGCTTCTCCCAGTTTGAGATGGTAAAACCAAAATCTGACTCCAGAACTTGTGTGAGTGAAATATGTGGACTTGGCAAACTGAATCTTACCTGAATCAGATCCAGGTTTATGAACCACCTAATCAGAACTTTAGAAAATAAAACAAAGTACTCTTCCAGAGATATTTGGACAATTCAATGGAAGAAAGAGAAAGGACGCCCTCAATCCAATTATAATCGAAACTTTAGAATCCAACAATCAAAACTTTATAATTTGAAATTCAACTATACACAGTTGGGATTTTAGAATCTAGCAATCATTGGAATCCAAATCTATACAATTAACCCCGACAATCATTGGAACAAAAAAAAAAAGAAATCAATTAAAAAATGGGAAAATAATGAATAACAACATGATTCAATGTTTAAACAGTTGAGATTTTAGAACCCAAATCTATACAATTATCAAAGAAAACAATGACAGGCATAGGTTGATGTGGAGAACCAGCTCCATCAGCTCTCCTACTCTCTCTCAAGTCACAATAGTGGCTAAATATAGGATAAGCAATAAACACAAAAAAAAAATAATAATAAATTAAAGAACACTATCCATTGGGGGGCGATAGCAAGCTTACCTGATTATCGTCCTCTCTAACAGCCACGATGGTGAAATCAAGATATTGTGTCATCTCCAACCGTCCTCTCTAACAGGACTGGACAGTTGGTCATGGATAGGACTATCCAGTTGGTCATGGACAGGACTGGTCCATAATATATTGTGGACTATCCCCGTCCGTAGTCCAAAATCTTGGCCACGCATGCATCTCATGAATGTGGCCTATCCACAACATTTCCACACTATATTTTGATACAATACATCTCTTCAACATACTTTTCTACTTTTTAAATTTTAAATTGGGTAAATCTCTTAAACTGTCCCTATTGTTTAGCGTAATGACACGCGGTACTCCTACTGTTTAGCTATTGTCTTGTGGTACCCTTAAGTTTTCTGACAATTGTCCAAATCCTCCCTTGCCGTTACTCGACCGTCAAGTCCTGTTTGCATGTGACACCACGTGATTGATAATTTTCCATAATTCCCAAACTACCCTTTTACGGTAAAAAATACCCTTTTGGTTTTAGTTTGGGCTCGCTGGCTATGTCAGCACTGAACCATTGATTGCGGTGTAAGGCTCACTGGCGTCCTGTTGCTAGTCATCGGCACTGGACCATTGATTGTCAGCATCAGCATCGTCGGTGCGGTGGACGTTTTCTTAGAGTAGGGCTTGTCACCGAAGTCCTCTTATAGAACGGTGACCCCAAGGAGGGTTTTGAAACCTGTTTTAACTTGCAGTGTCGGCAGCGCCGGCACCGTTGTTGGTAACCCCAAGAGGGTTTTAAAATCCGTGATGTTTTGGAACTGCGGTGTGGGGGAGGATAATGGCGGTGACCCCAATGCACTGCACCACTGCTACTAGGTGTGGGGGAGGAGAGAGGAGAACGACAGTGGGATTTCGAATAGATGCAATCATTGACTGTCATCTGTTCGACGAAATGCCCCCCCCCCACACACACACACACACACACATGCAATTAATCTCAACTACAAAATGAAGGCCCTACAACCACCATCTGAACTAGTCTATACTAGCTAGTTTTGTACTGGTTCTATGCTCTGTTTTTCCTTATTTATCATGTACCCCCAAATAGAAGCCATGCTCAAACCCTATCATTCTCTTCTTGGATCAAGTTTAAAGCAACAAGAGAACACCCTATACTGTATCAATTGTTTACTTCACCCTATACTGTATCAATTGACACACTAGGATAGTTTCAAACACTTGCATCAAACCCAACAAGATGATATGCAGAAGCTGTTGTGTTGTCTCTTACATCATTTTAACAAGATCCATATGCATTAAATCTAAGGAATTCCAATGAATTATAAATTTAAACCAGCTCCAATAAGTAGGAAGCTATATGTTTCCTGAAGCAAACATAAAAGAACCATTTTTTTTCACCAAACACTTAAGCACTTGGTAGGATAAGTATTTATTAACAAGTACTTATCCTATAATCACTAGCAACTAAAAGTTCAAAATATAATCACTAACAAGTTCTATGTGTCAAAATATATCAAAGTTCAAAAAATAATACAACTGAATGTTATATGTCTGAAATAACCCATGTCATTATATGGGCCCTCTCATGGTTGGGAGTATCTCAAATCCTGACTACTCAGTTCCTCTGCCTACACACACCAATTAGAATGAAAGTCAGTACAAACTTCAACTGACATACTAAACTGTTATGAGAAATACTAAATTGTTATGATAACAAAAATGTCATCACCTATCTTCCTAGTGAAGCAATGTCTAGATGTTGGAAGTTCCCCATATCAGCTATACCACCTATACCTCCCCTAACAACCCCCCCCCCCCTCCCCCTTGTTCTACCACCCCTATTAGACATTCCACTTGCACTACCACCTGCTGCTCTTGATGATGACCCAACTTGATAAATTGTTGGAGTGTAATGGGGCATTATGAGCTAGCAACAACTTGTGTAGAAATAGCCCCTCTCCTAGGTGGCAAGACTTTCCTTCTTGCAGTCTGAGTAGGATCATGATCAGCAACAGGCCCTCCACCCTACAATTCAAATACCCTACTTAGTACATAGTACATTGTTACGAAATTATAAGCTGTAAATATGTAGTATTAGCCCAATTAGGAATAGCTTGATTATAGGAATTATTCTTTCTTTGATTTTCTTCCTATTTTAGTATCTACAAGGCTGTATGATTTTCTTCATTTTTTGTATCTGCAAGGCTGTATGATTTTCTTCCTTTTTAGTATCTACAAGGCTGTATATATATGTACTACTTTCTCAATAGAAAGACATCAATTTCTTCCAATTCTTGTTCTATCACATGGTATCAGAGCTGGAGACACCAATTCGAGTCTGAAACTAATTTCTGGTTTTCTTCCCTCTACTGCCCAATTGAGCAGCTTTGAATTCTTTACGTTGCCCAAGTGAGCAGCAGCTGTGATCTCTAGGTCACCCATTCCGAGTGACATCTGCATCTCACCGTCCCTACCAATGGAAGTGGAATCCCAGATCGGCCTACCCACCTTCACCCATCTCTTCTTCATTTCGATTGGGAGAGGGCTTTCAAGTCTACAACAGGTCAGAGAGTAGCACAGCAACTTCGGTGTTACTCCTGTGGTGTTTGTTTGCCCATCAGGAAAGTCTTTCTTCTCTGTTCTTTTTATACAGTTGATATTTTGGTGCTGCCAGTTGTGGTTTCTTGCTGTTTGGGTGTTGCATCTGCTGCCGATTCTGTTTAAGTGTGTTTTATTGGCTTTGCTGGTTGTTAAAAGTTTATTTTCCTGTGCTTATGATGGCAGTTGAACAAAAGAACTTGGCTATGCCTAGTGTTATTCCCATTCTGTCTAAGATCACTGAACAAAAATTAAACGGAACTAATTATTTAGACTGGAATAAGAATCTTCGTTTGTATTTATGGAGTATCTCTAAGGACAACCATCTAACTAAGGACCCTCCTACTGATGACAACCGCACTGAATGGCTAAGGATTGACGCTCAATTGTTTTTGCAAATCTGTAATTCTATTGAGAATGAGTACGTCGGTCATGTCTCTCATTGTGAGTTTGTAAAAGAACTAATGGAATATTTGGCTTTTCTGTTCTCTGGTAAAGAAAATGTTTCCCGTATTTTTTATGTTTGCAAGACATTTTATCGGGCTGAACAACAGGATCGGTCTCTTCAGACCTATTTCATGAATTTCAAACACACTTATGAGGAATTGAACGCCTTGTTACCTTTCAGTACTGATATCAAAGTTCAACAGACTCAACGTGAACATATGACTATTATGAGTTTTCTGGCTGGCCTTAATCCTCAATTTGATGGTGCTAAGTCACAGTTTCTGTCTAATCCTGAGATTACCTCTTTAAAAGAGGTCTTTACTAGGGTCCTTCGTACAGATACTGGTTCCTATACCTCACCTATACAACAACCTAGTGCACTTGTCAGTCAGAATAGTGGATCAACTGTCCGGTCTCGTTCTCAGAAAAGTAGCAGAGGTGGCAGTAATAGTGGTTGGAATGCTGAAACTCAGGCCACAAGGGGAGTAGTTTGCTACTATTGTCATGAACCAGGACACACTAAAAGGACTTGCCAGAAATTGCTAAAGAAAAACCAGAAGTCTTCTGGATCTCAGTCATCTCATGTTGTAACTACGAGTGATGCTCCTCATCCATCGTCAAATCAGACCATTACAATTTCTGTAGATGAGTATGCGAAATTTACCCAGTATCAAGAGGCATTAAAGAACTCCTCTCAGTCCATCACTACCCTTGCTGAGTCAGGTAAAACCAATACATGTCTTCTTTCTTCTTCCTCTCAGTGGGTCATTGATTCTGGTGCAACAGATCATATGACAGGTAATCCTAGTCTCTTTTCCACTTTTCAATCACACACTTTTCCTTCTTCAGTCACCTTAGCAGATGGTTCTATTTCTTCTATCATTGGTTCTGGCACTATCAATCCCACACCAACACTTTCTTTGTCATTCGTATTGAGTTTACCAAAATTTTCTTTTAATTTGGTATTTGTTAGCAAACTCACTCGTACTCTTAACTGTTGTATGTCATTTTTTCCTGATCATTGTCTGTTTCAGGATCTTATGACGAAGAGGATTATTGGTAAAGGATGAGAATCAGGAGGTCTGTACATTTTGGATACCCAGGAACCTCAAACCATTGCCTGTTCCAGTACTTTATCTCCATTTGAAGCTCATTGTCGGTTGGGGCATCCATCTTTACCTTTGTTAAAGAAGTTATCTCCTCAGTTTCATGATATATCTTCTTTAGATTGTGAGTCTTGTCAGTTTGCAAAACATCATCGTCTATCGTTTGTTTCTCGAGTTAATAAAAGGGCTAGTTATGCTTTTGAGTTAGTACATTCAGATGTTTGGGGACCTTGTCCTATTATGTCTAAGACTGTATTTCGATATTTTGTTACCTTTGTGGATGATTTTTCTCGTATGACTTGGCTTTATTTAATGAAATCTCGTTCTGAGTTACTTTCACATTTTAAAACCTTTTGTGCTGAAATAAAAACCCAGTTTGATGTGTCTGTACAAACATTACGAAGTGATAATGCCAAAGAATATTTCTCTAATTCCTTCTAGACTTACATGGCTCATAATGGAATTCTCCATCAATCATCTTGTGTTGATACTCCATCTCAAAATGGAGTGGCTGAGAGAAAAAATAGACATCTTCTTGAAACTGCTAGGGATCTTTTATTTCAAACACATGTTCCTAAACAATTTTGGGTTGATGCTGTTTCTACAACGTGTTTTTTGATTAATCGCATGCCTTCCACTGTTCTAAATGATCAAATCCCTTATAAGATTATGTTTCCTAATAAATCTGTGTTTCCTGTTGAACCTCGTATCTTTGGATGTTCTTGTTTTGTTCGTGATGTTCGTCCGCGGGTTTCCAAATTGGACCCCAAGTCATTAAAATGTGTCTTCCTGGGATACTCTCATCTCCAAAAAGGGTACAAGTGTTTTTCTACTCTCTTGAATAGGTATCTTGTGTTAGCTGATGTTACATTCCATGAACATCTTCCTTTCTTTACTGCTCCATCTACACCTGTGTGTCCACAAGAGGATAATGATCTACTAGTGTATCATGTCACCGATCCAAACGCTAGTGTTGTTCCAATACCCCCACCACCACCTTCTTAACCAAAACTACCTATTACTCAAGTCTATTCTCGATGACCTAATCCTCATGTGACAAGTCCAGCACCGGTCTCTTCTTCGTCATCGGATCCAATGCCCAGTGATATTGATCTACCTATTGCTCTTCGGAAAGGTAAACGTTAGTGTACTTATCCAATTTCCTCTTATGTTACCTATGATCATTTGTCCTCTACTTCTTGTTCGTTTGTTGCCTCTCTTGATTCTGTAGGGATTCCCAAAACTGTTCACCAAGCTTTATCCCATCCTGGGTGGCGTGATGCCATGCTTGAGGAAATGAATGCCTTGACTGAGAATGGTACTTGGGATCTAGTCGATTTACCTGCTGGAAAGAAAGCGGTTAGATGCAAGTGGGTCTTTGAAGTCAAATTTAATTCTGATGGATTAGTGGCTTGCCTAAAGGCTTGCCTGGTGGCCAAAGGCTATGCACAGACATATGGAGTGGACTATTCTGATACTTTCTCCCCTGTGGCAAAATTGACTTCAGTTCGATTATTTATTTCTCTAGTAGCTACATATGATTGGCCACTTTACCAACTTGATATTAAAAATGCTTTCATGCATGGAGTTCTTCAGGAGGAGGTTTATATGGAGCAACCACCTGGGTTTGTTGCTCAGGGGGAGTCTGGGAAAGTTTGCGTCTTCGAAAATCGCTGTATGGACTAAAACAGAGTCCTCGAGCTTGGTTTGGAAAATTCAGTCAGGTAGTAGAGAGGTTTGGGATGAGGAAGTGCAAATCTGACCATACTGCTTTCTATAAGCAGTTCACATTTGGCATCATTCTACTTGTTGTATATGTAGACGATATTGTTATCACTGGAAGTGACACGAAGGGAATCTCATCCTTGAAATCCTTCTTGCAGAGCCAGCTCAATACCAAAGATTTGGGGCACCTAAAATACTTCTTGGGGATTGAGGTGGCAAGGAGTAAAAGAGGCATTTTCCTGTCTCAGAGAAAGTATGTTTTGGACCTGTTAACAGAAACTGGGAAACTGGGAGTCAAACCATGCAATGCTCCAATGCTTCATAATTAGCAACTCACAAAGGATGGAGATGCTTTTGATGATCCTGAACGATATAGAAGATTAGTTGGAAAGTTGAAATATCTTACAGTGACTCGTCCAGACATTGCTTACTCAGTTAGTATTGTAAGTCAATTTATGTCATCTCCTACAGTGCATCATTGGGCAACCTTAGAACAAATCTTGTGTTACTTGAAAGGAGACAGGGGATACTATATCGGAATCATGGTCACAGTAACATTGAGTGTTTTTTTTATGCGGATTGGGCAAGTTCCAAGATTGATCAAATGTTCACTACTGGCTATTGTGTTTTCGTTGGTGGTAATCTGGTTTCGTGGAAGAGTAAGAAGCAAAATGTGGTGTTGCGATCTAGTGCAGAATCTGAGTATAGAGCAATGGCACAAGCTTCGTGTGAGGTTATGTGGATTTCTCAACTCTTAACTGAGGTCGGTCTTAAAGTCTCAGTTCCAGCGAAGCTATTGTGCGATAATCAAGCTGCGATTCATATTGCTTCGAATCCAGTTTTTCATGAACAAACTAAACATATTGAGATAGACTGTCATTTCGTTCATGAGAAAATTCAACAAAACTTGACCTCTACAGCATATGTGAAGACTGGAGAGCAGTTAGGAGATATCTTTACAAAAGCTCTTAATGAAACTCGGATTTATTATATTTGTAACAAACTGTGCATGATTGACATCTATGCTCCATCTTGAGGGGGAGTGTTACGAAATTATAGGCTGTAAATATGTAGTATTAGCCTAATTAAGAATAGCTTGATTATAGGAATTATTCTTTCTTTGATTTTCTTCCTATTTTAGTATCTGCTAGGCTGTATGATTTTCTTCCTTTTTTGTATTTGCAAGACTGTATGATTTTCTTCCTTTTTAGTATCTACAAGGTTGTATATATCTGTACTACTTTCTCAATAGAAAGACATCAATTTCTTCCAATTCTTGTTCTATCACATACACAAATGAAATATCATTCATAAGTTCATTTGTGTTGTCTTGAGTGATTTTTACCACTGGAGTTTCTCTGTTCATATTCGGAATAGGGACTTTGAAATTCCTTTTGTTGTGATCAGTTATACCACAAATGGAACACCTGACTGTCTTCCATTCTAGTGGGGCACGATTTAATGGGGCTGCTTCATCCTCTTCTCTTTTTCTCATGGTTGGGGGTCGACTTGGCCTCCTCCTCACTATGGGAGGTCTAACTAGGTGGTGTTACACTTGTTGTCAGTATTTCCGTATCGGGAGAGCATGAATAAAATGACTGTACACTTTTGCATATGTTGCTTGGAAGGCCTTGTCACATAGGTCCTCCACCCTACCTCTTGTAAAGGTAAGCACTGCAAATCCATGTGCGGCCACTTATATCCCAAACCTTACATGTGTATGACTGACGGATTGTCGAAGCCCTCAAAATTAATGCTAGTCCCACAATAAAATCTTTGTAGTAATAGTGGTACTAGGTCAAATCCCACAAGGAGCTAGACAATAATCTCTTAGCCGAATGGATAATATAATTGAGTGGGAAAATTTAATAACTAAAATTAAAAGAATAAGAAAGCAATAACAAACTAAACAAATAAGAGAAAATCAATCTTACCGAATTTTGGTTCAAGGGTTCGGGTTGAATCAATTGGCCATCGATCCTAGGTAAAATTCAACAGTCTTGCAATTCAAGCATTTAACCTTAGATTTATTATGATAGCCATAATAAACCTTGTGTTTTCCTAAATCAGTTGACCAAACCCAGCATTCGATCAACACTTATCTTTAATCAACTGAGTACGATAGCACTCCATATTAATTAATGATAGCATTAAGCTTTGTGAAAACAGTTAAACCAAAACAACAATAATTGAGATAGATGCAATTATTGAATCTTGTTCCATCGATTCCTTTTAGGTTAAACCATGTCAATACATTGGTCAAAGGCTGTTACGAACAATTGACCCAAAAAAATATTAACCTAATTGCTACTTGTGCCACTATTCGTGACAATTACGGATCACCGAAATCATGGATAGCAGTAGGAAAATCAACATTAATTCAGTTTGTCAGACTAATTAACATTAACATCCAATAAAAATGTGCACAATAACCAATAAATACTTGAATTAAAAAGCAAGAAAATAAATTAACTACAGAACCTTACAATGACACAATCGAACCTCCCCCATTGAACCAGAAAAAGAAGCTTAGCTGCTCATGATTTGCGAAACCTCCATGCTCTGCTTCTCCATGGCCAAACTGCTCTCTTGAGTTTCTTGAGTTGCTTGGTGATCTCTTGGATATTGGAGTGAGTGATGCTAGAGCTGGTCCGCCCCCCTCTTTATATAGCCAAAGGAGAGGGCTGTTTTCCAACTCCTTCTAGGAGATCATCTTATTTTAAGGGAGTCCTGATCTTCTTTGAACTAATCCTATCATATCTCTTATCTAATCCCCATCCTTTTTATCTTTATAGGATTACATTCAGAATTTAGATCTAATAAGACTCTTTCCCTCCTTGGAGGTTACATTCGAATTAGGACTCTAGGCTCTCGCATTCGAGTTGGGCTTCTCTGATAACTTGGGCTGCTTCCATGTTCTTTTGCGAGTTGGGCTTCAGCTGTGAAATGGGTCCGACTATGAACTTGCTTCGACTTCGGGCCCGGTTTTGGACTCGATGCGGACCGAATCTGCAAAAACCCAAAACATAAAAGTTGTGGGTTTTCCTTTCATCGTTCTAGTTCTTCTTGAATTGTCCAGTTCGGAGTTCGGAATTGAGAGTTATGCCCAGATTACTGATTGTCGCCAAAACTGTGCAAAATCACTCGATTTGCCCTGTTTTCTTCCAATTGCCTTCTTTATTGCCCTGAAGCGAAATACAAGAGTAATGAGTCAATTTAAGTGCTAAATAAATGTAAAAGAGTGATTATTAGGGGATAAAAATAGGGTTCTTTTTTGTCTCATCAATGACATTACATTCATCTTGATGACATTTTCAACAAAGTCAGCTCTTAGTGTTTGAAACTCATATTGTCCTAATTGGAAAACCCTAACAGACCTGTTAAAACACAATAAGTAAATACATGTACAATGAACTGCTCAAGCCAAAAACACAAGAAATATAGGGCAATAAAGATCACCTAGCTTCCCTTGATCTCTTGTCAATGATTGCTTGCACCTTAGGCAACAGATCAGACCTAAGTGCAATGGATGCCTTGTGTCTATAATAAATCTTTTGCATCCATCTTTTCCTTATGTCCTTCAACATCTCAACAATCGGCATTGCTCTGGCCTCCCCAATCCACGCATTAAATGACTCTGTCCAGTTGTTTATTATGTCATTAGACTTAACTAATGGGTCAAACCCATGCTTGGACCATGTGTCGGGGGGGATTCTACTAAGCCATTCAAATGCATCTCTAGATATGCTTTTGATTACTTCCATGTAACGAACAAAGTCAGTCTGGGTATATGATTTCCCAACAACCCATACAACATCCTTCAATTCCTTCCCCTTGAATAGCTTTTTAAAGTTGCTATATAGATGCCGTAGACAGAACCTATGATTTGCACCAGGCATACAACATGATACTGCTTCAACAATGCCCTGCAAACAAGCAACACATTTATTAGTGCTATTTATAATCAAAACAAAGGAAATTATGCATTAACTCAACCAAACAAATATATGCATACCTTCTGCCTATCCGACATAAATGTCCAGCTGTACAGGTCATCAATACTTAGAGCATCTCTTAACTTAACCAAGAACCATATCCAACTGTCTCTGCTTTCTGCTTCCACCACAGAATATGCAATAGGAAAAATTCCATTATTGCCATCAATCCCTATGAGTATTATACCCCCTATAGTAGCTAAATCATGACGAAGCAATATTAATTCAAGGAAACTATGGTTGAAATTCATAAGGTGTGATTAATGCAAATTCTAGAACTGATTAAATTGGGTAAAAGCAACTCAATATTGTTTGTTTTCTGAGGGACTGGATCTCCATTCATGGAGTTTTTGTGGGGAGATAGGTCATTCTTTTTTGTCTATAGAGTTTTTTGGGGGCTCTTAGCTAGTATTGTGGCTGGGTGTACAGATTCTTGTTTTACACGAGTTACTTGTTTACTTTGTTGATAATACAAATTACTTTACTTTTTTTTGAAAACAAATGGCACTATCTGCTCTCATTGAGGGAAGGATCTAACCACTATGATACACTTACTAATACCTAATTCTTTCATAAAGGACATTACCTAATGTTGGTTCTAAATATCCAAAATCTTGGGTGTGGTGGCCTGGATGTAGACCTAACCTTCAACATTTTCTTCCACAAAATGGCTGCTATAAGACTCAAGCATGCATTCTCATGTTTATCATTCCAAGAATGGGAAAATAGTCATGCAAGAGAATTGCACACCAGATCTATCAAAAGTCAAAAATTCAACAAAGAAGTGGAGTAAAAAAGTAGAATGCCATTTACTGTGTGGCAGAAAAGTCATAGTAAGAGTATATATTAGGATCTTCATGGGTGGTAGAAAGTAGAAGAAGAAAGCTAATAATGCCATTAGAGAAGAAACCTCAAGTGAATCCACTCGTGAGTGTGCCCCCATTGCTCTATCTTCATTCTCTAATGAAAGAGTAACCATCTCTTTGGAGGAATTGGAGAAATTCCATGCATTGCTAACCAAAATTGACAAGAGTGCAACAGTGGCCCTGTCCACCTAGTTTTCTCATTCAGTTATCTACTTTGCTCATCATGCTACCTCATCCCACTCTGCCTAACCCTTGGTTCATTAATTCTAGGGCCTTAAATCACATGACAGGTAACTTGACATTCTTCTCTTACTATTCCATTTCTTCTGGACATGATAAAGTTATAATTGTTGATGTTTCTCTTTTTGCTATACCTGAAAAAAGGAACTATTAATTTCAAAAGATGATACTTACCCAAAAACAGAATAGTATTGTCAAATGCAAGAACTGGAATTTATAATAAGTTGTTCAACAACTTTTCTTCAGTATTCATATTCCAAAATGTTTATGTTTTTCAGAAGTTTTTCTCACTGCAACTTATTTTATCAACCAGACGTCCCTTCCATGTTTTCACTTAGTTTCCTTATTAGGTTCTATGTCTTTACCTTCATGTCTTTTGTTTTTTTTTTTTTGTAATAGGTAAGGTAATTTATTTATCAAAGAAACATTACAATAGAGCCCAGGCCATTAAAGGCTGCCTGGGACCACCTCAGACTACAATCTCATCCAAAACTGAGAACAAAACAAAAGACGCAAATTCTGATGTTTAAATTCCTCCGTCACCGCACCCAAGACAATAACTTGCCCACAGCTCTCTGCACTATTTCATCTGGACTTTTAGCTTTACCATAGAAAATTCTGTTATTTCTCCCAGTCCAAATAGCCCAAAGTACAGCTGCCGGAATGGTGTTCCAAACCAATTTTCCTTTCTTGCTGAGACCCTCAATTCTCCAACAGTTCAGCAGCTCCTTCACTGAATTTGGCATTACTCAACTAATTTCCAAGGGCTTAAGGAAGTGCCCCCAGACATAAGAAGAAATTGGGCAATGATACACAGGTGCTCAGTAGATTCTACAAGAGTACCACACAAGCCACACGAAATATCCAGAATCTGAATGCCACGTCTCTCTAGATTAACTCTGGTCAGACATTTGTCTAGAACCATTGTTCAAACCAGAAAATTAACCTTAGAGGGGCTAGTTGAATTCCAAATCTGCATGGCGGGAATGTTCTTCTGACCTGGACTGACCAACTTAAGAAACATAGATTTAACAGAGAAATAACCATCTGCTTTCCATTTCCAACTCCATTCGTCCTCCAAATTTAAATCAATCATCTGATTTTGAAGCAAACCCAACAGAGCCACATACTCTTCTACCTCCCAATCAAACAAACTCCTCCTACATAGCGGATTCCAAATAATGGAGTCGCCTGATACATTAAAATTCTCAGCTATAGAAGAATCCTGATTTACAGAGATTTGGAACAGAAGAGGGAAAGCTTCTTTCAAACACACTTCTGAACACTAAGAATCCTTCCAAAATTTAATTCCTTCCCCGTTTCCCACCTTAAATCTGATCTTCAAAATACCTGCCCAAATAGACCTTACCCCCATTCCACCCCATATTTTTCCGCAATAAGATTTCTCCACCATGCATTTCTTTCAGAAGCAAACCTCCATAACCATTTACTAAGAAGGTCAGAATTAAATTTCTTCAAATTCCTTATTCCCAACTCACCAACTTCCTTTGGGTGACACACTTGCTCCCAATTTACAGTGATCTTCTTTTCCTCCTCCCATCCCCCTCCATAAGAAATTCCTCTGGGTTTGCTCCAATCTATTTGCTATTTGGCCCACCAACTACTTTCATGTCTTTTGTCTTACTCCCAAAAGTATTTAGGTTTGTTTGTTTTGCATGTCTTGGGCCTGTCACATTCAACTTGATCTTTGGGCAATCTGATTTGTTTTTTCTTGGGTATTCTATGTTTGAAAGGGATATCATGTTTATGATCCTGTGTACAATAAAAAGTTTCTCTCTGCAGATATTATGTTTTGAGAGTTTGTTCATTTTTTCTCTCCACCCACAAGTTTTTTTTTTTTTCTTTTCAATGGGTGAATGACAATTGTAAAGAATAACCTAATCTGGAAATCTTCTTCCTAATCCTATCAGCATTCATATACTTGAGTCCTTACCAGCTTTTGAAACTTGTAGCAAGCAGAAAAGAACTACAAATATAACCAAGAAGCACCGATTTGGTTGGATTTTTTGGTCATAGGTAATCCCAAGTAATCCAATGTCCTCATCTAATCTTGATTTATCAATTGATCATCATAAAGAGAAAAGACTTATACCTTCCATCTTATAGAAAAATGTCTTAACTACAGTGTCTTATAGCCATCCATTTGAGCCTTTGTTTCTTCATTGTCCTATATCCAAAATTTGAAGGATGTCTACGAAGCCTTGAGCAAACCTGAGTGGAAAACTACAATTAATAAACAAATGAGAGCCCTAATAAAAAATCATATGAAGTCCACAGTGGGGCTGAAGTTTGACATCCAGGTGGCTGAATCTTTGAGGGCAGTGGCAAATATTTCAACAAGCAATAATAGAAATAAGAATTCAAAATCAAACAGTATCTCCCATTACATTTATTATTGGAAGTCCTTTAGTCAGCTACCTCTGGTTAGATCAAACCAATTCAAAGACTAGCGTTCCAGTTTTCTACCCAGTCCACCACACATGAAGTTTGAAAAAGGGTCCTCTCAAAATTCGTCCAGACTACCAAAACAAAATCCAAAACGAAACTTTTACCATCAGAAAGAACAAAATAATGAAACAAAGAAAAAAAAAGGAAAAAAACGTACCTTTTGATTAGTTGGAAAAATAAAACTTTTTTTGATTCTCTCATCGCTTCAGAATGGTTAATCCATTAC
The DNA here is from genome assembly GCF_055504915.1 of Nelumbo nucifera. Classification (NCBI taxonomy): domain Eukaryota; kingdom Viridiplantae; phylum Streptophyta; class Magnoliopsida; order Proteales; family Nelumbonaceae; genus Nelumbo; species Nelumbo nucifera. The sequence goes on along the minus strand of NC_142649.1, from coordinate 130,981,349 downwards.
CTTTGCAAAGAAAAATGAATATCTTACAAATTAGAGCTGAAGCGATGAGAGATGGGTCATAAACTGGAGTTGTCGTGGTAGGAGATCTGGAGTTGGAATTTAATATAGTGGCAGTCAATGAATCGTATTTCTAACTCCAGTTTATGACCATAGCTGACATATTAACGGTTTTAGCTACGGTGTTTGTTTGTGGTTAACATATTTCTATGGTTTTTAGCAACAGTTTGCATCCGTGGCTATATCCTAAATTAAAAGGTTGGACCAATTCCAACGGATAAATAAATCTGTTTCTACAAACCACCCTCTAGCATCGAATTTTGTTGTCTGTTACTAGAAGTTAATTTTCTTGTAGTGTGCCAAACAGATTCGGGCATAGAAGATGATCAATAGACGGAGTGCATTACGCCCTGATCAACAGAAACATATCTGACATCTATAAAGTGAAATTTTCTTCCAAGTGCTTGACCAAATGCATTATATATGTTGGATCGATCAAATTTGGATACTCCCTGTGAAGGTTGACTATGACTGGAACACTCTAACCTGCAATAAAACAAAGAAAGATCCTAAACACAGTCTAATAATAAAGCAGTACCCAATAGAGAGCTATCTAATCTGAATTGGGCTATCCAATCGGTAAGGAACATTACTGATTTGTATCTTGGGAGCAAGACACTTAACAGACTAATTCAAGCCCCTCCGGACTGAGACAAGTGTCTCATTGACCAAGGATCTCATCACTTGATCATCCCACCTAGACCAAGCCAAATAGTTTTCCATTGACTTGGTAAGAATTGGAAATAGGATCCAATGTAACCCAATAATAGTGGCTTCTTGTGCATAAAAAAAAATCACTTTCAAGGAAGCAAACAACCAAATTTTTATAGAAGATAATAATAAAAATAATATAAGACAAAGGAAAAATATTGGTTGTGTATGTGTGAAAGTGAAGCACAGAGATAATCAATCTTCCATCAACATGTGGCTTATCACATGGTAACTGGATTTTCCAACATGTTTGAGGATTAAATGAGGGCATATGGGCTGCCATGACAGTGAACAAGCAGCTCTTTTAAATTTCAAATCTTTTCTCAGAGACCCTTCTCGTTTGTCTTCTTGGCAAGGCTTAAACTGCTGCAATTGGACTGGAATCCATTGTTCTGACTACTTCCATGTCATAGCCATCGACCTCTGAAACCCCAATACTGATAGTAACAATTCTTGATACTAATTCTGAACTGGTTTTCACCTTTGCTTCATAATCTATTGCCATCAGTGGTACAATTGAGCCATCGCTTTTCACACTTGGCCGTCTCTGCTACCATGATCTTACCTTCAATAATTTCCAGTTTTCCAAGATCCCATTTGAGTTTGTTAGTCTCAAAAGTCTCGCCTCAACCTCTCAAATTCCAACTTGAATGACTCCACTACATCCCAGTTTACCAACCTCTCCTCCGTAGAATACCTTGACCTTTCATGCTCTTTCCCAATAATCGATGTGCCAACCATTTCATTTAATCGATCTTCCAAGAAGAACTCTCTCCAATCTCAGTATACTTACATTTCCAGTGGCTACTTATCAATTACAAATTTAAATTGGTTGCAGGAGTTGGACAGTCTTAGAGAACTTAGATTGAGTGGTGTTGATATGTCTAAGGCATCAATGGTAACTAATTGGGCAGAACCCATTTCACATCTTTATGATCTTAGTTTGCTTTATCAACCTGATTTTAAAATTTCTGGTCCCATTCCCATAGACCATTTTCTTAAACTAACTCGTCCTAGTTCTCTGAAAATGGATTTCAATTTTCTTGCCTCCCCATCTGAGCTAGTCAATTTGACATCTCTCTCAGTCCTGGATTTGACAAGCTCTCGTCTCCAACACTCATTCCCCTACCTTCCTCAATTGCAAGAACTGTATGTTGGTGAAAACTAAAAATCTCACCATTGATCTGACTTTAGTGTTTGCAAAACCATGGTCCCATTTGCAGAGGTTTTCTATTTCATCAACCAATGTAATTGGATCAATTCCAAATTTGATTTGGAACATCAGTTCTTTGGTTGAATTCTTTGCTTCTATGGAATACAAGGACCAATACCTCCTTCACTTTTTAACCTTTCAAATTTGTTATTTCGTGACCTCCCTTTCAACAACATAGAACGTCAAATTCCATATTCAATCTCCAATGTTAAAGGTCTCCAGTCTCTATATTTTCTCCAAATAGATTGGAAGGGCCAATCCCCGAATCAGTCTGAAATTTCATCATTAGTATACCTTCACATGGAAAGCAACAACATCAATTGAACAATTCCATATTGCATGGATCAGCTGTCTAGTCTCCGAGTTTTCTATGTGTCTTACAACAAATTTGATGGAATCATTCCTTCATTTCATTCTTTGTTCTGGAAATCTCACCCAATTGTAGTAGGTTTAGGCTCAAGTGGGCTAACTGTCAAAATAGACCAACACTCATTTCCATCTGAGTTCCAACCAAAGGTATTAGATACGCGGTCATGTAACCTAGGGGGTGGCATCCCAAATTTCATTTCTAATTTAACCCAACTTGCATTCTTAGATTTAGCTAACAACAGCCTCACTGGAACAATCCCTTTCTGGCTGTTCAAACTTCCCAAACTTGCTTACCTAGATCTGTCATACAATGAGCACCATGAATTCTGCCCACATACTATTCAACTTCAACCTCACTACTTTCACACAATACTGAATTTAGCAAGCGATAAGCTTCATGGCCCTATTCCTCTTTTGCCTGAAACCATAGAAATTGTTGATTTTTCAGCTGATAAATCCACTGAAGAAATCCCACCACAGATTGGAGAACAACTACATAATGTAAGATTCTTGTCCTTCTCTGGGAACAAAATTAAAGGTCCCATTCAACGTTCTTTCTGTCTGCTAGGTAGTGTTGTTATGCAAAACCTTGATCTCTCTAACAATAGTTTATCTGGATCGATCACCTCCAATTTAGGAAACTGTAAATCTGTGTTTCTCTAAACCTTGGTGTGAACAACCTCAGAGGAAGCATCCCAAACCAGCTCACATGGTCCAAAGGTCTGAACTCCTTCCAACTAAAAAATAACATGCTTGTTGGTTTGTTTCCAATATCTGTTCAAAATATTGAGAGATCAGAGTTCTTGAACCTGGGCAAAGATGGCTTTGAAGGAACGGTTCCTAACTTGAACGGAGAGCTTCCTAATCTTCCTAATTTTTGTATTCTTGTGCTTGCGTCAACTCTTTTGATGGGTTTATCCCAGAAGAAATAAACAACTTACAGAAGCTGCAAGTCTTGGATCTCTCAAACAACAAACTCCTTGGTCCCATCCTTGAGAGATTAGGCAATTTGAAGATGCTGAAGAGTTGACCTAAAGATGGGGTCTTGATGGGTTACATCATCTCATTCATGTACAATGGAGTGCAACTCGATATGGTAAACAAAGGGACACTCCGTCAATATGATGCAGTCTTCACCTACACTAGGGGAATTGATCTTTCAAACAACTCTCTAACAGGAGAGGTCCCACCAGAAATAAGGCAATTACAGGGCTGTACATGCTCAACCGGTCACATAATAAACTCATGGGTTTGTCATGATCAATCCCAAGTTCTTCCATTAAGGACCTGAGCCACAACAATTCTGAGACTCCATGTGCCATGGCTCTATATTCTGCTTCTGCGGAGGATCGAGCCACAACTGATTGGTTCTTACTCCTCCAAGAGACAACATTACCAGCCACCAGACTGCAATACCCTGAAGTAGATCTTCTATCATCAATATTTCCAGCCCAATCAGCATCAGTATAGGCTTCAAGTTTCAGATGACCATGCTTGGTAAATAGAATTCATTTTCCTGGAGAGCCTTTCAGATAGCACAAAATCCGTTCTGCTGCTGCCATATGGGTATCTCTAGGAGCATGCATGAACTGGCTAATGCAACTGACAGCATACGCAATATCTGGCCTAGTCATGCACAGGTATAGAAGCTTCCCAAGAAGTCTCTGAAAGACCCCTTTATCTTCCAACAAAGTTCCATTCGAAACTGAAAGTTTGTGATCATATCAATAGGAGTTGCAGCTGGTCTTGCACCCATTTTTCCAGTTTCAGACAACAAATCAAGGACATATTCCTCTGGGAAATAAGAATCCCATCCCTGGATCTGGCAACTTCTATGCCAAGGAAGTATCTCAACTCCCCCAGATCCTTAATCTCAAATTCTGTACGGAGGAAAGACTTAAGGGCCAGAATGCCTGAGGCATCATCACCAGTCACTATAATGTCATCAACATACACAAGGAGATACACTGCTAGAGATCCACTTTTCTTCACAAAAAGAGTATGATCTGACTATGTTTGAACATAGCCGAATTTAACAAGTGCAAATCTAAATCTCTCAAACCAGGCTCTAGGAGATTGTTTGAGGCTATAAAGAGATTTCTTCAGTTTACATACCTTTCCTTGCATATCTTTCCCATACATTCCTGGAAGAAGACACATGTAGACCTCCTCATGCAAGTCACCATTCAAAAATGCATTCTTTACATCTAACTAATAGAGAGGCCAATCAAAGTGAGCTGCCAGAGATAAAAGAACCCTCACAGATGTCATCTTAGCAATAGGGGCAAAAGTCTCCAGATAGTCAATCCCATATGTCTGTGTGTAGCCTTTTGCAACAAGTCTGACCTTGTTGAAGGGATGGGATATCCATCTCATGGACGCCCAAATCTTGCGGAATGGATAGGGCGAATTTCAAAAATTTCTCCCATCTTTGCAGGGAATCGAATTCCCTATTTCAGAAAACATATTTTCAAGGATCAATCTTGAATCAAGAACCAAATCAGATCTGAACCAAGAGAAGTAGGAGGGAAGATATACCTGATACGGAGAATCAATATCTCCCAATGGAGGTGTTCACGCCCAAGGAAGGATCCAAAATCTGCTCCCACTAAAGATGGCGCAGTGTAGGATGGAGCAGAATCAGCAATGTTCTTCCAAAAGAACTTGACCCTTCGCAAGAATCAACTGGATGGCTTGTGAGTACAGCTCCAACCAATCTTTTCCCCAAAAGATTGGAATCAAGATCAGATCTTGATTTCTCCCAAGAACTGGAGATCGAACAAAGGCAATGGCGGCGGCAGGAAGGAGGCGGCAGGAGAGAGTTCGCAGGGTGCAGAAATCTCTCTTTCTGTGATTTTTCTTAGCTCTGAAGAGAATCAGATCTGTGTGTTTCTTAGGCTGCCGCCCCCCTTCTTTTGTTAACCTAAAAGATCAGCTCCTAATTGGATTAGGAGCTGCTTATCCAAATCATATTTGGATAAGATCTCTCTTTAGGTGATAGGGATAAACCCTTATCTTATCTGCAGATTAGATTAGCTTTCTCCTAATCTCATTAGGAGGTTTCTAAATTTGAATCACATTCAGATCTGGACTCTCTGAGTGGATAGGATTAAGACCCTATCCTATCTGCTAATCTATCTCAGAATTCGCCCCATATAATTGACTGATCAAATCAGCCCAGTTCGAAATGGGCTTAAGGCCCATTTAAGGTTATGTACTCAATTGCCTTCCAAACTGCTGCTCAGTTGGGCTTCCTTGTATGGCGTGGGACCCAAACATTGATCTACACATGGGTTCAGCGTAGCCTTTGTTACAAGGCCTGGCCGAATACACTGTTATGGACAATGCACCCCCTGAATCCCATCTTATGGGCTCTATGGGCCCAACACTTACCCTAAGTGGTCCCTGGGCCAAGCCACCTTGTAACACCCAGGGACTGTGGGCAGATGCAAGATTAGCCCATCAGGTATTATCCTCAATGGTCTTACACTTAACCTCTCAGCCCATAATGATCATACACTGCCCGACAAGAGAGGACCTCTCCCTCGGCTGCAAGGAACAGTGTTGCACTCTCTGCTTACATGGATCCCGGGAATTAAAACCTTTTGCAAACATTTTAGAAACCATAATATATACTTTTATATCTCATATAAAATATACTTTGCAAAAACAAATCTCAACGGTTGAAATCGGCTGCCGGCAGTCTTGGTTTCCATCAGAGAGAGTGCATCCCCGATCATTACCTTTGTCCAACAAAGGGGTTGATCCTTTCACTATGATCACTCACTCAGATGAATTCTCGGATTGTCCCAACATACCCAGGTTTTGACCCTTGCTAAGGATCTCACTGATTGGTACATCAAAGACAGCCCAATCCGACATCTAGTGTAGTATCATAATCGAGTCTAGGGGTTATGTGTAACTTTCCAGTTTTGCCCATCTATCTCCAAGGTCCAGGGTAATACTGGAAATCTGGTCCGGTTCAAAGGTTCTATTAATCCTACACTGTATGTGCCTAGGGTTTCACCCTGGCAGCTGAGACAGGCCACCCCAACCGACTTGGTGGCACTACAGTGTCAACCTTGTCAGGATAGGTCTCCCCAGACCGATCCACTGGCTGTGAACATTCTAAACTAACATGAGTCTCATTAAGTGTCTAGTTTAAGGGCATTACACAGAAACATACCAAGGGAACATGAATCAAATATGTACTTTTATTCATTTACAATAAATTCATAAAGTACATCATTCTTGATTGAAGCTAAGGGCATACAAAACTGTCTAACACTTGTACCTCTCAATAGTCCCATCAGCCCTGTATTTAATGGTAAAAACCCACTTGCACCCAACTGGATCCTTCCCTTCAGGCAAATCCACCACCTCCCAAGTACCATTTTCATGTAGAGCATCCATTTCAGTCTGCATGGCATCTCTTCATTCTGGAATCCCAAGAGCTTCTGATACAGACCTAGGAATGGGGTTAGAAGCAACTGAAGAGAGGTAGGCACAGTATGAAGGGGAAAGTAGGTCATAAGAAAGGTGTTTGGAAATGCAGTGTGCAGTACACTTCCGCTTTCCTTTCCTAACAGCAATGGGGACATCAAGATCTGGGAAGGATGATTCCAAGGGAGCAAAAGCAGTACCTGTTATCTCATCTGTGATTGGGAGTGTATGAGCCTCATCTGTTGTAAGGGAAACCACTTGCTCATTCCTAGATCTCTGCCTTTGATACACTTTGGGATTATGGGTACGACGAGGAGGTAAAGAAATAGGAGCACTAGGACAAGAGGAATGAAGTGGCTGATCCTCCTTTGATTCATTTGGTGAGGATACAGGTTTGTCAAGAGACTCAACTGGGACAGGAAGGGGAAGAGCAAAAACTTGTGACAGACTCTCCTCCTGTTGACAATGTCCTTCCTGAGAGGAACCATAAAAAGGAGAAAGTTCATCAAAGGTAACATCCATAGAGACATGTCGGGTGCCAGTCTTTGGATCAAAACAACAATAACCCTTTTGTGTGGGGGAGTAACCAAGGAAGATGCATTTGTGGGCTTTTGGTTCAAACTTATGTCTCTGCACACTTGGAATGTGAACATAACAGGTACAACCAAACACACGAAGAGGAATTGGGAAGAGATCCTTGTCTGGATGAAGAAGACTGAAGGGGGATTTAAACCCTAAAACCCTAGATGGCATACGGTTTATGAGATAGGTAGCAGTAAGTACAGCATCACCCCAAAATCTTGTGGGAACATGTGAGGCAAATAAAAGGCTCCTTGCAACTTCAACAATATGTCTATTTTTCCTCTTAGCAACTCCATTTTGTTCAGGGGTTCTAACACAGGAGCTTTGGTGAATAACCCCCATGTCAGAGAGATACAAGGATAAACTCTTCTCAAAAAACTCTTTTGCATTGTCAGATCTGAAAACCTTAATTCTGGTATCAAATTGAGTTAAAACAAACTCATGAAATTGCCTCACAAGTCTCGGGACTTCATCTCGGGATTTCATTAAGTATATCCAAGTGAATCTAGAAAAGTCATCAATAAACAGGATAAAATATCTGTAACCCCCCATAGAGGATAAGTGGTAAGGCCCCCACACATCAGAGTGTACAATATGAAAAGGAAAAGAAGATCTTTTATTGCTCACAGGGTAATTTTTTCTACAATGCTTTGACAAACTGACATGACTCACAATTGAGACTGGACACACTGACTCCCTTAAACAGTTTGGGAAGCAAATGACTTAAAGCAGAAAAAGGTAAATGACCCAACCGACAATGACTCAACATAATTTGACTGACAGACTCTGAAGAAGTAGAACCAAAAGCAACATCCTTGTTTTCAAGGCTTGAGAAATCCATCATGTAAAGGCTCCAATTAGGATTTTTAATAGGTTTCCCAAAGTACTGGGGGTCTTGATGAGTTTAGTTTGAGCTGAATAGGCAACAACAACTAGCTCACAGAATCAGTTCAATCTTGATAACTGTGACAGTCCAGTTCGATGGTAGTTCTTTCTATACTGTTTCAGCCTTCAAAGGACACCCAGCAAACCTCCAATCACAAGGTATTTCAGGTTCCCAATAGCCATTGTCCCAAAGAGAAGAAAAAAGGCCATAGTCCTTAAGAGACCTTTTGTCGAAAACTCAGTGTGGAGTAGTTAAAAGCCTACTATTAACTAGAAGAAACCACTTCAAAGTGTTCAGTATAGGTCCAAGAAGAGGCTGGGATGAAGATGAGACTAGTATCACTTAGTTTATATCAGTTTTAGCAGCTTGGCAGTCCAATAATCAGCCGAATAGCACTTCCAAAACAACCCAGAAATTTCTGATTAGAATCAGTCCAACAACAGTGGGCCGAATGGAGGTGGGCTTTGAATGCTTTAATTGTCCTCCCAAACAACAAAAAATAACCCAGCAAAGGACTGAGAAAAAAACTTACAGTAAGAGAGTCTCTGGTTTGAACTATAAACCAGGCCGAACACTTGTTCTCTGAGATAACTTCGAAATTCTTTTTCTCTGATTTCAAATCAGGCCAAACAACTTGCTCCCTGATTCTTCCTGGTCACCGAACCCTTCTCCAAGTGTATAGAAACTTGGGCACCCTCCAATGACCTCCAAGAACCAGGCGGATGATGTAAACTTTTAGCCCTAGAACCTCCTCATGTAGTTGGCTAAACTAGAACCACATGAGGGACACGCCAAGCAATGGCCCGCTCTGATACCAAGTTGAAAAACAGTCCACTTGATGTATGGAACTGTTTGAGATTTAGATGCAAACCAAAAAATAAACAAACAAGAGAGGAAGAGAAGAGAGAGCTGGCGGCAATGAGTGTTAGACAATAAGAGGTTCGAACATAACCTCTCTCTAACACTCTAAACATCTTATTAATAAGTTAATCTTTGACAAATTATAGAGAGGCCCTTGAGTGGGCAGGAAAATACAAAAAACAGAACATTACAGAGTATGGGCCCAGAATAAGAACCACAACAGAGAGAAACATAATATAACATGAAATGACAGTCTATGGGCCATTCGGCCCATCTTCTCTACAGCAACAATTAATACTATTATCAAAGGAACCGATGTAACGTTAAAGGAGAAAACCAACTGAAATTATAAGTAGAAAGCCAAAAGTTACTGAAATAGTGAACAAAGTTACAGAAATAGTAAAAGAAATCTAATGGCATGGAATGCCAAAGCGATTAAATGAATAAATGAGAAAAGGATGAAATGATTAGGAAAAATGATAATAAGTAAAATGAACAGTGATGACTAAGAAATAATTAATGATGCAACCATTTTTTGGGATGACTAATCAAAACAAAAGGGGTAAACAAACCCGTGTTAGAAAACTTGAATTCTCTAAGAATAAGAGAATAAAAGAAACAATAAGAGAAAATAAAACTGATTAGTGAAAGATAGATGATGAATGGGGAGCTGTAAAGAAGTGAAATGCTAAACTAGATGAGGACCCCATAACTACCTCTAATGGCAAAGAATGTGTTGGATTAAGCTATCCTAGTGCAATGGGAATTCTTGAACCAAATTGATTCTACTTTTTTTTTTTTGCTGCAAGGGCTAAACAACAGATAGCCCATCCCCCAACCCAGGTGCAGGCAGGATTCGATCCCAAGTCTCCACTACAACCAGCAGGAGACCTTACCAACCAGCTGGTTGGCACCTTGAAATTGATTCTACTAAATTTGAAAGTTATATTATTCATACTGGAATAAAGATGAAGATACTAAAAGTGAACTAAAATAAAAATTCTAGAGTAAAGAGAAGAAAAAAAAAAGGAATTCAACAAACAAAATGGAAGGATTAAACTAAAACTGATCTACCTAATGACCATTAAATCAAATCTTAGAATTAAATTGGAGATTCAACAATTAAAATTTAAAAATAGTTAAGTAACCATTCTAGAAAGTGATGCAAAAGTCAACCAAGAAAGCGAAGTGTAAAATGACCTAGAGATTGAAAAGGTAAATGAATGAGTAAGATAACAAACTAAATTGCAAACAATAACTATGCTAACCGAAGCATTAAAACATGTAGAAATTATCTAACGATGATATTCCTAATCAGAAAATGAATGATAATGCAAATCATGGGTTGTAGTTATGTACTCCAAAGGAAAGGAAGCTTGCCGGAATTCTCTATTTTCATTTTCATCATGTCTAAAGCTTTTTGATTGACTTCAGGATCACTTCAGCTTTTGGGCTTGATTGTTTCTCGAATCAAGGTGTTTTTCAAGACAAGCTTTTCTCTAAATCATCTCTACACTCATAGGGGGTTTCTTCAATCATCTAATAATCATCATGGGGTTCTCTAAGCTTTCCCTTCTCTTCTTTGGGAGACTCTTGTGTAGGCTCTTGGGTGTCTCCCTCTCTAAGATCTTGTTGTCCTCTATGTTTGGAGAATACATCTATTTAATAGGTTTAGGGGTTTAAGTGGTTAAAATAAGAGGTGTAAGGTAAAGGTGGTCTGTACTCTGACCCGAAGTTTAAAGGATTGGCTAGGCAACTGAACCAGAAAAGGAGAAGAAAAAGGAGGAAGAGAGTGGTCGAACCATGGAGGGGCTGCCTGCATACCCTTTGGTGAGGGATTAGGCTGCCATAGTTCATCGGGGTTCGAATTACGACAATGATGGAGAAAGATGGTAGGTGGTTGTATAGGAGATGGAAGGAAGGAAGAAGAGAGAGCATTGCTAGTTCGGAGGTGAATGATGGCTCCCAAAAGTCCCTTGAACAGGAGGGGCAGGTGGAAGACTTAAACGGGTCTAAACCAAAAAAGAGGGTGGTTAAACAAACCCATGTTGCTTTAAATAGAGCACTGACACCATAACAAATATTATGGCGAAGTAGGCATGAAATAGGTGAAATTGCTAGAATAATTCGTACCAATGGAAAAAAGATGGATTCAACAAGGAAAGATGAGGACATTTTTCTTCTTGTCTTTACTAATTAATTAATTCATTTTTCTTTCATTCATTTCTACATTGAATCATTCCTCAATTCCTTCTTTCACATTTATTCATTCCTTATCATTCTCGGATTTATGCATGAATTCATTAAAGTGAATGTATGAATGGAACCATATGAATGAATGCATGTATGAATGCTAAGGCAAGATTGCAGTAATGAATGCATGCATAAATGCGAAAATGAATTCATTAATAATGAATGAATCAATGCTTCAATCCAAATACATGAATGCACAAAGAAATGGGTAAATGCATAATTGAATGAATGAATTAATGTGAATGAAGGAATTTAGGAACGAATCAATGTAGAAACAAATGGATCAATTAGGTAAGGAACAAAAAGAAGAAGAGAAGAATGAAGGAAGGAAGGAAGGAAGCAAGTAAGCAAAGAAAGAAATAAAGCAATAAAAGAAAAAATAAGAATGGAAGAAGATCTGGTTGAATGGGATTTGATTACATGCCAGGTGGTTCTAGTGTTTAGTTGTTTCTATTCAGATTTAATAGGTTTTAGGGTTTAAGTGGGTGAAATAAGAGGTGCAAAGTGATCGACAGATGGTGGTCTGTACTCCGATCCGAATTCTGAGGGATTGACTTGGGGGCTGCATCAGAAATAGGGAAAGAAAATGAGAATGAGGAAGTGGTCGGACCACGAAGGAGCTGCCTACATACCCTCTGATGAGGGATCAGGCCGTTGTAGTTCACCGAAATTGGAATTCCAACAATGATGGAGAAAGATGTTGGGTGGTTGTATAAGGGAAGGAAGGTGGTTGAGATAGAAGGAAGGATGAAGAGAGAGCACTGGTGGATCAAAGGTGAATGATGAACTCCCAAAAGTCCCTTGAATGGGATGGGCAAGTCGAATACTTAGACCGGTCTATACCGGAAAGAAGGGGCTTTAAACTGGGCGTGTTGCTTTAAGTGATCATGGGCCAACGCAGCAAGTACATGGGTCGGGAGATCACTCAAAGCCCAATACCATTTCTATGCTGAGAGTTAAAGTTAAAAAGGCTCAAGGCCCTTGTGGTGATGCTAATAAAGAAGAGACACGAGAGTATTGAGGAGTCCCAAACTTGTTATCATCTATCAAGCTGAATTTTATGTGGGCTGAGACAACAAAAGAAATATGATAATAAGCGAAGGCAACATCCTCGGAACAAAGGCACTATGCTAGAATTTATCAGTTATAAGCAGAATCGCCAACATGTAAGCAAGGAGAAAGAAGCTTATCAGCTTACTATTCTGCCCTCACTTTTGATTGGAAAGAGTTGGACTACTACCAAAGAATTAAATGGGGAAGTGAGAAAGATGCTCAAGCTTATAAACCGTTAGTCTCCCAACAACGGGTGTTTGCATTCCTACTAGGCCTTAACCCCATTTATGAGAGCACATTCGGGGTATAAAGTTTGGGAAGCAAGGATCTCCTTTCTGTCCAAGAGGTGTATGCATTGGTTAAGTTTGAGGAGAGTAGGAGGTTTATTATGAATCCTTCTAATGGGGAGACCATGGCTTTAGCTATTAGAGGAAACACTAGTTTAGCAAGAAATGAGGAAAATAAAATAAAAAAAAAGATAAATGATAAGATAAGTTGTGGTGTACCAACTGTCAAAAATCCAAGCACACCCATGAGACATGTTGGGAATTGTATGGGAAACCAAAGTGGGCACAAGAATTAGGCAAGAAATCATCACAGGAATAGAGCAAGAAGCCAAACCAAAAGAAGTTTACCTCAGCCAATCTAGCATCTCATTAGCCTCAGAGTGGTGTTTATCCACTATGGGTTCTTCTTAGGATTGAACCCTCGATTTTGATCTCTAAGAGAATATTATCAACTCTTTCTATGAACATTTGGAGCAATATGGTAGGACTATCCGATAGGTAGATTCTGAATCCACACCTTCTACATTGTTTGCCTCTTCTCCTTAAGTAAATTTTGCCTTTGGTTTACATGTACTTACTAATACCCTGGAATCCCTGTGGATAATTGATTCCAGTGCCTCCAACCATATGACTGGTAAGTCAACCTTTTTTCAGTCCAACACACTCATCTCTAGTAAAGATAAAGTAAGTTTAGCTGATGGTTCCTTCTCCTCCATTGGCGGTTAAGGATCTATATCTTTGCCTTTTGCTTTTTAATTATCAAATATTTTACATGTTCCAAAGTTATCCTTTAACTTGTTGTCAATTAATAGTATTATACATTCCTTGAATTGTTCAGTAAGCTTTCTTCCTCCCTCTCGTGTTTTTTAGGATATGGCCTCTGAGAAGACAATTGGTATAGGGAACATGGTTGATGGTCTATTTGTGCTAGAAAATAACTGGCCTTCTTGCCTTAGGCTCTTTGAGTAAGTCAAGTAAGAGTCAAGTCTTTTGTGACACCATTTGGGCCATATGTCTTTCGAGTCCTTTAAGTACTTGTTTCCATATTTGTTTAGGCCTATGTCAACTAAGCTAGTATTGTAAAACTTCATTTCCTTTATGTAATAAAAAATTAGATTTTCCTTTTTTACATTTTGATGTTTGGGAATAGTAGAAATTGTTGAAAAACTAATTCTGAATTTCTGATGTATTCTTTGTGAAGAAAAGTAGAAGAGACTGAAAGGTTTCAGCAAGAGAGAAAGACATATAGAAGAAGAAAAGAGAGTGGGATGTCGCCAGAATTGAATTAGGTCTGGTTGCCAATCCCTCTTGATATATATACTTAAAATAAAAGAATGAAACATTACACAATTACCCTTAGTAGGGCGGCTACTTTAAGTAGCTGAACAGTTACAACTTAAAATAACATAAATTAATGGGCCTAAGGCCCAATAACTTCTTAACTTAATAACTTAAATAAAAATAAAACAAAGTTGGGCCGAATAACTTAAAATCGGCCCAAACGCAACATTCCCCCTCAAGTTGGGAGTAAATGTCACACATTCCCAACTTGCGTAGATCATGCTCCAACTTGTTTCTTGCAACGTCTTTTGTAAGAACATCAACAAGCTGCAAATCAAAAGCAATGTATGGGAGACAAACTTCCCCTGAAGTCACCCTTTCTCTTATGAAATGTCTGTCCACTTCAATGTGCTTTGTCCTATCATGTTGAACTGGATTGTGGGCAATGTTAATTGCTGCCTAATTATCACAGTACAACATCATAGGTTCTTCTGCCTCAATACCAATTTCTCCTAACAAGGAACGAATCCAAAGAAGTTTTGAAACAACATGTGCCATGGCTCTGTACTTAGCTTCTGCACTTGACCTTGCCACAATTGTCTGTTTCTTACTTTTCCATGAAACTAGATTGCCCCCAACAAGAGTGCAAACTCCTGATGTAGATCTCCTATCATTAAGGCATCCTACCCAATCAGCATCTGTGTAAGCCTCTAGCTTCAACTATCCATGGTCAGCAAATAGTACGCCTCTGCCTGGGTGTCCCTTCAGATAGGCAAGAATCCTGTCAACAGCTTCCCAATGCTGGACTCGTGGGGCATGCATGTATTGACTCACCACAATCACTGCATAAGATATGTCTAATCTTGTCATACACAAATATAGCAGCCGCCACACAAGTCTTTGATATCTCCCAATGTCCTTCACCATCTCACCTTCTGATGCATTAATTCCGTGATTCTAAACAATAGGAGTACTGGCCGCCTGGTCCAGAACATACTTCCTCTGAGAAATGAAAATTTCATGCTTTGATCTTGCAACCTCAATGCCCAAAAAATACCTCAGCTCCCCAAGATCCTTCATTTTAAATTCTCTGTGCAGATTCTTCTTCAAACTGTCAATCTCACTCGGGTCATTTCTTGTAACTACAATGTCATCCACATAAATTATCAGAAATGACACCAAGGACCCCCTTCGCTTCACAAACAAAGTATGGTCTGATTGAGACTGAGTATAGGCAAAAGCAATCAAGGCCTTCCTGAACCTGTCAAACCATGCTCTGGGAGACTATTTTAAACCATAAAGAGACTTCTTCAATCTGCATACCTTCCCTTTTCAACATCACTGTAGAAACCAACGAGAAGATCCATATACACTTCTTCTTGTAGATCTCCATTAAGGAGGCATTTTTTACATCAAGTTGGAAAAGGGGCCAAGAGTATGTAGCAGCAAGAGAGAGAAGGATCCGAACAGAAGTCATTTTTGCAACTGGTGCAAAGGTCTCTAAGTAATCAATTCCATAGGTTTGAGTGTACCATTTTGCAACCAGTCTAGCCTTATACCTTTCTATGCTTCCATCTGCCTTGTATTTAACTGTATAAACCCATCTGCATCCAACAGTCTCCCACCCTCTGGTAAATCCACAATCTCCCATGTCTAATTCTTAATTCTGCCAATTCTTCTTGCATAGCTATCTTCCACTCAGGTTTGGAAAGAGCCTCATTGACACCCTTGGGTATAAGAAGGAAAAAGTCCACTTTATGGGAGATACTGTGAGATATAATGAGCAGTACACTTGGGTATAAGAAGGAGAAGGTCCAACTCATTTGTAATTGTTAGACAGTTGTATGCCCTTAGCTTCAATCAAAATTATGTAAATTATGAATTTATTGTAAATGAATAAAGTACTCATTTGATTCATGTTCCTGTGGTGTGTTTCTGTGTAATACCCTTAAACTAGACACTTAATGAGACTTGTGTTAGTTTAGAATGTTCACAGCCATTGCGTAAGTCTAGGGAGATTTATCTTGCCAAGGCTGACACTGGTGTGTGGCCAACTATTGGGGTGGCTTGTCTCAGCTACCAGGGTGAGACCCGAAGCACATGCAGTGTAGGATTAATAGAACATTTGAACTGGACCAGATTTCTAATATTGCCCTGGACCTTGGAGATAGATGGGCAAAACTGGAAAGTTACACCTAACCCCTAGACTCGATTATGATACTACACTAAGTGTCGGATTGGGCTGTCTTTGATGTACCAATCAGTGAGATCCTTGGTAGGGGTCAAAACCTGGGTATGTTGGGACAATCCGAGAATTCATCTGAGTGGGTGATCATAGTGACAGGATCAGCCCCTTTGTCGGACAAAGGTAATGATCGGGGATGCACTCTCTCTGATGGAAACCAAGACTGCCGGCAGCCGATTTCAATTGTTGAGATTTTGTTTTGCAAAATATATTTATATAAAGATATATATATATATGTTATGGTTTCGAAATGATTTGCAAAAGGTTTTAATTCCCGAGATCCATGTAAGCGGAGAGTGCAACACTGTTCCTTGCAGTCGAGGGAGAGGTCCTCCCTTGTCGGGCAGTGTTTGATCATTATGGGCTGAGAGGTTAAGTGTAAGACCATTGAGGATAATACCTGATGGGCTAATCTTGCATCTGCCCACAGTCCCTGGGTGTTACAAGGTGGCTTGGCCCAGGGACCACTTAGGGTAAGTGTTGGGCCCATAGAGCCCATAAGATGGGTTTCAGGGGGTGCACTGTCCATAACAGTGTATTCGGCAAGGCCTTGTAACAAAGGCTGGGCTGAACCCATGTGGCTTATGTGTAGATCAAGGAAGCCCAACTGGGAAGCAGTTTGGAAGGCTAAGTGAGTACATAACCTTAAATGGGCCTTAAGCCCATTTCGAACTGGGCTGATTTGATCAGTCAATTAAAGGGGGCGAATTCTGAGATGGATCAGCTAATAGGATTGGGCCTAGACCCTATCCACTTAGAGAGTCCAAGATCTAAATGAAATTTAGATATGGAAGCCTCCTAATTAGATTAGGAGATGACTGATCTGATCTGCCCTTATCACTTAAAGGGACTTCTAATCCAATGGGATTAGGAGCTGATCCCTTTAAGATTATGAAAGAAGAAAGGGGCGGCAACTGTTAATGGTTGATGTTCAATTCTCTTCAGAGTTGAAAATCACAAGAAGAGCACCCTACGAATTCTCTCTTGCCGCCTCCTTCCTGCCGCCGCCATCACCCTCAGTTCGATCTCCAGTTCTTGGGAGAAATCAAGATCTGATCTTGATTCCAATCTTTTGGGAAAAGATGGATTGGAGCTGTACTCACAAGCCATCCAGTTGATTCTTGCGAAGGGTCAAGTTCTTTTGGAAGAACATTGCTGATTCTGCTCCATCCTGCACTGCGCCATCTTCAATGGGAGCAAATTTTGGAACCTTCCTTGGGCGTGAACACCTCCATTGGGGGATATTGCTTCTCTGTATCAGGTACATCCTCCCTCCTACTCCCTTTGGTTCAGATCTGGTTTGGTTCTTGATTCAAGATTGATCCTTGAAAAACATGGGGAATTCGATTCCCCGCAAAGATGGGAGAAATTTTTGAAATTCGCCCAATCCATTCCGCAAGACTTGGGCGTCCATGTGATGGATATCCCATCCCTTCAGTGGTATCAGAGCCATGGTTCAAATCTTGAATCAATTTAATTCACATCTGAACCTGCGCAAAGGGGCAGAAGGTGTTCTACCCGATTTGCGCAGATATGGGTTTTGGGAAATTTGTTCCCAAAATTAATGGGCGAATAATCTGAAATTAATTTTATATAAATCTGATTATTGTTTAGAATAGTTCTTTATGATTTTCTTGATTTATGGGCTGTTCGTACAAGAGGAGATCGAATTCTTGGTTTGTGCAGGGAATCTGCAAGATTTGCAGTTTCTTGATTTATTCATTACATTTGGCCTGTAAATAATTTTTTTTTTTATTTTTAGACTAAATAGAAATTAGGTTTTCTATTCATTTTATTTTTGGATCGAAGATGGCGGCGCAAGGAAGGAGATTTCGCAGATGGGACATTCGCTACCTGCGATTTGCAGTTTATGAAACTGCATTCTGTGATCTAACCTCTGTTTTGTAGGATGGATTGTACGAACAGCCCTGGATTGACTGATTCTTGTTTTCTTTTATCAGTTCTTTAATTTCAGATTATTTTCTTGAATTAAAGATTTAATTAAAAATCAAACCCTAGACCCATTAGAACCAAGATTGGTTCAAATTGTTTGGACCGAATCTGGGGTTCGATTAAGGTTGTATATCAGTCCTAATTTTTGTTTAATGGGCCTAAGGATTGATAATTAATTGGATATTTAATTCGGCCCAACCTGTAAGGCCCAGTTTTAAAATTGATTAAAACTGCCAAAAGCCCACTTCAAAAGAACAAGCTATATGGGCCGAACTGGGTAACCCTAATTCAGCCCATATACCTAGATGATATTAATTGTTAATATTATGGATTAAAATGGGCTTCAAATGGGCTTTTACAGATAATTAATTGATTGGATCAATTCCTCCCTGCATGTGATGTATGGATGTGTGATGTGCTACGTTCATGGGCCATAAGAGCTTGGCCCATGCAGATTCGATAGTGGCTCTTGCGCACACCATGGCTGAATGCACATCATTGCCATGGTGTCCCTCCTGGTCATTGGATGACCTCCCTCAATGGTGGGCCCCACACCTCCTGAAGAGGTTACGTGCGGAACCCTAGCCGATTTAGGCCCACCGAAATCTGGCTTTATGAAAGTCAGTGGGAGCCACTTTGGTTTGACCTAAAATAAACTAGGGCGTAATTCTTGTTCCCTCCAGTAAATATGAGTGCACATGATAGGGAGATTCATGTAATGAACTCTCTAAAGGCCTTCCATCATTAGCAAGAGGATGGGTCCTTCAGTAATGAGGAAACGCACCAGAAAATGGGCTATCCATTTGCTGTTGGGCTTGTCTAAGTGTTTCATAAGATGATAGGGGCGTCATAGACCGATGTGGGAGGGACTTCACCAGAAAATGGGAACTCTCTCACGGTACCTTGGCGTTCACAAATATGATGGGTGAGCACTCACTGGACAGAAAGGTTTACCTGAAAACGGCTCTGAACCTTGTCTGACAGAGGCCAAAGGGAAAACTCATATGATGAGTGGATATGATCATTCACAGAAAGGTGGTGGGGTTTTGCAGCTGAAACAGTTGGCTCCATGCACCCTACATGGTTTCCCACATTTCCAGAGACAAGTCGCTGTCTCCGTCCCTGAGCAGGAGGGAAAACTCAGAGATGAACAAATGGGAATGGAACATAGATTAAAATCCATGTCTATGATTTGAACATGAATCAAGGTTGTGGACTGATATTTGCTGTTTTATCACATAAGTTATGAGCTTATGTGGCAGTCTTATTAGAGGTTATCTGTCCCATACTTAAGTAGGGGCAGTTTAGTCCATGTACATTTAATTAGAAGCCTAATCACTATTAAGAGGTCGACTGATAGGGTTTAGCTATTAGGTTCGACAGTTCTTTCATCTTCTTCTTCTCTTCTTCTTCTTCTTCTCCTTCTCTTTCTTCTTCTCCTTACTGGTTCGGACTACTGTAGCTACAGTAGAAACATGGTATCAGAGCGTGACAACTTCAGTTCGTGACCTGTTTCAGTTCGTGCTTCAGTTCTCTCCTTTTCTTCTCTGGGCTGTCAATGGAGAAAAGTGGTTCGTCCCAGGCCTGAAACATCACAGCTCTTCTTTTTTCTGGTGCACAGAACCTCCTTTCCTAAGAAAACAACTTCAGCAGTGAATGGTTGGTTGAACCTCTCAAACGAAGGTTGGTTATCTCTCCTCTGTGTGATGTTGGTATTTCTGTGTTGAAAATCTTCAAGAACTTGAGAGGACTGATCAGAACCTAGAGAACTAGGTTGGTTGTTGCCCTGGTTCTTGGAAAAATTCCAAGAACAGGCTGTGTTTACAGTGACCAAATGGTGTAAGGGCTGCTACTGTAGGTGGTCTAATGGTGCAAGGTGTAATGCAATGGTACTAGTTGAGTTTTTGTTGGTCTTGTGGTGCCCTCTTAAAAGCGTTAAAGCAAGTCTGTATTGTGTGTGACAGCTATGGCTGTGTGGTGGTGCTTGTGATGCATAAACTCTGTTGAGTAGTTGTAAGAGAGCTTGCATGTGGTTAGTAAGTGCTGAATTAATGTCGGTGTAGTTTGTGTTTTTTTTTTTTTGTGAAATTAGTAGTGGTGTGGATAAGAAAAAAGGCGTGTGTATCTATCATTGTGTTTAGGGACTGTTGTAGGTTCTGGAACATCAAAATCTTGACAGCAGCACTTAGTTGGTGATTGGGAATTCAGATTAGAGGCAGCATTGAAAGAGTATCATGGCAGCAATGGGAGATGGTTGTAGTGATCAGAAACCTAGTGTGGTGGTTTCCTCTGACTTTCTAGGTGTATAGATGACCACAATTAAACTGATTGGTGAGAACTATGTTCCATGGGCCAAGTCGGTGGAAGTTTTTCTCAAGGCAAAGAGAAAAGTGAAGCATGCGAAAAAAGATAAACCACCGGCTGACTCTCCAGGGTTTGATGATTGGGAACAGGAGGATGCTCAAATCATGACATGGCTATGGAACAGTATGGAACCCAAAATAAGTGCCAACTTCATGTTCTTAGATACAGCTAAGGACATATGGGAACATGCCAAGAAGCTGTATTTTGGGCAAGATAATACTAAGGGTATATCAGCTCTATCAGGAGTACTTTGGTCTGCAACAAGGAAATAAAACCCTAGAAGAGTACTATGCTAGTATGAAGAACCTCAGAAATGAACTCAATGTCTATCATCCTCTCACTCCAGATGTTAAGGTTCAGCAACAACAGAGGGAACAACTAGATGTCATAAGGTTCTTAGTGGGGTTGAAATCAGAGTATGAACCAGTTAGGGCCCAAATATTGGGCGGCTCTACCCTTCCTACACTTCCTACACTTGAGGAAGTGTTTGCTCGGCTTCGCAGGATTTCTTTGGGACAGACAGAGAATCCCACACAGTCTGATAGATCAGCTTTTGTGACAGCCAGAGGAGGTGGACGTGGTACGGAAGGGGGAGGACATGCCTCCCGAGGAGGTCGTGGTGGTTCCATATTTGGCCGTGGTGGTGGTCGTGACTCAGGAGGAGGCCGTGACAAAGAAAAAGCCAGCTCTACAAGGAAGTGTACCCACTGTGGCAGGGAAGGACATTCCGTAAATTTCTGTTATGATCTTCATGGCCGCCCTCCCTCTAAATGGGCCAATCATGCTGTTGTTGGTGGGGTTGATGTCAGTGATAATCAACAGGCAGACCTAACTCCTTCCACATTTACATCTGTTTCCAGAAGGGAGATGGTGAGTGTACCGCGTGATGAGTATGAGCGGTTCCTTCAGTCCACTTCACAGCACACTACTGCTACTCTTGCCCACTCAGGTATAGCTTGCCTGTCATCTAAAACCTCTCCTTGGATTATTGACTCTGGAGCCTCTGATCACATGACCGGGACTCCAAGTGTGTTCTCTTTTCTCTCTGAAACTTCCACATCTCAAACTGTTACCCTTGCCAATGGTTCCTCCTCTCCCATTTGTGGTGTTGGCAATGTTGACATGGCTTCTCTTTCTTTATCATCTGTTCTATATGTCCCTAAGTTTCCATTCAATCTTATGTCTGTTAGTAAATTAACCAAGACTCTTAACTGCCCTATTACTTTTTTCCCTTCCTCTTGTGTTTTTCAGGATCTCAGGACGGGGAAGAAGATTGGTGGGGGGCATGAAGCTGGTGGATTGTATTACCTTGACGGTGGTGGATCGTCAGTTGCACTTCAGACTTCACTCACTCCTCTACAGTGGCATTGTCGACTGGGACATCCTTCTCTCAAGGCACTCAAGATGCTAGTTCCGTCTTTGAGTCATTTGTCAGTGTTACAATGTGAGTCATGTCAGTTTGGGAAACATCGTCATGTTTCCTTCAGTCCTAGAGTTGAAAGTCGTATGTTGAGTCATTTTGCTTTGGTTCATTCAGATGTTTGGGGCCCGATCAAAATAGAGTCTTATAATGGTTACAAGTATTTTGTCACTTTTATTGATGATTGTTCAAGAATGACATGGATTTATTTAATGAAAGAAAGGAGTGAATTATTTTCCATTTTTCAAAAATTTCATGCTGAAATACGTACACAATTTGGTGTTCCAATCAAAGTTCTTCGTTCAGATAATGGTCGTGAATATTTTCTAACTTCCTTTCAACAGTATTTAGAACAGCATGGCATCATTCATCAAACTTCTTGTGCATCCACTCCTCAACAAAATGGGGTGGCTGAACGGAAGAACCGTCATCTCCTTGAAACAACTTGGTCTATTCTTCATCATATGAGTGTTCCTAAACGGTTTTGGAGTGATGCTGTACTTACTGCGTGTTTCCTCATTAATTGGATGTCCTCCTTTATTCTTCATGGTCGGTCTCCCTTCTCTATCTTGTTCCCCACCTTGTCTCCCTTTCCATTAACACCTCGTATCTTTGGATGTGTGTGCTTTGTTCATAATCTGAGTCCTGGAATAGACAAGTTGGATGCACGTTCCATTAAGTGTGTTTTTCTTGGCTACTCTCGGACTCAAAAAGGGTACAAGTGTTACAATCCCATTACTCGGAAGTGTTATATCTGTCCTGATGTCACATTTTTTGAGTCTGTTCCCTTCTTCTCAGGAACTGAAGCATCTTCGTCTCCACCTTTACTTCCTCTTCCGATCAGTGATCCCGTTCCGGGTGTTCCTATTGGAGTTGACTCGTCACCTCATCCAGTGCAGATCCCTACTAAACGACCACCAATTCGGCAAGTGTATACACATCGAACGACACCGGCCCCTCCTCCAGCTTCTACCTTGTCCACGGATCCTGTCGTAGCTCCTGTTGCTGAACCTTCAGGACTTGACCTACCCATTGCCTTACGGAAAGGTAAACGTAGTTCTACTCTCCATCCCATTTCCAATTTTGTTTCAGTATCTCACCTTTCCGCCTCACATCGCTAGTTTGTTTCACTATTGTCATCTATTTCCATACCTAACAATGTCCAAGAGGCTCTTAGTTCACCTGGGTGGAAGCAGGCAATGGAGGAGGAACTCTCTGCTCTTCAGCATACTCACACGTGGGAGCTCACTACTCTTCTTCCTGGTAAGCATGTTATGGGTTGTAAATGGGTGTATACTGTTAAATACTTGCCAGATGGTAGTGTAGAGCGTCTGAAAGCCAGACTTGTTGCTAAAGGGTATTCACAGTTGTATGGAGTGGACTATATGGAGACCTTCTCTCCAGTGGCTAAGATTAGCTCTGTCCGTATGTTAATTTCCCTGGCAGTTATGTATGATTGGCCCTTATTTCAACTTGACATAAAAAATGCCTTCCTTCATGGTGACCTTATAGAGGAAGTATATATGGAGCAACCACCTGGGTTTGTTGCTCAGGGGGAGGCTGGTAAGGTGTGCAGACTGAAAAAGGCAATTTATGGGTTGAAACAATCGCCTCGTGCTTGGTTCGGGAAGTTTAGTGAAGTGGTGAAGAATTTTGGAATGAAACAATGCCAGGTTGATCACTCAGTGTTCAGCTATGACTCAAAAGCTGGAAAGATTTTATTAGTGGTCTATGTGGATGATATTGTCATAACTAGCAGTGACAAATTGGGGATCGACAAACTCAAGGTCTTTCTGCAAAATCATTTTCAAACAAAAGACCTTGGGACATTGAAGTATTTCAGGTGTAAACCTGTGCCAAAGAAAATATGTTCTCGATCTATTGGACGAAACAGAACTGTTAGGAGCAAAACCAACTGAGACTCCTATGGAACCAAATGTTAAGTTGAGCAGTGATACAAGGGGAAATATTTGACGATCCTGGAAGGTATAGACGACTAGTGGGGAAGCTGAACTATTTGACTATCACGAGACCAAACATCTCCTTTGCAGTCAGTGTGGTGAGCTAATTTATGCAGAACCCTCGTATATTTCACTGGGATGCAATTCTTAGAATTGTAAGATATTTGAAGGGAGCTTCGGGCCGTGAGCTATTGTATAAACTAGGAGGAAAACTTGAAGTAGTTGGGTACACGGATGCAGATTGGGCGGGCTCTATGTCTGATAGAAGATCTACTACAGGTTACTGCACATTTCCTGGAGGAAATCTTGTGACGTGGAAGAGTAAAAAGCAGACGGTTGTGACTAGAAGCAGTGCTGAAGCCGAGTACAGAGCCATGGCACACACTACATGTGAATTAGTGCGGTTGAGGAATCTCCTACAAGAAATCGGGTTCCACATGGATAAACCTATGAAGTTGTACTGTGACAATCAAGCTGCGTTCCATATCTCATCCAACCCTGTTTTTCATGAGAGAACAAAGCACATAGAGATTGATTGCCACTTTGTGAGGGAGAAGGTTCTTACTGGAGAGATAAGCACAGAACATGTAAGCTCAGGTGATCAATGGGCAGATTTGTTTACAAAAGCCTTAACCTCAGGGAGAGTGAACTATATATGTAACAAGCTGGGATTATATGACATATATTCACCAGCTTGAGGGGGAGAGTTAGAGTTAGCCGAATAAGGGTAGATTAGTCAACTCACCTTGGTTAAGTTATGAGCTTATGAGGCAATCTTATTAGAGGTTCTCTGTCCCATACTTAAGTAGGGGCGTTTAGTCCTTGTACATTTAATTAGAAGCCTAATCACTATTAGGAGGTCGACTGATAGGGTTTAGCTATTAGGTTCGACAGTTCTTTCATCTTCTTCTTCTCTTCTTCTTCTTCTCCTTCTCTTTCTTCTTCTCCTTACTGGTTCGGACTACTGTAGCTACAGTAGAAACATGATATTTGCAAAGCTTCTTGACGACAACAAGCTTAAGGGCCCAAACTATGTCGACTGGTACCGTAACCTAATGCTGGTTTTAACATCTGAAAAATTGGACAAAGTAGTCAAGTCTCCTGCCCTGGAACGTCCGGGTGATGGGGCTTCTGAAGCCCGTAGGAGAGAATTCCAAGATTGGGAGGATAAAAACTCCCTAGCCGCTGCTATGTCATTGCTTCTTTGGACAACTCAATACAGAGGCAGTTCGATCAGATCGAACTCGCTAAGGACATATTGGACAGCCTGAAAACAATGTACGAAGAGCAGAACCATTCTACTCGACAGAAGGTCTTGAAAATGTTCATGACCGCTCAGATGTCCAAGGGGCAGAAAGTTCACGACCATTGTCTTCGGATGATGGGATACATTAACGAGCTGGAAGCCCTTGGATCTGGGCTAGATCTTGGCACTCAAGTAGATGCCATTCTGAACTCCTTGCCCTCTTCCTTCAATGGGTTCATATTAAACTACAATATGAACAAGCTGAATGTCAGCGTCCAAGAGCTGAGCAATATGTTGCAAAGGGCCGAGGACTTGCTTAAGAAGGATGAGCCTGTGGTGATGCTTGTTGAAGCTAACAAAACGAGCAAGGAAAAGAGGAAGGCAAAGAAGCCTCAGAAGAAGACTACCAAGCCCAAGAAGCAGAAGAAGGACAGGATAGCAGATGCATGTCACTTCTACAAACAAACCGGCCATTGGAAGAGGAACTGTCCTCAGTACCTGGATTCCAAGAAAGGTAATTTCGAATCTTGTGTCATAGAAACTAATTTATTGGTGGCTTCTGCATCCTGGTGTATTGACTCCGGGGCTTCAACTCATGCGTGTAACTCACTGCAGGGGTTCAAGGTAAGCAGAATGCTGAATGATGGAGAAGTGATGCTCTACTTGGGGACTTCTGCAAGCGTTGCAGCTACGGCAATAGGCACCGTACGACACTTGAAGATTTGGGGTTGTTCTGCTCACATTAAAAGAACGAATCCGGACAAATTGGAATCCAAGACCAGTCGTTGCCTATTTGTAGGCTACCCAAAGGGCTCAGTGGGCTACCTATTCTATGATCCAAGTGAGCAGAAGGTGTTCTGCAGTCGGAATGCACAATTCTTGGAAAATGACTACATTCTGGACAATCTTCGTCAGGAAATTGTTCTTGATGAGGAGAGCTCAGATGCAGTGGGAGGTGTCCCACAAGTTCCAGGTAGTGACCAACCAAGAAGATCTACCCGGGTGTCCAGGGCACCGGTCCGTTTTGATTACAATCAGGATAGTTACCTGGTCGAAACCTTGACTAGTGAAGAGGATCCCGTAACTTATACGAAAGCTATAATGGACATAGACTCCCTTAAATGGGTAGATGCCATGAGAGCTGAGATGGACTCAATGGAGACCAATGGAGTCTGGACTCTAGTGGATCCGCCCTCCGGGGTAAAAGCAATTGGTTGCAAATGGATCTACAAGAGGAAGAAGGGCTCCGATGGCAGGGTTGAGACCTACAAAGCTCGTCTGGTGGCGAAATGATACACTCAGAAAGAAGGCATCGATTATGAGGAAACCTTTTCGCCCGTGGCCATGCTTAAATCCATTAGGATCCTGCTAGCTGTAGCAGCTTACTATGACTATGAGATTTAGCAGATGGATGCCAAAATTGTGTTCCTGAATGGAGATCTTGTTGAAGATATCTATATGCAGCAACCGCAAGGTTTTGTAGCTGCGGATCAGGAACACATGGTCTGTAAGTTGAATAGATCCATATATGGACTCAAGCAAGCTTCTAAATGTTGGAACATCCAATTTGACTCTATAGTCAAAAAGTTTGATTTTGAGCAAAATCCGGATGAACCCTGTGTTTACAGGAAGACCAGTGGTGACAAGGTTATGTTTCTGGTTCTGTATGTAGATGACATTCTGCTCATTGGGAATGATGTGGGAATGTTAACTACGATAAAAGTATGGCTATCACAACAATTCTCCATGAAAGACCTTGGAGAAGCCTCCTATATACTGGGTCTTCGACTCTATAGAGATAGATCGAAGCGGATAATAGGATTATCCCAATCTGCTAATATTGACAAAATAGTCAAGAGATACAGCATGGAAAACTCCAAGAAAGGAAATATTCCTTTCAGGCATGGAGTCAATCTCTCCAAGAAGACGTCTCCAAAGACCTCTGAGGAGATCGAGAGCATGAAAGACGTTCCCTATGCCTCAGCCGTAGGGAGCATCATGTATGCCATGCTGTGCACTCGTCCTGACATCGCCCAGGCAGTGAGTGTAATAAGCAGATTCCAGGCCAACCCAGGGCAGGAGCATTGGACTGCTGTGAAATGCATACTAATGTACCTTCGAAGGACAAAAGAGTTTTGTCTGGTATTCGATGGTAGTTCACTACAGATCCAAGGGTATACAGATGCGGATTTCCAGTCGGATCCGGATGACAGAAAGTCTACATCTGGATATATTTTCACGATAGGATCATGTGCTGTTTGCTGGAAAAGCAACAAACAGGGGTCCACAGCAAACTCCACAACCGAAGCCGAATACATTGCTGCAAGTGAAGTTGCCAAGGAAGCCGTGTGGATGAAGAAGTTCGTTCACGAATTGGGAGTAGTTCTGTCCAGCACATCACCCATCCCATTGTTGTGTGACAACAATAGAGCGATTGCTCAAGCTGAGTCACGAGCCCACTCGAAGTCGAAGCACATCGAGAGGAAGTACCACGTACTCCGTGAGATTGTTGGTAGAGGGGATATCTTAATTCAGAAGGTAGCATCAGCGGAGAATGTAGCATACCCATTGACTAAGCCACTGACACAGAAAGTGTTTGAGAAACACATGGAAAGTATGGGACCTAAGTGCAAGTGGGAGCTGTTAGACAGTTGTATGCCCTTAGCTTCAATCAAAATTATGTACATTATGAATTTATTGTAAATGAATAAAGTACTCATTTGATTCATGTTCCTGTGGTGTGTTTCTGTGTAATACCCTTAAACTGGACACTTAATGAGACTTGTGTTAGTTTAGAATGTTCACAGCCATTGGATAAGTCTGGGGAGATTTATCCTGCCAAGGCTGACACTGGTGTGCGGCCAACTGTTGGGGTGGCTTGTCTTAGCTACCAGGGTGAGACCCGAAGCACATGCAGTGTAGGATTAATAAAACCTTTGAACCGGACCAGATTTCCAATATTGCCCTAGACCTTGGAGATGGATGGGCAAAACTGGAAAGTTACACCTAACCCCTAGACTCGATTATGATACTACACTAGGTGTCGGATTGGGCTGTCTTTGATGTACCAATCAGTGAGATCCTTGGTAGGGGTCAAAACCTGGGTATGTTGGGACAGTCCGAGAATTCATCTGAGTGGGTGATCATAGTGACAGGATCAGCCCCTTTGTCGGACAAAGGTAATGATCGGGGATGCACTCTCTCTGATGGAAACCAAGACTGCCGGCAGCCGATTTCAATTGTTGAGATTTTGTTTTGCAAAATATATTTATATAAAGATATATATATGTATATATGTTATGGTTTCGAAATGATTTGTAAAAGGTATTAATTCCCAGGATCCATGTAAGCGGAGAGTGCAACATTGTTCCTTGCAGTCGAGGGAGAGGTCCTCCCTTGTCGGGCAGTGTTTGATCATTATGGGCTGAGAGGTTAAGTGTAAGACCATTGAGGATAATACCTGATGGGCTAATCTTGCATCTGCCGACAGTCCCTGGGTGTTACAAGGTGGCTTGGCCCATGGACCACTTAGGGTAAGTGTTGGGCCCATAGAGCCCATAAGATGGGTTTCAGGGGGTGCACTGTCCATAACAATGTATTCGGCTAGGCCTTGTAACAAAGGCTGGGCTGAACCCATGTGGCTGATGTGTAGATCAATGTTTGGGTCCCACGCCATACAAGGAAGCCCAACTGGGCAGCAGTTTGGAAGGCTAAGTGAGTACATTACCTTAAATGGGCCTTAAGCCCATTTCGAATTGGGCTGATTTGATCAGTCAATTAAAGGGGGTGAATTCTGAGATGGATCAGCTGATAGGATTGGGCTAGACCCTATCCACTTAGAGAGTCCAAGATCTAAATGAGATTTAGATCTGGAAGCCTCCTAATTAGATTAGGAGATGACTGATCTGATCTGCAGATAAGATAAGGGTTATCCCTTATCATTTAAAGGGACTTCTAATCCAAATATGATTTGGATTAGCAACTCCTAATGGGATTAGGAGCTGATACCTTTAAGATTATGAAAGAAGAAAGGGGCGGCAACTGTTAGTGGTTTATGTTCAATTCTCTTCAGAGCTGAAAATCACAAGAAGAGAGATATCTGCACCCTGCGAATTCTCTCTTGCCGCCTCCTTCCTGCCGCCGCCATCACCCTCAGTTCGATCTCCAGTTCTTGGGAGAAATCAAGATCTGATCTTGATTCCAATCTTTTGGGAAAAGATGGGTTGGAGCTGTACTCACAAGCCATCCAGTTGATTCTTGCGAAGGGTCAAGTTCTTTTTGAAGAACATTGCTGATTCTGCTCCATCCTGCACTGCACCATCTTCAGTGGGAGTAGATTTTGGATCCTTCCTTGGGCGTGAACACCTCCATTGGGGGATATTGCTTCTCTGTATCAGGTACATCCTCCCTCCTACTCCCTTTGGTTCAGATTTGGTTTGGTTTTTGATTCAAGATTGATCATTGAAAAACATGGGGAATTCGATTCCCTGCAAAGATGGGAGAAATTTTTGAAATTCGCCCAATCCATTCCGCAAGTCTTGGGTGTCCATGTGATGGATATCCCATCCCTTCAGTAATGGGGTTAGTGGAATCAATAGGAACTGAAACATCAGAGGGATCAAGAGGAATACCTGAGTCAGTGCCAGCCGAATCCAGAGTCTTCGTGGAACCGATAAGAAGTGATGTGGGATCTTTTGTAGTGGAATCAACCTCCCTGTGAAGGCGCTGTCGTGAGTAGCACTGAGAAACAGGATGCGAGGGAGGTGGTAAGGTAGGTGACATCAGAGGGTCAAACACAGGCGAAGGTTAAATCCATCATATCGATGGCCGAACCATGCTAGATAGTTGGGTGAAATTTCAAAAATTTTCTTGCAACCATCTGGGAATCGTATTCCCAGTTTTAGAAAAATTACATTTTTCAAGGATCGTTCTTGTACCAAAACCAGACCAAATTTGAAACCAAAATACAGGGAGAAGTATACCTAACACGGATTACACAAATGTGGCTCCCGAAGTGGTAGTTCATGCCCAAATTGAATCCCAAAACCAGCCTCCACTGAAGATGGCACAGCTTGGAATGAAGCCGATTCAACAACGTAGTTTTCAACAAAACTGCAATCCAACTCTTTGGATCATACAAGGGAGGTGAGCACGAAATAATTCTGATATTTTCTTGCAAAAATCAGAAATCAGAACTGATCAAGACCAGTCACAGAGATAGAGAACGAATTAGGGTTTTTGGGGCAACAAGAGTAGAGAGAGAGAACTAAGAGCATATATGTAACTGGAGCAGTTCGATCTCTCCTTTTATAAGCCTTAAGTAGCACCACTCCTAATCGAATTAGGAGGTTCCTAATCCAAATCTTTATTTGGATTTGGACTCTCTAAGTGGATAAGACTTATCCTCTTATCCAAACCCATATTCGCCCAAGTGACCACTTGATTAATCCAATTAATCATGGGCTTTAGGGCCATTTAGCAAATGGCTCACGTCCCTAAGTAGTTGCTAGCCCATTTAGGTTCAATTTGTATGGTGTGGAACCCCAACAATGACCTTACATAAGCCCACCTAGGTTCGGCCCAACCTATATGAAAAGGCCTGGCCGAATTCACTGTCAAGTACAGTGAATCCATGAGTCATCAGTATGGGCTCTTAATGGGCCCAACATTTATAGTAAATAATCCTTGAGTCCAACCATCCTATGAAGGCCCAAGGATAATGGACTTAAGTAAGATATAGCCCATCATGTAAACAACCCTTAATGGTCTCTTACACTTAACCTCTCAGCCCATAAGGATCAAACACTGCCCGACAGGGAAGGACCTCTCCCTTGGCTGCAAGGTGCAGTGTTGCACTCTCTGCTCGAATGGGTCCCGGAATTAAAACCTTTTGCTAATCTTTTTCTTAAAACATAATATATATATATATATATATATTATCATATAAATATATTTTGCAAAACAAATCCCAAACATGGTTGAAATTGACTGCCAACAGTTTTGGTTTCCATCAAAGAGAGTGCAATCCCGATCATTCACTTTGTCCGACAAAGGGGTTGATCCTATCACTATGATTACCCACTAGAGTGAATTCTCAAACTGCCCCAACATACCCAGGTTTTGACCCCCAAAGGATCTGACTGATTGGCATATCAAAGAAAACCGGATCCAACAATGCAGTGCCATAATCAAGTCTAGGGTTGTGTAACTTTCCAGTTTTGCCCATCAGTCGCCAAGGTCCAGGGCATCACTGGAAATTGGTCCGCGTTCAGTGTTTCAAACAAACACACAGTACATGTGCTTCGGGTCCAACCCTGGTAGTTGAGACAGGCGGCCCCAACCTTCTTGGTAGCACATTAGTGTCAGCCTTGGCAGCAAAACTTTCCAGTTTTGCCCATCAGTCACCAAGGTCCAGGGCATCACTGGAAATTGGTTTGGGTTCAGTGTTTCAAACAAACACACAGTACATGTGCTTCGGGTCTAATCCTGGCAGCTGAGACAGGCTGCCCCAACCTTCTTGGCAGCACATTAGTTTCAGCCTTGGCAGGATAAACTCCCAAAGTCTATCCAACGGCTGAGAACATTTTAAACTAATATGAGTCTCATAAGTATCCAGTTTAAGGGGTAATTACATAGAAACACACCAATCATAACATGAAACAATTATGTACTTTTACTCATTTACAATAAATGTATCAGTACATCAATTTGATTGGAGCTAAGGGCATACATTGTCTAACAATAGGAGTGGACACAAGGACGGGAATCAAAAGAAGAATAGACTACTCACTTCCTTCCCCAAAACACTCCCCCTGAGAAGAACCCTTCGGAAAAAAAGATGTGGACTCAAAAAAAGGTGACATCCATAGTAACATACTGACTCCTAGAGACTGGGTCATAGCAACAATACCCTTTCTGATTGTTTGCATACCCAAGAAAAACACACTTCTTTGCCTTTGAATCAAGCTTCGAGCGGTGAGGACCAAGAACATGAGCAAAGCAAACACAACCAAAAACCCTGAAAGGGATGTGGAACATCTCCCCCTCATGAAGACTTCTGTGAGAACTGCATCACCCCAAAAACAAACTGGAACAGTAGAAGCAATCATCATGCTCCTTGCAATCTCAACAATGTGTTTGTTCTTCCTTTCTACTACATCTTGCTGTATACTGTAAGAACAACTGCTCTGATGAATTACACCATACTCTAATAGATACGAAGCAAGGTTCTTCTCAAAATATTCTTTGGCATTGTCTGATCTGAACACCTTCACTCGTACCCCAAGCTGTGTTAGCACCATCTGATGAAACTGTCGAACCAAGGACGGTACCTCATCACGGGATCTCATCAAAGTAAATCCAAGAATACCGAGAAAAATCATCCACAAATAAAAGAAAGTATCGGTAGCTACCCATAGAAGAAACATGGTATGGTCCCCGCATATCAGTATGAATAACATCAAAAGCAGATGAACACCTTTTATTTCTAGCTTTAAACGAATGTCTACAATGTTTTCCAAGCTGACAGCTTTCACACTCTAAGCTAGACAAATTAACAGACTCAAATAACTTTGGAAACAAGAAACACAGAAAAGGAGAAGACAAATGCCTCAAACAATTATGCCAAAGCATAATTTGACCCACAGTCTATGACTCAAAATCCCTGCTAACAAGATGACTCTGATGATGAGGAAGCGCATCCAGAAGGTAGATTCCATTCACCTCATGACCACTCCCAATCATCCTCTTTGAAACCAGATCCTGCAAAACACAATGGCCAAGAGAGAAAAATCACTGGGCAATTCAAGTTCTTAGTTAAACTACTAACAAATAATAAGTTAGTACTCAATCTGGGTACATGAAGGATAGAGGGTGGGGAAATGGAATTAGTAATCTTGACAGACCCCTTCCTAGCAATGGGAACATGGGATCCATCGGCTGTGGAAACTCTGTCTCTGCCAGAGCAGAGTTAGTAAGAAGAGAAAATAGTGGAACTATGGGTCATATGCTCTGAGGCTCCAAAATCTATAATCCAAGGAGGTCCCTCCTTACCTATAGTAGAAACATAGTTTGTAGTGGCATGTGAACTACCTGTATAAGCAAAGGAAGTAGAATGTCCACCACCAGAACCACTTCTACCTAACTGTCCACCTGGTAACAGATTAGGGCTGACTGTATCTTGCTGATTTAGTAACTGCCTATATCTCTTAAGTTCGACCCTTACTGCAGCAATTGCAACAGACTCCAAAGTAGTTGTAGTAGGGGGGCTAGGTAAGTCACCAGTGACTGCCATGTTAACATTTCCCTTCTTGTTTTTGAGTCTATTCGGCACAAGGTGAGGATGAAGCTTCCAACATGTATCTCTTGTATGTTTAGGCTTCTTACAGTAGTCACAGATCAGATCATTTCACAGTACTAACCATAGCTGACTGTTCAAGACCTGAATTCCTCATCATCACATTCCTCCTACTCTCTTCCCCTGATACAAAGACATATCCCTGAGAGAGAGTAACACTATCCCTAGAAAGGATATGTTGCCTTGCAATGTCATATTCGGGATTAAGACCAACAAGAAATTCAAAGACTCTATTCTTCTCTAAGAGCTTCTGGTAGGCAGCTGCATCCTTAGTGGTTTTCCAAACCACTGTCTCCAAATGGTCAATCTCCAGTCACAAGGTTTTAAGGGATGAAAAATAAACAGCAATAGGTCTATCTCCCTGTCTGGTAGCAATAACCCGGTTCCTCAACTGATAGGCTCTAGTAACATTTTCACTCTGTGAGCAAGTTTCTGCAACCCCATCCCAAATTCCCTTAGTTGTATTTTCCAACAAAAAATTTTTACTTATATGGGGCAGCATAGAATTGCACAGCCAAGTCATTACCATATAATTTTCCTGTACCCACTGGGAGCTATTAGTCTCGGGTTTCACTTCCTCGCCAGTGATATACCCCAACTTCCCATGAGCCCCAATGGCCATCTTTGCAGATTGTGACCATTCTAAATAGTTTGTACCATCTAACTTAATAGTGAGGGTCCTAGCCCCGAAAAGGTCTCCGACACCTTTCACTAGTCCCATTTCACTCCCCGGTTTGTTTTTAGCTATGTTACCCTCCATAATTCCCAAAAAAGGGGTAGAAGATCACTTTAAGATGAAAGAATATGAAATAAATCCCTTCAAGTACCACAAACACCCTTCTGGTACCCTAGATGATCCTCCCACAAAAGATTCCCTTTCCATGAGATGGGAGAAGAGAGAGAAGCAGCCACTCCCTCCAGAGGCCTCCAAAAAAAGTGGGACTTGAACCGCCCCCTTCAGAAAACTCCAGAGGCCTCCAAATTAGGGTTCCTGGGTCAAAATTGAAGTCTTACAAAAACAAGACTCTCCCCCTTTCTCCAATTCTTCCTAAATTTGATGGGAAACCCTAGACTAGCTATAGGGCAAAACAAATCCACCAAAAAATCCAAAAGCTGGGCTTACCTGGGGTCTTCGATCAGCCTCTCATATCATCATGCAGTTGGCCGATCTAGGGTTGCATGATAGAGCAGCTCAAGAAACCTTTGGCCTGCTCTGATACCAGGTAGAAATTGCTGAAAAACTAATTCTGATGTATGCTTTGTAAAGAAAAGTAGAAGAGACTGAAAGGTTTCAGCAAGAGAGAAAGAGATAAAAGAAGAAAAGAGAGTGGGATGTCGCAAGAATTGAATTAGGTTTGACCGCCAACCCCTCTTGATTTATATACTTAAAATAAAAGAATGAAACATTACACAAATACCCTTAGTAGGGCGGCTACTTTAAGTAGCTGAACAATCACAACTTAAAATAACATAAACTAATGGGCCTAATGCCCAATAGCTTCCTAACTTAATAACTTAAATAAAAATAAAACAAATCTGGGCCGAATACCTAAAAATCGGCCTAAACTCAATAAGAATCAATTTAATATTCCAATTGAGAATGGCTACAAATACTTCATCTCCTTTCTTAATGACTTCCCTCGATATACCTATGCACTCACGAGAATAAGTCCCAAAACTTATGAAAGATTTTCAACGTATGGTCTACACTCAATTTTAGACAGAGATTCAAGTTACCCTATGTGAGTGCATAGGATAAACCCAAGTATGTTAAGAGAAGTCGTCAATAAAGGAGATAAAGTATTTATAGCCATCCTCAATCGGAATATTAACCGGTCCCCAAACATTAGAAATAGAATGTGAAAAGGAAATTTTGATTTTTTTATTACCTAAATGAAATGAAGTTCTAACATGCTTACTTAATTGACACACTTGAGACACAGACTTAAACAAATGTAGAAACAAGTACTTCAAGAACCCAAAAGACATATGGCCCAAACAATGGTGCCACAAAATTGATTTGACTCTTACTTAACTGACTCAAAGACCTTGAGAACACAAGGCTAGCTTTATTCTCTAGGACATATAGACCATCAACCATGTTCCCTCTATTAATCGTCTTCCCAGAGGCCAAACCTTGAAAAACACAAGAGGACGAAAGGTTACTAAACAATTCAAAGCATGCATCATATTGTTAATTTTCAACAAGTTAATGGGCAACTTTGGAACATGTAAAACATTTGATAATGAAACACCAAAAGGCAAAGATATAGATCCTTAACAAACAATGGAGGAAAAGGATCCATTAGCTAACCTTGCTTTATCTTTGCCAGAGAGAAGGCTGTTGGAATGAAAAAAAAAAGTTGATTTGCCAATCATATGGTTGGAGGTGCCATAATAAAAAATCCACATGGATTCTACGGTATCCATAGCCTCATGGAAAGTAGAGGCTAAATTACCTGAGGAAGAGGTAAACGATGTAGAAGGGGTGGATCCAGATTCTGTCTATTGGATAGCCCTACCATATTCCACCAAATGGTCACAGAAGGAGTTGACAATATCCTCCTTGAGATCAGAACCCAAGGATGGGGGGCAATTTTGAGAAGAAACCATAGTAGAAAACTACTCTGAGGCTCATGAGATTCAAGCTTTGCTTAGTTCTTGTGCCCACTTCAATTTTCGTGCAATTCCCAACATGTCTCTGAAAGGAGGGAGAAATCCATCGTATGGACGCCAAGAAAGAAGCGGAATAGGTGGGCGAATTTCAAAAATTTTTCTCCCTTCAATCAACTGGGAATCGTATTCCCTTATTTTAGAATCAATTATTCAAGGACCTACTCGAACCAAACCAAACCAAATCTGAACCAAAGATCAAGGGAAGGGTTATACCTGATACGGAGAATCAAGATCTCCCAACGTCGGTGTTCACACCCAAAGAGAGGTCCAAGATCCGCTCCCGCTGAAAATGACAGCGACGGTGGAGCAGAACCAACCGAACTCTTATTTTAGAATCAATTATTCAAGGACCTACTCGAACCAAACCAAACCAAATCTGAACCAAAGATCAAGGGAAGGGTTATACCTGATATGGAGAATCAAGATCTCCCAACGTCGGTGTTCACACCCAAAGAGAGGTCCAAGATCCGCTCCCGCTGAAAATGACAGCGACGGTGGAGCAGAACCAACAGTGTGCGTCCTACGCACCGAACTCTTCGCAAGAATCCGATAGAGGCTTAGAGCACCAAACCAAATCAGTCTTTCAGCAATGACTGATGTCAAGAACTAGCTTCTTGATCATCCCTTCAGAGGAGTTCGAACCAAGCAGTAAGGTGGTGGCGGCAAGAGGAGTTCCTACGGCTGAAAGTGGCGTGGATGCAGATTTCAGCTTAGGAAGATGAGATCCTATCTCAAACTTGCAGGGTAAGTCACTGCAAAACCCTAGGTCGAATTCTTGTAATTCAAGATTAGAGTTTCCTCATTTCTTAGTGATTAAGAAACCTCCTAATCCTATTAGGAGTTATCCCAATCCAAATCAGCATTTGGATAGGGGATAATCTTAACCCTATCTGCAGATTAGGTCAGCCCACTACCAGACTCAAATCACATTTGAATTTGGTCTCCAAGAGTGGATAGGGTTAGAACCCTAATCCTTTAGCTAACCCTAATCCCAGATACGCCCCCTTAAGTGGGTGATCATATCAGCCCAGGTCGAAAAGGGCTTCTTTGTATGGCGTGGGATCCAGGTCCAAACTGCTATCCAGTTGGGCTTCTTTGTATGGCGTGGGACCCAAGCATTGATCTACACATCAGTCACATGGGTTCAGCCCAGCCTTTGTTACAAGGCCTAACCGAATTCACTGGAAAGCCCAATGAACCCCTTGAGCCCATCACATGGACTCTATGGGCCTAACACTTGCAGTAAGTGGTGCCTAGGCCAAGCCATCTTATAAAAACCCAGGGACTGTGGGCAGATGCAAGATTAGCCCATCAGGTATTACCCTCAATGGTCTTACACTTAACCTCTCAGCCCATAATGATCAAACACTGCCCGACAAGAGAGGACCTCTCCCTCGGTTGCAAGGAACAATGTTGCACTCTCTGCTCACATAGATCCCGGGAATTAAAACCATTTGCAAACATTTTGAAACCGTATATGTATATATATCATATATATGAAATTTGCAAAACAAAATTCCAACTATTGAAATCAACTGTCGGCAGTTTGGTTTCCATCAGAGAGAGTGCATCCCCGATCATTACCTTTGTCCGACAAAGGGGCTGATCCTGTCACTATGATCACCCACTCAGATGAATTCTCAGACTGTCCCAACATACCTAGGTTTTGACCCCCGCTAAGGATCTCACTGATTGGCATATCAAAGACAGCCCAATCCGACACCTAGTGCAGTATCATAATCGAGTCTAGGGGTCAGGTGCAATTTTCCAGTTTTACCCATCAATCTCCAAGGTTCAGGGCAATACTGGAAATCTAGTCCGATTCAAGGATTCAAGTAATCCTACACTACATGTGCCTTGAGTCTCACCCTGGCGACTGAGACAAGTCACCCCAACACTTGGCAGCACACCAGTGTCAGCCTTGGCAGGATAAATCTCCCCAGACTTATCCAATGGCTATGAATGTTCTGAACTAACATGAGTCTCATTAAGTGTCCAGTTTAAGTGTCTTACACAGAAATATACCACACAACATGAATCAAACATGTACTTTATTTATTTACACTAAATGTCAAAAGTACATCAAAACAGATTGGAGCTAAAGGCATACAAAACTGTCTAACGGTCTCGTGGGGGTGCCAGTATTTTTAATAGTTAGTACACCACAACTTATCTTGAGATTTAAGGAATGATTTATAGGATTAGAATGAGACGGTTTAGAGACCACATTGAGATTTGAGAAAGAAGTCGAATTGAAACACTTTATTTTCTCAATATACATTGATGCATAAGGATGAATTTTGATTGGAAAGGATTAAATTAGAGGGGGAGGCAAGATTTAATCAGGAAGAAAGTGAGGAGAAAGGAGATAGAAGAGAACCACCATTGGGGAGGAGGAAAGTGGATATAGACATGTTGGTAGAAAGACAGGAAGAGGTCAACAAGACACTGGTTTATTCGTCCTAGGAGGAGAAAAGGTGGAACGAAAGGCTATAGAATAGTACGAGCAGAACATAAAGGAAGCGCAAGAAAAAAGTGTTAATAACACAAAATATGAAGAATGGAGGAGGAAGGTGACGGGAAGATAATAGGACTGCTTAAAGGTAAATAGAGGGTTTGTTGAAGGGGGGGGAGAAGAATCAAAAGATGAAGTTAATATCTTGGAATGTGAGAAGGTTGAGAGATAGAAGAAGGAGAGAGGTAGTTATAAATATTGTGAGAAAAAACACAATCCCGATGTTGCAAACGCGTGATTGAAGCCATATGAATGAATGTGAATGAATGTATAAAGGAATGGATGCTTAAATAAATGAATGTTGAGGCAAGAATGTTGTAGTGAATGAAAGCATAAATACGAGCATAAATTCAAGAATAATGAAGGAATCAATGCTTCAATGCGGATGCATAAGTGCACAAAGGAATGGATAAATGCATAGTTGAATGAATGATTTTTTGTGAACGACGGAATTCAGGAATGAATCGAAATAGAAATGAATGAATCAATTAAGTAAGAAATAATAACAACAAGAATGAATGAATGCATGAAGGATTGAAGGAAGAAAGGAAACAAACAGAGCAATAAAACAAAAAATAAGAATGGAAGAGAGGTCCTGGTGAATGGGATTGGATTAGTTACAAGTGGTTCTTGTGTTTACGTGTTTCTATTCATATTTACAGATGCTCATTCTATTGTGCAAGCCAAATCCCTCATCATCGAGTGAGCCAACCCAACAAAGAAGTGTGCTCTCGAGGTTGGTATACAGGGGATGTTTAAATGGGGTTGGTTTGTAAGGCCATAGGTAAGTTGAGTGGGTTTCATTTGAGTAGGCTCCCAAGGTAAAATGGATTTGGTTGAAAAAGATCAACGTGAGATTGCTTAGATTTGGTACAGATTGGTTTGGTTGGATCTAGGAAAGTTGGAACAAATGGTATGATCCTAATAGGTGTTGATGATTACAAACTCTTTTTGCTTTAAAGGGTTTAGATTAATGGAGGTATTTCATGTGCTAGTAAGGTTTAAACTCTATTGTAACTAATGTCTACTTGGAGGGAATCACATGTGGGTTCAAAGAACCTAGGTATGTTGTTATGTTGAACGAATATTATGGCAAAGTATGGATGAAATGGGAGAAATTGTTGGCTGATTTGTATCAAGAGAAAAAAAGATGAGGTTTGAACAAGGAAAGATGAGGTCATTTATCTTCTTCTTGTTCATTACCTAATTAGTTCTTTCATTTTTCTTTCATTCATTTCTACACTTATTCATTCCTCAATTCTTTCATTCACATTAATTCTTTAATTATCGTTCTCGCATTTATGCATGCATACATTAATGTGAATGCATGATTGAAGCCATATTAATGAATGCATGTTTGAATGGATGGATGCCTG
Source organism: Nelumbo nucifera (assembly GCF_055504915.1). NCBI lineage: Eukaryota > Viridiplantae > Streptophyta > Magnoliopsida > Proteales > Nelumbonaceae > Nelumbo > Nelumbo nucifera. Next base: position 130,941,241 of record NC_142649.1, on the reverse strand, counting down.
AATGCATTAATGCTGAGGCAAGAATGTTGTAATGAATGAAATGCACAAATGCGAGCATGAATTCAGGAATAATGAATGAATGAATGCTTTAATGCAGATGCATAAAGGTGCAAAAGAATGGATAAATCCATAATTAAATGAATGATTTATTGTGAACAAAGGAATTCAGGAATGAATCGAAATAGAAATGAACGAATGAATTAAGTAAAAACAAAAAGAAGAACGAATGAATGAATAATTGATTGATTGATTGAAGGAAGAAAGGAAAGATACAAAGCAATAAAACAAAAAATAAAGAGGTTTTGGCGAATGGGTTGGATTAGGCTCCAAGTGGTTCTTGTGTTTATTTGTTTCCATTCAGATTTAATAGTTTTAAGGGTTTAAGTGGTTGAAATATGAAGTGTAAGGTGGTTGGCAGAAAGTGATCTGTACTCCGACCCAAAGTTGAGGGATTGGCTAGGTGGTTGAATTAGAAAACGGGAAAAAAAGGAGGAAGAGAAAGTGGTTGGACCCTGAAGGGGCTTCCCACAAAACCTTTTGGGAAGGGATTAGAACGATGGACGGTTGTATAGGAGATGGAAGGCAGGAAGAAAAGAGAGCATTAACAGTTTGGAGGTGAATGATCAGCTCCCAAAAGTCTATTGAACAGGAGGAGCAAGTAGAAGACTTAATAAGACTGGTCTAAACCAAAAAATGGGGTGTTTGAACCAACCCATGTTACTTTAAAGAGAATATTGGCGCCATAACAAATGCTATGGCGAAGTAGGGATGAAATAGGAGAAATTGCTGGACTGATTTATATCAAAAGAGAAAAAGATAAGGTTTCAACAAGGAAAGATGAGGTCATTTTGCTTCTTCTTGTCTTTACCAAATTAATTTATTCATTCCTCAATTCCTTCGTTAAAATTAATTCATTCCTTATCATTCTCACATTTATGCATATATTTATCAAGGTGAATGCATGAATGTAACCATATGAATGAATGCATGTATGAATGAATGGATGCTTGATGCATGAATTCAAAGGAAAGAATGCAGCATTCAATGCATGAATAAATGCAAGACTGAATTTATTAATAATGAACAAATCTATGCTTCAATCCATATGCATGAATGCACAAAGGAATGGATAAATGCATAATTTAATTAATGAATTAATGCAAATGAAGGAATTTAGGAATGAATTAATGTAGAAATGAATGAATCAATTAGGTAAGGAACAAAAAGAACAAAAGAAGAATGAATGAAAGATGGAAGCAAGGAAAAAAACAAAGCAATAAAAGAAAAAAAATAAGAATGCAAGAGAGGTCTTGTTAAGCGGGATTCGATTATGTTCCAGGTGGATTTTGTGTTTAGTTGCTTCTATACAGATTTAGTAGGTTTTGGAGTTTATGTGGGTGAAATAACAGGTGTAAGGCAGTTGACAGATGGTAATCTATACTTTGATTTGAATTCTTAGGGATTGGTTAGGCAGTTGAACCAGAAATGCAGAGAGAAAAGGATCAAAAGAAAGCGGTCGGACCCCGAAGGACTGCCTACATACCTTTTGGCAAGGGACCAGAATGTTGTAGTTCATCGGAGTTTGAATTTTGACAGTGATGGAGAAAGATGGTGGGTGGATCTATGAGGGATGGAAGGTGGTTAAGACAGAAGGAAGAAGAGAGGACATTGATGGTTCGGAGGTAAATGTTGAACTACCAAAAGTCCCTTAAATGGGATGGGCATGTGAGAGACTTAAACTAGTTTGTATCACAAAGGAGGGGCTTTCAACCGAGGCATGTTGCTCTAAGTGATTACGAGCCAACATAGCAATTAAATGGGTTGGTAGATTACACATAGCCCAATACTTATTCTATGTCGAGAGTTGAAGTTAAAAAGGCTCAAGGCCCTTGTCGTGATTCTAACAAGGAAGAGAGACGAGAGTTGTTACCAATAACCAAGCAGAATTTTATGTGGGTAGAGACAACAAAAGAAATATGGGAACAAGCAAAAGAAATATACACAAAATAAAGGCACTATGCTAGAATTTATCAGTTACAAGCCTATTCATCAACATGTAAGCAAGGAGAAAGAAGCTTATTAGCTTACCGTTCTGGCTTCACTTCAATTAGGAAAGAATTGGATTACTACCAAAGCATAGGACGGGAGAGTGAGAAAGATGCAAAAGCCTATAAACAGTTGGTTTCCCAACAACATGTGTTTCCTTTCCTACTAGGCCTTGACCCCATTTATGAGCCCATTTGGGAACAAATCTTGGGCATCAAGGATCTCCCTTCAGTCCAAGATATGCATTGGTTCATTGCAAAAAGCCAAACCAGAAGATGTTCACCTCGATCAACCATGCATCTCATGAGCCTCATGATGGTTTCTCTACTACCAGTTTCTCTCAGGATTCCCCCTGGTTCTGATCTTAAGGAGAATATTATGAACTCCTTCGTTGACCATTTGAAACAATATGGTTGGATTATCCGATAGGCAGATTCTAGATCCACCCCTTCTACATCGTTTACCTCTTCCTTAAGTAACATAGCGTCAACTTTCCATGTAGCTATTGATAACCTAAAATCCATGTGGATTAGTGATTCCGGTGCCTATAACCATATGACTAGTAAGTTAACTTTCTTTCATTCCAACACCCTTTTCTCAAACAAAGACAGTGAAGATAGCTGATGGATCTTGAACCATTCAGAAACCTTTCTTCCTCATAAGTAAGTCAACCTTGAACTGTTCAAAAACCTTTCTTCCTCTTGTGTTTTTCAAGATTTGGCCTTCAGGAGACAATTGGTAGAGGGAGCATGGTTGATGGTCTATATATGATAGAGAATAAACATAGCATTACGGTCTTAGGGTCTTTAAGTCAATCAGATAAGATTCAAGTAATTCTGTGGCACCACCATTTGGGTTATGTCTTTTGAGTCCTTGAAATACTTGTCTCCAGATTTGTTTAAGTCCGTGTCATTCAATAATTTTAAGTGACAAATGTGTCAACTAAGCAAGCATTGTAGAACTTCATTTCCTTTATGTGACAAAAGATCATTTTTTTCCTTTTAACATTGTGTTTTTTGATCTCTAAGAACTAGTCAATTTTCCAATTGAAAATAGCTACAAATACTTTATCTCCTTTGTTGGTGACTTCTCTCAATATACTTGGGTATGCACTCACAAGAAAAAGAGCCAAAACTTGTGAAAGATTTTCAACATATGGTTTACAATCAATTTCAGACAGAGATTCAAGAAACCCTATGTGAGTGCATAGGGTAAACCCAAGTATATCAAGCAAAGTCATCAACAAAGGAGATAAAGTATTTGTAGTCATTCTCTGTTTGAATATTAATTGGTTCCCAAACATTGAAAAACACATTGTGAAAATGAAGTTCTACAATGCTCGCTTCGTTGACACACTTGACAGTTAAAACCACTGACTGACACAGATCAAGGAATCATGATCCTTTTACCAATCATCTAGCTTTATTCTATATGATTAACTGACTAAAAGATCTTAAGACCAGAAGGCTAGCTTTATTCTCGAACACATATAGACCTTCAACCAAGATCCTTCTACCAATTGTCTTCTAGGAGGCAAAGTCCTAAAAAATACAAGAGTAAGGAAGAAAGGTTTCTAAACAGTTCAAGGAATGTATAATACTGTAAATGGGCAACTTTGGAACATGTAAAACAATTGATAATGAAAGACCGAAAGGCAAAGATATAGATCCTTGACCAACAATGGAAGACAAAAATCCACCAGCAAACCTCACTTTATTTTTCCAGAGGGAAAGGTGTAGGCTAAAAAAGGTTGGCTTACCAATCATATGGTTGGAGACATCGGAATCAATAATACATGGGAATTCTCGGGTATCAATAGCTACGTGGAAAACAAAGGTTAACCTTGCTCCCCTTAGTACTTGCATTGTTTTCTCTTTCTCTTCCCTTTTCCTTCTTTCAAAATTCTCAAAGGCCTCCCTTGAAAATTCATCACCAACCTAGAAAAACAAACCCAAGCTTTTCCCAACCATAACCTCTCTGTCGACTAATTTTTTGATAGGTCACATCACTTGAGTATTTTCTACCACTATCATTCTCCTATGGCATCTAGGTTCCACTAGTATCAGAATCAATATCACTAATCTTGTTATTAACAAGATTTTCCTACACTATGGGAGCCTGTGACTAGTCTTGCACCTTCTCCCCCTCTATAAACCCACTTGTATATTATTGTACATCCTGCCCCATCAAATCCTAGTTTTAAACTAAAAAAGGGTGTTTGAATTGAGGCATGTTGCTTTAACTAATCACGTGCCAACACAGAAATTAAATGCACTAGAAGATCACAGAAAGCCCAATACCTCTTCTATCCTAGGAGTTGAAGTTAAAAAGGCCCAGAGCCCTTTTATTGAAAGACACAAGAGTGACTTAATATACATGTGTTTGAGAAAAGTAAAGATATGATAAATGGAAGAAAACATCCATCATCGCCTTCATCGAGCTCTTTATCTCGTATTTACAACTCAAGCGTAGATACTCCCTCAAATAGCTATCTCTAGTGGGTACATGTTAAGGAATCAAATCAAGATTCATTGGATAGAAAACCACCGGGGGTGTAAAACAAAACAAGACTGATATAGTGATACTAGGAAATGTAGATTTGAAGACAAGCCTAAAACAAGCTTCTGAAGTCGAGGAAGGGCAGGGAATTAAAACAAAAGCTCATTCGGTTGCACAAGACAAAACCCTCATTGTCGAGAAGGCTAACCCAACGAGGTCATTTATCTCCATTTCAACATTGTCTCATTCTCAATTCCTTCATTCACATTAATTCATTCATTATCATTCTCACACTTATGAATTCATGCATAAATGCAAGAATGAATTGATGAATAATAAATGAATCAATGCTTAAATTGGGATGGATAAATTCATAATTGAATGAATGAATTATTGTTAACGAAGAAATTTTGGAATGAAACAAAGTAGAAAAGAATTAATCAATTAGGTAAGGAACAATTGTTAGACAATATATGCCCTTAGCTCCAATTAGATTGATGTACAGATACATTTATTATAATGAATAAAAGTACATTATTGTTTCATTTTGATATTGGTATATTTTTGTGTAATTACCCCTTAAATTTGACACATATGAGACTCATGTTAGTTTAGAATATTTTCAATCATTGGATAGACTTGGGGAGTTTATCTTTCCAAGGTTGACACTGATGTGCTTCCAAAGAAGTTGGGGCAGCTTGTCTCAACTACTATGGATAGACCCGAAGCACATGCAGTGTGTGTTTGGATGAAACGGTAAACCCAAACCATTTTCTAGTTAAGCCCTGGACCTTGGAGTTTGGTGGGTAAAACTGGAAAGTTACACATAACTGTTAGACAGTGTATGCCCTTAACTCCAATCAAAATGATGTACATTATGACATTTATTGTAAATGAATAAAGTACATATTTGATTCATGTTATTATGGTGTGTTTCTGTGTAATACCCTTAAACTGGACACATATGAAACTCGTGTTAGTTTAGAAAGTTCACAGCCGATGGATCGATCGGGGGAGATCTATCCTGATAAGGCTGACACTGATGTGCCGCCAAGTTGGTTGGGGTAGCCTGTCTTAGCTGCCAGGGTGAGACCCGAGGTATATGCAGTGTAGGTTTACTTGAAACCCTAAACCGGACCAGGTTTACTTGGTGATTAGTGGGCAAAACTGGAATGTTACACTTGACCCCTAGACTCGATTATGATACTGCACTAGGTGTCAGATTGGGCTGTCTTTGATATGCCAATCAGTGAGATCCTTAGAGGGGGTCAAAACCTGGGTATGTTGGGACAGTCCGAGAATTCATCTGAGTGGGTGATCATAGTGACAGGATCAGCCCCTTTGTCGGACAAAGGTAATGATCGGGGATGCACTCTATCTGATGGAAACCAAAGCTGCCGGCAGCCGATTACAATCGTTGAAATTTGTTTTTGCAAAATATATTTATATAAAGATATACATATATATTACGGTTTCAAAATGTTTGCAAAATGTTTTAATTCCCGGGATCCATGTGAGTAGAGAGTGCAACACTGTTCCTTGCAGCCAAGGGAGAGGTCCTCTCTTGTCGGGCAGTGTTTGATCATTATGGGCTGAGAGGTTAAGTGTAAGACCATTGAGGGTAATACCTGATGGGCTAATCTTGCATCTGCCCACAGTCCCTAGGCTTTTATAAGGTGGCTTGGCCCAGGGACCACTTAGTGTAAGTGTTGGGTCTATAAAGAGCCCATGGTGATGGGCTCATGGGTTCACTGTCCATAACAGTGTATTCGGCCAGACCTTGTAACAGAGGCTAGGCTGAACCCATGTGGCTGATGTGTAGATCAATGTTTGGGTCCCACGCCATACAAGGAAACCCAACTGGGCAGCAGTTTGGAAGGTTAGTGAGCACATTGACTTAATGGGCCTAAAGCCCAATTCGAACTGGTTTAATTAGATTAATTAAAGAGGGGCAGATCTGGGATTTGGATCAGCAGATAGAATAAGGGATTATCCTTATCCACTCAGAGAGTCCAGATCCAAATACAAATTTGGATTTGGAAACTCCTAATAAGATTAGGAGGGCTGATCTAATCTGCAAATAAGATAAGGGTTTATCCTTATCTCTTAAAGAGAGTCCAGATTCAAATAAGGATTTGAATCAGGAAACTCCTAATGGGATTAGGGGTTGATCTCTTTAAGGCTATAAAAGGAGGGGGTGAACCATTCACAACATACAATACATTCAGATCTCAGATCACAGAAAGAGAGAAGACAGCTACAGTAAGACTGCACCATCTTCTGCTCTCGCACCCTCCTCCTGCTACCGCCATTGCCAGTTCGTTCTCCACTGTAGGACCGATCAAGAAGGGTTCTTGATATCAGTTTTTGGAGAAAAACTGATATGAAGTCGTGCTCACATACCCTCCATTGAATTCTTGTTGAAGGATTCAGTTCTTGGGAAGAACCACCTGCTGATTCTGCTCTATCCTACATTGTGTCATCTTCAGTGGGAGTAGTCTTTGGACTTTCCTTGGGCGTGAACACCTTCATTGGGAGATATTATTTATTCGTATTAGGTACCTCCCTCTCCTACCTTTTGGTTTCAGATCTGGTTCGGTTCTTGGTTCAAGATTAATCCTTGAAAAATGCAGTTTTTATAAAACAGGGAATGCGATCCCCAAATGGGAGAGAGAAATTTTGAAATTTCTCCCTACCTTCCTGCAAGGTTCGTCCATCCATATGATGGATCCCTCATCCCTTCAATAACCACTAAGCTTGATTATAGTACTACACTAGGTGTTGGATTGGGATAACTTTGATTTGCCAATCAGTGAGATTCATCAAGGGTCAAAACTTGGGTATGTTGGAGCAGTTTCAGAATTCATCTGAGTGGGTGATCATAGTGATAGGTGTTAGACAGTGTATGCCCTTAGCTCCTGTTAGAATGCTCGAGTCAGGGGTATTTTGGTCATTCTGGTGTATCTTATTGAAAGTGAAATGTCTATTGTATCTGAGTTTAAGTTATGTGTCCCATCTTCTATGAGGGACAAAATTGTCTTTCTTGTAACTTAAGTTTTCTGAATAAAAGTCAAGTGGGTCGGCTAGGAGAGTGATTTTTCACATTCTCTCTTCTAGTCTGGCTGAACATTCTTCTCCTTTCTCTTTTCTTTCTTCTTCCTTCTTCTCTACTTTGACCTAGAATCATCTAGGGTTTATTCACATGGTATCAGAGCTGTAAGGTCGTATCCTTATTTCTTTCTTGTTGCTGTTCTCTTTCTGGGTTCGCCACCAGCTTTCACAGTCGTCTTCTTCTTTTTCGATTGACTTGAGTGAAGGTTCGATAAGGGGCTGAAAAGGAGCTGTCGTTTTGTGGGTCTGGAGGTGAAAATGCCTCCAGTCGTTGCTGTGGTGGTCGTTGAAGTGGTATACTAAACCCTCTATTCAATATCGAAGAGGGCTGAATGTGGACAGGTATGAACACTACTGTTGTTTGTCCAAGTAAGGGACTGTAAATGTTTTCTTGTTGCTTCAAAAGTTGGTTGTGGTGATGCTTGGTGTGACTGATATGCATTTCAGTCGTATTCCTCTGCATTTCTCTTCATATGTATGCTGAAAGAAGAGTTGTCGACTGCTGAAGTTCACAACAGCAGTAGATTGGTGGTGGTTGTGTCGTGGTGATTGGTGGTGGTGGTGGTTGTGTCCTAGATCTTGTGTGTAATCAGTTCTGCAGTGTGCAGCCCAAGTGTTTGATGTGAAGACTGAGAGATTTCAGTCTTAGTGTATGGTGGTGAATGGTTTTGCAGTGTGCAGCCCAAGTGTTTGATGTGAAGACTGAGTGATTTCAGCCTTAGTGTGTGGTGTGTAATGTGTATTTAAAGCTGGGGTTGGTGGTGCTATAAGTGAAATAATGGAGATGGCTCCTTCCGTAGATGGGAATGACAACAAAACCAGCATCATGCTTTCTTCAGATTATATAAGTGTTCAAATGACATCCATCAAGTTGAATGGTGAGAACTATGTACCATGGGCAAAATCTGTGGAGGTGTTCTTGAAGGCCAAGAGGAAAGTAAAACATGTGAGGGAGGAGAAACCTTCCACTAATTCTCCTGAGTTCAGTGATTGGGAACAAAATGATGCACAGATAATGACATGGCTTTGGAACAGCATGGAACCAAAGATTAGTGTGAACTTCATGTTCCTAGATACAGCCAAAGAGATCTGGGATCATGCTAAAAAGTTGTACTCTGGACAGGACAACACAACTAGGGTATATCAGTTATACCAAGAGTACTTTAATTTGAAGCAAGGAAGTCAAAGCTTAGAGGAGTATTATGCAAGTTTGAGGAACATCCGCAATGAGCTAAATGTGTATCACCCTCTAACATCAGATGTCCACATCCAACAAAAGCAAAGTGAACAGCTTGATGTGACTAGGTTTCTTGTGGGCTTGAAGGCTGAGTATGAGCCTGTCAGAGCACAGATATTGGGGGGATCAGCTCTCCCTTCACTTGAAGAAGTTTTTGCCCGTCTTAAAAGGGCATCCATTGAGCCGGTGGAACATTCTTCCTTCTCTGATAGATCTGGTTTGGTAGTGACTAAAGGGAGTGGCCGTGGAAGTAGAAGTGGTGGTGGCAGCAGTGGCCCTCCAAGCAACCGTGGTGGACACATGTTTAACCGGGCTAGTGGCCGGACTGGAGGCCGAGAGTCAGGGGGAGGCCGTGGAAGAGGAAGGAGTAATGCTCAGAGAAAATGTACAAATTGTGGATTAGAGAGGCACACAGTTAATTTCTGCTATGATTTGCGTGGTCCGCCCAACACTTGGGCTAACCATGCTACATCTAAGAGTAGTAGCACCATTACGGAAAGCCAGCAAACTGTCCCAACCCCCTCCACACCCGCTTGTGCTTCCGGGCAGGAAATGGTGAGTGTACCACGGGCAGTGTATGAGCAGTTCCTTCAAAAGTCTCAGCAGAACACAGCTACACTTGCCCATTCAGGTATGGCTTGCTTAGCTTCCAAAGCCTCACTCTGGATCATTGATTCTGGAGCCCCAGACCATATGTCTGGGACTCTTGATGTATTTTCTTCCCTTTCTCGCTCCTCCACATCTCAGTCAGTTACTCTTGCTAATGGTTCTATATCTCCTATTTGTGGTGTTGGTGATGTTGATTTCTCCTCCATGTCTTTAGCATCTGTTTTATATGTTCCTAAATTCTCGTTTAATCTTATGTCTGTTAGCAGATTAACCAAGTCTCTTAATTGTTCTATAACCTTCTATCCTTCTTCTTGTGTGTTTTAGGATCTCAAAACGGGGAAGAAAGATGGTGGAGGGCATGAAGCAGGTGGTTTGTATTACCTTAATGGTGGTGGCCCCCCAGTGGCTTTTCAATCATCTCTTACTCCACTCCAATGGCACTGCAAACTCGGTCATCCCTCTCTCAAGTCTTTGAAGCTGCTAGTTCCTTCTTTGAGTCATCTTTCATCGTTAGATTGTGAGTCATGTCAGTTGGGAAAAACATCATCGAGTCTCATTTAGTCCAAGAATTGATAGTCGTGTCTCTAGTCCCTTTGCTTTAGTTCATTCTGATGTATGGGGTTCAGTTAAAGTTGTGTCATACAATGGGTTTAAGTACTTTGTAATCTTTGTTGATGACTTTTCAAGGATGACATGGATCTACCTTATGAAAGACCGTAGTGAAGTGTTCTCTATTTTTCAGAAATTTCATGCTAAAATACACACTCAATTTGGTGTTCTGATGTCACCAAAATTTCATAAATCGTTTGTGTGCTCTGATGTCACCTTCTTTGAATCAGTTCCATTTTTCTCAGATGTCGGAGTCTCTTCTTCTCCCTCTGTGGTTCCTCTTCCTGTACCGGTTGTGGACCCTCTTCCCATAGCTCCCATTCCTACTGCAGATGCATATCATATGCCTGTTACTACAAATAGGGCACCAATTACTCAAGTGTATACCCGCAGAAGTGCTTCAGCCCCTCCTCCACTTCAGCACCTGTCGACAGATCCTGCTACTACTCCTTCTCCCTTAGATCTTGATCTCCCTATTGCTTTGCGGAAAGGTAAACGTGCTTGTACTTCTCATCCCATTTCAGACTATGTTTCCATTGCTCACCTTTCTGTTTCTCATTGCAAGTTTATATTATTACTCTCATTGATTCCCATTCCCAAGACTGTACAGGAAGCCCTTACCTCCCCAGGGTGGCGGCAAGCCATGGAAGAACTCTCTGCTCTACAACATAATCACACGTGGGAACTCACCACCCTTCCTCCTGGTAAGCACACTGTTGGGTGTAAATGGGTCTATACAGTGAAGCATCTTCCTGATGGCAGTGTGGAACGATTGAAGGCACGGTTAGTGGCCAAGGGCTATTCTCAGTTATATGGTGTGAACTATATGGAGACATTCTCTCCTATGGCTAAAATTGGTTCAGTTCGGGTGTTGATCTCATTGGCTACTATGTATGATTGGCCTCTCCTACAACTTGACATAAAAAATGCCTTCTTACATGGTGATCTTGTTGAGGAGGTGTATATGGAGCAACCACCAGGATTTGTTGCTCAGGGGGAGGCTGGTAAGGTGTGCAGGCTCAAAAAGGCAATCTATGGACTGAAACAATCTCCTCGTGCATGGTTCGGCAGGTTCAGTGAAGTGGTGAAGGCCTTTGGTATGAAACAGAGTCAGGTTGATCATTCTGTGTTTAGCTATAACTCAAAAGATGGAAAAATCTTGCTAGTCGTGTATGTGGATGATATTGTCATAACTGGAAGTGACAGCAATGGAATTGACAGGCTGAAAAAATTCTTACAGGACCACTTCAATACGAAAGATCTGGGGAAGCTAAAGTATTTCTTAGGAATAGAAGTTGCGAGGTCAAAACAAAGGATCAACCTATGTCAGAGGAAATATGTTCTTGATCTACTTGAAGAAACAGGGTTGTTAGGTGCTAAACCAGCAGAGACTCCTATGGAACTCAATGCCAAGCTAAGTGTGGATGCAGGTGAAGAATTTGATGATCCTGGAAGATACAGAAGGTTGGTGGGAAAGTTGAACTACCTGACCATTACCCGACCAGATATATCATTTGCTGTGAGTGTGGTGAGTCAGTTTATGCAACATCCCCGAGTTCCTCACTGGGAAGTTGTTCTGAGAATTGTTAGGTACCTAAAGGGTGCTCCAGGTCGTGGTTTGTTATACCAAAAGGGAGGAACTCTTGAGATAGTAGGGTACACAGATGCTGATTGGGTTGGCTCTATATCAAACAGGAGGTCAACCACAGGGTATTGTACCTTCCTGGGTGGCAATCTTGTAACATGGAAGAGCAATAAGCAAACAGTAGTGGCAAGAAGTAGTGCGGAAGCAGAATACAGGGCTATGGCCCATACCACATGTGGACTAGTATGGCTGAAGAACCTACAACAGGAGATGGGTTTCTCAATTGACAAACCCATGAAACTATACTGTGATAACCAAGCTGCTGTTCACATCTCATCCAATCCTGTCTTCCATGAAAGAACTAAACATATTGAGGTGGATTGTCACTTTGTGAGAGAGAAAGTGATAAGTGGGGTAATAACTACATCTCATGTGAGCTCAAGAAATCAGTGGGCAGATCTCTTCACAAAAGGATTGTCTCGGGGAAAAATAGATTACATTTGTAACAAGCTAGGACTTTATGATATATACTCTCCAGCTTGAGGGGGAGTGTTAGAATGCTCGAGTCAGGGGTATTTTGGTCATTCTGGTGTATCTTATTGAAAGTGAAATGTCTATTGTATCTGAATTTAAGTTATGTGTCCCATCTTCTATGAGGGACAAAATTGTCTTTCTTGTAACTTAAGTTTTATGAATAAAAGTCAAGTGGGTCGGCTAGGAGAGTGATTTTTCACATTCTCTCTTCTAGTCTGGCCGAACATTCTTCTCCTTCTTTATCTTTTCTTTCTTCTTCCTTCTTCTCTACTTTGACCTAGAATCATCTAGGGTTTATTCACAGCTCCAATCAACATGATGTACATTATGACATTTATTGTAAATGAATAATGTACATATTTGATTCATGTTATTGTGGTGTGTTTCTGTGTAATACCCTTAAACTGGACACATATGAGACTCGTGTTAGTTTAGAATCTTCATAGCCATTGGATAAATCTGGGCAGATGCCACAGATTTATCCTGCCAAGGCTGAAACTGATGTGCCGCCAAGTTGGTTGGGGTGGCTTGTCTTAGCTGCCAGGGTAAGACCTGAGGTACATGCAGTGTGGGTTTTCTTAAAACCCTGAACTGGACCAAATTCCAATATTGCACTGGACCTTGGAGATAGATGGGCAAAACTGAAATGTTACACCTAACCCCTAGACTCGATTATGGTACTGCACTAGGTGTTGGATTGGGCTATCTTTGATATGCCAATCAGTGAGATCCTTAGAGGGGGTCAAAACCTGGGTATGTTGGGATGGTCTGAGAATTCACCTGAGTGAGTGATCATAGTGACAGGATCAGCCCCTTTGTCAGATAAAGTGAATGATCGGGGAATGCACTCTCTCTGATGAAAACCTAAACTGTTGGCAGTTAATTTAAACGTTTAGATTTGTTTTTGCAAAATATATTTATATAGAGTATATATATATATATATTATGGTTTCAAAATGTTTGCAAAAGGTTTTAATTCTCGGGATCCGTGTGAGTAGAGAGTGCAACACTGTTCCTTGCAGCCGAGGGAGAGGTCATCTCTTGTCGGGCAGTGTTTGATCATTATGGGTTGAGAGGTTAAGTGTAAGACCATTGAGAGTAATACCTGATGGGATAATCTTGCATCTGCCCACAGTCCTTGGGTTTTAATAAGCTGGCTGGACCCAATGACCATTTAGTGTAAATGTTGGGCCTATTAAGAACCCATGGGGATGGACTTGGGGGTTCACTGCCTCCTATAGTGAATTCGGCCAAGCCTTGTAACAAAGGCTAAGCTGAACCAATGTGACTGATGTGTAGATCAATGTTTGGGTCCCACGCCATACAAAGAGAGCCAACTGGGTAACAGGTTAAGGGGTAACTGTGCATATAAACTTAATGGCCCTAAAGCCCAATTTGAACTGGGCTTAAATTAGTTAATTAAAAGGAGGCAAGATCTGATTTATAATCTGATTAGGATTAGCTGAAAGGATAAGATAAGTCTTATCCATTTAAGAGTCTAGATCCAATTATCAGATTTGGATCAAGAAACTCTCTCCTAATTAGATTAGGAGGCTGATCCAAAGAAGACTATAAATAGGGGGAGAATTCCTTAGTTTTAACATACAACAACCTGCAAAATTCTCTTCTATTCTTGCCATCCCTACCCAATTCGATCTCCTCTTGTGGAATGGATCAAGAAAGGTTCTTGATATTATTTCTTGGCTGAAAAAACAATTTGAACTTGTGCTCACCAGCCCCTGTTCAATTCTTGTTGAATAATCCTAGTTCTTACTAAAGAGCCATCCTGCTGATCCTACTTCATCACACACTATGTCATCTTCAGTGGAAGCGGGTTTTGGTCTTCTCCTTGTGTGTGAACACCTTCATTGGGAGTTACTACTACTTCGTATCAGGTATATCCCTCTCTTCCCTTTTGGTTTCAGATCTGGTTTGATTTTGGGTTCAAGATTGATCCTTGAAAATGCAGTTTTTTAAAATAGGGAATGCGATTCCCGGATGGGGAAAAAGAAATTTTTGAAATTTTGCCCAACCTTCCTCCAGGGTTCGGCCATCCATAAGATGGCTGAATTCAAGAATCGTTTAAGTGGAAATGTTGGGCCCATAGTGATGTGCTCAGGGGTTCACTATGCTTAGCAATGAATTTGGACAAGCCTTTTCATAGAGGCTGGGCCGAACCCATGTTGACTTATGTGAGGTTATTATGGGGCTCCACACCATACAAACCAGGCCTAAGTTGCTCATGCAACACTCTTGGGTCGTGAGCCTTATATCTGGGGCCTAAGGCTATATGATTAATTAAGCTGTCACATGACAGTTTAAGTTGTCATGTGACATGGGGCAAATCTGGGTTTGGATCTAGGTAAGGAGTACCTAATCTTCTAAGAAGATAAGGTATATCCCTAATTAGAGTCCAGCTATGATTTAGATCTGGATTATCTCCTAATTAGATGAGGAGATAGCTCCATAAGAGATTAAAAGAGGAGGGGGTGGACCAGTCCAAGACAACTTCATACTTTTGCAGTTTTTTGTTCTCTCTACACCCTTTTGTCTTCTAGTTTTTTACCAGTTGGACATCAACTTTCAAGTACTGATTTAGATCAGCTTTCCTCTAATTTTTGCAAAAAAAATCAGGGAATATCAGGCTCATCATCTGTTAGACAGTGTATGCCCTTAGCTCCAATCAAATTGATGTACATATCCATTTATTTTAAATGAATAAAAGTACAGAATTGATTTATGTTATAATTGGTGTGTTTCTGTGTAATTACCCTTAAACTTGACACTTATGAGACTTGTGTTAATTTAGAATGTTCTTAGTCGTCAAGTTTATCCTGCCAAGGCTGACACTGATGTGCAGCCAAGAAGGTTGGTGTAGCCTGTCTCAATTACCAATGTTGGACCCAAAGCACATGCAATGTGTGTTTATTAGAAATATTGAACCCGGACCAATTTCTAGTTATGCCCTAGACCTTGGAGACTGTTGGGCAAAAACTGAAAAGTTACACATAACCCCTAAACTCGATTATGGTACTACACTGGGTGTCGGATTGGGTTGTCTTTGATATGCCAATCAGTGAGATCCTTTGGGGTCAAAACCTGAGTATGTTGGGGTAGTCTAAGAATTCACTCGAGTGGGTGATCATAGTGACAAGATCATCCCCTTTGTTGGACAAAGTGAATGATTGGGACTGCACTCTCTTTAATGGAAACCAAAATTACCGGTAGTTGATATCAAACTTGTTTGAGATTTGTTTTGCAAAAGGTTTAATTCTTGGGACCCATCCGAGCAGAGAGTGCAACACTACACCTTGCAGCCAAGGAAGAGGTCCTTCCCTTTCGGGTAGTGTTTGATCATTAAGGGCTGAGAGGTTAAGTGTAAGAGACCATTTAGGGTTGTTTTACCCGATGGGCTATATATCTCACTTGTAAACATACGAGAAAACAGGAAGAAGAGAGGAGAGAGAAGAGAGGAGGAGAAGAAGAAGAGAAAGAATGTGGGAGTCAAAATCTCGGAGCTAGCGGCAACAACTCCTCTTTTATTTAAAATATTATAAATTATAACAAATATAAGAAATTGCAATTAGGCCCATGGGGCTCACCCTAATACAAAGAAAAGAACATGCTGACAACATTGTAACAGCATAAATAAAGAAATAACTATTTAAATCTAACAACACTCCCCCTCAAGTTGGGTTGAATATATCTATCATACCCAACTTATCACACAGCTCATTGTGCCGCAAGTGTGGAAGCCCTTCTGTGAGAACATTAGCAAGTTGCTCCTTGGATTTGACATAAGGGGTGCAAATTTCTCCATTTTCCAACTTTTCTCCTATGAAGTGCATTTCTCCCTTTTCCAACTTTTCTCTTATGAAGTGCTTGTCTACCTCAATGTGTTTGGTCCTATCATGTAGGATTGGATTACTAGCAATGTTAATGGCCTTATTGTCACTGTAGAGGGACATAGGGTTGTGGACAGTAACCCCAAGTTCTCCTAAAAGGTCTTTCAGCCAAAGAACTTCAGCCACCCCATGTGCCATGGCTCTATATTGTTAGACAGTGTATGCCCTTAGCTCCAATCAGATTGATGTACATTATGTCATTTATTGTAAATGAATATAGTGCATAATTGATTCATGTGATTTGGTGTGTTTCTGTGTAATACCCTTAAACTGGACATTTATGACACCAGTGTTAATTTAGAATCTTCACAGCCATTGGATAAATTTGGGGAGATTTATCCTGTCAAGGTTGACACTGATGTGCCGCTAAGTTGGTTGGAGTGGCTTGTCTCAGCTGCTAGGGTGAGACCTGAAGTACATGCAGTGTGGGTTTTCTTGACACCCTGAACCAGACCAAATTCCAGTATTGCCCTAGACCTTGGAGATAGATGGGCAAAACTGGAATGTTACACCTGACCCCTAGACTCGATTATGGTATTACACTAGGTGTCAGATTAGGCTGTCTTTGATATGTCAATCAGTGAGATCCTTAGAGGGGGTCAAAACCTAGGTATGTTAGGACAGTCTGAGAATTCATCTGAGTGGGTGAACATAGTGACAGGATCATCCCCTTTGTCAGATAAAGTGAATGATCAGGGAATGCACTCCCTCTGATGGAAACCTAAACTGTCGGCAGTTGATTTCAACCATTGAAATTTGTTTTTGCAAAATATATTTATATAGAGATATACTTATATATATTATGGTTTCAAAATGTTTGCAAAAGGTTTTCATTCCCGGGATCCATGTGAGTAGAGAGTGTAACATTGTTCCTTGCAGCCGAGGGAGAGGTCCTCTCTTGTCGGGCAGTGTTTGATCATTATAGGCTGAGAGAGGTTAAGTGTAAGACCATTGAGGGTAATACCTGATGGGCTAATCTTGCATCTGAAGTCGTGCTCACCAGTCCCTGTTCGATTCTTGCTGAAGGATCCTGGTTCTTACTGAAGAGCCATCCTGCTGATCCTACTTCATTACACACTGTCATCTTCGGTGGAAGCGGGTTTTGGTATTCTCCTTGGGCATGAACACCTTCATATCAGGTATATCCCTCTAATCTCTTTTGGTTTCAGATATGGTCCGGTTTTGGATTCAAGAACGATCCTTGAAAATGCAGTTTCCTAAAATAGGGAATGTGATTTCCAGATGGGAGAGAGAGAAATTTTTGAAATTTCGCCCAACCTTCTTGCATGGTTCGGCCATCCATATGATGGATCTCTCATCCCTTCATTTAGCACAAAGCATAAAGATGTACGGAGATAGGGGGTCCCCTTGCCCGATTCCCCTATTGGCTCCCACCTCACTAGAAGGAAAACCATTAATAAGAAGCTGAAAGGAAGCGGATTTTATGCATTCTAGAACAAAACACTATGCAGGAATTTAAGTTACAGGCATAATCGTCAGCATGTAAGCAAGGACAAAGAAGCTTATCAGCTTACTATTATGCGCTAACTTAGTTTGGAAAGAGTTGGACTACTACCAAAACATTGAATATTTGGTCTCCCAACAATGGGTGTTTGCTTTCATACTAGGCCTTAACCCATGTATGAGCCCATTTGGGTATAGATTTTGGGCAGCAAGGATCTCCCTTTTGTCCAAGAGGGGTATGCATTGATTTAATTTGGGGAGAGTAGGAGATCTGCTATGAATCCTTCTAAGGGCAACACCATGGCTCCAATTCAACAAAAAAGGGGAAATCAGAAAAAGGTAGATGATAAAGTCGTGTATTAACTATCAAAAGTCCAAACACACCTGTGACACATGTTGGAAATTGCATGGGAAACTAAAGTGGGCACAAGAATTAAGCAAGAAATAATCACAAGAATAGAGCAAGAAGCCAAACAAAAAGTTCACCTCAGCCAACCTTGCAACTCATTACCCTCAAAGTGGTAAAAATAACTTAGCCTCTAATATAGGGCTATCCGACGGGCAGATTCTGAATCCACCTCTTCTACATCGTTTGCCTCTTCCTCAGATAACTTAGCCTCTAATTTACGCGTACCTTCCGATACCCTGGAATCCCCGTAAATTATTGATTCTGGTGCCTCCAACCATTTGAGAAGTTAACGTTTTTTCCAATCTAACACCCATCTCTAACAAAGATAAAGTTTGGTTAGTTGATGAATTCTTCTCCATTTGTTTTACATGCTCAGTTGCCCATTAACTTGTTGTACATTAGCAGTATTGGGCATGCCTAGAATTGTTCAGTATGCTTTCTTCCTCATTCTTGTGTGTTTTAGGATTTTTCCATCGAGAAGACAATTGATAGAGGGAGCATGGTTGATGGTCTATTTGTGCTGGAGCCTGATAATGTCTTCTGAGTCTATGAAGTACTTGTTTCCATAATTATTTAGGTTTGTGTCAGTCAGTGATTCTCACGTGTATTAACTAAGCAAGCATTGTAGAACTTCATTTCTATTATGTAATAAAAAATTAGATTTTCCTATTCACATTCTGTTTTCTGAAGTTTGGGAACTGATTACTATTGCAACTAAGAATGGTAAAAATAGTTCATATCCTTTATTAATGACTCCTCTCGATATACATGGGTTTACCCTATGCATGCACGAGAAGAATTTCCAAAACTTGTGAAAGATTTTCAACATATGATCTACACCCAATTTTAGACAGAGATTCAAGTTACCCTATGTGAGTGCATAAGGTAAACCCAAGTATATCGAGAGAAGTCATCAATAAAGGAGATAAAGTATTTATAGTCATTCTCAATTGGAATTTTAGTCAGTCCCCAAACATCAGAAAACAAAATGTGAAAAGGAAAATCTAGTCTTTTATTACCTGAAGGAAATGAAGTTCTACAATGTTTACTTAATTGACACACTTGCCACATAGACTTAAACAGATCTACAAACAACTACTTCAGAGACTCAAAAGACATATGGCCCAAATAATGGTGCCAAAAATTATTTGACTCTTATTTGACTAACTCAAAATCCCTCAGACCACAAGGCTAGCTTTATTCTCCAAGTGGTTCTTGTGTTTAGTTGTTCCCATTCTGATTTAGTAGCAGGTTTAGGGGTTTAAATGGTTGAAATAAGAGGTGTAAGGCGGTTGATAGAAAGTGGTTTGTACTCCAACCCAATGAAGAAAGATGGTGGGCGATTGTATAGGAGATGGAAGGTGATTTAGATGGAAAGGAGGAAGAAAGGGAGCATTAAAGGTTTGGAGGTGAATGATCAGCTCCCAAAAGTCCATTGAATAGAAGGGACAGGAAGAAGACTTTGACTGGTTTATACCAAGAAAGAGGGTGTTTGAACCGACACATGTTGCTTTAAAGAGAATACTGGCGCCATAACGAATGCTATGGTGAAGTAGGGATGAAATAAGAGAAATTACTGGACTGGTTTGTATCAAAAGAAAAAAGATAAGGTTTCAACAAGGAAACATGAGGTCATTTTTCTTCTTGCCTTAATTAATTAATTTTTCTTTGATTCAGTACTACATTGATTCATCCCCTAATTCCTTTGTTAAAATTAATTCATTCCTTGTCATTCTCACATTTATGCATACATTTATTAAGGTGAATGCATGAATGTAACTATATGAATGAATGCATGTATGAATGAATGGATGCTTGATGCATGAATGCAAAGAAAAGAATGCAGCAATGAATGCAATCATAAATGCGCGAATGAATTCATTAATAATGAATGAATTTATGCATCAATCCAAATGAATGAATGCACAAAGGAATGGATGAATGCATAATTTAATGAATGAATTAATGTGAACAAAGGAATTTAGGAATGAATCAATGTAGAAATGAATGAATCAATTAGGTAAGGAACAAAAGAAAGAAAAGAAGAATGAATGAATGTGGGATGGAAGCAAGGAAGCAAGGAAAGAAACAAAACAATAAAAGAAAAAAATAAGAACACAAGAGAGGTCTTGTTGAGTGGGGTTCGATTATGTTCCATGACTCATGGTGTACCTTTGTAGGTGGAAACTTGATCTCCTGGAAGAGTAAGAAGCAAGCGGTTGTGGCAAGGTCAAGTGCAGAGGTTGAGTATAGATCCATGACTCATGGTGTCTCAGAACTTCTTTGGGTTAGATCTCTTTTGAGTGAGATTGGGGTGAAAGCAGAGGAACCTATGGTGTTATACTGTGACAATCAGGCTGCAATCAATATTGCCCACAATCCAATTCAGCATGATAGGACAAAACACATTGAAATTGATAGACACTTTATAAGAAAAAGGGTAACAACTGGAGAAGTCTGTTTGCCTTATGTCTCTTTAGAGTTGCAGCTGGCTAATGTTCTCACTAAAGGGGTGGCAAAGAACAAGCTTGAACAAGATTTACGCAAGTTGGAAATGTGTGACATTTACTCCCAACTTGAGGGGGAGTGTTGAAGATTAATTAGTTTTATGATGTTTTTTATGAATAGATGTTTTATGTTAGTTGTTATATACGAGGTGGGGACCACAGTAGTTATGTGAGTCCAAATTTTATTATGTTTTTGTGTCTTATATATGTTGTTTTATGTCTTGCCGCCCTATAAAGGCATAGTTGTCTTTATACTACTATATTATTTTTAATATAAAGGCATAGTTGTCCTTTTATTTCATATTTTTAATTCAGCAAGCTTTCTACTTCATTAGAAATGTTGTTTCCTGAATTGTTTAAGGGCATTTCAAGTCAGAGTTTAATTTGTGAAATATGTCAAATGTCAAAACAATGTAGAACTGTTTATCCAATTTCCAGTAATGAAATTCGAGCTCCTTTTGATTTGGTTCATTCTGATGTTTGGGGTTATTTCCATTGATGGCTTCCGTTACTTTATCAGTTTTATTGACCACCACATGGATCTATCTGTAAAAAGGACGGGATGAAGTACCACGGATAACTATGGCTTTTTGCAAGATGATTGAAACATAGTTTGATAAGAAGATTAAGCAATTCTGGTCAGATAATGATGCTGAATATTTTGAAAAATCCTTGAACTTATTGAAGATGCTGGCATGTTACATCAATCATCCTATGCTAATACCCGTCAGCAGAATGGGGTTGCTAAGCGCAAGAACAGACATCTATTGGAGACAGCTCAAACCTTACTATTCCAGCACAAAGTTCCCAAGCAATACTGGTCTCAAGCTGTACTTACTGCATCATATCTGATAAATCGGATGCCATCTAAGGTATTGGGTATGAAAACCCCTTTTCTCTGTTTTGTGTCCCACTCTTCCACACTTTCCTCTCCCTCCACGGGTCTTTGGTTGTATATGTTTCATACATGTGAAGGATCCAAAGAAGACCAAGCTGGATCCTAAGGCTACGAAGGGAATAATTTTGGGGTACTCTCCTACACAGAAGAGGTACAAGTGTTATGATCCTGTCTCCAAGAGAAAGTATGTCACCAGAGATGTGGATTTTTTTGAGTCTCAACCCTATTTTCAGTCTTCTCAGAATCCTCTTCAAGGGGAGACTAGTGGGATGGAAGAGGATTCTCATTCTCCCTCCTTTTTTGTTCCTTTATCTGCCTCGGGCCTTCCATCCTCTTCTACTACTCCTACTTGTGGCATTCCAAGTCAACCTAGTGAGGCTCCCACTGTGTCGGTTACTTCTCCTGAAGCTGCAGATGTCCCTAAAGGCTCCAGTAGGCAACAGAAAGAGATACACACATACAACAGAAGAAAAAAGGGCCCTCAACCTCATGACAGCAACCAGTTGGACTCAGATCAATCTGTCTCTGCAATCCAAGGTAATTCTGACTTACATATTTCTGATTTGGATCTTCCTATTGCTCTCCGTAAGCCTATCCATTCTTGTACCACCCTGCACCCCATTGCTGATTTTGTTTCTTAATCACATTTATCTCCTGCCTATCTATCACTCCTTTGTGTCTGCTCTTTCCTCTGTACGTGTTCCTTCTAGGTACTCAAGAGGCAATGTTTGATCCAAGGTGGAAAGAAGCTATGAATGAAGAGATGAAAGCCCTAATGAAAGCAAGAACTTGGGAATTAGTGGATCTGCCAGAGGGGAAGACCACTGTTGGGTGCAAGTGGGCGTTTACTGTAAAGCACAGGGAGGACGGGTCCATTGAAAAGTACAAGGCCAGACTTGTGGCAAAGGGGTTTACTCAAAAAGAAGGAATTGACTACAAAGAAACCTTTGCCCCAGTAGTAAAGCTCAACACAATTCGGGTTCTATTGTCACTAGCAGCAAATTTTTCATGGGAACTTCATCAGCTGGATGTGAAATGCCTTCTTAAATGGTGATCTTCATGAAGAGGTATTTATGGAACCTCCACCAGATTATGACTTTGGTAAAAAGGTGTGTAAACTGAGGAAAGCATTATATGGTTTGAAGCAGTCTCCTTGTGCATGGTTTGAGAGGCTTTGTGGGGCTATGAAAAAAGTGGGAATGGTGATATGGTGATTACCGGGAATGACTTGGAAGAGATAAAAAGACTGAAGGAGTTTTTATCTTCGGAATTTGAGATCAAAGACTTGGGCCATTTGAGATATTTTCTTGGGATTGAAGTTGCTAAGTCAAGAGAAGGAATCTACATATGTCAGCGGAAGTATGTTCTTGATCTCCTAGAGGAAACAGGCATGATAGGGTGTAGGCCAGCAGATACTCCAATAGAACAGAATCATGGCCTACAAGAATCAGTAGGGGAGGACTACTGTGATAGAGAGAGATACCAAAAACTGGTAGGGAAGCTAATATACTTATCTCTTACTCGGCCAGATATTGCTTATGCTGTACATGTTGTCAGTCAATTCATGCACTCTCCAAAGGTCCCTCGTATGAAAGTAGTTGAAAGGATTCTCAAGTACTTGAAGATTTGCCTAAGAAATGGAATTCTATTCAGGAAAAACAATAGAATGGAAATTGAAGCTTATACTGATGCAGATTGGGTTGGTTCTGTTGGAGACAGAAAATCAACTTCAGGATATTGTACATTTGTGGGAGGGAACCTGGTCACATGGCGCAGTAAGAAGCAGAATGTAGTTGCTAGATCAAGTGCGGAAGCAGAATATCGAGCTATGGCTCTCGAGGTTGCTGAACTCCTATGGCTCAGGACCCTTCTTAATGAGCTTGGCATTAAAGCCGAGGGTCCTCTCAGACTGTATTGTGACAACAAGGCTGCCATCAACATTGCAAATAATCCTGTGCAACATGACAGGACAAAACATATTGAGATTGATCGACATTTTGTTAGAGAGAGAATAGCTTCGGGAGAACTCTGCATTCCTTATACTCCATTTGAGATGCAAATTGCAGATGTATTGACTAAAGGGTTGGTTGTAGCAAAGTTCATGGACCTTCTTGGCAAGCTAAACATGATTGACATCCATGCTTAGCTTGAGGGGGAGTGTTATGTTGAAGGTTTTGTATGTATTGATGGTTCGGCTGTTAAGAGTTCTTATTAGTCTGTATTTGAGTTTAAGTTGTTATGTACTGGGTTTGTGTTAATGGGCCTAAGTTTGTTTAGTGTTTTAAGTTGTCTGGGTGTCCCATCACTAATCAGGGGCATCCCAGTCATTTCATGTAACATTGTACTGTACTTTAATATAAATAACAGTACTGCCGACTGGGTTAGTACAGTTCGACATTCTCAGCATCTCTTGGTCTTCTCCTCTCCTTCTACTGCTTTAGCTACAACACTTCAGCTTTCATGCACATATAACGAGAGCAGTGAAGAGTCAAATGGGATGATACAATGATACTAGGCAATGTTGATTTGCAAGCATACCTCAATATTTTGAGCAAAACAAGTTTCAATATAGAACTCTTATAATAAAATTTTGGCAAAAGTATTGGAAAATAGAGGTAACCATAGAGGAAGACAAAAAAAGGAGACATCTAGAAGTCAAAGCATATGACGATGAATTCTAGACAATGGGTGGCAATTAGTATGAGAAGATTTAATAATTTGGTGGACACCCTTCACCTTAAAGGGAGCCCATTAGTGCATAGCAATTTAACTTGGTCCAACATCCAAGCAAACCCAATTTGCGCTAAATTCGATAGATTCCTATTCTCTCTGGATTGGAAAGAATATTGGGGTGGATTGAATGAATGAATGATTGAAGGAAGGAAGAAAGGACGGAAGATAGGTCTTGGTGAATGGGGTTGGATCAGGTTCCAAGCGGTTCTTATGTTTAGTTGTTTCTTTTTAGATTTAATAGGTTTAGGTCTTAGTGCATTGATGCTTGATGCATGAATGCTAAGGCAAGAATACAATCATGAATGCATGCATAAACGCGAGAATGAATTCACTAATACTGAATGAATCTACGCATCAATACATATGCATGAATGCAAAAAGGAATTGATAAATGCATAATTGAATGAGAGGATTAATGTAAATAAAGGAATTTAGGAATAAATCAAGGTAGAAAAAGAAATGAATGAATCAATTAGATAAGGTACAAAAAGAAGAAAAGAAGAATGAAGGAAGCAAGGAAAGAAACAAAGCAATAAAAAAAACGTAAGAACGCAAGAGAGGACTTGTTGGATGGGGTTCGATTACGTTCGAGGTGGTTCTTGTGTTATTTGTTTTTACTCAGATTTAATAAGTTATAATGTTTAAGTGGGTGAATTTAGAGGTGTAAAGCGGTCGACAGATGATGGTTTGTACTCCGATTCGAATTCTGAGGGATTGGTTACGTGCCTAAATTGGAAATGGTAAAGGAAAAGGAGCAAGAGAAAGTCGTTGGACACCGAAGGGTACTACCCTCTGGCGAGGGATTAGGCCGTTATAATTCACCAGAATTGGAATTTTGGGAATTGAAGTTGGTAGATCACTCACACCCCAATACCTCTTTTATGACGAGAGTTAAAGTTGTTACCAGGTGGTGATGCTAATAAAGAAGAGACATGAAAGTTTTTTCTTTTTTTTTGATTGGAAAAGTTGAGGGGCTACCCAAGACGGGGGTAGCCCTTCCCCAGGAATCAAAAAAACAAATCTGACTAAGATCTTTTGGGACTCAACCTAAACTAACTGGACGATAGGAAGGGCATTACGCGCTAGCCAATCAATTGCCTAGTTTGCCTCGCGATAGGTATGCTGAAACAATATGCTTGAACTAAACTCGGTCTTCAAGAAGAGACACTCACTGATGATGCTTTCCAATCTCCACGGCGGCTTAACTCTTTTCTTAAGGCAATCAACCATGAGCTTCGAGTCTCCTTCAATAATGATAGGGGAATAGCTAAAACTCAAAGTAATGTTGATGGCCTCCCAAGCAGCCTAGGCCTCAGCCTGATTAATTGTAAGAGACCCCAATACAATAGGCTTTGAGGTCCAAAATAAAACCCATATGGTCCCTAGCAATGCACACTATGGAGCACCAACTACCAGACCTGTAGGACACATCAAAATTAACTTTGATAGTCCTAGGATTGGGATTGCACCATCTTATAAAATTCCATTCTAAAGAAATCTCATTGGGACCAGAAGAAAAACAAGATTTGATTTCTCCCCAGTAAGCAAGAGTCCTTTCTACAATAATTTGGGGATGAGCAAATTTATTGTTAAAGCACTTGTCATTTCTATTCTTCCAAATAAACCAAAGCAACACTACCAACATTTCTTTAACAAACTGGTCACTAATAGAATCGTGGTTTCTCAAAGCATTGGACCATTAGACATTTATCGAATTATCATTAGAACTTGGGATCGACAGCAAGGATCCCACCCTTAACCAAATCCGCTTAGTAAAGGGGCACATAATAAACAAATGCTCAGTTGTTTCATTTTCATTACAGAATTCACATTTGGGATTCAAATTCATGCCTCTAGAAATGAGCTTACTTTTAGTTGGAAGCTTGTCATCGAACAGGAGGAATAAGAATAATTTTTGGAGGAATCTTAAGATTCCAGAAAGACCTTTGACAACTAGCAACAAACCACTTTCACTATTCCGACTACACTCTTCATTGTAGTCCGATTTTACAGAAAAATTTCCATCCAGAGTGAGTCTCCAAACAATTCTATCCTCAGATAACTTAGAGGGAATCAGGATTGGTTTGATGCAAGGCCAAACACTATCAGGAACAAGAGTCTTAATAAGATCCTCAACCCAAATCTTTTTATCATTGTCAATAACATTGGAAACACAAAAATCCAAATTTGACACAACCTATGGATTTACAATCTCAAGGAAAGGGGAGTTACCAGCCCAAGTGTCCGTCCAGAAATTGACACAGTTTCCATTACCAATCTTCCAAATACCACTCCTATGAAGATCTCTGGAGGCAAGAACACCTCTCCAAGCCCAAGAGATACCACTCTAAGACTCCACCTCCATAAAGTCTAAGTTATTTAAATACTTGGCTTTGACCACCTTAACCCATAAATTATCTTTGTTTGTAATAATCTTGCACCCTAGTTTAGCAAGGAGGACCTTGTTAATCCATTTCAAGTTTTTCAATCCTAGACGTCTCATTTTCTTGGCCATACACATTCTCTTCTAGTTAACAAGATGAATAGGATTTTGACTTCTAGAATTGGACCAAATAAAATCCCTTTAGTCTTTTTCCAGCTCGCTAATGACATTATTTGGGATTTTAAAGGATTGCATTGCAAATTAGGGGATCATAGAGGAAACAGAATTGATCAGAGTCAGCTTGCCAGCAAGGGAGAGAGTATTTTTCTTCCATCCGGCAAGTTTACTAGCCATTTTCTCGCTAAGAGATCTAAATACCTCTTTTCATTCTCCCATTAATAACAGGAGCACCCAAGTAACTTTTATCTTTTTTCTCCCAAGGAATTTTAAGAATTCTGGCCATAATCTTTTGAAGCCTACCAGGAATATTCTTGGAAAAGGAAATAAAAGACTTAGAGTAGTTTGGAAGCTGACCAGAAGCCAAAGCAAACCATCAAGGATATTTTTCACCATAAGACGAGCATTATTTGAAGTTTCACAAAAATCATACAATCATCAGCAAATTACAAAATGGGGATGGTGGGGTCGTTTCTTGATGACTTACAACCAAGAAGCTTATGCCCACTCGTGGCTTCTTTCAATAGCATATTAGTGAGGGCTTTAGCACAAAGCATATAGGTATACAGAGATAGGGGGTCCCCTTGCCTGATTCCCCTACTAGCTCTCACCTCATTAGAAGGAGAACCATTAATAAGAATCAGAAAGGAAGCTGATATTATGCATTCCAGAACAAAGCACTATGCTGGAATATATCAGTTACAGGCATAACTGTCAACATGTAAGCAAGGAGAAAGAAGCTAATCAGCTTACTATTACACGCTAACTTAGTTTGGAAAGAGTTGGACTACTACCAAAACACTGAATATTTGGTCTCCCAACAACAGGTGTTTGCTTTCAAAGAAGGTCGTAACCCATGTAAGAGCCCATTTGGGTATAGATTTTGGGCAGCAAGGATCTCCCTTTTGTCCAATAGGTGTACGTATTGATTTAATTTGCGGAGAGTAGGAGATCTGCTATGAATCCTTCTGAGGGCAACACCAGGGCTCCAATTCAACAAAAAAGGGGAAATCAAAAAAAGGGTAGATGATAAAGTTGTAGTGTATTAACTATCAAAAATCCAAACACACCATTGAGACATGTTAGAAATTGCACGGGAAACTAAAGTGGGCACAATTATTAAGCAAGAAATAATCACAAGAACAGAGCAAGAAGCGAAACCAAAAGTTCACCTCAGCCAACCTTGCAACTCATTACCCTCAATGTGGTTTATCTACACTCCTGCGAACATTTGGAGCAATATTGTAGGGCTATCCGATAAGTAGATTCTGAATCCACCTCTTCTACATCGTTTGTCTCTTCCTCAGATAACTTAGCATCTAATTTACATGTACCTACTAATACCTGGAATCCCTATGCATTATTGAATCCGGTGCCTCCAACCATTTGACTAGTAAGTTAACATGTTTTTCAGCTTAGCACCCTTCTCTAACAAAGATAAAGTGTGGTTAGTTGATGAATTCTTCTCCATTTGTTTTACATGCTCCAAAGTTTCCCATTAACCCGTTGTACATTAGCAATATTGGACTTGCCTAGAATTGTTCAATATGCTTTCTTCCTCATTCTCGTGTGTTTTAGGATTTTGCCACCGAGAGGACAATTGGTAGAGGGAGCATGGTTCATGGTTTACTTGTGCTAGAGCCTGGATGAATAATTGGATTTCCGGTCTCAGGGCCTTTGAGTAAATCAAGTGAGAGTCAAGTCATTTGTAACACCATCATTTGGGTAATATGTCTTCTAAGTCCTTGAAGTACTTGTTTCCATAATTATTTAGGTTCGTGTCAGTTAGTGATTGTCACGTGTGTCAACTAAGCAAGCATTGTAGAACTTCATTTCTTTTATGTAATAAAAAAATAGATTTCCCTTTTCACATTCTATTTTCTGATGTTTGGAAACTAATTAATATTCCAACTAAGAATGATAAAAATAGTTCATATCCTTTATTTATGACTCCTCTCGATATACTTGGGTTTACCCAATGCACACACGAGAAGAAGTTCCAAAACTTGTGAAAGATTTAAAACATATGGTCTACACCCAATTTTAGATAGAGATTCAAGTTACCCTATGTGAATGCATAGGGTAAACCCGAGTATATCGAGAGAAGTATCTGCAAACATTCTCAGTTGGAATATTAACAGGCCCCAAACATTAGAAAACAAAATGTGAAAAGGAAAATCTAGAATTTTATTACCTAAAGGAAATGAAGATCTACAATGTTTTACTTAATTAACACACTTGCCACACAGACTTGAACATATCTGCAAACAACTACTTCAAGGACTCAAAAGACATATGGCCCAAATAATGGTGCCAAAAATTATTTGACTCTTACTTGACTAACTCAAAATCCCTGAGACCACAAGACTAGCTTTATTCTCCAAGTGGTTCTTGTGTTTAGTTGTTTCCATTATGATTTAATAGGTTTAGGTGTTTAAATGGTTGAAAGAAGAGGTCTAAAGTGGTTGATAGAAAGTGGTTAGCACTACAACCCAAAGTGAAGAGATTGGCTAGGCAGTTGAATTAGGAAATGGAAAAAAAGGAGAAAGATAAAGTGTTCAGACCCTGAAGGCACTTCCTACATACCCTCTGGCGAGGGATTAGGATATTGTAGTTCATTAGGGTTGGAATTTTGGCTATGATGGAGAAAGACGGTGAGCGATTGTATAGGAGACGGTGGGCAGTTGCAAAAATCAAAAATCAAAACTGTTCAAGATCAATCACAAAGATAGAGAACGAATTAGGGTTTGAGTGGCAAGAGCAGAGAGAGAGAACTGAGAGAAGAAGATGATCTGAAGCAGTTCGCCTCCTCCCATTTTATAAGCCTTAAGGAGCACCACTCAATCGAATTAGGAGGTTCTTAATTCAAATCTTTATTTGGATTTGGACTCTCTAAGTGGATAAGACTTATCTTCTTATCCTAATGGCTGTTCCATACCCTTATCTAAACCCATATTCGACCATGTCACATGACAAGCATGTCATGTGACATCTTGATTAATCCAATTAATCATGGGCTTTAGGCCCATTTAGCAAATGGCTCACATCCCTAGGTAGTTTCTGGCCCATTTAGGTTCACTTTGTATGGCGTGGGATCCCAACAATGACCTTACATAAGCCCATAAGGGTTCGGCCCAGCCTTTGTGAAAAGGCCTGGCCGAATTCACTATCAAGTACAGTGAACCCCTAAGTCCATCAAGTATGGGCTCTTAATGGGCCCAACATTTATAGTAAATGATCCTTGAGTCCAGCCATCCTATGAAGGCCCAAGGACAATGGACTTATGTAAGATATAGCCCATCAGGTAAACAACCCTTAATGGTCTCTTACACTTAACCTCTCAGCCCATAATGATCAAACACTGCTCGACAGGGAAGGACCTCTCCCCTGGCTATGAGGTGCAGTGTTGCACTCTCTGCTCGGATGGGTCCTGGGAATTAAAACATTTTTCTTAAAAACACAATATATATATATATATATTATCATATAAACATATTTTGCAAAACAAATCTCAAACATGGTTGAAATCGACTGTCGGCAGTTTTGGTTTCCATCAGAGAGAGTGCAGTCCCGATCATTCACTTTGTTTGACAAAGGGGTTGATCCTGTCACTATGATCACCCACTCGAGTGAATTCTCAGACTGCCCCAACAAACTTAAGTTTTGACCCCCAAAGGATCTCACTAATTGGCATATCAAAGACAACCCAATCCGACACCCAATATAAAACCATAATCGAGTCTAGGGGTTGTGTAACTTTCCAGTTTTGCCCATCAGTCTCCAAGGTCTAGGGCATAACTAGAAATTGGTTCAGGTTTAGTGTTTCAAACAAACACACACTACATGTGCTTCGGGTCCAACCCTGGCAGCTGAGACAGGCTGCCCCAACCTTCTTGGCAGCACATTAGTGTCAGCCTTAGCAAGATAAACTCCCCAAGTCTATCCAACAACTGAGAACATTCTTAACTAACACGAGTCTCATAAGTGTCTATTTTAAGGGGTAATTGCACAAAAATAAACCAATCATAACATAAAACAATTATGTACTTTTATTCATTTACAATAAATGTATCTATACATCAATCTGATTGGAGCTATCGGCATACACTGTCTAACAATCACTAACGTGAATGCATGATTGGAGTCATATGAATGAATATACATGTAAGAATGAATGGATGCTTGAATGCATTAATACTGAAGTAAGAATGATGTAATGAATGCATGCATAAATGTGAGAATGAAATCATGAATAACAAATGAATCAATTCTTGAAATGCAGATGACAAATGCACAAGAAAATGGATAAATGCATAATTGCATGAATGAATTATTGTGAATTGTTAGAATGTTAGAGTGATGTTCGGCTGATAGAGTTCTTATTAGCCCATTCTTATGTTTAACTTATCTTGTAACTGGGCCTGTGTTAATGGGCCTAATCATGTTTAATGATCTAAGTCATCTGGGTGTTCCATCACTAATCAGGGGCATCCCAGTAATTTCTTGTACCTTGTACTATATTCATCTATAAATAAAGGACAGGTCGACTGGCTAGTACAGTTCGACATTCCAGCATCTCTTCTTCTTCTTCTCCTTTCTGCTACTTCGGCTACAGTAGCTTAGCTTTCATGGTATCAGAGCATTAGCTTCTTCCTGGTTTCAGCCGGCACACACTCTCTTCTCTTTCTGTCTTTTCATCTTCTCTCTTCCTTTTCTGGGTTGCTACAGTGAAGACCTAGGGGTGTAAGAGAGTAAAGCAAGTTCGAACCTAGGGTTTCTCTTGGTTGTAGGACTCAAGGGAAGTAAGACCCAGAAGTAGATGTCCTACTAGGTTATTTCCAGCAAATAGTAGCTATTTGGCTACTACGAGAGGTCTGTATAGGACAGACCTAGTTGAGGACTGATTTCAGCAGTCCTAGCACTAGCCGAAAGGGGCTTTGCTTCTTCTACAGTTGCAGCTTCGGTGCTCCAGCAAGACTCGCACAGACTTAGCTTCTTCTACAGAGCCCACCATTCACTTGCTACTGTTGCAGCCTCGAACTGTTCACTTGCTACTGTACCCGAACTGTTGCAGTTTCGGTTCAGCCCAAGTGAAGTCTATCTAGTGTTCTACCAGCACTGTGAACACTTCTACCAGCATAGCAAAGTGGTAAACAGCTCCAAGTTCAGGTTGGTTATCAGTCCGAAACCCCTCACCACTGCTGTGAGATTACCTAGGGAGCTGCTAGCTCCCGGTTGTTCAGCACTGTGAACCCTAGTTGAGGACTGATGTCAGCAGTCCTAGTATTGGCCACAAGGAGGGGCACTCTCCTTACAGTTGCAGTACTCGAAGTTCAAGTGGAGTCTGCATAGCACAATAGTTGAGAATCCTTAGCTTCAGGTCCGTTACCAGCCCAGAACTCCTTGCTTGCTGTTGTAACTGAACTGTTTCAGAACTGTGACAGTCTCGGCAAGTCTGAAACTGTGTCGAGTGCTGTCAGAACCTGCTGTGATCATTTCGGCTAATCAAAATCTACTACAGAACTGGTTCAGAACCTTCAGAACTGCTTCGGCTAGTCTTAATCAGTGTCGCCTGCACAGTGGCTGCAGTCAAGATGTCTTCAATACCCAGAGATGTTTCTTCTAGAGATAACAGGCCTGCGGCAAGTTGGAATTCTGTCACCAACAACAATGATGACAACTCGCAAAATACACCAACAGTGTCTTCTTCTCCTATGGGACAGGTTGCTGATTCCTTTGGAACTGGTACTTTGGGCTTCACAGCTAGTGAGGTAGAGGTCCTTAGCAGGGCATTAGCCCGTCTAAGAAACAATTCTTTTGCTTCTACATCTCTTGCCAGATCAGGTACAGCCTCTACCTTTAGTGCCACTGGCTCTATTGACTCTACTTATTGATTCCGTTGCTACTGACCACATGACACATATGTCTTCCCTATTCTCTTCATATCATTTGTTGTCTGGTCAGGATAAGATGAGAGTTGTTGACGGGTCTTTCTCCACTATCTCTAGAAAGGGAATGGTTGACCTAAGCAAGGACCTCTCTCTTAAATCAGTTTTACATGTTCCAAGTCTTACCTCAATCTTTTGTCTGTTTCAAAACTTACCAAAAATTTGAACGGTAGTATAACCTTTTTTCCTACTCATTGTGTCTTCCAGGACAGATTGACAAGGAGAACGATTGGGTGCGGTCACGAGTATGGAGGCCTCTACTACCTTGATGCAGACATCGGTTCAGCCTTACAAGCATCTGCTGCTAGTAGTCCGGAGAGTGTGGAATCAAGAGCTAAGTTGCATCTTTGGCATGCTAGGCTAGGTCATGTGTCTTTCTCTTCATTAGAAATGTTGTTTCCCGAATTGTTTAAGGGCATTCCAAGTCAGAGTCTAACCTGTGAAGTATGTCAAATGTCAAAACAATGTAGAACTGTGTATCCAATTTCCAGTAATGAAATTTGTGCTCCTTTTGATTTGGTTCATTCTAATGTCTGGGGCCCTTCACCCATTGTTTCCTTTGATGGCTTCCGGTACTTTATCAGTTTTATTGACCACTACTCTCGTTGCACATGGATCTACCTGTTAAAAGGACGGGATGAAGTACCACGGATAACCATGGCATTTTGCAAGATGATTGAAACGCAGTTTAATAAGAAGATTAAGCAATTCAGGTCAGACAATGTTGCTGAATACTTTGAAAAATCCTTGAACCTATTCATGGAAGATGCTGGCATACTACATCAGTCATCCTATGCTTATACTCCTTAGCAGAATGGGGTTGCTGAGCGCAAGAATAGACATCTATTGGAGACAGCTCGAGCCTTACTATTCCAGCACAAAGTCCCCAAGCAATACTGGTCTCAAGCTGTACTTTCTGCATCATATCTGATAAACCGGATGCCATCTAAGGTGTTGGGTATGAAAACCCCTTTCTCTGTTTTGTGCCCCACTCTTCCAGACTTTCCCCTTCCTCCTCGGATCTTTGGTTGTATATGTTTCATACATGTGAAGGATCCAAAGAAGACCAAGCTGGATCCTAAGGCTACAAAGGGAATATTCTTGGGGTACTCTCCTACACAAAAGGGTTACAAGTGTTATGACCCTGTCTCCAAGAGAAAGTATGTCACCAAAGATGTGGTCTTCTTTGAGTCTCAACCCTATTTTCAGTCTTCTCAAAATCCTCTTCAGAAGGAGACTAGTGGGACGGAAGAGGATTCTCATTCTCCCTCCTTGTTTGTTCCTCTATCTGCCTCGGGTCTTCCATCTTCTCCTCCTACTCCTTGTTGTGACATTCCGGGTCAACCCAGTGAGGCTCCCACTGTGCCGGTTACCTCTCCTGATGTTGCAGATGTTCCTGAAGGCTCCAGTAGGCAACAAAAAGAGATACTTACATACAACAGAAGAAAAAGGGACCCTCAACCTCATGACAGCAACCAGTTGGACTCCGATTTGGATCTTCCTATTGCTCTTCGTAAGCCTATCCGCTCTTGCACCACCCGGCACCCCATTGCTGATTTTGTTTCTTACTCACATTTATCTCCTGCCTATCACTCCTTTGTGTCTACTCTTTCCTCTGTGTGTGTTCCTTCTAGGTACTCAGCGGCTATGTCTGATCCAAGGTGGAAAGAAGCTATGAATGAAGAGATGAAAGCCCTAATGAAAGCAAGAACTTGGGAATTAGTGGATCTGCCAGAGGGGAAGACCACTGTTGGGTGCAAGTGGGTGTTTACTGTAAAGCACAGGGAGGACGGGTCCATTGAAAGGTACAAGGCCAGACTTGTGGCAAAGGGGTTTACTCAGAAAGAAGGGATTGACTACAAAGAAACCTTTGCCCCAGTAGCAAAGCTCAACACAATTCGGGTTCTAATGTCACTAGAAGCAAATTTTTCATGGGAACTTCATCAGCTGGATGTGAAGAATACCTTCTTAAATGGTGACCTTCATGAAGAGGTATTTATGGAACCTCCACCAGGCTATGACTTTGGTAGAAAGGTGTGCAAACTGAGGAAAGCATTATATGGGTTGAAGCAATCTCCCCGTGCATGGTTTGAGAGGCTCTGTGGGGCCATGAAGAAAGTGGGGTACACTCAGAGTGGTGCAGACCATACCTTGTTCATAAGGAAACAAGATAGCAAACTTACTGCACTCATTGTTTATGTGGATGATATGGTAATTACCGGGAATGACTTGGAAGAGATAAAAAGACTGAAGGAGTTTCTAGCTTCTGAATTTGAGATCAAAGACTTGGGTCATTTGAGATATTTTCTTGGGATTGAGGTTGCTAGGTCAAGAGAGGGAATCTGCATATGTCAGCGGAAGTATGTTCTTGACCTCCTAGAGGAAACAGGCATATGGGGTGCAGGCCAGCAGATACTCCAATAGAACAGAATCATGGCCTACAGGAATCAGTAGGGGAGGACTACTGTGATAGAGAGAGATACCAAAAATTGGTAGGGAAGCTGATATACTTATCCCTCACTCGGCCAGATATTGCTTATGTTGTGCATGTTGTCAGTCAATTTATGCACTCTCCAAAGATCCCTCATATGAAAGCAGTTGAAAGGATTCTCAGGTACTTGAAGACTTGCCCAGGAAAGGGAATTCTCTTCGGGAAAAACAATAGAATTGAAATTGAAGCTTATACTGATGCAAATTGGGTTGGTTCTGTGGGCGACAGAAAATCAACTTCAGGATATTGTACATTTGTGGGAGGGAACCTGGTCACATGGCGCAGTAAGAAGCAGAATGTTGTGGCTAGATCAAGTGCAGAAGCAGAATACCGAGCTATGGCACACGGGGTAGCTGAACTCTTATGGCTCAGAACTCTTCTTAATGAGCTTGGTATTAAGGCTGAGGGTCCTCTCAAGCTGTATTGTGATAATAAAGCTGCTATCAACATTGCCAACAATCCCGTGCAGCATGACAGGACAAAACATATTGAAATTGATCGACACTTTGTCAAAGAGAATTATTTCAGGAGAACTCTATGTGCCTTATACTCCATCAGAGATGCAGATTGCAGATGTATTAACAAAAGGGCTGGCATCAACAAAGTTCAGGGACATACTTGGCACGCTAAACATGATTGATATCCATGCTTAGCTTGAGGGGGAGTGTTAGAATGTTAGAGTGATGTTCGGCTGATAAGAGTTCTTATTAGCCCATTCTTATGTTTAACATATCTTGTAATTGGGTCTGTGTTAATGGGCCTAATCCTGTTTAATGATTTAAGTCATCTGGGTGTCCCATCACTAATCAGGGGCATCCCAGTAATTTCTTGTACCTTGTATTATATTCATCTATAAATAAAGGACTGGTCAACTGGCTAGTACAGTTCGACATTCCAGCATCTCTTCTTCTTCTCCTTTCTGCTACTTCGGCTACAGTAGCTTAGCTTTCATGTATGAAAGAATTTAAGAATGAATTGAAGTAGAAATAAATGAATCAATTAGGTAACAAACAAGAAGAATAAGAAGAATGAATAAATCATTGAAAGAAGGAAGCAAAGAAATAGAGCTGATGTTAAATGGGCTGGTAGATCACTCAAAGCCCAATACCTTATTTGTCCTGAGAGCTGATGTTAAAATGCCTAGTGCCCTTTTATTAATGTTAATATAAGAAGGCACGTGAGTCCCTTAATATATACGTGTTTGAGGAATGTAAAGGTATGATAGATGGAAAAAAACATTCATCATTGTCTTCATTGAGATCTTTAGCTCGTAGTTGCAACATAGGCATAGGTTCACCCTCAAATAGCTATTTCCAGTGGGAACATATTAAGAAAACAGATTGGGATTTGTCGAATAAAAGAATTCCGAATAGTGTAAAACAAATAGCCCAAAGTTTTTCGATGTTGGGATTGCTTAGATAACGATAGTGGTGAATAGTCAAATGGGACAGATACATTGGTACTAGGCAATCTCGATTTGCAAAAGAAAACATCAATATGATGGACGAACCTAGTTTCAATATAGAAATCCTATTTGCAAAGGAAGAAAAAAGTGAAGCCATACAAGCTTCTAAAGTCGAGGAAGGGAGGAGGTTATAACAGACGTTCATTCTGTTGTGCAAGCCAAACCCCTCATCGTCGAGAGAGCTAACCCAACAAAGCAATGCAGTCTAGGGTTAGTACAGAGAGGATCTTTAAATGGGGCTAATGTGTGTAGACAGGTAAGCTGAGTGGGTTTCATTTGAATAGGCTCCCAATGGTGAAATGGATTTGGTTGAAATAAATCAACGTGAGTTTGCATAGAATTCATTCAAATTGGTTTACTTGGTTCTAGTAGAGTTGGAAAGATGGTATGGTCGTAATAGGTTTTGCTAAGCACAATGTCTTTTGCTTTAAATAGTTTACATTAATGGAAGTAGTTCATGTGCTAGTGAGGTTGCAACTATGTAGTAACTAACGTCTGCTTGGTAGGGATTAAATGGGAGAAATTATTGGCTCTTTCGTATCAAAAGAAAAAAATATGAGATTTAAACAAGGAAATATGAGGTCATTTATCATCTTGTTCTTTACGAAATTAATGCATTCGTTTCTACATTGATTCATTCTCAATTCCTTCATTAACATTAATTCATTCATTATCATTCTTGCAATTATGCAAGCATTCATTAAAGTGAATGCATGATTGAAGCCATATGAATGAATGCATGTATGAATGAATGAATGCTTGAATGCATGAAAGCTTATGCAAGAATGTTGAAACAAATGCATACATAAAAACGAGAATTCATGAATAATGAATGAATCAATGCTTCAATGCAGATGCAAAAATGCACAAAAAAATGGATAAAACCAAAATTGGATTAATGAACTACTGTGAATGAATGAATTAATGAAATCAAGGAATAATCAAAGTAGAAATGAATGAATCAATTAGGTGAGAAATAAAAAGAATAGAAATGAATGAACGAGTGAAGGAAAGAAGGAAAGAAATAGGTGGGTATAGGAGACTCTATTAGAGCTGAGCTTCTAGCGGCAATACAAGGTATTCATATTGCAGACCAGTTAGGAGTACAGAATTTGCTTATTGAAGGAGACTCCAAAGTTGTTGTTGGCTGGTTAAAAAATCCAGCTTCAGTTATTTGGTGCTACAGGGAGCTTATGAGGAAAGCTAATTGGTTTTCAAGGAACATGACTGTTAATTATCAGTGGGTGGGTAGAACAGCTAATACCATAGCAGATGGGTTAGCTAAACAAGGGGTATCAAGGGAACATTTATTCTGGGCAGCACTGTAAACTTTCTTTTCCTAGTCTGAGGTAGTAATTTGTTGTTGTTGTTGTGGAGAGGTACCAGCTCGTGCCTCTCCTTTGGGCAGGCTGTATTGTAATATCATTCTGATTATCATGAATAAATTTTCAATCATTCATCAAAAAAAGAAGGAAAGAAATAGAATAATAAAACAAACGATAAGAATGGAAGAGAGGTCCTGGTGAATGGGGTTGGTTTAGTTTCCAAGTGGTTCTTGTGTTTACAAGTTTCTATTCAGAATCTCATATTTAATAGGTTTAGGGTTTAAGTGGTTGAAATAAGAGGAAGTGATCGAGAAAGATGGAATTCTGGCAAGGGATCGGGCTGTTGTAGTTCACTGGGGTTGAAATTCTGGCAGTGAAGCAAAAAGATGGTGGGAGGTTCTCTAGAAGATGGAAGGAAGGAAGAAAAGAGAGTACTGACAGTTCAGGGGTGAAAGCTGAGCTCCCAAAAGTCCCTTGAATAGGAGGGACAGGTGGAACAATTAGACAGGTACAAATCAAAAAAGAGGGGGTTTGAACCGAGGCATGTTGGTCTAAGTGGTCATGTACCAACACAGTAATTAAATGCGTCGGTAGATCACTCAAATCTCAATACCTCTTCTATCCCAAGATTTCAATTTAAAAAGGCCAAGGGGCCCTTTTATTGATGCTAATAAAGGAGAGACACATGAGTGACTTAATATACATATGTTTGGGGAAAGTAAAGGTATGATAGATGGAAGAAAACATCCACCATCATCTTCAACGAGCTCTTTAGCTCGTAGTTGCAACTCAAGCATAGGTTGTCCCTTAAATAGCTATCTCCAGTGGGTACAAGTTAAGAAATCATATTGGGAATCGTCGGATAGAAGAAACCCAAGGAGTGTAAATCGAAGGGGCCCAAGGTATATAAATGATGGGGACTGCTCAAACAATAATAGCAGTGAAGAGTCAAACAGGATTGATATAGTGATACTAGCCAATGTTGATTTGCAAACAAACTTCAATATGATGAATGAACCTAGTTTCAATATAGAAATCTTATTTGTAAAGGAAAAAAAGACTAAGTCCATACAAGCTTCTAAAGCCGAGGAAGGGCAAAGGGTTAAAACAGACGCTCATTCTGTTATGCAAGCCAAGCCCCTCATTGTCAAGTGAGCTAACCCAAGAAAGCAGTGTGGTCTACGGTAACTATAGAGGGCATGTTTAAATGGGGTTAGTTTGTATGGATGTAGGTAAGTCGAGTGGGATTAAATGCGCTAGTAGATCACTCAAAGCCTAATACCTCTACTATCCAAAGAGCTGAAGTTAAAATGGCCTAAAGGCCCTTTTATTGATGCTAATAAAGGAAAAACACGAGTGACTTAATATATACGTGTTTGGGGAAAGTAAAGGTATGATAGATGAAAGAAAACATCCATCATCGTCTTCATCGAGTTGTTTAGCTAGTAGTTGCAACTCAAGCGTAGGTTGATAACTCTGCATTTTGATGCCTTAAGGGCATCATTTCAGGGGTATTTTCGGCCTTAGAGTAATCAAATTGTGTCCTTTTCCCAGCTAATTTCAATGTTGTGACCTCTGAGGGTCTCTGTGCAAATTCTATGCAAAACTAGGAAGGTTTCATGGCTGAATTGCAGTTTTTGGGAAGCTGGTGTCAAGTCCAGCTGAGAGAGGGGGTGTTTTTGTGAAAAACTGAGAACAGGAGGGCGTCTCCAATCTGCTAAACCCAGAATGGCGCACCTCCTACTGTATTAGCAGGCTCCCCTCTCCTTAGCAAACCCTAGAGCGCCTTTTAACTCATTCTTTTCATCCTTAGCAAACCCTAGCCGCCCTTAGCTGTTTAATTTCCACCCTCTACCTCTTCCAATCTCCACCATTCATTCTAGGGCACTCTCTTTGTAACTTTTAAACCCTAGGGTGCCACCTAACTTCTAATCCTCACCATTCAGCCCCTAACCACTAGATCTCAGCCCTCCATTCCATCCTCTATCTCAGCCATCCACTCTAGGGCACCACCCACTCCTAATCTCCACCTTTCAACCCTAGGCACCTGAATCCTCACCATCCATTTCTGGGCACCCAAATCTCAGCCCTACATAATATTGGGTGCCCTCTTCTTTTCTTCTCAGCCTTAGGATCAACCCAAAACCATCCAAACCTTCATTAGAAACCCTAGGGCACCCATCTTTCGTCTTACCTGGAGCAGAATCCAACCCTTTCTCAGGAGCCCTTGGGTCCTTTTTATAGAGAAGGGTGGATACAACTGGGATTAGAGAGAAAGAAGGGGGCGACAACTAGGTTTGCCTAGACAAGAGGAGTTCCTACTTGCAGTTTGCCAAAACCACTACTGCCACCTCTGGATTCGGATCCCAACCATTAGCTTTAATTTTAATTTATGTTCTTTCATTTCCAGTTCCATTTCTTTCTTTCTGCAATTTTCTTTCATTTTGTTTAATTTTTGTTTACTTGTTTGTAGATCTGGAATTTGGCCAGGTAAGACGGAAGGCCTAGCTCGAGAAGTTCGACGGTCAAAGGAGAGATCCAGAGACTGCTACCTCTGATCGGATTACAGATTCTTTATTTCGTTTCTTTCGTTTATTTATTTCTGTATTTATTTATTTTTCTGCACTTTTAATTTTCAGCAATGTTTGAATTCTATTTTATTCTAGTTTAATTAATTAATTTATGTATTTCTGCAACTCCCAATTGTGTTTTCTTTCCTGGGTCTAAGTAAATAACAATTTTTCCCTCGCTTCCCTATGGATACAACCCATTCTCATCATTTTACTATGTTTGTAATTGTTTGAGAATCAAAAAGAGTTTTACAAATATTAAAACTGGTGTTCCGAAGTGGTTAACGACACGCTTCGGATCACTCCATAGGTTCTGCCTCAAATAGCTATCTTCAAATAGTACATGTTAAGAAATCAAATCTGGAATTGTCGAGTAGAAGAAACCACAGAGGTGTAAAACGAAAAGGCCTAAAGCTTTTAGATGATGGGGACTGCTCAAATGACGAGTGTAGTGAATAGTCAAATGGGACTTATACAGTGATACTTGGCAATATTGATTTGCAAACAAACCTCAATATCTTGAACAAAACTAGTTTCAATATTGAACTCTTATAAAAACATTTTGGCAAAAGCATTGGAAAATAATGGTAGCCATTGAAGAAGACAAAGAAAGCAGACATCTGGAAGTCAAAGAATATGAGGATGGATTTTAGACAAAGGTTGACAATTAGATTGAGGAGATTTAATAATTTGGTGGACACCCTTCAACTTAAAGAGATCCTATTACTACATAGCAATTTCACTTGGTCCAACCTCCAAGAAAACCCAATTTTCTCTCTAGATTGGGAAGAATATTGGGGTGGATTGAAAGAATTAATGAAGGAAGGAAGGAAGGAAAGAAATAGAGTAATAAAACAAAAAATAAGAACAAAAGAGAGGTCTTGGTGAATGGGGTTGGATTAGGTTCCAAGTGGTTCTTGTGTTTAGTGTTTCTATTCAAATTTAATAGGTTTAATGTTTTAAGTGGTTGAAATACAAGGTGTCAGGCAGTTCGCAAATGATGGTCTGTACTACGACCCAAAGTCTAAGAGACTAGCTAGACGGCTGATCCAGAAAAGGGGAAAAGAATGAGGAAGAGAAAGTGGTCGGACCCTGAAAGGGCTGCCAACTTACCCTCTAGCGAGGGATTAGGCTGTTGTAGTTCACTGGTGTTGGAATTCCGACAATGATGGAGAAAGACGATGGGTGGTTGTATAGGAGATGGAAGATGATTTAGATGGAACGAAGGAAGAAAAGAGAGCATTGACGGTTCGGAGGTGAATGATGAGATCCCAAAAGTCTCTTGAACAAGAGGGGCAGGTAGAAGACTTAGACCGGTTTAAACCAAAAAAGAGGGCGTTTGACCCAACCCTTGTTGGTTTAAAGAAAGCACTAATGCCATAGCGAATGTTATGGGAAGTAGGGATGAAATAGGAGAAATTATTAGATTGATTTGTATCAATAGAAAAAAGAGAACGTTTCAACAAGGAAAGATGAGGTCATTTTTCTTCTTCTTGTCTTTACCTAATGAATTCTTTCATTCATTTCTACATTGATTCATTGCTCAATTCCTTCGTCCAAATTAATTCATTCTTTATCATTCTCACATTTATGCAAACATTCATTAAGGTGAATGCATGAATGGAACCATATGAATGAATACATGCATGAATGAATGGATGCCTGATGCATGAATTCTAAGGAAAGAATGTAATCATGAATGCATGCATAATCGCGAGATTGAATTCATTAATATTGAATGAACCTATGCATCAATACCTATGCATGAATGCACAAAGGAATGAATAAATGCATAATTGAATGAACGAATTAATGTAGACAAAGGAATTTAGGAATAATTCAATGTAGAAATGAACGAATCAATTAGGTAAGGAACAAAAAGAAGAAAAGAAGAACCGGTTTATATTTCCTTCTCACATTATGTTTTTTTATGTTTGGGAACCGGTTTATATTCCAATTGAAAATGGCTACAAATACTTTATCTCCCCTATTGATGACTTCTTTCAATATACTTGGTTTTACCCTATGCACTCACATAGGGTAACTTGAATCTCTGTCTGAAA
Source organism: Nelumbo nucifera (assembly GCF_055504915.1). Classification (NCBI taxonomy): domain Eukaryota; kingdom Viridiplantae; phylum Streptophyta; class Magnoliopsida; order Proteales; family Nelumbonaceae; genus Nelumbo; species Nelumbo nucifera. The sequence goes on along the minus strand of NC_142649.1, from coordinate 130,898,673 downwards.
TTGGGTGCAGACCATACTTTGAAAATCTTTCACAAGTTTTGGGACTTCTTCTCGTGAGTGCGTAGGGTAAACTCGAGTATATCGAGAGAAGTCATTAATAAAAAAGATAAAATATTTGTAGCCATTTTCATTTAGAATATTAATCTATTCCTAGACATTAGAAAACACAATGTGAAAAAGAAAATTTGATCTTTTATTACGTAAAGAAAATGAAGTTCTAATGCTTGCTTAGTTGATACACTTGACACTTAAAATCACTGACTGACACAGACTTGAACAAATCTAGAAACAAGTACTTCAAGGATTTAAAAAGGCATATGGCCCAAAGGATGGTAGCACAAAATGACTCGACTCTTACTTGACTAACTCAAAGCTCCGGAGACTACAAGGCCATCAGCCATATTCCCTCTACCAATCATCTTCTCGGAGGCCAAATCCTAAAAAACACAAGAGTGGGGAAGAAAAGTTACTGAACAGTTCAAGGCATGTGTAATACTGCTAATGGACAACAGGTTAATTGGCAACTTTAGAACATGTAAAACATTTAATAATGAAAGACCAAAAGGCAAAGATATAGATCCTTGACCACTGAGGAGGGGAAACAAGGGGGGAGACAGGATTTAATCAAGAAGAAAGTGAAGGGAAAGAAGATAGAAGAGAATCACCACTGAGGAGGAGGAAAGTGGATATAGACAAGTTGATAGAAAGACAGGTAGAGGTTGTCAAGACATTGGGCTTATTCTTCCTGGGAGGAGAAGAGGTTATGGGAAAGGCTATAGAACAGTACGAGCAGAACAGAAGGGAAGAGCAAGAAAAAATGGTCAATAGCGGAGAATATCAAGAAGGGGGGAGGAGGGTGAAGGGAAGATAATAGGACCACTTGAAGAGGAATAAGGGGCTGTTGAAGGGAGGGGAGGGGAGAATCAGAAGATGAAGTTAATATCTAGGACTGTGAAGAGGATTGAGAGATGAGAGGAGAGAGGTGGTTATAAATACTATGAGAAAACACAGTCTTGATGTTGTTTTGTTACAATAAACCAAAATGGAGTCTTTTGATCTGAGGATGAAGAATGAGATACGAGGATCCAACAATGGAGAGTGGGTGAAGTTCGATGTGTTCTTCCTAGGACCAAAACAAGGGCTCAGCCCTTATGTTTTGTATGCTTTCTTTCTTATTTTTCTTCTCATATATATGTTGATTTCTATCTTTTGATATGGGGTTTGTTTATACTTATTTTGTTGCAGATTCTTTTTCTTTTTTTTTTTTGAAGAATCAAGGGAAGAAATGTATTGATAGAAAAAGAAAAAGTGCTGCAATAGGTGATAAGATATCACTAAAGCAACTGAGACACCCTACGTGGAGTCTCTTCAATTTCCTTCAACTCCTAGTCACTAACCGATGTCAATTGGCTTCCTTCCCTTCTACGTGAAACCCCGCCATGGATGATGTCATCGTCTTCTTCCTTGGAACACTTCCTCCACCAAGTCGATTCAACTTCCAAAAGAATCCGCACCTTAATCCAAACACCATCGACCAGCATCTTTATGCATTTGGGAACCTCTTCATGTTTGAGGCCCTCTATTCTCTTATCGCTACATGAAGGTCATGGAGGTTGCATGCTGCCAGAACTCCACCCAAGGATTGAATTAAGTTTTACAAGATTTCTTCCTCCCAGTACTTAAACTGAAGCCCTAAAAGCTGAATCTCTAGAGCTCTTTCAGTGATAAGCCTTTGGTTGCACGACACGTACCATTTCTCCACCCTTATCTGCCTTAGAATCATCGAAGAGTTTAACTCTCACAGTACCTTTCAATTTGAAATTCTCAGTGACCACCTTCATGACCCTTCCCCAATCTGTTACTTTTGTGGTTGATGTCAGAATCACAGCCTTCTTTCAGTCTCCCTTCTCTACATTTAAGACCATATTTCGATCTCTGAAGTCACTACTTACCATAGCTTGGTGACCTTTGATAGTTGGCATCCAAAGTGAATCCCTCTTTCCACTAGGTTCCTTGATCCACTAACTCACAAGTTAACACCATTGTAAGAAGAGTAACCTCGGGGAATCAACTTTTGTGGGGTATCTCCTTTCCTAGTTGATTATTTACTCGTATAGTATAAGGGACTCATCTGTCGATATTGCATGCTCCAAAGTTGTCTTTGCAAGTCTGAACACTGAATTTAGAGATATTTCCTAGTAATATTTGCTAGAAAAGAAGAACACAAAGATCTAGGGAACAAGAGCAATTAATATAAGTTGTGCTACCTAGATATATATACATGCATTGTGTACCTAATCAGACACTATATTTTACCCAATAGAACACCAGAAACCGCATGGACACTTATAGAGTATATTTCATAGCATTTACACTTCTAAATGTTTAAAACATGCCATTCTAAAAAGATATTATAAAACTCTCTACACATAAGAAGCAAATATCATAATTGACCTATCTCCTAAGCTAGAATAAGTATTATTTCATGCCGCTTCAATGTAAAATATGCCAATAAATATCAAAATTATAACTGAAAAGAGACATCTTTATAAGAACAAGATGTGCAAACTTACATTCGCCAACAAGGGCAGTTAATTGTGCTATCTCTTGAGCTAGAATAAGAATTATTTCAGTAGGATGTCCAGCAGAGCAGCCAACAATTACATCATCAAAATTTGATGAATACTCCCCAGAGGTAGATAGAGCAATGTCAGGCAACTGGAGAGAAAATGCAGGCACCCAATTCTTGTATACAAGTAGGAATTGCTTGAGGAAGATGTGAAATAATTTCCTATTTTCAGCCAAAATTAGAATGGAAGTTTATAATAGGAGATCAACCAAACATGCTAAATTAGCAATTATTTTAACAAATTCAAAAGCATCATACAAATTATGTACTGTTAACATTCAGTTTGCAAATATTATCAACATATAGTTATTTATCACATATCTGGAGACAATAAAAAAAATCAACAGAAATAGAGAAAAAAAAAGCCTTGCTTCAAGTTGTAAAACATGGGATACCCAAAATACAAAGAGAAAACTACCTGGAACTAAACCATTGCATACCCATTTTTTTATCATTTTGGTCTTTCTACCAAGGGAAAAATTATGCAAGGTTGTTTGCTGCTAGCTACAATTTCTTTTTTTTTGCTTGAAAAGTAAAAAAAGAAAATTTCATTAAAATAAAAGAGAGTACAATCTGGATAGGTGACAAGATAGCACCTAAACAACCAAAAAACTTTACACAAACATTACAAATTTAATTTTCCAGATTACAATTTTGAATCCCCTCCACCTCCCATAAACTTCCCCCCAAATCTTCTCTCTAAAGCTGAGAGAACTCTAGCAAAATTAAGACCCAATCTGCAACGGATTTACCCACAGCTGCCACTAATTTATCCAGCTTCCGTTCCTTATCTTCAAAGATTCTTCTATTTCCTTCTTTCCATATGTTCCAATAGATGATATTTTGTTGCATTGGACACTTGCCTATATGGCCCCGTTCACTTTTTGGCAAGTCACACACCTGGGTAAGTGCATTTACCCATGTTCCTTTATTTCCCAGGTAAATAAGGTTTACCTGGGAGATGGGTATCACTTACTAATACCCAGGAAAATAAAGATTCCCTGGTCCCCACATAAATCTGGAAAAAAAGAACATGAATTTCTTGGTCAATGGGAACCAAAATCCCATTGACCAACTTCCCCCCTCTCAAAATCCAAAAAAAGAACGCCCCCTAAATTGTTCTATTGTCTTACATTTTAGAATAAATGAATCAAGTTTTTAAAGCTCTTGCTTATTCTTAAATTTTGTGATGCAACGTCATCTAGAAATGGTTTGGAGAATTTTAAGAATGATTCTTGGAGAAACCCTAGAAAAACTCTAGGACTATATCTTGGCAATCTGATGTTTTTCTCGAGTTCACGTCTGCACCCCACAAGGGGGCGCCCCACAATGCCCCACAGCACATCCCCACCTTGTATTGGGAACATCTCCCGGTAACAAGTATGGGAGATGATGAGACATCATCGGGAGATGTTCCCAATACAAGGTGGGGATGTGCTGTGGGGCACAGATGTGAACTCGTTTTTCTCATAATCTGTTGTTACTACCATTAGAAGTTAACTTATCTGGGCATTGAACCACAGGGATCAAGCTAGTATTGGGGGTCAAATTATCAAGACTAATCGGGACCTGATCTGGGCATTTAGTGGGCCTATTGGTGTAGCAGATCCTGCTCAAGCAGAAATACGTGCCTTGTTGGTGGGCTTCAGATCTGAGTTGGCTCTTTACATCACTAATATGGTGGTGTGGAAGGTGACTCCATGAATGTAACCAGTTGGATAAAAAACAATGAGGGTTCTTGGAGATTCAGCTCCATTTTTAACGAGATTTTGGAAACCAAGTTTAACTTGATCTCTCATTTTAGATGGATTCCAGAGCATTGAATTGTGTAAGTTGATGGTTTGTCCAAGTCAGGGGAAGGAAGGGATTTTTTGCATAGTGACTCCTCAAAGCCTTCGTAAATTCTAGGATGGTCTTTTTGTTTTTGGCCATTGGTCATATTTGACGTTGATGTACATCTCCGGTTCTCCTCGTATGAATCCTTTTCCCCCTTCTTTTGACATGAAATTTGCCCTTTTTCTCAAAAAATATCTAGCCTTATGCCTAGACTGAATGTCACCTTAAATCAAGTATTTAATTTCCCTTCAAATTTTATGCTTTCTATCAAATGAAACACTACTTTTTTAGTCCTTCACTCTTAATAAAACTACCCCTTATAAACCACCTATACAAAAATATTTACAGCCTTCTTGTAGTAGATGCCTTAGCTAAACAAGGGGTGGAGAGAGATTCATTTTTCTGGGCATAATTGTAAGGGATTAGGGATCTGATTGTATGGGGGAGAGATAAGAGGTTTTATCTCTCACAGTTTGACTGTAATTAATGTATTGTACCATCCTTCATCTTAATTAATAAAATGTTGATTTATTGATAAAAAATACTTATAGCCTTCTTTATGGCATCATCCAAGGTTCAAAGTATCGATACGCACGAACAGGCATACTAGGTGTTTCGATACTTTAATAACTTTTTTTATGGTGTTACCATCACCTTCCACTATCCATTTGCTCCTTGATTTCTATCTCCAACAAGTTTCCTCGTTTCTTATTATCTCCTCCAGCTCAACCTTCCATTTCTATCTTTCCTCCCTTTCCTCCTCAAACAGTGTTCGACAATTCATTCTTCAAGGAAAGGTTAAAGACATGGTGGGAAGAATTTGGAGTTCCAGGGAAAAAGAAAATAGGGAGATTTTTTAAGAAATTAAAGAATCTAAAAGAGAAAATAAAGGCTTGGAACCTATCCAATTTAGAGAAAGTTGGGAGGATTGGAAATTTGACCAAGTAAACTCAGATTGCAAAAAGAGGAAGCTCTTTCAGTTCCAAGGTATCAATGAGATTGTTAAGATTCCTCATGCTTGTAATAAAACCTTGGTGTGGATTATTTGTTTCTCCCAAGACCCTCGTCACATTGAAGTCACCCCCCAAACAACAATTGTCATCCCAAAGTACTCTAATAGTAGATAATTCCTCCCAAAATAGAGCTTATCTCTATACGAGTTGGGGCCATAAACATCTATTAGTGCCCATTCCCTACTAGTTCCTTTACAAACTCCAATTCCCCATTTTTCTAGATTGTTAAAATTCCCCCTCATGCACCCCAAGGAGTCAAAGACCAGCTAAGGCCGCTGACTCCCTCCCTATATGCTCCTAATCCATTTTCTATCTATATCTACTAGTTTTGTCTCCTGGACCATAACTAAATCTGGTCTTTCTTTCCTCAAGATATTTATTATTAACCCCCCTCTTCTTTTCACTGTCCAACCCTTTGACATTCCAGCTTATTATCTTCATTTCAACAATCAATAAGTCCCAAAAAACCCTATTTTTACCTCTCCCCTTTTCTACTCTTCTTCCTCCTGCTATCCTCCTTCTCATGACTTAAACCACATTTAAGCCTTTTTTCAACCTTCTTTGTCTTTCTTTGTTTTCCTTTTTTTCATAAAAAGACCTTCATTTCCCCCTTTTTTCTTTCCTCTCCCCCAATTCCTTTCTCCTCAATTCTTTTTATAAAACTATGGGATCACTTCCTCTTGACTAGGCTATTGGTCCTTATTATTGTATGGTCATTCTCGAAACAACCTAGGAGTTGGCAATATTCTCTTTAGTCTGCAAAAATAAGCTCATGGTAACTCCTTGATTCCATCAACCTTTGGTGATTCAACAAAAGAAAGGTTTCGTATTATGTGCATTATGGGCCCTCCAAGAGATTTTAATTAACAGACAAGTAATTCTAATCACAATTAAATGTGTTGTTGGAGGACCTTTGTGCATTTCTATAAATTCCAGGCTTATGCAAGGCATTATTGAAATTCTAGTTTATTTTAAGGGCTTTATATTTAATTTAGTTTGTTTACTATTTTATCATTATTTATCTGCAATTTTATTATGTGAATGTACTTGTCTAAGAAGCCAATTGGTATAGGCTTTTCTTTTCAAGGGAACACGAACAAATGAAATTTATACTTTTCAAGGGAACACGAATAAATATTGATACAACCCTTATGTTCCTTGTATATCGATACAACACTATGTGCTTGCACCCCTTTTAAACTAGCCTCGGCCAACTTACCCATTACAACATTTCTTTTACCAGGCATTATTTAATTTAATCAATATTCATTCCCTACAGGGGGGGGGGAGGGCGTCTTTAAAAACGAGGAAGGAAGAATCATTGTTGTCCACTCGAGATTGAGGGATGTTGGAGATTTTTTGAGGGCTGAAATAATGACTGTGATGGAAGGTTTTCAAAGGGTTAGAGAATGAAAAAGCTAGTAATTGAGGGGGACTCAAATTTAGTTCGAGTGGTTGAAGAAGAAAGAGGAATCTGGATGGTGGTTCTATACTAATTAGGAAAGGAGTACTTGGTTGTCTCGGGGAATAGAAATCAATGAGCAATGGGTGAAAAGAAATACTAATTCATTCTCTGGTACGTTAGCAAGTAGGGGGTGGAAAGGGATCATTTATTTTGGGCTGTATAGTAAGGGAGAGTTAAGAGAGTTTATCACTCCCTTTATCCCCTTTGTACACTTTCTTTTCTTTTTTTTTTTTGATAATTGAATTCCCCTTTGTACACTTTCTTTATTATTATAATAAATCAGTTTCTGTTGTTCATCAAAAAAATATCTTCCATTCAAAATCGAGCCCAAGATTTGTTAACCTCGGAAGAGAGTGCTTTTGTCAATTCAGAGAGGCTGGAAAAGGGGGAGAAGGGAGAAGGGAGAAGGGAGAAGGGAAAGCAAATAATAGCACAGAATTTGAGTTGGAATATGAAGATGAGACCGAAGGAAAGGAAGTGTCAAATGATGATAAATCCACTGAAGGTTGTTTTGAGGATGGTTTGCATTTTGAGGAAGTAAAGGTGGAGGTTGAGTGTGGACTTGGGTCGAAAGAGCAAACATGAATAAGAGGAGAAGGAACAGAAGAATGGGATAAGTAGCAAGAAATCGCATAATTTGTGAAATCATAATGTTGTGCATGTGACAAAGGCCTTTTCAAGGCTAAAACTCGGCCTGGTAGGGGCTGCAACTACAAAAAGATTCAAATGGGTGTACAGGAGGAAAAAACAAGAGGCAATGAGACAATCGGTACAGAACACAGGGGGCAACGATGCAAGATCAGTCATTTGTTCCCCTTCCAATAAGGGGACAATAAGAAAGTAAAGTGAGTGGGATGGAATCTGGCTTTGGTGCAACCAGGTTGGAAGGAAATAATGAGGGTGTTGACGGAGGTTCAGGTGGGGTGTCTCTCCAGAAATTAGTGGATAGAGAGGTCTTGGTTGGGAAAAGCCTAGGTCTATGTTTCTGGGGTGGTGAGGACTTTGCTAGAAGGGCATTTGAGGAGTTTGAAAGAAGAAAAAAAAATAGAGAAATTGAAGAATAAAATCCTTCAGGAAGGAAGCAAGGAATGGGATGAAGATGACTCTCACCATGAGGATATCCACACGGATGAAGATTAAAGTTCAGGTGGTTTGTAGAGAGGAGCTTTTCCTTTGGTTTAATTGTTGGGTGGGTGGCCTTTGTATTCATAGAAGTTCATCATTGGGTCTTTTCCTTTGTCCTTTGCTTGGAATTAATTGGGTAAATCTTTGCTTGTAAGCTATGGGGTTCAATTTTATGGGCTCTCTGAGGGTGTTCTTTGCTGGTGATATCTTATCACCTTACCATTGTACCTCTTTCCTTTTTATTTTTAATAAACTTTTTCTTGATTCTTCAAAAAAAAAATGAGCTAACAAAGTTTTCCTCTCAAACTAATTTTATCTTCCTATTACCCATGTAAACAAGGCATTTTTTAAAATATTGAGTTTCAATTCATGCAAACATCGCCTTTCATATATATTTGAGAATGGATTAGGCATATGGGCAATAGCTATTAAAAACTCCAAATTCGAGGAACTCCTATACATTAACTGTACAAAAAAAAAACAAAAGAGAAAGTATTTAAAATAAATGGAAGAAACACAAAAGTAAGGTGGACAAGGGCACTACAAAACTACCCCCACAAATTGTCCTCATATCATTTAACACCATATGAGGAGCTTAGAGAACAAAGGAGTTTTTTTTCAAGAGTAAATTTCATTAAAAAAGAAAGCAAGGGATTACAATTAAAAGGTGAAAAAACATCATCCTAAAGAAAAAACAATACTCCCACAACAGCAAACAGCAAAAGATATAAAAAAAATTACAGCACAAATCCAGGGTCAACACACAAAACCAAACTAAAACCATCTTCCAAGAACTAAACAAAGCAACACTAGCCCTGATCAAGATGAGAAAATCTCCAACCAACCCTCTTGAACACTTCAAACAACAGCATCTGCCTCCTCTAAAAACCAGCAGATCTAAACCAGCCCATTCTGTATACGATTCAGCATGCCAACTATTAAACAACTTATTAGAAACATAAGACAGCCAATCAGAAATGTCCCGAAATCCCCCACCCTTCGGGGATTTCCTCAGCGCCGAGGAACATGTACTAGGGTGTATGTGCGACTCGTTCAGATTATGAGCTAGAACAAAAGAAAGGAGACAATTTTTCCAGTATCAATGACCAGTACCACTGAAGAGGATAGAATGGAAGAACCCCATTCACTACCTAAAAGTCAAAAGATCAAGATGAGAAAATCTCCAACCAACCCTCTTGAACACTTCAAACAACAGCATCTGCCTCCTCTAAAAACCAGCAGATCAAACTTCCACAACTCCTCCCATCAATCGCACTTAGTCCTCCACGTCTGAAATCCTGACCCTCTCCCTCATCTCATGCCTCTCCACCTTCCTCTTGAGTGTTGCTCTTTCACTTCGCCTTTTCTTTTTCTCAAACTCTTTCAAAAGCCCTTCTAGCAAAAGCCTCACCACCCAAAAAGAACAGGCCTACAGATTTACCAACTTCAATATCCCTCTCCACTAGTTTCCTTAGGTCCACTCCACTCTTCCTTTTCCCACTATCTAAGTTCAAAACTCCATTATTTATCAAAGCTCTGCCCACATCTCCTTTCCTTTCACCTCACGGACCCCAATCTTCTTCAACTCCCCAACTTCAGAGCTGTCATCAATGTTAATTTGATCACTGGAGTTAATATCAATAAGAACCTTATGATTCGTAGTTCTAGAACCAACCTTCCTTGAAAATACTCTCTTATATCTATTACTGGGTCCAGTCCCAGCAAGTCCCTCTTTTAACCACAAAAAAACCTTAGTAACATGCACCAAATAAGATTTACTTAATCCTCTAGGATTCATTATACTTCCTCAACTGGAAAACATTGTTGTTCCTTTGAAGAACAGCACTGCCCTCCACATCAAGACATCCGATCCCTTGATTGCATGTGCTATCATCCCTTACCTGCTTCAATGAAGCCTCTACCACTGATATTGGAGGATATTCCTAAGTACTTCATCCCTTTGCATCTTCTTATTATTAAAAACGCTTTGCTTTTCTCTCTTGCCAAATGAATACTTTCGGTATAGAAGACAATATATCACTTTGCCTTTTCTGGAGATCCCAAGAATTTACCAGCTATTTAAATCTTCCAAAGACCACTTTTGGACAGCAATGATTTCAGAATTTTTAAAGTTAATTAGAGCAAATGACTTATTAGCATAAACTAAACTTTGATGCATTTGATGCTGTTACTACAAAGAGCTTGTCCTAATGTTGAGATTTAAACAAGTTGCAATTGAATATGCTCACTAATTGCACACATGCTTTTGTTATATTTGTGCAAGGAGGAGGAAGAGGGCCTTCGAATTACTGATCAGAAAAGGAGGCCTGTTCCAGCGTTCAAAGTATGGAAACTGGAAAGTGCTTACTGCTAAGTGATTTCAATTAATTCAATGAAACATTCAGCCTGGTTTCTGGTTTCTAGTTTTGGGATTCAAGCACCAAGTGGGACGAAATAAAATTGAGTTATAAAGCATCTTTTAGTTCTAACTGCCAGATATAACTAAATGGGATTTCAAATTTCAATGAATCAACAACCACTTGTTTCAGATATCTCATATCCACATTGAGATAGTACACTACCATATTAAGTTTTCAAGCTGCTGAGAAAGTCAAAGGTAGGTTATAGTAATTATGAACACACAAATGAAATAAAGAGAAGGGGAACATATTAAGGCAATTTTAACTTACCTTCACATCAGATGATAAGTTTGTAACTATTCTCTTGTAGCCAGCTTTCTTCAGTTGAAAGTTCATCCATCTCAGTAAGATCTTCTCAGGTGGTTGATTCATCTACTCCTCCACATCCTAATGATTTATGAACAAAATACAACATATGAGCTAAAAAGTAGCAAATAACATTTCATAAAAAACACAAATAAGCAGAAAACTTCTATAAAAAGCCTATTTCGCATAATAGTTGTGAAGGAGACGCCTAGGCAACAAGGCACCCTTGGAGGCTCGCCTCGCCTAATCGCCAAGCAGTTTTCTATAGTGTGTTAGACAAAACTTTTATATTCTTACTTTTTTGAGGTTATAATTTTAAAATGGACATTTTTAAACTAAAATATTCATTTTGTGTGTTTATATACTAATTTCTTTTTATTATTTTCTTATTTGTTAGGGTTTAATCAACACAAACATTGCTAAATGCTGTATTGAACCCTAAAAGACTTCAAAACCTGAACCAATAAGTAAGGAAGAACTTAAAATGTTGTCTAATCAACACATTTACTTCTTTTTCTTTACTAATTTTGTGTGTCTATACTATATACCAATTTTCTTCTTCCACCTTTTCTTTTCTTCTTTTCCTTTAACAGAAATAGGGGTTCAGCCCTTATATTTTTTGAAATTTTTTTTCTTTTTTTTTTCTCATGAATATGGTGGAATATGTTGATTTTCTATACTTTAACATGAAGTTTATACTTTTCTCATGAAAATTATGGATAATTATTAAGGAAATATTATTATGGAACCTAGGGAACTACCCTAGGATACATATTTTTGCTTGAAAAAAATCCATCACCTAGGCGACTAGGCAACAAGGCGCCCCCTTGTCGCCTAGCCTCGTCTTGGCGCCTTGAAAACTATGCTTACTATCACCAACTAACTCCACCAATTGAGGTGTTTTCTTCAAATTGAGGTCCACCCATAGTTGTATCTAAGGATAAAACATCAAAGTAATTGTTTCAATTACAGAAAATATTACTTATATAATTTTCAGTTTGTATCAGCATCATGTGCTCAAAATAGAAAAATGGCTTTCAAACAATTATAGTCCAGAATCAAGACTTAACACTCTAAAGTCTAAACAAAGCTCAATTTTCATTCATATAATAGTGATTTATAGATGACAACCAGAGCATACCTTAATGATTTGAGAAATCAACCCAAGCACTAGATGACAGTAAAAATAAAAAACACAGAGAATATTAATATTCGTACTGACTAGAAACTGCAAGCACTTAGGAGCACCCTACTAACTTCCGTAACTTAGTATAGGAAAAAGATGAATATAATCAAAATCAACATGATGCAACAAAAATCCATCACAAATATACATTTGTTCATAGATTGCAATATGCCGACATAATTATAGAGGAAGAAAATAACAAAAATCCAACCAAAGTCGTCAGAAGGACCAAATAAAGAAAAAAGAATGTGCACTGCAACAGCACCAAACATGTAACTTAACATTGTACTTACCAAGCATATGGTATCAACTATTGTACAAGCAAGGGCAGAATAATAAAATAAACATAGATAGCAAACTCCAATCTTGTTTGAAGTTTACAGGCTTTCTATCATGTAACTTTTAGATAATCTTCAGGGTTCATATGAAAAGAACCTAATAGAATATTAGGTTAAAGGTTTTACTTCTTTGTACATTGGCATGGAACAGAATATTCAAAAAACTATCAAAAAACTAGTGACAGGACCAAAATGTTCTTGAAAACTGAAAAGAACTAACGACTGAAACAGCATGTATACTTACCCTTCAATGAAGTCCTGCGTGCCAATATTGACTACTGTACACCCAATAGCCTTAGCAGAATCGAGGCATAGTGTAAGATTTTCATTCCTTTCCCAAGGGTTCAGCACCCTCTTTGTATTGATTGCTCGTTCATCAGTGGTCCCAGGGACTGCCACATTGATAAGTTTACTACATCAAAGAATATGCCTTCAGATTACAAAGCCCCAAAACCAAGAAAGAAAACCATCTCCAAATTCAAATTAAAGCAAAGGACTTAACAGAGAAATCACCATAGAAGAACGCCACCCTTTACAATCTCGAAGAGATCATTAGTGGAAGGATCTATAGGAAGGTATCTCTTCAAGAACTGATCTTCTGCTAGGTAGTTGTTTATATAAGAAACATAGGACGTTTTCTCAGATCCACTGATGGTGTGAATCAATGTCATCGTAGCAGCCTTCAGAAATGCAGTCGAAATCTTTGCTCTGCTACCAATTCTAGCATTAACATGCGATTGCAGTTTCAAATAGACGTGTAACGATATGATTTGCTCACTCTACTTAAAATCCTTAATCCCAGTACCAATTTCTCAACCCAAAACCATAAACTGCAAAAAAAAATGAATTCAAATTCAACGGTTACGCATTCAAACTGCAGATCCTATAATAGTACTCACCCGAAGGAAGACTTCAAAATCCTCTACCTCCTCGTCCATGTCCCGATACGATTCGAGCAAACACGCAGCCCTCTCTTCCTCAGTCAAAGACTCTCCAACGGTTTTCAGCTTCGACGTCCTGGAAGACAAGTGTCCGATTGTCACTTGCCCGAGCTCCCTCCTCATTGAGAGGAACTGCAGAAATCAGTCGCCAATGTTGCAGGTTCAAATGCAAGATCAAGAAAACAGACAAAACATCGAAGTAACCCACAAACAAGAAAGCTACTTGGGTTTTAGGGTTTTGAGGATTACTTACATAGGAATTCAAGCTGCGAAGCTCCACCTGAATGAACTGGCTCTGGAGCCATGGATCGCCATTCGCAGGTAAGTCTGAGAAAATCGAGTGGTTTTGTTCTCTGTTTTCTCTTTTCTAGAAGCATGATATCGAGCTCTTCTCTGAATGGAAAACACCAACTCTTATATAGAAATTACTCGATGATCTCTTGCTCTCAGGTCGATTGGTAAGGATTTAGACCGTTACGAAATCAATTTAAATGACAGGATAAAGGGTATCAAAGATCACAGACTAACTACCACGATTCTTACAACGTATATTTAAAATTCTAACAGAAATCATCGAGCGGTGGTGGCCTTCGAGAATTACCACGTCCTTCACCTCCATCCAAAGCAACCAGATTCTTAGTTATCAAAAAAGGGAATAAGCAGCCAAACAGAAATAAAGAACGGAGTGGGGAGAGGGAATTTTCAGAACGTCCGAAACCTGTTCATGGGCCGGATTTGGGCTTGGCTTTTGTCAAAATTATAATGGGCCGGCGGAAATTCAAGTCCGAGATAGTGTAAAATTGGGCCCTGAGCCCGGATTGTGAAACTCCACGTTCTGTGCACCCGTGGGTTCACTAGATACGTGAACCTGCCAACCAGAAGCGATCACATCGGCATTTCGAAAAAACACTAATATTAATGGATGTAGTCGGTTCAACCACCCGCAAAAAGACAAAACTTAAAAACAGGGCTTCTTTCAAAAGTTTTAACGTTATTCAAACTCTCCCCTCCCTGTCTCTTGTTCTCATCTCCTTCGAGCCCCAACCCAAGAATTCCGCTGGCCACTCACCACAAACTGGCGCCCTTTGACTGCGGAACAAAGTGGTGAGAGGGGATTTTGATAACGTTCGAACATAAGAGAGGGACTCTATCAGAATATAATGTATGATTTGAGAATTCAGAATATGACGAAAGTGACCCTTACATAACCGTTTAATTTATATGACAAGTAGGGGTGTATATTCGGTTTGATTCGGTTTAAACCGATGACCTAACCCACCATTCAAATCGGTCATATCCCTCAACTGAACCAAGCCAAACAGCATTTAAAACTGAACCAATCCATAAGAATTTAAAAAATAAAAGAACTGAGTTAGTAGAAAGAGGGAAAGAAAGGGAAAAATCAAACAAGAGTTAGTAATTACTAAATACTACTTAGTAATTACTTTTGAAAGTTTGACTCCTAACCCAACTCGGCAACTCCAATGTGATTGTCTTTTGTGTTTCCCACTTACTAGTAATTACTAAATACTAATAATTTAAATAAATGTTCTCATTTAGTATTGATACTAACAAAAATTTCGATTGGGCTCAAAGCCCAAAGGGAGATTTAAGAAAAAGAGTAATATATAAAACAATAATTAAAATTATGGAAAAATTCTCAATTAGTGACTCCAACTTTTTTGAATAGAAAAGGCAAGGATTTGCCATTATTTATTTTTTATCAACGTTTGGATGGTTGATAAAGAGAATTAGATGACACTCGAAGGGCATTTGTGTCTTTTTAAATGCCACTTAATGTCTGGTTAATGGTGGGTATTGGATTGACACGTTTTGAATGTTTGGGTACTGAATTGTCGCGTTTTAAAGTTTGGGGACCAAAATGACACTAGGCCCAAAGTACAAGGTATTAATCAAGAATTTGCCCTTAAATTAATAAAACATAATACAATTAATATAAATAATTAATTATATAATATATAATTATATTTAGTATAGTAGTTTGGTTTTCTATTTGGTTCTATTAAATTTTTAACACATAAAAAACCGAACCAAACCAATACCTGAATTAGCTTATTCAGTTTGGTTTGGTTCGGTTTTCAGTTTTTTATCCAAATTTGAACACCCATCTTTCCAAGGGAGATGATTAGAGGTGTAAATCGGGCTGTTTCAAGCCATAACACGATTTTGGACCAGCCCTACACGACAGCACGCAAGCCATGCCAGGCACAACATGTGGATCGTGTTGGGTTGGGGGTTTCAAGTCCATGGACCTATACAGCACAACCTACGAACCCGCAATGGGCCGAGTGTAGCCCGTTCGAGAAACTAGCCATTGAGGCCCTTAGGGGACCCCCCCCCCCAAAAAACAGCTAGCTTCAACTATTTTCAGGGGTTTTTTACAAACACACCACCTCAATCAACAACAACTATAAATTATATATCAACTAGTTTGGGACATTGGGGGCATTTGGGTAAAGTGATAAATATCTTTACAATAACCAAAATACCCCTCCCAGCAACTAAAAAATGCTAGTATTTAGGGTATTTTGGGCAATTGAATTATTTTCAATTCTTATAAATAGTCGTATCCTCCACTATTCTCATCACACCAATTCAGCAATTCTTTTCTCAATTCTCATACTCTCAGTCTCTCATCTCATACTGTCTCATATTGTCATACACTTAGCAATTTATGAGGCTTTGAGACTTCAACCATTAAAATCAAGTTGAAATTCTAAATTGGTAATCAGATCATCCGAGTAATTACAATTAAATCAATTTTTATTTGTTAAAATTAAAAACAAATGGTCGGCTCCTCCTCAAACTAATTCCATAACATTAAGTTCACTGGCCCAATTTAGCAAATATTTAAAATAGATAAAGTTGAAGGGAAGGGAAAAAGAGCTATTTGCCAAAAAAGTAGGATTGACTTTAGCTTTAGTAGCAAGGGTAGCACTAGCCACTTGGATAGAAAATTAGTATGGGCCTTTCTGGCCTGATTCGGCCCAGACACAAGGCTCGACCCATATTCCCACTCGATACAACCTGTAGCTCGCTTTTCCCAGACCCGTGGCATGGCATGGGCCCATGCAGGTTCGGATTGTGGGTCGTGTTGGGCCAACCCCACAAATTATCCCAAGGGATGGAAGCACAATTTGGCTCGGCCCACAGGCCAGCACGACACAATCCACTCTTTGTGTGATCCGCATGCAGGCAGTGCCATGCAGTTCCAATATGGCCCGTGTGGCTACCCGACCCGGGGGGGATGGATTTGGATATGGAGTTTGAATTCGCCACCTAAATTTTTGGGATTGGGAATTTAGGAAAACCCAAGATTTTTCAAGAAAAACATTTTATTTTCTTGGTGACTCGCTGCCTAATGGGATAGAGATTCTTAGGGTCCAGGGACCAAGGTACGGTGTGGGAAGGTATTAGGCACCCCACACTCGCCCGGTTAAACCGGCCTCTATTTTACCAAAGTTCCGAGGAACATTTAATAATTTTAGGACTTTAAATCTATTTAAGCAACATGTATTAAGCATGGCAAATGAACCAAGAAAAGAGCTAATGAGTTGTATTAAAATTAAGAGGAGCAAAAGTAAATGATCGAACATAACAAATAATTCAATTGAAGAACAAGTAATTATGAAAGATGAGACTAATTAAAAGAGGTAAAGCTAATGAGTAAGGGAGCTAAAACTAATCTATCAAATTATGAAAATAAAAAGAAGAAAAGAAAATAATATATTGAATGAAAAACTACATTAAAAAGTACTAAATTAACAAAGTGGATAATGGTGCTAAGAGTGATTGCCAAAACCAACATTAATTAATGAAATGTGTAGGACATGACTCTAAAAAATACCTAATACGCAGATGTGATGCCTAGAGATGAACTATGATTATTTTAGAATTAAATGAACTAAATGCATGAATTGATAACTAAAACCAAGTTAATTTTTTACATGTATATGTAAACATTATTGATGCACCCTAATTTCTAATGCATTTTTTTTTGTTTAAGAATACTAGATGCTTGGGGTGAAAATCTAATCTTTAGCAAAGCATTACCCTATCATGAAACAGGGGGGATAAACATCAAAATTGACAGACTTCCCTTAACTAAAGGGGGGGTGCTAGATACTCAAATTGAGCTATGGCAGTTATCTTTTTACAAGTCGCTTTCTATCAATTTGCAGGTTGGTTGAGAACTTCTGCCAATCAATTCAGCACAGAGATGCCCTCGACAAAAAGAAACATGTAAAAAGATAAGGGGGCTGAATCACAAAGAGAACGAAAAGTTAGCCCAAAACAAATGCTCCTGACTCTCATCCAAATAACATCACTAAATCGAATGCAAAAATGCTTATCGAAAAGTTCACACTCATCAAGAACATGAATGATCACTAGACCCAATATTTCTAGTGCAAAAGGTCGAAGTGCCGTGACACTAACAACAAAAATTCTTATCAATAAGCTACCATTTACCAATAAGCAGGGGGCTAATGTAGGTACATGATGGTCACTCAGACCATTAGAACATAGAAGGTGTCAAACCAATACTACGCGAATGCCTACGATGAGTCCATAACTCATCACACATCTACGATGAGCTCATGACCTGAAACATGTTACAATGAACTTTAGACCCGCATGAACTTGCGATGAGCTTAAAGCCATCACACAACCGCGATGAGTGCAAACTCATCGCATGACAAAAGTAAATGAAAGAAGCATGTGCATCATTAATAATGCGCATAACAAGATGCTTCATGGGCCTAACGATGATGCATGACCTAAGTAATGACGTCACCCGCGCTACGTCAATTTAAAAGGATCACAAAAGGAAGTAGCACATGTGTATTATGAGAATCCTTAGACGAAAGGAAAGTTCATCATTGAAATATCTCATAAGACAGATGGTGAAATCCTAGTAGTGTTCCTTGACAATTGACGTCGAATCCAAGATTCCCTTTCTTAATGGGAATCAAATACTTTTGGCTCATTCCTTTTAGAACCTCGGGGTCTCTCCCTATAAATGGGGGTCCGACTCATAACGAGATAATCAATGTAACACCTCATTTTCCCTAGCCTTTTAGTCAATCTCTTGCACTCGACTTTCCTTTGTCCTTCAAGGAAACCCCCATATGTAGCCTCACCTCCCTACTCACACAGAGTATAAATGGTTGACACAACATCAACAAACTTTCGACCAACTGAAGAAGACACTGGTTTAATCCCCAACCGTGTCCCATCTGAAGAATGGCCAAGAATTCAGGTTATATATGGCATCCAACTCAGAAGCCATAGGATGTCTGTTAGCCCAGGAGAATGATGAGGGAGTTGAGTGTCCAATCTATTACGCCAGTAGAACTCTGAAACCGGTAGAGAAAAACTATTCACACATGGAACAACAGTGTTTGGCACTAGTCTCTGCTATACAAAAATTCAGACTACATCATAGGGTAGAAGGTGAAATTGATCCCAAGAAGCGATCCAATCAAATACTTCATCGGAAGACCCCCACTCTCTAGAAGATTGGTAAAGTGGACGATGCAATTAAGCGAATATAGCATCGAGTACACCCAACCCAAGACAATTAGATTCCAAGCAATCACAAATCTCCTAGTTGTCTTCCCCACTAGTGATGATTTTCCCATCTCTGAAAAGATACCCAGAGAACTTCCCCTCACCATAGTAGTAGATGACGCAAAGTGGATTCGAATATTTTATGGCAATAGCACCAACTCATCCATACGAGTCAGTCACATTGACTTCGCCTGCTAGAGAGACTTAAACCTACTCATTTGAACTACAAATTGTTTGCTCACACAACATCGCAAAGTATGAGGCATTGGTACAAGGTTTGATGGCTTTGTGCTCATTGTGGGCTTGCGATAGTCTTGTGCTCATCGCAGATCCTTGGTGACTTCGGTAGTGTCGTTGTTATCAAAATTGTGAGTCTATTGTAGGTTCATGGTGGCCGTGAGCTCATTACAAGTTCATTTTGGGCTTTGTGCTCATCTCAAGTCTGTGTAGGTTTTCTTGAGCTCATCGCAGTTTTGTGTCGAGTTGTGAACTCATCACGGGTGTCTCAATAGCATTGGTTTAGCACCTTTTACGCTATTGCAGTTTGGTGATCAACATGTACCTACAATTAGCCCCCTGCTTATTGGTAAGTGGGAACTTATCGATAAGCATTTGCATCATCAGGTTCATTTTGGAGGTTTGTAGCCGAGTAAGGGACTTGTTCTGTGGATTGGTGTGGGGCACCATGGGGCTTTTGTTCTTGTGGCTCCTCGTGGTCTCCCATAATTTGGTTTCCAGGCTTGGGGTGTATGCTTAATTAGGCCTGGGAATTGTTCCTATCCGTAGCTAGGGTGCATGGCGGGTTATATGCATAAAAAATTTTAATTTGGGTGGGCTATTAACCCCCTTGCTTATTGGTAAGTGTGAGCTTACCAATAAGCATTTATGTTTAGTTGTTGATTTTTGTCTTTGGTATTTGGTGTTGCTCATTTGGTCATCGGGCTACTTGTTATGGTGTGGTAAGGTTATGTATAGGGGGACTCCAAACCGATTCTCCTTCTTGGCGACTTCGGTTCTTCCTACACCGTCCAACGAAGAAAACTTCAGTTCGATCTTGGTGACTCCAAACCACTTCTCCCTCTTGGTGTTGAGCCAATACTTCTCATGACACACGTCGAGCGAGACATCCTCACAACTGTCACCCTCGAGCGTTGCCATACTAATAGACAACTGGGACAGCTGATGGGGAGTGATGTTCAATTGGAAGTGCTCACAGAGAAACATAAAAAGGAAGGGGGCGAAGGTGTAAGAAGGCATCGCTTACAGCTTGGGTCCATGATCTGGTGGACTGTATCATCCATTTGGTTGTACAGTAGCTGAGGAACCTAGAGGCCAATGGAAGTTGATGATCGTTGGCCGCACAGACTTAAATAGATCTACAAACAACTACTTCAAGGACTCAAAAGACATATAACCCAAATAATGGTGCCAAAAATTATTTGACTTTTACTTAACTGACTCAAAATCCCTAAGACCACAAGGCTAGCTTTATTCTCCAAATAGTTTTCGTGTTTAGGTTTTTCCATTTTGATTTAACAGGTTTATGGGTATAAATGGTTGAAATAAGAGGTGTAAAGTGGTTGATAGAAAGTGATTTGTAATCGAACCCAAAGTTCAGGGATTGGCAAGGCAACTGAATTATAAAATGGAAAAAAAAGTGAGAAAGATAAAAGTGGTCGGACCCCGAAGGTGCTTCCAACATACCCTTTGGCGAGGAATTAGGACATTATAGTTCACTGGGGTTGGAATTTTGGATATGATGGATAAAGACGGTGGACGATTGTATAGGAGATGGAAGGAGGAAGTAAGGGAGCATTAAAGGTTCCGAGGTGGATGATCATATCCCAAAAGTCCATTGAATAGAAGGGGCAGGTAGAAGACTTTGACTGGTTTATACCAAAAAAGGGGGTATTCGAACCGACCCATGTTGCTTTAAAGAGAATACTGGTGCCATAACGAATGCTATGGCGAAGTAGGGTTGAAATACGAGAAATTAATGGACTGATTTGTATCAAAAGAAGGAAACATGAATTAATTCATTTTTCTTCTTCTTGAGGTCATTTGTATCAACAAGGAAACCTGAGGTCATTTTTCTTCTTCTTGCCTTTACTTAATTAATTAATTCACTTTTCATTCATTTAGTACTACATTGAATCATTCCTTAATTCCTTCGTTAAAATTAATTCATTCCTTGTCATTCTCACATTTATGCATACATTTATTAAGGTGAATGCATGAATGTAACCATATGAATGAATGCATGTATGAATGAATGGATGTTGGATGCATGAATGCAAAGGAAAGAATGCAGCAATGAATGCGAGAATGGTTTCATTAATAATGAAGGAATCTATGCTTCAATCCATATACATGAATGCACATATGGCTTATAAAAAAATAATGCATATATATAGTTGTATTACATAGGTGGATTGGGCTCAGGTTATGATAATGTAGGGTTGGATCGGGCCTGATCTAGACTATCTAAGAATTAGGCCCAGGCTCAGTCCAACAAATAAAAAACCCAAACTTTGGGCTCAGGCTCAGCCTGAGACCCTAAAATTCAAGCACAACCTGTGGAAAATTACGAACAGGATTGATCTGGGCTTGGGTTGGGCCCACCCATGTTGCATCCCTAAGATTAGTACAACAGTGAATAATTATCACTACAATGAGTTATGAGGGTTATCATCTGATGTTCTGTTTTCCATTTCTAGCTTTCTTTTTCAAGTTTACTGGTGCCTCCAAAAACCCCATGTCAAACATTTATCGTCACAAAAGGATTAATGTTTGCAATATTATGAGCTTTGATCACCTAAAGAGTGAAAATACATGCCAACACTCTAAAAGTACGACATCCAGTTGCACAATAAGAATATCTCTCATAAATGTATGTTAAACTCAAGGGGAGATGTTCCTGATGTGCAGCTTAGATAAGGTGCTCTAGAGTGTTAGCAGTGTTTTTGCTTGAAGAAAATACCATCACCAATATTTCAATGATGTCCCTCCATTTAGGGTCTGTTTGTATTTTGGATTTTAAGAGGGGAGAAAGTTGGTCAATGGGAATTTGGTTCTCATTGACCAAGAAACTCATGTTCTTTTTTTAGATTTATGTAGGGTCTACGGAAAATTTATATCCCCTAGGTATCACTTGTCCACACCCATCTCTCAAATGAGTAAATAACTTTCACTTGTATTAAGTTGCCAACACATGGATGGGACAAAACTGCCTCTTTTAATAATAGCTTTTTATAGATAAAATGACTATTTTTATTTATTTAGAAAATAAAAGAGTATAGATAAATACACTTACCCAAGTATAGTATATTCCAGGAAACATTAATCTGAATAAATATACTTACCAAAAAGTGAATGAGGCCTTAATACTTTCAACTGAACCAAAATTATAAAAATAGGCTCATCCATTCAATTGAATTGAATTGTTGATCAGTTAAGGTTAGTTTTGTCATTAAAAAAAATAATGGCACATCCGGACCACTTTTGATATGATGACCAACATTGACTTAACCAAAGATACGCATATTATAAACAAAAATATCTAAGAGGGGAGTCCTTGAAGGTATGGGTAAATTTAAGATAATGGTAGAAATGTAAAGGTAGGGCTTTAGATAATAACCCTAATAACTTATCTTCTCCGAATTATCTTATGGACTAATTTACATTAGAACTTTCTAATTTGTTGAAAGAAATATTGTAATTTTATTAGAATTAATATCTTATAACCATTAGTATTTTTTGTGCTATATAAGCAAATCTGGTATCATAAATTATCCTTTTGTTTTCATTTCACTAACTACTATTTGATGGGTTATTTTTATTAATTAATCTGTAAAATTCCATTAGTGGTGGGTGGGGCGTCATGAAATTTTTATTAGCAGCTATTAGGGAAGGCAGTGATAGACAGTAGAGAATAATAAGTACTCTATGAAACCTAGGAAATAAAGGTGCTTAGCCACTAACAGAAGGATCAAGACTTTAGTTTCAATTACAACTATGGTGCTTACCTAATTTTGTTCTATTTCATCTACTTGATTCTTTAGAGCTTGTTAAATAAAAAAGTGCTATATTACAAGTTGACGGGTAGAAGAATTAGAGGCAGGGCGAGAAGAACTTGATCAGTGAAAGTAATACAAAATGATTTAAGTTGGGTGCATAATTTAAAATGGATAGAAATGAATGACAAAACAGGATTCTTGTAGATGTAGCCAATCCCATATAATTGGGCAAGGCTTAAATGAGGATGATATTTATTTGTCTCTTGTTAAATAATAAGTATAGATTTCATAAAAATGTTGAAGCAAAATATTTGAAACCATTTAAAAATCAATTTTTAAGCTAAGGCTTAGTTTGGAAGGAGTATAAATACAAATTTGTAGAGTGCAAAACCATGTATTTTGTATGTATTTGCACAGTATATATTTGTAGTACTCCTACCAAATTGAGCCTAAGCAACAAAAATTTATAAATTCATAGGGCTATGATTTATTTGCAGTATAAATGTGCAAAACCTGAGAATGCAAATGGTTTTCTTTTGTTGCGAGAGTGCAAATGAGCTGATTGCAATTTCTGTTGTATTTTTATTTTTATTTTTACATTTTTTTTATTTAGGACCAGAGGTAAAAAGATGTGGGCCCTGTTTTAATATGTTTCATTTTTTTTTAATTTTTTCTGAAATAACGAGTTTGAATTAAGGCTAAGCTTATTTATGTTTATATGCTATAAGCATCATTCATGATTTCAACTCCTAAAGTTTGTATTTATTTTGGGGGTGGGGGGTTAAGGGGATGGGGGATGGGGGATGGGCAACCTCTAGCCCCATCAAGCCAAAAGAGTTAAAAAAAAAATCCTGAATTACTCTGATTATTTATCAAATTAAAATTAACAAGAAATCCTTGACATATGTTTTGATCGTGTAGGATATTTTTTTTCCTTGATGTATGGAAAGAGTTTTGATTAATCAAAACCCACCCATGAAATTTGATAAATAACATCTTATTCGAAGATCCCCAAATATCTTTATGAAATTTTCATAAATCTACTGATAACACAAAAAAAAAATGTGATTTTGAATGTAAGAAATATAGATCAACATTTAAACATTCAAGAAAAAAAAACAAGATATAATAAAAAATTGAAAAGATTTACCTATTTTTGTCATATTTTTTCAAAATTTAAAAAATCTCAAAAAAAATTAATGATTCTCACTTGTTTTTGCAAATTTTTGCAAATAGGAATGAGATTTGGAGTTTATAGGGTCATTTGGGAGGAGGGGGGGGTGAAAGATCGCTTATTTCAAGGAAAAGAAGCTTGCTTTCTCTGGTTTTTTTTTCAGTTTTTTGTTGTATCTTTTTTGTCAAAATGCTACCGATATGCCCCAATACACCCTTGATACGGGTCCGATACACATGAAGAAAAGACAAGACACCCGATTTTCATAAATATCTTGTATCTGTTTTTCAAAGATATGATAAGATACACTCCATATCAGATGTATCACATCAAAATTTTAAACCTTGTCTCAAAGGCCTTTATCTTGATTCAGGTGGAATTGTTTTGAACCACATAATGTTTGCATATGATATTTTAATTTGGGGCCATGCAAGAAAGCATGAGGCTTCCCGGCTTAAACAAATTCTTCATCAGTTCTGCTCTTGGCCAGGTCAAAAAGTGAGCTTCAAAAAATCATTCCATGTTCTTTAGTAAACATGTTCATCGAAGAAGTAGATTAAAAATAGTTAATCATCTTGGGGTGAAATTGATGACTCGTGATGAAATTTATTTAGGATGTCATTTTCATGATTTCAGAAATAGCCAGAAGGATGCACGAATGGTAACTAATAAAGTTAGTGGAAGATTGGAAAATTGGAAAAGTCGGTTCTTATCTCATGCCGTGTTGGAAGATCGATGTTGATCCATAGTACGGTGAACTCACTCCCTATGTATGTGATGTGATGTCAACTAAGGTTATGTTTTTGTTTCGTGGGTGATTATTGAAAAAATGCCGCCATATCACCAATGCCATAGGTATTGATGTTTATTGTAGATAAAAATGAAATAACTGTTTGGTTTTATTTTTTATCAAATAAATGGTAGAAAATTGAAATACTTTGATTTTTGTTTATAGAGCATTTGGGAAAATGTCAAATTCTTGTTTTTTCCAATGCCTCAATATTTCTTGAAACAAAATACTAATGTGGCGCATTTTAATAGGTATTAATTTGAGGTGAAGAATAAAAATGGTTAAAGTAAAGCCCAACTAAACAACAAAAATAGGAAACATTTAAAATAAAAAAAAAAACGTTTAAAATAAAAAAGTATAAATAAAAGCCTATCCATAAACGCCCACACAACCAAATACATACTAAATTATTATCTAAATCACATTGTGCGAAATTAACTAGGCTGACCCGCAAATTTTGGTGGGGTCACTTGCATGACCACCATCACATTTATATAAAAAATTGGAGTTCGTTTTGTGTTCCAAAATCCCAAGGAAAGCTGGGGTTCAAAGAATATCACAAGTTTAGACTTGGCGTTGCTAATGAAACTATGCCGGAGGAGGAAAATCAATTATAGGTTCATATGTTAAACCATAGTTATTGGACAACACCTACTCGATCTTCCAATTCTCACACTTGGGCAAGTATGTTCAAATGTCGGGACTACCTTGGACAAGGTTGCAGATGGCTAATTGGAAATGGATGGTCTATAAATAGTTTGCATGACTCGTGGCTCCCACTGGGTGCTACTCCTGATTTGGTGGTATCTTCTACCTCTAATCTTTCACTTCCTATTCTCAGAGTAGCAAATTACATTCACCCAGAAAATCATACAGGGATGCATTATAGAATATCAAAAGTTTTTGGGGATCGATGAGGTCATGGCTTTGATCACTTCCATACCTATTCCATCATTCAATCATGAACTAAAAGAAAGACCTGCTGGTTTGGACTAATTCCCCTTTTGGTATTCTGACTTCAGCCTCGGCTTATAAACATTTAGATGCTCAGGTTGCTCAATCCTCTACTTCACTGTTTGCTTTTTGGGGTATTGCCTGGAATGCCTTCTGGAGAATCAAGCATCTGCCGCCCCGTATTCATATGTTCCTCTAGAGATGTATAGTGGGGGCTCTACCAACCGCAAATTCTATATCCAAGTTTTTAATTCATGTCACCTCGATGGTAATTTCGCAGGAGTTTTTGGATATTTGACCCATCCCGACCATAATAGGATCTGTTTATCAAAACTTTATAGGGTTTGGGATTTTAAATTAAAATTCTATAGGATTTTGGACGGGTTTGGATTTTGACTTTAGGGTATCTAATACCTGATACTCGAGATGCATAAATATGAACCTATTATATTGTATATCATGCACAAATTTATAAATTTTAAGTACTAAGATAATTATTCTATTATTAATATTTTATTTGTATAAATTTCTTGGGATTAAAATCATCATTTAATGTAAATTTGGATTTGATATATTGTTTATTCATTTAGTTATAAAATACTAATTTTAAATATTATTTCTTTTAATTTTTAGTTGGAATTGTTAATCATATATTTGTATTGATTGTTTTGATGAACACAATAGTTAATAAAATATATTTTATTTCATTAAATAATGCAAAAGGCGAGATGACTTAGTGGCTTAAAGTAGTGCTAAGAGATTTAACACTACCATTAATTGATCCAAGCAGTTCAAGTTACACTATAAGCATTAAGAAACTTTTTTTAGAAGAAAATGTTTGGTCAAAGGGGTTTAATGGGATGGATAGGTTGGAACAGGTTTAACGGGTTTAGGATGGGATGGGTGTGGGAAATTAAGAGAAAAAGTTAGTTGGGTTTAAGACGGATTTAGAATTAAGGATACATAGGCAGGTTCGGGAATAGATATGGCAATTTGTAAGAATACCCTACTCGTTGCTATTCCTACTTTTGTCAATTTTGTGAAAATGAGGAAGAGTCCACTACTCATTTGTTTTTTTCTTGCCTAATCATTGGCAGAGTGGCATGCCTCCAAGTTCTCAATTTGGGTGGATGTAGAGCCCCATTAGACTGTAATTGATTGGCTTTTACAGGTTTCAAATGGATAATCAAACAAATACTTTTTTTGTCAATGATTGCCCAGGGGGTAATTTTCATGTGGCCCATTTGGAAGGCGAGATGTAAGTTAGTGATGGAGAATGTGGCATTTCAACCACTGTCATTAGTTTTTGCATCTCAGTCACTGATTCATTTCATATCTTCAACATTAAATATCTCCCAATAGTCGTCTAATTCAGATTCTAATGTGGAGATCTCTGTGGGGTGGGAGCAGAAATATTGATACGATACGTTCGATACGGGGCATAATGTCCGGCACGGGATACATTACAACTAGATATGTATTGTGTCAGTCGTGCGTATCCTGTCAATACGGGTGTGTATCGGTCCATATCGCATTGTATCAGCCAATACATATCTGATACGGACCGATATGGAATGATATGCCACCCCCGAGACGCGAATGCGCATATTCTTATGAAAAAAAAAGTTAGAGGGAGTCAAACTTGCGCCAAGAGCTAGAAGAGCTTAACGATCGCTTTTGGGTATTACATGAATGCCCTATAAACCAACACGCCACTCCACCTTTTGTGCTTATGAGTAAATGAATATAACTTTTATTTGTTTATTACGTGAATGCAATTCAAATAAATAATACATATTACAGTTAACTCCAACTAAAAATTAAAAAAGTAATATTTAAAATCAGAATTTTATAAAATAACAAAAATAAATAATATATCAAAATATTATTTGAATCTCAAAAAATTTATAAAAATATAATATTAATAGGAAAATAATTATTTTAAAACCTAAAATTTATAAATTTGAACATGATATATATATATATATTAATTTACATTACATAAAATCATATTTATTATTTAGGAAATAAAAAAATAATTTACAAAATACTCAAGAATATAATCTTAAATTGAACCTATCAAATCTATTAATCTTCATTTATACCAAAAAATGGAATAATCATTTTAAAAGTCAAAAATTGTGAATTTGCATATGATATGTATCTTAGAAATTTTAATAGATCTGATATATTTTAAGTTTAGATTATACATTTTATAAATTATTAATGGATAATTCAATTTACATAGAGAATTTAATATTTGGTTAACATTTTTGTTAATTTAATAAAGTAAAAATAGTAAAACCGAAAATAATTGATATAATAATTAAAATATAATAGGAAAATATATTTTGCATTTTGGACTCTTGATTGATACATTATCAATAAAATTGTATGATATCTATGCATCATATTATATTAATTGTAATATATTTTTTCATATACACCATTAAAATATACATTTTCTATATATTTATACATTATTTATGATGATTTGACCTTAAATTTAATATTATTAACGTACTATGAAATTTTTATGTGTTACCTTAGCGTATTCATATTTTTCGTCTGTATCCATGTATTTTCAAAGTGTATCCGTATTTGTATCCATATCCAAGTTGTTCGATATGATACGCGATACCGATACTTGAATCTTTGGGTGAGAGAAACCTCCAACTAGCTACTTTTCTCAAATTGAACTTTGATAGGGCTTCCAATTTGCATTCTGGAGGAGCTGGTTTTCTCATTAGAGATTCCTATGAAAATTTCTGTTTTGGTAGGGCTGTCAAATTATGGTTGGGTGATCCTTTGGAGAATGAGACTCAAGCTGCTCTCTTGGTTTTAATTTTGCATAGGAATTGGGCTTTTCTTCAGTAATCCTTGAGGGCGATTCTCTTATTGTCATTAAGAGTTAGAATTCTGATCTTTCTCCTCCTTGGAAGATCAGACAAAGATTGTAGTCATCGTCTCTAGAATCCTTCACTGCTCGGTTCGTTGGGTTCAACGCGCTTCTAATCAAGTTGCTCACAAGCTGGCCAAGAATGCTTTACTAATTTCTAATTGTTTTGCTTGGTTAATCCCCCCAGATTTTGCTAATTCAACATTCATGTTGGGTAAATTCCCCTTCAAAATTTGAAATGACATTGCAAGTTTTTTTTTTTTTTCTATTTTGTTCTATTTCCTATAGTCAATTAGTTTAATAAACACCACAGGCTTAACAGATGAAAGTGCTACAATCTACGTTTGCTAGGACACTGTTTTAACTTTTAACCTTCAGCTATAATAACATGAAATCACAACACAAGCCCCACTTTGATGATTCCGGATCTGCTTTTCACAGAGCGTTTTTTACACCAACTTCATAGCATGTCCCAACCATACATTGGAAATGTCTCCCATACTTATATGTTATTATTTATGGGAGATGTTCCTAATATATGGTGCGATGTGACTATGAGATTGGTGTGAGGAGAAAACCCTAATTTCACTTTGATGCATTGTTGTAACGAGTTTAGATCTGCTCCTCACACCGACCTCCCAACATCTACCAGCCATACATCAAAAACATCTCCTGTATTTATATGTTATTATTCATGGAAAATGTTCCCAATATAAAATGGGATGTGGCTCTGAAGTCGGTGTAAGGAGAAGATTCCAATTCTATTGTAGCCTCATGTTGAATTAGATGAAGTATTGTCAAAGTGGAGTTACACTAACCAATACATTGAATTTTGTGATTCACATTTACAATTAGGGCTAATCTTGGGCTGGGCTAGGCTAGACCTGATTCCAGGCCTATTAAATATATAATATATATTTTTTCATTATATGTCATATAATATATGTATAAAATTGATTTTATAAATTATGTAATATAAAATATTATATATAATATATATTATAGGTGTCATATTACAATAACTATATACATAATATTAAGTAATAAATATAAATATGTAAAAATAATATACATGTAAATATGTATGGATCGCCCTGGCTGGACTTGAAATATTGGATCTAGACCAGGCTTAAACACAAAATGTAGGCCTAAGCTCAGAATTTCTAAGTTGGGCTGAAAATGATCATCCATAATTTTAGCACAAGGATAAAACTGCGTCATAGCGTCATAGTAGCAGAAGTGAACTGAAAGGGAAAAACTTTGGTTGTTGGGGGTTAATAGCTTATGCTGTTGAAAGTGTTTTTTACCATAGTAATTGCTCCAGTCTTAAACGTAGACATGGGCGTTAATTGGTGAATATGTCTAGCCTAAAAACGCTCTCAACAGCATATGCAATTGGCCCGAATAACCAAAGTTAACTCGAACTGTGTTTTTGAGTGATCATGACTTTGCCAAATGTGAATGGTTTACAAATTCTTGTTGAGCAAGCATGAACACTACCCATCAATCATTAGCCTTGTAAAAGGGGTGTTTGAAAACATTTATTATTCTTTTTCTTAAATAAAAAAAACTGCTTTTTTCTTTTATATTTAAGTTTTTGGTGATGAGACTGTATCCCCCCCCCACCCACCCCATACGGGCGAAAGTAGTGGAACATTACACAACCCTGAACGGTGCTCACACTATCTTCACAACCACTTGCAACTTGTATGGAAAACATCTCCAAACTTGTATATTTTTATTAATGGAGAGAAATTCTCAATGCACAACTGCAAGTGGCCGTGAGAATAGTGTGAGCACCATTTTGTAAGGGCTGAGTCCGATATCCATAACCCTTTCAAATGTTGGTTGCAGGTTGGTAGCAGGATTTGAATCCCTAGATCGACTGGAAAAAACCAGCAAATTTACCAACTAAACCACCCATCAGTTGGTAAAACAAAAAGATCTCTACTACATCAGCAAAAAATGCACCCTATTGTGTTTGGTTTGAAGGAAAAACTAGGGAAAGGTAGGAAAGCTTTTATAAACCTTGTACAAGTTTTCCTACCTTTCCCTACCTTTTCCTTCAAACCAAACATAGCCTAAATAATGGATGATAAACTAGGCAAGATGCTCATGGCTAATCATCAGCAATGGCTCAAGTGCCTGTTTGTTAGGGTTTGCATGCAGGAGCTTTTGGCTTTGCAAATATGAGCTCCATATTAGCAACCTACAAGTTGTGTTTGGTTTGATGGAAATAGTATTTTTATTTTGTTATTGCTTTTCCTCTGTTTGATCTATGAATCAAGAACATTGTATTTATTGTTTTCGTTTTTTCTTTTTTTTTTGCTTTGACTTTTAAAACCTTGGAAGAGGGAAGATATGCCATTGTCATAGGTGCAACATAATCGGTCCTACTGGGCCAAACTCGATAGAACCAATTAGGAATCGGTTCAATGTTGGGTTTGGTGGCTATAGTCACGATAGGGTTTGGTTTGGGACCGTGACAACCTAATTTCTTATTGGTTCAGGGTCGATCTACCCTGTCCTGAACTAGACCCGACCCATTGACAGTCCTATCTATACCTGGTCTAGAAAACGCAAACCTCAGAACTAATCCAAGAGAGAAAAAAAAAAGGTTAATTATTTATATATACCTTGAGTTTTGAGGAAAGTATTTATATATACCTTGTAGTTTCAAAAACTACTTACAAATACATTTCAAATGATAAATCTAAAATATAAAATGTAAATGATGAAAATGTCACATAACTGGTCTTCTTCTTCTTCACTACTGCAAACACCACCAAATAAATGACACACTCTCTCTCTCTCTTCCTACACCCCTCTCTTTTCTTCCTTGTTGTAGTAGTGACGGTGAAGTGATGACAAACTTGAATCTGAAATGGTGTGCCCTTTGATTTTTATAAAACCAATAAAAGATTTCCTCTCTTAACTTATGTATGCCGGTATGCCCCTTATAAAAATTAATCAAAATTTATTATTCCTCGTTTCTTTCTCAATTTTATTATTGATGTAGCGCAATTCGATCACTCTCAGTTGGCGTTCGCGTGGCTCCTGAGAGGTACCTGAGACGAGAGGAAAGAGGAAGAATTTCCGGGGGGTTTTCCGGCAGGAACGCTCTGATGCTTAAGTTAGTATTGTGTGCAAGAAGCAAAAGGAAAACGAAGGCTAAGAGTGCAGGTTGCGCAGATGATTCCAAGATACCTTGTTCCTTGAGAATAAGCCCCTTATAACTGAATTCCGTTGCTTCAGGCCCTCTGACTTCTGATAGGGCAGGTATAACCGCCACTGTCAGTCTGCCACAACCGTTACAAGCAAGGCTGAGGTGGCACGCACGGGACCGTCGCTGCAAGGTACGTATCTGTCAGGTGCGGAACACCTTTCTAAAGGTGGCAGGCGCGGCGAGAGGGACATGCCTGCTATCCACAGATTTGTCGGGTACGACGGTCGAGCAGGAAGCCTCCTGTGGTATACCGAACTACCTTGAGCCGGGCTATCCTTTTGAGTGACAGGCCGCCTGTATCCGGTTGTGCCGAGGTGCTTGGGCTTCGGGGTGTCTAGAGAAGGATCGGTGCGTTCTTGCCTGGGAGTGGCCCGAGGTCCATTGGGAGGAGCTCGGGTCTTAAAAGGGGTCAGGTTACCCAAACTCGGGACTCCCCGAAGTGCCTCAACCCCGGGGAGGAGGTGCGGGTAAGGCGACTCCCAGTGAGTAGTTTACTTGCCGAGTTGCCGAACTGAACTCAGTGGGACTTTCCCTCCGAGTTGTGCTCACGCTCGTTTTGCTGTCATGCTGAGTCACTGTTTGAGCAGGTCACGCCCACGTGTACCCGTGCTGCGAGGTCAGGCCAAATAACCCTCCATCAATTGCCCCCCACTCCCTTCGTTGGCGGCGGTGACCCAGCGCGGGGAGGTCATGACGCGCCGGGTGGATTTGGCATCGGTATTCATGCCGCTTTGTCACGCGCTCCGTCCAGTTGGACCGGTCTAGTGCCCAGTTTAATCAGAGAAGACTTGAGTCGCGTCTGGATTACCTGCGGATCTCACGCGATTTGGACTTCGCGGACGTCAAAAACGCGCTCAACCGTTTTCGCCTCGAGGAACCCACAACCTTGGCTATAAATAGGGGGACCCTTGGCCATTTTCTTCGCCACCAAGCTCTCATCATTATCGTTTGAGCTCGCGTCAGAGGTCTCTTAGCTCGGGTCTTCCAGTTCGTCCTGTTCTCCCAGTCCGGTCGCGTTTCCTTTGGTGAGTCTCCCCGAGCTTCCTTCCCCTTTTCAATTTGTTTCTTCCTTTTAGTTCGCTATGTCGTCTAGCGTAGATAGTCATATCGACGAGCCCGAGGTAGGTACCTCGGCTCAGGGTGTCTCCTTCACTGCCCAGCCATCCAAAGTACGGGTGGCTTCGGGTCATCTGGCGTCCACCTCCCACCGAGGTCGAGAACCAAATCAATTCGGGCCTTCCATAATGACTTCGGAGAGGCTTCAAGACCTCATACAGAGGTTCCGCCTCCCTAAGGAATACTCATATAGCCTTCCCACCGGCAACTTCCCATGGGAGCACGATCCCAACGAGATCGTGATCTTCAGGGAACAACTGATAGCCGGGCACCGACTTCCTCTTCACCCTCTGATCGTTGAGGTGTTGGTACACTTCAACATCACCCTGGACCAACTCCACCCAAACTCCATACGGAATGTGGTGGGGTCCATCTCTCTTTGTTTCGATCGCTCCCTCTCTATAGATTTAGATGTTCTCAATACAATTTTGGCTATAAAGAAGAGCACTTCGGGCGCTCTCCCCGGGCATAGGCGGTCCTATTACCTGTCCCCCCGCCCGGGTTTC
Organism: Nelumbo nucifera; assembly: GCF_055504915.1. Classification (NCBI taxonomy): domain Eukaryota; kingdom Viridiplantae; phylum Streptophyta; class Magnoliopsida; order Proteales; family Nelumbonaceae; genus Nelumbo; species Nelumbo nucifera. The sequence continues at coordinate 130,865,141 of NC_142649.1, read as the reverse complement.
AAACTCATGCACAAGCTCCCGAGCAAAGTCCCAACTTGGAAGCGGGACTACTTCGTAGTCCGAAGCAGTACCCCACCGATTGGAGGATAGCCGTTCAAGACCCTATTGTCATCCTTGACGGGAAGACCAAGAAGGCGCTCCAGTCACTAGCTCAGCTCTGGTTGAATTATAAAGACTTCACTTCTGAGGAGAAGCTCGTCCAGCCGAGCTTGAGCCCGGGTAGGTTTTCCCCCACTTCGGCTTTCCGTTTACATGTTTGCTTCAAGTTCTGATGTCGTGTTTCACTACAGGTCCCATGGAGGCGGAAAGAATAGACAACCAGAAGCTCATCCGCCAGATGAAGAGAAAGAAACGCGTAGCCAAGAAGGCGCGCGTTGAGTCCCCACAAGCTTCAGCCGAGCCCCAACCTCCGCAGACTTCTGCCTCGGGGCCCAAGGTTGTAGCTGCGCCCGTCATCGACTTGGAAGAAGGGATCGTGCCTAAGGGGCTCAAGGTGATGGCGGAACCTGCCGTTAAGCCCACCAGACTTGCTAGAGAAAGCGTTGTCGAGGCCAACGCTGCTGCCGCCGGGGCTCATCCTGCCGAAGTTGAAGCCGAGGCCTCTGAGGGTTCCACTCGTGATGTGGAGATGACAGCTTCCAGCTCGGAGGGTCAGGGGAGCCAAACCGTCTTGAACCCCTAGTGCAGCCTGAAGAAGAGCAAGCTGGCTGCATACTCGGGGGAGGTCAGCAATTGGGCCGAACTCACTCCTGGTCAGCTCGGCGCCCGAGCTGCCACTCATACTATGGTGGTGAGTCTTTCTTCTTCTTTATTCTTCTTTTTTTTTTGATCGGTTTCCCTTTTGCAGGTGAACACCACCATTCGGGCCTTAACCCTTCAATCAGATCGGCACCTAAGGCGAGCTCTGGAGGCTGAGAAGTTGTCTCGCACAGCCCATACCGAGTTGAGGGCAGCTCGTTGTTAGGTTCACCGCCTGGAGAGTGACGCCTCAGCTCAAAAGAGCTTCATCGAGGTGTTAATGGCAGAGAAGGGAGAGCTGGCCCGAGACAAAGACAAGTTGAGGGCCGAGGTGAACGGCCTCAAGGTCGGTTAGGAGGCCTTAGGGCTCAAGGTGAGCAGCCTCAAGGCTGAGCGGGATGCCTTAAGCTTGAGGTGCAAGGCCTCAAGGAGGCAAAGGGGAAGCTAGAGGATGAAGTGGAGTACCTCCAGGACGACATAAGGGAGAAGACTGCAATCTTCGACGGTGCTCTCGAGGAGGCCAAGACTCAGGCCGTCATCGACTACGTCAACTCTTCAAGGTTCGACGACGTGATGACGGAGGCCTACCGTAAGGGCTTCAAGCTTAGTCAGTGGCTAATCAGGCACCTCTACCCCGATCTGGATACGAGCGCCATCACCACTTCACAGATCACTGACGACATCGTGCGCCAGTCAAGAGATGATTTAGATTCTGAAGACAAGGGTGCTGAAGATGAAGCAGAGGATGCTGGCCCAGTTACTGCCCCCGAGGAGGTCCCTAACAGAGGCAACGAGCTTCCGAAGTAGTTTGCTCTCTATATTTGTAAACTTAATCTCCCCTATAATCAAGACATTCTTAATGAAATTTGTGTACCAAACTTCCCGCAATGAAGAGATTTTTTCTTTTTTTGCCAAGAATTTTGTGCACTCCATCTTGTTGAAGTGGTCATTCGCTTCAAGCTGTTAATTTATCGAATTGAACTTCCGAGGTGGGAGTTCCTTAACGACCATCGCGGCCCCGAACTGTTTAGTAGGGGTAGCCTTGTGTATGCCCGGGTGAGGGGCATAATAGAGCTCGTGCCCAACCTGTCTGTACCCGAAGTAGTTTGCTATCGGTTGTCCTTACGGGTTTAACTCTTCGCATGCCAGGGCAGGCTATTCGTCGTAAGGCTCGTGCCCGAACCGCCTGTACCTCAGGCGCTTAGTTTGTGCTGATGGGGCAACTTAGCCTTGTATGCTGCCGAGGTTCCTTCATTAGCTTGGCGTTTCAGCCCTTAGGCTGGGGGAGTGGCTCGTGGCCCGCTATTGGAGTCTGCCCATGCCATAGAGGCGACTGGGTCCTGTTGTGCCGAGGTCACATTAGCTCGGTATTCTGGCCCTTAGGCTTTAGGAGTGGCTCGTGGCCTACTCAATTCTTATAGATAGTATTGTCTTAGGTTGACAATATTTCATGTCCGAGGTACTTGTTTCCCTTCGAGGGTCTCGACCTCATAGGTTCCCTCCCCGAGCACTCACTTCACTCGGTAGGGACCTTCCCAGTTGGACCCGAGCTTGCCAGCGCCGGGCTTAGGTACCATAACTTTACGAAGGGCCAGGTCGCCAACGCGGAGGTTCCGTCTCCTGACCCTGGCGTTATAGTACCGAGCTACTCTTTGCTGGTAGGCTGCGGTCCGGATGTACGCATGGTCCCTTACTTCGTCGAGTAGATCGAGGTTGGTGCGTAGCTCATCTTCGTTTGTTTGATCATTGTATGCTTCTAATCATAGCGTAGGTACTTCGATCTCTGCGGGGATCACTGCTTCGGTGCCGTAGGTGAGATTGAAGGGTGTTTCTCTCGTGGCGGTCTTCTCCGTGGTCAGGTAGGCCCATAGAACACTAGGTAGTTCATCTGCCCATAATCCTTTAGCTCGGTCCAGTGAGGATGGCTCTGTTCGTGACTTCTGCCTGGCCATTTGCTTGAGGGTGTGCGACTGAAGTAAAATTCTGTCAGATTCCCATGTCCTAGCACTAGTCTTGGAAATTTGATATCCTCGAACTGCTTGTCGTTGTCAGAAATCAATACCCAAGGTAATCCAAAGCGGCACACGATGTTCTTCCAAAAGAAGTTTTGGACATTTCGGGCCTTACAAGGGGTTCAGCCTCTACTCACTTGGTAAAGTAGTCCACTGCCACTACTAAGAACTTCCTTCCACCCGTTGCTGGCGGGAATGGCCCGAGTAGATCGATGCCCCAATGTGCAAAGGGCCACGGGCTGGTGAGATACTTGAGGTCGGCAACGGGTTGGTGGTGAATATTGGCATGTCTCTGGCATTTGTCGCATTTTCTAACGAGTTCAATAGCATATGCCTTCATTGTTGGCCAATAATACCCCTGTCGAAGTGCTTTCTGGGCAAGGGCCCTGCCCCCCAAGTGCCCACCGCACAACCCCTCATGAGTGTCGCGGAGTACGAGCTCGGCTTCGGTAGGCCGCAAGCGACGCAGATAGGGGAGCGTGTAGGATCTCTTGTACTGTCGTTCGTCTATCATGACGTATTTGGCTGCCTGGCGCTGCACCCTTCTGGCTGCATTGCGATCTGCAGGGAGGGTCACGTGTAGCAAGAAGCTTGCGAGCGGGTCAATCCAGCTCGGCTCTGCTTGAACGACGGTAGCGACCTCCTCTACCCCCCTGAGAATGCTAGGCCGAGACAGGTCCTCTATATACACGGTTCTCATGGTGATGTCGCTAGTGCTGGCTAACCTGGACAGGGCGTCAGCCTCAACGTTTTCCGACCTAGGGATTTGTCTAATGAAGTGTGACTGGAAGTCGAGCAAGGCCTCTCTCTAACTTTGGTCAAGTAGACAATCATGGTTAACCACGAGCTGGGAGTCGCTGCAGATAACATTGTGCTTTGCTTTTACTTCTCTGGCTAGGGCTAGTCCAGCTATCAACGCCTCGTATTCTGCTTCATTGTTAGACTTTGCAAACTCGAAGCGTAGCGCGTATTCCAGTTTTGTGCCGCTTGGGCCGTGTAGAACTATTTTGGCTCCGCTGCCCTATTGGTTCGAGGAGCCATCTACGTGAAGGATCCAGGGCTCCTCATCCCAGCTCGCGGTTGGCCGAGCTAGGAGAGATGCCACACTGGCTATTACCTCACGGGGTACGGACTCGACCGGCCTGGGAGCTTCGGGCTCACCCGAGCTGAAAGCCTTGTGCTCAATCGGCCTTGGGACTTCGGAGCTGAATGTGCATTCGGCTATGAAATCTGCTATGGCTTGGGCCTTAATGGAAGTTCGCGGCTTGTACTGGAGGTCGTACTCGCTGAGCTCTACGGCCCATTTCGTCAACCGACCAGAGACCTCGGGCTTAAGCAATACTTGCCTCAGAGGTTTGTCAGTGAGGACGATAACAGTATGAGCTTGGAAGTACGGGCGGAGCTTCCGAGTTGCGATTATCAATGCATATGCTAGCTTTTTCATCTCCGGGTATCTCATTTCTGCTCCCTACAATACTTTACTAACATAATAGATGGGTCGTTGGACCCGATCTACTTCCTTTATTAGTACCGAACTGACCACTTCGTCACTCGCCGAGAGGTTCAGTTCTAAAACATAGCCCTCCTCGAGCCGGGTTAAGGTCGGCACACTAGCGAGGTATTTCTTGAGCACGTCGAACGCGAGCTGGCAGTCTTGGGTCCATTCAAACCCTTTGCTCTTAATTGCCTTAAAGAATGGCAGATAGCGATCCACTAATTTAGACATGAAGCGGCTCAGGGCGGCTATGCGGTCATTCAACCTCTGGACCTCCTTCAACTTCCGGGGTGGTCTCATATCTTAAATGGCCTTAATCTTATCTGAGTTGGCTTCGATGCCGCGCCGGTTAACGATGTACCCTATGAATTTGCCCGAGGTCACACCAAACACACATTTGTTTGGGTTCAGTCTCATATTAAACTTATACAGAATTTCAAAAATGGAACGCAAATCTTGTATTAATTCATGTGAGAATTGAGTTTTAACGACCATGTCGTCTACATAGCATTCTACTTTTCTGCCAATTAACGGCGCAAACACTTTTTTCACAAGCCTTTGAAAGGTTGCCCCTGCGTTTTTCAACTCGAAGGGCATAACCTTGTAACAGTATAGGGCAAATTCCGTGATGAAGGCAGTCTTTTCTTCGTCCGCCGGGTCCATCTTGATTTGGTTATAGCCCGAATAGGCGTCCAAAAAACTTAGCAACTCGTGCCCTGAGGTCGCATCCACCAATCGGTCAATTCTGGGGAGCGGGAAACAGTCTTTTGGGCAAGCCCGATTCAGGTCGGTGTAGTCGATGCAGGACGGGGTTGGCTACCCAGCTCGAGTAGTGGACTTCTCTTATGAAGTCAGCTGCGAGGAGCTTTTCGACCTCCTCGTCGACCGCTTTCCACCGCTCCGGGGTTAGGCTGCGTTTCTTCTGTCTAACGGGCCTAACTACAGGATCAGTATTCAACTTGTGAGTTATGAATTCGGGGTCTATACCGGACATCTCTGCCACAGACCAAGCAAAAATATCTAAATTTTGAAGTAAGAAACTTACTTGTTCGGATCGTAGTGTTCTTGGATGGAAGAGCTGATCTGAAGCGTCCAAACTGGGTCTGCTGCTGAGGTTGGAACTACGACTGTTTCTTCTGTGGGCGCAGCTCGTTCCTCGCCTTGCTCCATAGGCCGCTCCAGCTCGAGGTCATCGGCCACCTTGGTTTTTCCCTTTAGGGCGGCGACGTAGCACTTACGGGATTCGAGCTGGTCGCCCCGCGCTACCCCCACATTGAAGTCTGTTGGAAACTTCATAGCCAAATGGTAAGTGGATACCACCGCCCGTAGGACATGAGTGATCGGTTAACCTATTTTGGCATTGTAGGGGGAGGGGGTCACGACCACCAAGAAGTCGTGCTTGAACCTGACCACGCAAGGCCATGTGCCAACTTCTACAGGTGTTGTTATTTTCCCCAGGGGTCGGACTTCTTCTCCGCTAAAGCCTACCAAAGGAGTGTCTGTAGGCCTCAGGTCGCCTCTCTGCAATTGAAGCTGGTCAAACGCAGCTTTGAAAAGGATGTCGGCTGAGCTGCCTGAGTCGACGAGTACGCGCCTGACCTCGAAGTCATTGATTCTTAGCTTTATTACGAGCGCGTCGTCGTGGGGGTAGTGGACCCCTCGCACATCATCTTCTGTGAAGAAAATTGGCTCTTCTGTCCTCGGCAGCTTTGGGGGGTTTTGCTCCTCCCGGGTGGCCTCACGAACCGACGTCCGAGCTGCTGCTGAAGTGCAACCTGCAACGATCGAACCTCCCACTATCATGTGGATGGTCCCCCGAACTGGCCTTTCCTCCGGAGGCTGCTTCTGCGGTTGTTCGGCCGGCCTGCTGCTGGACTCGAGAGCATCCTTACCGTGTTCCCCTTGCCGACCTATTTTATTACTATTATCTTGTCGCGGAGGATTTTACAACTCTTGGTACTGTGACCGTGATCTTTGTGAAAACTGCAATACAAATTCTTATTTCTTTCATTGGGATTCCCCCTCAGACGGGGTGACCACTTCACGTACGGGGCGTCCTTGATCGCAATCAGGATTTCAGCCCGCTTCGCGTTTAGTGGGGTGTAATCAGCTCGGTCCGCTATAGAAGGTCGGAACAATTGGCCTGGCCTTGCCCCCCGAGCTGTGTCCTTTTTCTTTTGGTTGTCCCCTTGACTGGAAAGCTCTCCTTTCCTCTTTCTTTTTTCGGGCGCGCCCTCGCCCTTTTGGTTGATTTCCTCTTCGGTGGCTATGAACCTGTCCGCAAGCTTCAGAAACTTGGTTATAGTCGCCGGTTGGTAAACGACCATGTGCCATTTAAACTCTTTGTGTGTCACGCCCTTCTTGGCCACTACAAGGCATACGGCGGGGTCCAGGCGCGGTATTTGCATATAGACATCGTTGAACCACTTGATATAGCTTCAGATAGATTCTCCCTCTCTCTGCACTATGCTGAGGAGACTTTCTTCAGTTCGCGGACACCGCTTGCTAGTAACGAAGTGGGACGTGAAGGTTTGTGCGAACTGTGCCCAACTTCTTATCGACCCAGGTGCCAAATTCTGGTGCCACGTGCGAGCTGCTCCTCTAAAAGTAGTGGAGAAGGCTATGCACATGCACGACTCACTGGCTCTCACCAGGTGCATCTGTGACTAAAAGGCATCTACATGATCATTCGGGTCAAATGACCCGTCATACTTGTCGAGAGGGGGAGCTTGAAGTCTTTGGGCATTGGGACTACTAGGAGTTCAGAAGACAGGGAGGATGAAACCGAGAGGAGGGGAGCTTTGACTTCGGCCGAGCTTACCTCTTCTTTGCCCATGAGCTCGAGCAAATCACGGGTGACAGATCGGCGAGCCCAGCGGCGGCGTCTATGCTTCTTAGTGGGCTCAGCGTTCGTGCTGCTCACCTCTGTGCTGTCCGGAATGGTCTGCGTGGGAAGTAGCCCGGTCTGCTGGTGATAGCTGCAGACAGAGGGGTCTTGCTTGGAGTCTATTGTCAGGATCTCAAACCGATTTTCAAGGATCGGGGTTTCAAACTTCGACTGCCGAGGTGATGTAGACCTGCCGAGCTGAGGTCCTCCCGACTTGTTCGCCTACGGCGAGACCGGGGTAGCTAGTCTCTCTCGTCTACCGTGGGAGGAGGCCTGGTTTTTTGGGAGGTTTTGGGGGGCCTCTCCTTGGCCAACGGGGTACTCGTCATGGCGGCGAGACTTAGCTTGCTGCGAGGCTGGGTGCCGAGGCGGGAACTGCGGTTGAAGTTGAGGTTGAGGCAGTTGGGGGAACTGCTGCTGATACTGATACTGGGAGACCTGGTGCAGTACGTGTTGTTGATAGAGCTGAAGTTGCTGGAACTGTAAGTCCTCCAGTTGGCGCGGGCTGGCCGCTGAGGGCACAACCGAAGGTTCGGTGAACATCGCTCCGACTGTAGTAGGGAGCGGGGCGATGACAGGTGCCACTGTGAGGGGCACATTCAAGCTGAGGATTTCGTCCGCTGAGAGGGGGACGGTTAACTGTTCGATACAGATAGTAGGAAGCTGGGGTTGTTCCCTAGAGTTATCCATTTCCGCGCTTCGTCCGGCATTGCTAGAGGAAGCCATGAGCGTTGGATTGTTTTGAGGAAAAACAGAACTACGAAAACTTAGGGAGAAAGGCCTTTTGAAGCGTTTCCCACAGATGGCGCCAAATGATGTAGCGCAATCCGGTCACTCCTAGTTGGCGCTCGCATAGCTCCTAAGAGGTACCTGAGACGAGAGGAAAGAGGAAGAACTCCCGGGGGGTTTCCCGGCGGGAACGCTCCGATGCTTAAGTTAGTATTGTGTGCAAGAAGCAAAAGGAAAACGAAGGCTAAGAGTGCAGGTTGCACAGATAATTCCAAGATACCTTGTTCCTTGAGAATAAGCCCCTTATAACTGAATTCCATTGCTTCAGGCCCTCTGACTTCTGACAAGGCAGGTATAACCGCCACTGTCAGTCTGCCACAACCGTTACAGGCAAGGCTGAGGTGGCACGCACAGGACCGTCCCTGCAGGGTAAGTATCTGTCAGGTGCGGGACACCTTTCTAAAGGTGGCAGGCACAGCGAGAGGGACATGCCTACTGTCCACAGATTTGTCGGGTACAGCGGTCCAACAGGAAGCCCTCCTGTGGTATACCGAACTACTCTGAGCCGAGCTATCCTTTGAGTGACAGGCCGCCTGTAGCTGGTTGTGCCGAGCTAGCTGACCCGAGGTGCCTGGGCCTCGGGGTGTTCGGAGAAGGATCGGTGCGTTCTTGCCTGGGAGTGGCCCGAGGTCCATTGGGAGGAGCTCGGGTCTTAAAAGGGGTCAGGTTACCCCAAACTTGGGACCCTCTGAAGTGCCTTAACCCCGGGGAGGAGGTGTAGGTAAGGCGACTCCCGGTGAGTAGTTTACTTGCCGAGTTGCCGAGCTGCCGACTCCCGGTGAGTAGTTTATTGCTCAAGCCAAAAATACAATAATTATATGGGCGATAAACATCACCTAGCTTCCCTTGATCTCTTCTCAATGATTGCTTGCACCTTAGGCAACAGATCAGACCTAAGTACAACGGATGCCTTGTGTCTATAATAAATCTTTTGCATCCATCTTTTCCTTATGTCCTTCAACATCTCAACAATCGGCATTGCTCTAGCCTCCCCAATCCATGCATTAAATGACTGTCCAGTTGTTTATTATGTCATTAGACTTAACTAATGGGTCAAACCCATGCCTGGACCATCTGTCGAGAGGGATTCTACTAAGCCATTCAAATGCATCTCTGGATATGCTTTTGATAACTCCATGTAATGAACAAAGTCAGTCTGAGTATATGATTTCCCAACAGCCCATACAACATCCTTCAATGCCTTCCCCTTGAATAGCTTTTTGAACTTGCTATATAGATGTCATAGACAGAACCTATGATTTGCACTAGGCATGCAACATGATAATACTTCAACAATGCCCTACAAACAAACATCAAATTTATTAGTGCTATTTATAATCAAAACAAAGGAAATTATGCATTAACTCAAACAAACAAAGATATACATACATTCTGCCTATCCGATATAAATGTCTAGCTGTACAGGTCATCAATACCTAGAGCATCTCTTAACTTAACCAAGAACCATGTCCAACTATCTCTGTTTTCAGCTTCTACCACAGAATATGCAATAGGAAAAATTCCATTATTGCCATCAATCCCTATAGCTGTGAGTATTATACCCCTTATTTCACCAGTCTTGGTGTGGCAACCTGATGGGATGAAAGATCCATCGTATGGACGCCCAAATCTTGCGGAATAGAGGGGTGAATTTCAAAAATTTTTCTCTCCCTTTCAACTGGGAATCGCATTCCCTATTTAGAAAATCATATTTTCAAGGATCAATCTTGAACCATTAACTGAACCAAAAGGAGTAGGAAAGGATTATACCTGTTACGGAGAAAAAATATCTCCCAACGAAGGTGTTCACGCCCAAGGAAGGATCTAAAGACTGCTCCCACTGAAGATGGCGCAATGTAGGATGGAGCAGAATCAGCAGTGTTCTTCTCAAAGAACTCTGTCCTTTGCAAGAAACAACAGGATGGCACGTGAACACAGCTTCCAATCAATTCTTTCACAAAGAACTGATGTCAAGATCGAATCTTGACTTCTCCCACAGAGTTGGAGATCGAACTGGATGTCTAGCGGCTGCAAGAAGGAGGTGGCAAGAAAGATTTTCACAGGGATTGCAGAAATCTTTATTCTCTGATTTCAACTCTCAAGAGGATCTGATTATGTGATTTTTTTAAAGGCTGCCGCGCCCTCCTTCTTTTGTAACCCTAAAAGATCAGCTCCTAATCCAATTAGGAGCTGCTGATCCAAATTATATTTGGATCAGACCACTCTTTAGGTGATAAGGATAAACCCTTATCTTATTTGCAGATTAGATCAGCCTTCTCCTAATCTCATTAGGAGGTTTCTAGATCTGAATCATATTCAGATCTAGACTCTCTGAGTGGATAGGGTTAAGACCCTATTCTATCTATTGATCCATCTCAGAATTCACCCATATTTAACTTATTAAATAAGTCCAGTTCGAAATGGGCTTTAGGCCCATTAATCTTATGTGCTCACTTAACGTTCTAACTGCTGCCCAGTTGGGCTTCCTTGTATGGCGTGGGACCCAAGCATTGATCTACACATCAGGCACATGGGTTTGGCCCAGCCTTTGTTACAAGGCCTGGCCGAATACACTGTTATGAACAGTGCACCCCTTGAAACCCATGAAATGGGCTCTATGGGCCCAACACTTACCTAAGTGATCCCTGGGCCAAACCACCTTGTAACACACAGGGACTATGGGCAGATGCAAGATTAGCCCATCAGGTATTATCTTCAATGGTCTTACACTTAACCTCTCAGCCCGACAAGAGATGACCTCTCCCTCGGCTGCAAGGAACAGTGTTGCACTATCTACTTATATGGATCTCGGGAATTAAAACATTTTTGCAAACCTTTTAGAAACCATAATATATATATATATATATATATATATATATATATATATATATATATATATATATATACTTTTATATCTCATATAAAATATGCTTTGCAAAACAAATCTCAACGATTGAAATTGGCTGCCGGCAGTCTTGGTTTTCATCAGTGAGAGTGCATCCCCGATCATTACTTTTGTCTGACAAAGGGGCTGATCCTGTCACTATGATCACCCACTCAGATGAATTCTCAAACTGTCCCAACATACCCAGGTTTTGACCCCCGCTAAGGATCTCACTGATTGGTACATCAAAGACAGCCCAATCCAACACCTAGTGCAGTATCATAATCGAGTTTAGGGGTCGGGTGTACATTTCCAATTTTGCCCATCTATCTCCAAGGTATAAGGCAATATTGGAAATCTGGTCCAATTCAAAGATTCAATTAATCCTACACTGTATGTGCCTAGGGTCTCACCCTGGCAGCTGAGACAGGCCACCCCAACCGACTTGGTGGCACAACAGTGTCAGCCTTATCAGGATAGGTCTCCCCAGACCGACCCATTGGTTGTGAACATTCTAAACTAACACGAGTCTCATTAAGTGTCCAGTTTAAGGGTATTACATAGAAACATACCAAGGGAACATGAATCAAATATGTACTTTTATTCATTTACAATAAAGTCATAAAGTACATCATTCTGATTGAAGCTAAGGGCATACAAAACTGTCAAACACAACTATCAAGTCCAATGATCTTTCTGCAACCATCCAAGAACCCATCCCTTGGACCTGCAAGGCATATGAAGACTCTCTTGCAAACCCCATATGTGTCTTTTTTCTGAGGCAAGTGGTGCTTGCAGCTTCACAACAGACCCATGGTTGTTTACAAGAAAGGTTGTACAGTACTAAGCGAGTACTGCATATGAATCTACCAAGGATTCCCTGGTCCTATCGACAACCTTAAGCTTAACCCTATGTATTTTCCTCCAGGTGACATCTATCCCAAACATTCTCCTAACTTCAAGCCTAAGAACACTATTTGACATGGCAGGATCAACCCTTAATAGCCATTCGATCTTTGTTGATAGCCATGTATTTGTTGCCTCCCTATTTATAGTCACCTTGATACAACTATGTGTATCATTGAGGGTCTTCATTATGAAGCTGCCTCCATGATGGCTAAGGGATGTATGAATCCTCTAGCCATGGTCAACTGCAGCATACACTCCATTAAACCTACACTTATCATTTTTCTTTCTTTTGATCTCTATACCCTCCACCACATAATATTGTCTCAATGCTTGGCTAAATTCTTTTACATTGGTAAAGTCCATAATCCGAAATCTTAGTTTGGAAAAGTCAAAATCCACTATATTGCCCCTTTCCCTTGGACTGTCATACTCACTGATAGGTTCATAGTCAAACAAATCAGCACCACCACTATCATATACACCCTCATTACCATCACCCTCATCCGAACCCTCATGAATCCCCACCATCCGAACTCTCTTGATCCCTACCATCATCATCCGAATAATCCTCAACATTATCATCAGAATAATCCTCACCATCATCATCCCAGTAAGCCTCACCATCATCATACAAACCCTCAAATTCCCCATCATCAACATCATGATGACCATCCAGTTCCTCATCATTGTCATGGCTATGATCAACTACATTTCCTTCATCATCAACTACATAACAGTTAACATCATCATCATCATCTTGCAATTGTTCCTTCCCCTTGCCACTGCACCCATCATCCATACTAACACACTTAGCTTTGGTATAAGTAACATATAACATTATCTTATGGAGGTTCCCATGGATAACTAACACACTTAGCAAACATGTCCATCACATCATTTTCACAACCAAGAATACCTAAATGCTCCTCTAAATCCCAACCTGGTATCTTGTAGTTGATAGTCACCATGCTTCCAGGAGGTATAGGAGCCAATGAACAAAAGTCTTTCAAGATGTCTAGATAGCATATTCTATCACTATCCACATTATCTACATGTCCAATTTGACCATTTACATATGATAACTTCCCATCTGTGGTCTCCCAATGACCACCATAATTGATGATGAACATGTATTTGCTTCCATCCATCACCTACATCATAGATAGGGACAAATATAGTTACAACATAAGCTACACAATAAGTTACACAGTAAGCTACACAATAATCTACACAATAAGCTACACCCTAAGAACCATAACTTACAAAATAAGCTACACTACAACCTACAAGATAAGCTACACTATGAGCTAGAACATATAAGCATACAATGGCTAAAACATAAAATAAATTCCCCATGTGCCCTACATTTATTCACTGGTATTGACAGAAACAATGTTTCAGACATTTTACCGAGCACCTGGACCCATGTGTATGAATTAAAGCAGACACATGGGTCCTAACACACCACATATACCTAGATCTGCGAGTGGTCCCAAAAAACCTAGCTAAAAAACACATAAAAAGCCGGACCATGCCTTTGTGATGACCGAAAACGCAGGCTAGCTCAGAGAAAGTTATAAGAAAAATATTCGAATCCCACTGCAAAATAGTAAAAATTTGTAAGAAAATTATTCCAAGAACTACCTCAGAGGGACGACAACCGAAAAAAAATGACAGAAATGCATGGTTTTTCAAGAGATGTAGCAGTAGTCGTGGAAGATGATTGTGGTTCTTCTCCGCTTGAACGATGATAAATAGTGTTCGGGCGAGAATAATCCTTTAATCCTTCCCTCATTAAAGAAGGGCAAAAGCATAATTTGCAAAATAGGTTCGATCTAGTGAGAGTTAATGGAAGGGTAAAAACGTAAAATCATCTTTTTCGTCCCAATTTAACGACGATGACAATTGTTAGAAAATTTAAGAATACCACAAGTCAATAGCTAACCAGTAGGGATACCGCGTGTCATTGCTAAACAGTAGGGGTAGTTTAAGAGATTTACCCTTTTAAATTTTAAAATAATAATTTTTTTTAATTTTAATTTTTTAATATTTATCAATAAAATAATAGTTTTTAATGTTAATTCTAACATAAACCTGGTGGTGCTCCTTCTCCACAATTATTTATTTATTTAAATATCATTTTTTAATGTTTTTATTAAGAAATTAATATTTTTAAATATTTAATTTTTTTTTAATTTTTCAATTATTTTACTATCGTTTTTATTAAAACTAACATTTATTAGTTAATACTAAGTTATAGATGCCTTTTCTAAGTCAGAAAGCCTAGTAAAAAACTTTTACATGGATGTCGAGGAGGACTGAACAGGGCTGTTCATGATCTAGCATATAATGCATGTAAATATAATATAATAGTAGAAAACAGATTTGCCAAACTATCTTCTGTAATGAGCTTATTTGATGAATGCTAGCTTTCTGAGTGTGTAATTTGGAAAAAGAATATTTAGGTGAAATATCATGGGAGGTTTAAGTCATCTACCTTACCAGACGGCCAAGATCACCAGGTTTCATTTAAGTATATTACTATCGGCACTGCTTTATCTATCCCTAGGAGAAAGTGAATGTAGTGGGACGCCTAAATCAAATCAAGCTTCTCCTACTACCACTCCACCAATCAGCAATCACTGTCGATCTATCTTTCCCAAACAATAGCAATTAGAAAGGCGAGAGAGGCGCTTCCAAAGATTCCAGGGAAGATCGAAGATCGAAAGAAGAAAACCCTACTGTGTTTGTCGTCATTGTAGGGTTTCATTCCGTTTCCAGAGTTCGGTGGTGGGTTAGGGTTAGGGTTGCGTTTCTGCACTCATCCATGGCAACAGATACACAACAACAAAGTACTGCAAAATCAGGGATGAGGAAGCCCGTATTTATAAAGGTTGACCAGTTGAAGCCTGGGACTAGTGGTCATACGCTCACAGTCCAGGTATTGAGTTCGAAGACGGTGTTGCAGAAGGGCCGAGCGGCTTCTCAGCATCTTCGCCACACTCGCATCGCTGAATGTCTGGTCGGTGATGAGACCGGCACTATTATCTTCACGGCTCGCAACGATCAAGGTATACGATCCCTTTGTCGTCGATGCTCTTTCGTCGTGTTAACTTCCTTCCCTTTTATCCTGAAAATCGACTGGCTTGCCCTTTCTTCTTCTTTTCCTTTTCCTTTTCCTTTTTATTTTAATTTGTTATTTGTTTCTTCGATTTTCAAATTGATGATTAGTTCGAGAATCTCATACTTTGTCTGCATAGTACACGCATTTTCAACCCAAAGATAGGTTAGTGATCTAAGTTCTTGTTCCTACTTCCTAGGTTTTTTATGTATCTTGAAATCCAGAATCTGTGTCAAGGGAACCCTCCATCGCATTCTATATTCCTGTCTCGCAAGCCCTAGTATTATTTAAGAGCACTTCATTATAGTATTTGTTTCTTGGCTGCTTAGGTGAAGATGCCCTTTTTTTGGGGGGTTATGGTTATGGATGTCCCAATCTAGAAAATTTTCTCCTCCAGAAAACTCGCACAGATTTGTAATACCCGTTTGATGAGGCGACAAGTCAAAATGTGTGGAAGACGTTGTCTCTTTACTGGGGAGTTTAAAAATCTATTTTCTCTATGGTATAGAAGTCTATAGACGTATAGTAGTGTATCTTCCTTATGCTAATTTGAGGCCCTTATATGGCCATTGACACGGATTCGGATTAGAAAGTGGAGATGTGATGCAGCTCAGGATAGGAACTACCGAGAGCCCGTAGTCTGCTTCACAGGTAATGGCTATGGAAGAAAGCCACACGAGCAACCTGCAGAGATCAATGAAGAGAACAGAGGAATACAGAGAGAGAGAGAGATGAAAGAATTGTGGTCGTCTATTATTCCTTCCGTCTGTGCACAGCCCCTTTTATATACAGACTAACCGTTTGTGACTACCAAGAACAAGAATTGACAAAAAACAGAAATAACAATGTAACAGAGTCTCCAACTAATTCTAACTGCAATAACAATGTAACAGAGTCTCCAACTAATTCTAACTGCAATAACAATGTAACTGCAATAACAATGTAACAGAATCTCCAACTAACTCTAACGGCTCTGCATCAAATCCCCCCTCCTCAAGAACCTTTGTCCTCAAAGGTCAGAATGGGGATACTTCTGACAAAGGTCATAATAAAATTCCCAAGTGGCCTCCTTGGGTGGCAGATTCCGCCATTTAACGAGCACTTTTGTGGCAGCAACATTCCCCCGTTTAACAAGTTGTCTATCCAAAATAGCTTCGGGTATCTTTGGAACAGTAGGATCCATCATAAAAGGAGGCACGTCCGAAGGAACAGGAGAAGAAATACAACAACACTTCAACTGAGAAACATGGAAGATGTCGAGGTCAGAATGGGGATACTTCTGACAAAGGTCATAATAAAATTCCCAAGTGGCCTCCTCGGGTGGCAGATTATGCCATTTAACGAGCACCTTTGTAGCAGCAACATTCCCCCGTTTAACAAGTTGTCTATCCAAAATAGCTTCGGGTATCTTTGGAACTATAGGATCCATCATAAAAGGAGGCACATCCGAAGGAACAGGAGAAGAAACACGACAACACTTCAACTGAGAAACGTGGAAGATGTCGTGTATTTGAGCACCTACAGGAAGTTCAAGTTTATAAGCAACAACCCCAATTCTGTCAAGAATTTTGTAGGGACCATAGTACTTGGGTTGAAGCTTGTGATAAGGCTGCCCTGCAACTGTCGTTTGCCTATATGGCTGCAACTTTAAAAATACCAAATCTCCAATCTGAAACTCCCTTTCACTGCGATTTTTATTTGCCAACTGAAGCATTCGATTTTGGGCCCTCTGCAAATGAAATTTAAGAGTCTTCAGCGTAGCCTCTTGTTGCTGCAAACTACGATCAACCTCAGCATTCTTCGATTCATCGGGCAAATATGGCAAGTGGAGTGGTGGAGGCTGCCCATAAACAATTTCATAGGGAGTAGCTTGAGCAGAGGAATGGAATGTGGTATTATACCACCATTCCGCAAGCGGTAACCAGTTGCTCCATGTAGCTGGATATTCATGGCACATGCACCTTAAGTATGTTTCCAGACAACGGTTAACAACTTCAGTTTGCCCATCCGTTTGTGGATGATAAGCAGAAGAACGCAGCAGATCAACACCTTGTAACTTGAAAAGCTCATTCCAGAAATCAGAGAGGAAAACTGTATCACGGTCAGATACAATAGAGTCAGGAAGACCATGAAGCTTGAACACTTCACTGAGGTAGATTTGAGCTACCTGCAAGGCAGTATAAGGATGCCAAAGGGCCATAAAATGTGCTGCTTTACTGAGGCGATCTACTACAACAAATATAACATCCTTCCCAAAAGAAGAAGGTAATCCTTCAATGAAATCCATTGAAATGGAGGACCAGACAGTCGCAGGTATGGGAAGTGGTTGTAAGAACCCAAGATAAGCTGAAGCATCATATTTGCAGGTTTGATAAGTTTGGCAAGCTCTTACGTACTGCTGCACATCTCTATTCAATCCTTTCCAATAGAAAAGTGATTTAAGCCTTTTCAATGTAGCATCTTTCCCTGAGCGTCCCCCAAGTGGTGAGTCATGCATCCACTATAAAAGGAGTTGTTTAAGTGCAGGAAAGTCCCCAACAACCAGCTTGCCATTTTTGCGCAGCTGCCCATTACACCAAGTATAGCCAGGGTGGTTATTGGGTTGCTGCTGAATATCATCAATCAGTTTTTGGAGTACTGGATCATTAGCCCAAGCTTGCTGTAGTTTGGAATACAAATCAGTATCAATGGTATCCAAAGCCAGTTGAAGAAGTTCAGAATTGGGTAGCCGAGAAAGAGCATCCGCAACTTTATTTTCTTGACCCTTTTTATATTGTATCTCAAGGTCATACCCCATTAGTTTAGCCATAATATCCTGCTGAGCAGGAGTAGAAATTTTTTGCTCCAAAAGATATTTAATACTCTTTTGATCTGTTTTAATAATGAACTGTCGATTGAGCAGATAAGTGCTCCATTTCTGAATTGCAAACAAGACAGCCATGAGCTCTCTTTCATACACAGATTTCCTTTGATGCAGAGGACTTAGCGTGCGACTAATGCAAGCAATAGGGTGGTGATCTTGCATCAGAACAACACCGATTCCCACCCCTGATGCATCCGTCTCAATGACAAAAGGTTTATTGAAGTCTGGGAGAGCTAATACAGGCGCAGAACATAGGGCCTCTTTCAGTTTATCAAAGGCCTGTTGTGCTTCAGCAGTCCATACAAACTGATCTCTTTTTAGTAAATAAGTGAGGGGCTTAGCTATAAGACCATAGTGCTGCACAAAACGCCTGTAGTATCCTGATAAACCCAAGAATCCTCTTAACTGTTTAAGTGTTGTGGGAGATGGCCAATTACGCACATCAGCTACTTTGCTAGGATCTGTAGAAACACCTTTGGCAGAAATGAAGTGACCAAGATACTCCACTTGTGAAGCAGCAAAGGAACACTTGCTCTTCTTGATATAAAGAGAATTAGTGTGGTGTCTCTGGAAGACTAACTCCAAGTGTTGAAGATGAGCTTGCAAGCTTCGGCTATAGACAAGGATATCATCAAAGAAAACTAATATAAACTTCCTAAGATAAGGTTTGAAAATGTGATTCATCAACTTTTGAAATGAAGAGGGAGCATTAGTGAGTCCAAATGGCATCACTAAGAATTCATAATGGCCATCATGAGTCTTAAAAGCTGTCTTATATACATCGTTCTTGTGCATACGTAATTGGTGGTACCCAGATCTGAGGTCCAACTTTGAAAAGATATTTGCACCTCCCAACTCATCCAACAAATCATCCAAAAGAGGAATTGGAAATTTATCTTTAACAGTTTTACTATTAAGCTCCTTGTAATCTATACAAAGCCTCCACGTACCATCTTTCTTGCCTACCAATACAACCGGCGATGCATATGGACTGACACTTGCTTGTATAATTCCCTAATCAAGCATTTCATTCATTAGTTTTTCTATAATAGTTTTTTGCAATGAAGGGTATCTATATGGCCTTTTATTGACAGGTAAAGCCCCCGGTTCCATAGGTATTCGATGGTCAAACCCTTCCCTATAAGGAGGTAGTCCCCCAGGTTCATCAAACAAAGAAGCATACTTGTTCAACAGTTGTTCGACTGCCTCAGGTAGTGCAGAATGTTCAGCAAAAATAGAAAACAGAGAAGAAGTTACCATATTAGAATTGTCTCCTAGTGGACATAATTGGAGCAGTGCTGACTGGCCTCCTTGTAACAATGACTTAGACAGTTGTTTACCATCAGCATGCTTCAGTTTGCTGGCAGTTGCACCTCTAAGCACATGTTTCTTGCCCTCTACCTTAAATTCCATCTTCAGTTGTTGAAAATCCCAGACTATAGGCCCCAATGTGGACAACCACTGAATTCCCGATACCACATCACAAAATCCTAGAGGCAATACCATGCAATCTGTAGTGAAGGTAGTACTCTGAATCTGCCATGAGAATTTCTTGCAAATGGCTGTAACGAAGACCTTATTTCCATCAGCTACAAATACTGCCATAGGTTTGATTGCTACCGCCTTACATCCTAGTTTCTTCACAACTTGTTCATCTACAAAGTTGTGAGTACTCCCACTGTCAATCAAAATTTGCAAGGGTTGTTTATTATAATAACCAGTAGTCCGCATAGTTTGAAAGTGAGAATTCCCAGTTATGGCATTGACAAAAATACAAGGGCCAATTGTCTCATCTCCAATGCATTCCTCGACATTATTGTCCTTCTCCTCTCCTTCATTTAGCTCAACCACATACAACTGTGCTTTCTTGTGTTTTAATTGATGGCCGGGAGTAAATGGTTCATCACAGAACATACACAATCCTCTAGCCCTTCTCTCTGCCATCTCAGCTGTTCTATAGACCTTGGGTGGTTTATCAAGAATAGGCATGTTCCGACTCTTGCTGGGTAATGGCATTGATGGGTGCACAAGACTCTGTTTGGATGGCAGAGCCATTGAAGGAGTAGCAGGGCGCAACTGTGACTGCCCATAAGTAGATGGCTTTGAGAAGCGATTTTTGTTACGGGAGTATTTTGAATGTTTATACTCCCGCACAGATTCGAAAAGCTTCGCAAGATTCGCTGCTTGCTGCACTGTTGTGGGGTGGAACATCCTTACATGCATTTGAGTCTCGTACTCTAATCCAGTAATAAAACAACTCACCTTATACTCCTCCGTTAAATCTACTCTGGTCAAGATGTTTTCGAATTGATCCATATAATCCATGACAGACCCCGTTTGCTTGAGAGACATCAACTCCGACATAGGATCGTCGAACGCAGGTCCAAAACGACCTGCAACAGCTTTAGCATAGTCTTCCCAATTCATCGGCTCCGTTGTCAGCCTTGATTTTATCAAGGCGTGATGCCACTGGAGAGCTTTTCCCTCTAAATGGATCGCAACCAATTTAACTTTAACGGCCGATGATGTGTTGTCCAGAGAGAAAAATTGATCACACTTGTATAGCCAGCCCTTCACATTTTCTCCATTAAACTTTGGAAAATCAACCTTCGTCAATCTAGTCGAAAAGGGAAGAATCAGTGGAATGGCCGTCTGCATGGTTGCTTCTTGGACATTCTCTGCCGGAATTCTCCCCTGATTGTTCTTGCTTATCCCTCAATTGTTGATTAGCTAAGGCTGCGATCATGTCCCGCAACCCAGCGATGGTCTGCTCCAACTTGGCGTGAGATTCCTTCATCTTCTTTGTCAAAGACTCCTCCACCTCACGAATAGAAGTTTGCTGTCTGGTTGAGTCCGCCATGGCCAAGGTTCGTTCAATGGCTTTGATACCAATGATGCAGCTCAGGATAGGAACTACCGAGAGCCCGTAGTCTGCTTTACAGGTATGGCTATGGAAGAAAGCCACACGAGCAACCTGCAGAGATCAATGAAGAGAACAGAGGAATACAGAGAGAGAGAGATGAAAGAATTGTGGTCGTCTATTATTCCTTCCGTCTGTGCACAGCCCCTTTTATATACAGACTAACCGTTTGTGACTACCAAGAACAAGAATTGACAAAAAACAGAAATAACAATGTAACAGAGTCTCCAACTAATTCTAACTGCAATAACAATGTAACTGCAATAACAATGTAACAGAGTCTCCAACTAATTCTAACTGCAATAACAATGTAACAGAGTCTCCAACTAATTCTAACTGCAATAACAATGTAACTGCAATAACAATGTAACAGAATCTCCAACTAACTCTAACTGCTCTGCATCAAGATGAACTACTTAAGTGACTGGGCTTAGATATATCTGTAGTATTTTTATTGGCAACTTATAAGTCCATTCATTTTGTTAATAGATTCCATTGTATGGTTTTTCATTTAACAGATTCTCTGAACCCTCCGATTCTCTACATAGAAGTTTGACAAAAATTGATATGGTGTGGGTTTGAAAGGGATTCTAATCCAACAGTCTAGCATGGACTGCATCTCTTGAAGATGTTATTTCATTCCTTTCCTGCAAATCTATAAATTCATCTTTTTGTGCAAGACACTAGACCCAACTATTATTCTTATAAATCAAACTAGAATATTTTTATTAGGACGATATTGCTTCACTGTGCAGCATTTTAGGAATTAAAAAAATTAAAAACATGTACCAAAATGAATTTAGCCAAAAAATGAAACTTGTAATTGGGTGATACCCTGTACATTTTTTTATGAAATGAATTTATACTTTAACTTTCTAAAAGACAAGAATTTAGCAAAGTAGCCAGCATTGGGATGCTGAGATGAACAAGTGATGAGACTTCGAGGGATGAAAGTGTGACTTGTAGTAACTCCTTTGGTCATTCCAATTGGCCACAAGATGAGGGAGCTGATTCTATTATTTGTGGAAATTCAATCAATGCACTAGTTAAGGGAAACGGATTGCTGCAAGTTGAAGTTTTGGAGAAGGAAAAAACAAAAGGGAGCATGGTTTGCATCTTCTTAACAAAAATCTGATTTTTTTTTTTTAAATTAGAGAACAAGATGAAACCCTCAGGCTCAAAGATTAGAAGGTGAATAAGACTTGTCATCCTCTGAAAATTACAATTTGGTTACCCAGTCAGTAATTTGGTGTGAATATGCATTCTGTGGTTTGCCAAATATTTTTAACACTGAATGCTCACACTAGCTAACTAACATCTGTTTGTGTGTGCATGCATCACTAGACCTGTTGCATGAGTCTGTATCTCATTGGAAAAGCGTAAATATTTAGAGGACTTTTCATCTCTGAACTTAGGTAAACAAGGTCAATGATATGTACATGCATGGATATGTAATATGTTTACAGTTTTCTACATGTATGTATCTGTTTTGGCAATTTTTCCATGTTCCTCATACCTAGAATTACACCTAGAGCTACCCTTACTCATATAGTGTCTAAAACTGCCGTGAATGTAAGCAATCCTATCCATCGGACTGAGGTCCCCACCTATTGGTATCACTGATAAGTGATAACATTGTGGAGTTAATCAACTGTTAACAAAAGATATATCTTTTCCTATGAAAAAAGAGTCTAAATGGTTGATAAACATGACTTGTTATTTTATTTCACGATGTGCTCCTACCAACACAACTACTTCAGCTCTGGCCGAGCACATTACCTGCTTGTTTTCCTTTGAATCATAGTTGCAAACTTAGCATAGTGTTTTTTATACTGTACTGAAAAGCAAGTGGTTAACCAAAAAAAAGTAAGTGTTAAACTAGCAACTATAACGTTATGCTTTTCATTTGTGATTCATCTCTTTTACGGGCTTCAACCAATTTTTGCACCTAATTTTGTATTACATAACATTAGTTGTAAACTTTTAACAGGTTTTTTTCTGTATGATTGGCCTGAATTTGGTAGGACCATTTTATTAGAGTGACTACCCCATTAAGGTGGCAACTGGTACTTTGGTAAGGTCTCTGGCTGGTTGTAGCCGAAACTTGGGATTGGATCCTGCCTTGACCAGTGTCCAGGGGGATCATGTTCATGGATTTGGGGGATGGGCTACCCCCCCTTATGGAAAATGTTTGGATTTTATTTAAAATAATTAACAAGGGCATGCGGGCATGTTTATTGCCTTTAGCAATCATCCAACTTCCATCCTTTTGTTTCTTTTTGTAGGATGTATTGGGGAGACATAGATGTTCAGTTCATGTTATGACTTATGATTTAAGTTGGGTTTCCTCAAGTTTATATTATTTAATGTTGACAATGGTTTTCTGTTATGGGCAGTTGATTTGATGAAGCCAGGTATCAGTGTGAATCTGCGCAATGCAAAGATCGATATGTTTAAGGGGTCTATGAGGTTGGCAGTTGACAAATGGGGCCGTGTTGAGGTCACAGAACCGGCTTCATTCATAGTTAAGGACGATAACAATCTGTCTCTAGTGGAGTATGAACTGGTTAATGTCGTGGAAGAGTGACTAGGGTCTTTTTGCCATTGACGTTTGGAGATCCAAAGGAAGCCTTTTCAAGCCCTTTGATGGCTCGTTTAATTCTTGTTCTCCGAATTGGTCATGAGCTGCTAATGAGGTGAAGTTTTGAATGGAAGAACAGTTTGGAGTTGGCATACAGATCTTATTGCAACCGACAATGTTTTTCTCCTTAGTATTTACTATTATGAAGAAAGTAATAGTTTAGTAATAGTGCCTGATACTATGGTCATACGGTCATACGGTGCTTATTGGTTGAACAGAAAAGAATCTATTGTTGGCATAGAGTACATTTTGGTGGAACAGAAAAACTTATTGGTGATACTTGATAATGATATAATCTTATTTCTTTAAATTTTTGGTCTAACCGGTTCTGATTTCAAATTTTTCACCCCATGTACCAGCTTCTAAGTGTAAGTACAAAAAAAAAAAAAACAGCTTCTAATAGCGGAAGTTGATTTGTGAAACTGTTTGATGTGTGATTCCTTTATTTTGTTGTGCAATTCTTTTTGGGTAGTATCGTACCATGTCTATATGCACGTCTGATGTTTTCCGGTTTGCACATGTTTTGGGGTTTGTTTTCTGGGTCCCGAGGTCCCTTATTTGCGTACTGTGGGAGATAGCCGTGGAGCCTGGAGTTGGGGGGTCGGGGGTTCTCCACCCGAGGTTAGAGTCAGAGACTCAGACTCATCTCGTCATCTTCAAACATTTGCTGTGCAAGACACAGCAATTATAGGAATAGCCTTTTACAAGGGTTCTTAGAAAAGGCTACACAGTCTACAGAGGGCGCTCCATATGTGAGATGTACATGTGGGGCGCAGATGTGATTTCGAAAGGGGGGCCGTGTATTTGGATTAGTTGAACGTTTTAATAGGCTGTGGAATCAATTGCAAGGTTTTGTGCCAAATGGCTGTGGAATCATTTATAAGGTTTTGTGCCAATAATAAATTCATGGCCCCATTGTATTTAATGCTGGCATGAGATCTAATAATTGGTTTCACAGCCTGCTGAACAGTTAAAGCGTTCAGCTAAACCTTACTCTAGTCAAAGAGAATAATGATCTGTCTCTAGTGAAGAATCCCTGAAATTTTTATGGTCAATTCTGAAAAAGACTGTTCCTATTATTGACCCTGGAATAAACCTCATCAAGTTAGGTATAGGGCGGGTTCTAAGTTTTTCATTGGAGCTGCCCATTCTCACCCCTCACCCCAATGCTGTATTATAGGGTCAGTGACAATTACCCTCCTGAACTTTCATACAAAATCCCCTTAAAACTTTCACTGGCAGAGGCCCTTTTAATTGTTTTGTTTTGTGCTGTGGTTGAGGGGGGTGGGGGGAAAGCACTTGCAATAAAGGGATTAAAAAGTTATTATTAAAATAAAGGAAAAATCTAATAATGCCAGAGAGCTTTAACCAACACCAGATTGGCTATTACTGCATTTTCTTACTTGAAATAGCATTCATATATGATATGACAATACATATTTCTCAGAAATTTGTAAATCCTAACCACAACAGCAACGAAATACCATTGTACCCAACACCTTCTAATTTTCCTTTATGGTGGTCCTGGTTTGTTCATTCAAACTAGTGAATGACCCCATATTAAGTACGGGGAAGTTAATTATATATATATGAATAAACATTAATAGTTTTTATTACCATTTTTTATTATTATTTATAAACTGTCATTTTTAAGACATTCACACAGTCTATGGGTCTCACATAAATTGACTCTTATATCTCAAACCCGTAAAATTATACAGGTCATTAAATTCAACTTGAACCGTTTATTACTTTAATTTAACCATTCTCATTATTATTATTAATTTATTTTAGTATTTAATTTAGTTTTTTTTATATAGTAATAATAATAACTAAATTTGTAATTATTTAAATATTTACTTAAAATATTTTTTCCAACCGAGTATAATTATTATAAAATAGATTTGTTAGTTCATATTTTGCATTTAAGAATAAACATTAATGATTTGGCTTAACAATTTTAATGATTTTTAATAAATATTGATTCTTATTTAAGGTTTAATTACTGTATTTGGTAATTATTATGGGGCATGCTTTGAATAAACATTAATGATTGTTATTTTGTTTTTTATTATTTACTTAATTAAGTACTTGATGATTGTTATTATTATTAATTATTTTTATAAATAATTGATTGTTATTATTATTTACTTAATCCAGTAATTTTCAGCAAGTAATTATTTGATTTAATTTGAATTATTTGATTTTTTTAATTATTTATAATAGACATTTAGGGTAGGCTCTTTATTTGATTTAAGAGACTTACCATGTTTTATCTAGACAATGACCCCATGCTAAGTAAGGGGCAACTACAATATCATTTAACTTAAAATTTACTATTTACCAATAAAAAAATCAATGTCCTGTTGAGCAACCCCTCCAAAAAAAAGTATCAATAACTTTGAAATCATTAATCTATTTATAAAATAGTAAAATTAAATGGATGTTTACAACAATATCACCAATACTACTTAATATTTAGGGACATGAATGGATAAAAAGCATTTAAGTGATATTCATTCAAAGAGGCAAAGAAAGAAGAAAATCATTCAAAGAACTGCTAAGAAAAACAATTCATGCCAAACAACATTTGCAGATGCATCCATCATCTGAAGTAAGAGATGAAAAATATATGACTACAATCAAATCATCATCATGTATGGCTACAATCAACTGATAATATAATCAGGACTCCAAAGGCCATCCAACAAAAGAAACATGAAAGAAAGGAGAATAATGGGACCATCTTGAGTATGGAAGTCACCTCCAAATCAGGTGGCAACACTTCTTTTGGTCAATCGTGGTTATGGATTTTAAGTCTAAGCTCCCCACAGTGCACGTAGATTGTCTTGAATTTATCTTTAGGAAAAAGGTAGGAAAACCTGTAGATAAGCTAATTGTATGTTTGAATTATGGGAATTGGGAGATAAAAATAGGAAATGTAGGTTGGAATTATAATTTTGGGCATGCTGATGTGTCAAATTCAAGTCAAATAGAATACTCATAGTTTTTTAGTTCATTCATTTAGTGGTAATTTGAATATTTTTTTATTCCATGTTTTTATTGAGTAATATAGATTAATAATATATTAATAATTATGAAATCAATAATAATAATAAGCATATTATTATTACTATTATTTACTAATATTATTACTATTATTTACTAATATATTTTTTTATTCCATGTCTTTATTGAGTAATATTGATTTTGAAATAAGTAATATTAAATTATTATTATTATTATTATTTATTTTTATTATGAAGTAATTAATTTGTTATAATTACAATTTTTAGTTAATTCCTGAAATAGTAATTGCTTTTACAATTATTTTAGTTTATAATTCTTTTAGAAGAAACACCAAGAGCACAAAAGACATGCTAAATGTGTGAACGTGTTTTTCTTTTGCCAATTGGAAGCAACATTTACTTCTTTTGTTTTCTTGTTGTAACTCTGTTGCTCTTTCAATGACATATATAATGATAGCTGATTCAATCAATGAAATAATATCTAAACAATTTCTTTGGGATTTCATTTATCCTAGACAAACCAAAACACAGATGTACATTATAGACTATTTAATCAGGACACAAACAAATAGATCTGCATAAAACACAAAATACAAATGTAGGCTAAAATGTTGAATGGCCCTTTTAATTTGTCCCAAGAAAATGAAAATGCTGAGTGCAAGAAATCACTCTTCGAGATATAGGTATCACAAATAACTATGTCACATGCATATGGTCCAGTATGAAATGGAAGAAACAGACATACCTGGCCAATCCCCCCAAAAAGCTCTCTTAGCTCTTCAATTAGTCACATTCGGTGGCAGATTGGAGATGTAGATTCTTGAGTTATCGCAAGAATCCCCACAATTCTCATCGCATTGTTTGACCATAGCTGGAGCACCACCATAGCCACCACCTGAGTGTCAGGGGCCACCATCATACCCACCCGGTGGACCTCCGCGACCACTTACGCGTGTATCAACTGGGGCATCGCCATCATAACTATTTGGAGGGGCACCATAGGGAGTTCACATCATCTGCATCCAGTTGCAGAAAAATTTCTACACCGGCGAATGAGAAAGCACCACGTCACTTATAGGTTTCAAGAATAACGGAGTCCAGGTTTAACGGACGTTAGTAAGAACCGCCCAAATCCCAATCCCCTTTCTTGTTTGTCTGGACTCGAAAGTCCTGTTCCCCTCACTCTCCTTCGCTCTCTCCCTGCCTTCTCTCTCCTCTCAGCTCTCACAACCTGTCACCGTCCAGCGTCCACCGTTACTGGTGCGCCGTCGGAACTCTCTCTCTCCTGTTTCTTCTCTCTTCCTTGGATTCCATCTAGTGCCGCCACTGCAAAGATAGATACAGGGATGCTCCCTGCAAAATGATTTTTCATATTCCTCAATAGATTCAGTTGATCCAAGATTCGTATACTTGGGTGGAATCTCACCAGGTAGTTCACTCCCATTCTGATCAATGAATGTTAGCAGCTTGCATTGGTTGATCTCTAAGGTGATTGGGGTTGAGAACTTGTTTTTGCTAAAATCTATCTTGTTGCAATCTTACTATATCAGTTGTATTGCTACCTGAAAAACAAATTCCTGCCAAGGAGTTTTTGCTTTTCAAATAAGCTTTTGATGGATATGGAAGAGATCCCATCAACTGTTTGTTATATAGATTGCTCTGCTCGAGGTTTTCAACTTGAATTTCTACCTAGGCAAGCATGGGGCCAAAAAGATTGTGCCACTAAGAAATTTCTCTCATATTTGAATCCAACACATGATCAAATTTCTAGCAATTCTGTAATCGGATTAAACAAAAGCGTTATCTAAAGCGATCTTTGTTGTGGTGGTTCGGGTGGTGAGGGTGGCGGCTGAAGGAGAACCAAGGAGGGGGAGAGAGAGAATCTCAAGAGAAATAACAGGGAAGAGAGAGAAACATAGCTCGTCGTCAGCCGCTGGTGGTTGCGATGGATCGGACGGCAGTGTTGGGTTGAAGGAGAATGGAGAGAGAGAGAGAGAGGTGGGAACTGGGGAGAGAAAACGATTGAGGGGAGAATGAAGGCGGGATTAATAGACCAACTTTTTTTTTGGAGTCTCCCCCTTAACCGTTTGGACTCCGTTAAGTTATGATTAATAAAATAGATTGACGTGGCATTTTTTTATTCGTTTCTGGTAGGAGGAGCAACTGCTTCCGTTCCATAATTACTATTTCCACCATAAGAATTCGGGTGAGGAGGATAATTTCCACTACCATCACCATAGGATCCCGATGCAGGCGGAGCCATCTGACCATAACTACCATCTTCTCTTCCTTGACCACCAGCATAAGAGCCACCTCTTCCACCACCGTCTCTACCACCATAACCACCGTTTCTACCACCACAGTGCCCACCATATCCGCCTTCGCTTCCTCCTCTGTTATAACCACCGCCACTACCACCATGATCGCCTGCTCCACTTGGAGAGGGTACAACACATTTATTGCATTCAACTCTTCTTGCAAAGTTCAGATTCCCACAACTACAAAAAATAAGATTGAAGATATCCAAAGTCAACACAAGTTAGGGAGGGAAAAGAATGAAAGGACAAATTCAAACAACAAGAACTTCAACACATATTCTAATAACGCATAGTAAATAGCTGAGGAAAAGAACAAAAAACGGGAAAAGGAAGGATGAAAAATAGCACCTTGGGTTGGGACAGAGCCAATCTCCTTCGCTACCGCTACCGCCGCGACTGCCGCCTCTTTTACCATCACCTCTACCTCTACAGTCTACTGCCGCGACTCCCTCCTTGGTATCCGCCACCACCGCCTTTAAGCAGAGGCGGATGTGGCCTCTACTGCCACGATCCCCTCCTTGATCTAGAGAGTGAATTACATTTGACATAGATTGTAAGTTTCTCCGTTACAGTTTGAATGCAGGAAAATAAACTTGATTCCCGGTTTTGATCTAGAGTGTGAATCACATTTTACGCAGAGATCACAATTTTTTGAGTTATTTTGGATACAAGGGGTGCTGATGAATTAATTGAAACAAATGTTTTAAAATTCAAATAAAATTAACTATTGAATTTTTTTCCTGATAATTAGTAACGTGGGCTTATTCACAGATAACAAACTATACGTGAATGACTAATTACTCAAGTCTAAACAATCAACTCATTGAACATATTATCCTTTTTTCTAGGAAAAAAATTAGAGTGGGAACTTCCCACTTTTCACATCTCAAAAATTACAATTACACGTGTCTAGAAAAAAAATAGAGAAAAAACTCAGAAGATCAAATATCTGCATGGTATGGGTGTTATTTGCCGCCTTGAAAGTTGCTTGTGGTTGTAGTTTGACTTTGACATGAATGCAATGCATCCATATCGAGGCTTTCTAGCTTCTTTAACGTGTATAATTTCTTTAGCAAATAAATAAAAGTGATTATTGAACTTAGTGGTACAACTAATGACACTTAGGACCCAAAACGTTCATTTGCAAAAGAGAGCTATCATGTACTCTTAGATTCCAACACTGTCCCACCCGTTGGCATTTAGTTAGATCGGAATTGACAGCAGCATGCTAAGAACAAAAGTGTTGGAATCTTAAAATATAGGGAAGCTCCTTAATATAAATGAATGCTCCAATACCTCTGTATCACTACCCCCAAAGTAGAGAGTAATTCTATGTATGTTACCTTTTTAATTTTTAAGAAAAATTTTCTATCAATATGTTGTATTTTGGCTTTAGTGATAATTTGGTCTTCTAACTTTAAAATGTGACAATTCAGTATCTAAATTTTCAAAATGTGATAATCCAGTATTCGAACTTTTGAAATGTGACAATCCATTACCTGTCGCTAACCAGTCCGTTAATCAGCCGTTAAATGACATTTGAAAAATAAAAAATGCCCTTGAATGCCATCTAATTCTCTTTATCAACCGTTCAAACGTTGACAAAAAACTAAACAGTCCCAAATCCTACCCTCTTCTATTCAAAAAAATTGGTGACTGTTTAGAAGAATCTAGAATTTGGGACTTTTCAGTTTTTTGTCAACGTTTGGATTGTTGATAAGGAGAATTAGATAGCATTCAAAGGGCATTTTTGACTTTTCAAATGTCACTTAATGGCTGATTAACCGACTAATTAACGGCAGGTACTTGATTGTCACATTTTGAAAGTTTAGGTATTGGATTGTCACACTTTAAAAGTTTGAGTATTGAATTGTCGCATTTTCCAAGTTTGAGGACCAAATTGTTACTCAAGCCAAAATATAAGGTACTGATAAGGAATTTTTCCTAATTTTTAACAATCATTAACTACTAAAATAGTTAATTAACAGAGAAAGATCACTTTTTTCAAATTAGTGATAGAACAAGGAGCCTCTTCAATCTTCATATATAGAGGTTTAGAAACTTTTTGAGGTGACTTTTCAAAAGGTTGTAAGGGAAGTCATTTTTTTCACACAATTTTTCTCTGTACTTGTTTCTCTTAAATTATAATTTAAAGTTGTTTGAGAAATAAGTGAGGAACAAGACTGCAATGGATCCAATTAGTAAAGAACCTGATGCTGTAGAATTAGATGATGAATGGATTATGGAGGAACATTTAAATGACCCAAACTCAGAAGGTATTCCTCCACTAGCTTGAATCAATACTTGTTGAAACCGGTGTTAATGATGAGATGATGTAGAGATGGTAGAAAATATTGAAGAAACTGGATCGTCCCATCAAAAACGAAAACGAGATTAAAAAAATCAAAATGTAAGTATATTTTTTTGAATTTTAAGAATTAAGATTTATTTAAGATGATCTAATTTTTATTATTTTTTATTTACACATTTAGGCAAAGACAAGGCACCAATGTAGTTAATTATGATGAAGGAGAAGATTTGTTGGTAAATGAGAAGTTATTAGAGGAAGATGATGAGGCAATCAATTTTATGGATGGATCGCCAGATTATATTGATGATGATGCGTCTAAAGGGCTAAGATGGCATATTGTGATTTGGATAGTTTTATTGTCATGAGATGAGAAATTTTACATTTGAAGTTTGAATGAATACTTGAAAATATGGATATTTGGTGCAAGAGATAAAATTAGAACTATTGAAAAGTGTTGAATGGTTAGTTTTTGAAACGTGAAATGCAAAATGGTTTGTGCTTAGAATATTGAATATAGATTGTTTTATTATTTATGCAGTTTCATGATATTATCTATAACTTCATATTTTCTTTATTAAAATTTCTCACTAGTTCACCTTTCTAGTTTTAAGGTGAATATGAAATTATTAATTAGGGAATAAAGATTACTTTTCTAATGTCTTATTTTGCATTATGTATAGGAATTTGTTCATTATGGAATCATATTTTGTAAGTTAATGGTTGGGTTAGTTGTGTGTTTGCTAAGGTACATTCATTTAATTCCTTCTTTTTTTTTATATTTTTAAACTAAAATTTCAAGGTTGTTAGTTGTCACAAGTAAATTTATTACAAAGATTAGAGTATTCTTTTTAGAGAACTTAGATTTTTAGAAAAACAAACATGGAAAGTTGTACATTACAACGTTACCATTGGTCATTTGACCATTAATATACTAAATAAGCTATAGATAATTACATAAAACTTCAATTACTTTTTTGTTTTTATTGCTTTTATTGCTAGTGGATTATTTCCATATATATATATATATTAATTTTTAATTTTTTAATTTGAGGCTTATGCCTTAAACCATCTCAAGGCTTACGCCTTGCTTCTCTAATAGGAGTGCAAGTTGGACAGATAATATGATGCACTTGAGTTGGTCAATCAATCCACTCTAAAATTATACATATATATGTATATTTATGCAATTATATATATATATATATATATATATATATATATATACACACATACATATGTATGTATAAATATGTATAGATGGACATGGCTTGGGTCACCTAAAGGCTAGGCTTGGGCTTGGCCTGAAAAATAAAAAAAGCCTGACTTCTTAGGCCCGAACCCAGCCCAAGGCCAAAAATCCAAGCCCAATCCATGCAAAATTTTGGGCTGGGCCAGTTCAGGCTCGGGTTGGGCCCGCACAAGTTGCACCCCTACCCTCTAGGACATAACCACTTTGCCTCCGTCTTTAGCCTTTTAAAACCTTGTTCTGTATTGCCTGACATTAAGCTTTTCGATTTCCCGCCATTGGTACATAAGAAAAAGTATCGGCTTATGTATTTAGTCTAGGAATGTGATGAAGATGAACAGTTTGCATCAAGTTGAGGTCACCTACCAACTAAAGATGTTCGAACACCCTCCCAACATGATATGACACCACATATCTTATACCTGGCAGGTCCCACTTTTATGATGGGTCCCAATCTCATGTTAAGATGTACAATGTCAGATCATGTTAGAATAGTGTTGGAATGTCTTTTGTTGACAGATGCCCTAAATTTGTGTATAATTTAGTTTGAAGTTTACTATTTGTTATAAAAAATTAAATTAAAAAAAACTAAGTGGGAGCCAAGTAGGGGTGGATTCGAGTCGAGCCGAATATTTGGTTATTCGAGTTCGGTTTGTAGGAATAGTATCAAGCTCGAGCTTGAGCTCGATTCGAGCTATAGACTTGAGCTTGAGCTAAGCTTGACTCGAGCTTGACTATAAGCCAATTACTTTTTTGAAAACTAAAAATTATATGTACATTTTTTTTAATTTTTTAGACAAAAATTAAGAATTATAAAAATTATTTAATATTATATATACAAAAAATAATTATTATTATATATAATAAAATTATTTATTATATATGTATGTATGTATGTATGTATGTATGTATGTATGTATGTATGTATGTATGTATGTATGTATGTATGTATGTATGTATGTATGTATGTATGTATGTATGTATGTATGTATGTATGTATGTATATAATGTATGTAAGTATGTATATACTAAAACTTATTTATTTAATACTAGGCTCGCGAGCCTCACGAGCTGATCGAATTTGGCTCGATGCTTGGTTTAAACTAAACCGAGCCAAGTTTTTCACGAGCCAAACTCGAATAGCTCGTGACACTCCTACGGCCAAGTTAGCTGCTGTTTCTCTGACTGCACTTATCCTTCTGAAAATTTACACATTCTTATTTCAATTTAACTTGAACATTTTGACAGTTTTTTTCTCAGTCTGAAGTTGTTATGGGTTGATTGTCAATTTGTTTGTAGAAAATGAGAACTAACAAGAAGTTGACCTTCTTTATGCAGTGTGACTTATACAGTTATAGGGTACTCCCGTACACAAAGAAGTCGACCTTCTTTATGCAGTTTTTGGAACAAGACTGAGGGAAGTCATAGGGTACTCCCGTACACATTTTAGATGCATCTTAAAGGTTTAGTACAACTTGAAATATGAACTGTGTTGTGAGGTAAACCTGGATGTTAAAATGTAAATTCTAAATCTTTAGAATGTGCCCCAAGGCATAAACCTGAATGCCTTTTAAACACTGAGAAACATAATTTGGAGGCTTAAGTAATAGATAGACAAATTAGTTAAAATTGTACCATTTTCTGATTTGAGGTTGATGTGTATAGAAATGGGACAGTTACTGTTTAGTGGGTACCGACCTTTTTCTTTGATATAGTAATGGTTAGACATTTTATTAATAGCAAATTAATGTACAAATTACATACACCCGTAGTGTTCCCAAATCAATCTTTCTTAGTCCTTACAATTGTGCCCAGAAAACACATAATTGATCAGATCCGGGACTGAACCTTTTTTTTTCTGACTTATTTTCTATTATGACTACTATTTAGTATTTACAACATTCCCAGAGGAAAAGTAAAGCTGACTTTAGGGGTACATGGTAACTTTAGCAGGTGCATTTTTATTGCGGGTTTGTGTTCATCATTTGTTTCTATAGCTGTTTCTGACATGGATCAAAAGTGTTTTCTCCAATTTACTTTTAAGATGTCTCGATGCCCTAGTGTCTGCTAATAAGTGTAAACCTAGTTGCAAAAACACTCATTTGTCAAGGCATTACTATTATTCATTATCTGCTGTTTTCTACTTTTCTTTCTTTTGTTTGAGGATATTGATGCTATCTAGTCTCTATCTCTACAATTTTGTTGGGCTTGGCTGTGTACCCTACAGCAGTAAATGCTTTGTCTGATAACTTATCTAAATTAGTAGTGGATATATAAATTAAACAGAATATATTGGGGATTTTTATTTCCCTAGAAATAGATTCCACCTGTATTTTCAGGGATTAACTGTTTTTGGGTTTGTCTTCTTTGAAGAGTAGGGAGGGGGTCTATTTTACTTTTTCCTCTTTTTACTTTTCTTCTTGACTCTATATTTTCTGGAGCAACAAAGCTCAATAGAAAGGGAAAAGGATTCCTTCAACTTGTGTTACTGAAAACTTGGTACAAATTATAGGTTTTCTTGTATCAAATTCATGATATAAAGATGCCAAGACTTAAATGAAGCTCTTATTGAACAGGGTTTTGAATTTATGTTTAAAGTTTCTTTTTTTTTTCCCTTTCTTTTCTTCTTTTTTATATGATATGATCGATGACTTTGATAAGGCACATCTACCGTTGAAGAGGTTGTTAGTTCATACATATGGGCTTTTCTTGTTTTGAATTTCATGTTCCCATAAATTTAGTTGTAGAGCATGACCCTTTAAAGAATCAGATATCCGATTCCTCTTTTATCATTTGCAACTTTTTGACTCCCTAACATTTTACTAAGGTTGTAAATCCCAATGTAAACATCCTCTAAGAGGTCATTTTTTCTCATTTTCAGGTTCATAGTGTCATTGAATAATCATTGTATAGAGTCATTTGGTTTTTCATTCACCTCTCTTAGCACATCGTTTTCAGCCATCAAGGTGGAATTTGAG